>NC_080541.1:111661864-112271871 GCF_028640845.1 Ahaetulla prasina | reverse complement strand
CTGCCAGAATGCAAGAACAGCTGAAGCAAAAAGGACTCGGGAATAAGGCCAGAAGATGATTGGTCATTCCCATAAGACTTAAAAGAGCAACAACGAGCCGTTGGGTTCTTTGTAGAAAAGCAACATTGATTCCCTTGCTTCTTGTCACCATCTCTTGAACTTTGTGGGGCTTTTGCCAAGAAACACCTTTGGCAGGTTGCCAAAAGACAATGAAGGTTGGTGATAAAGCTGAAGGACTGTTTATGAAGAATTTGTTTTGGACTAAGCTGAGAATGAATTAATTCTCAGCTGTTCTACAAAAAAAAGTTTGTTCAGGACTAATTGTGTTTGATAATCACTACTTGGGCCTCGGTCACAACAGTAACTGTCTACGGGTGCGAAGGGGCTTCCACTCCAGGACAGTTGTACTTTGGCTGGGTCCATCGCCATCCCTTCGCTAAACCAGGCAGAGAGTCTGTTGGGATTGTCCCGATAGACAGTGGCTTGGCTAACCTGCTTGTCTAGGCTTTCTCTGAAAAAAATAGACTAGTAGCTCCTCCAGCCAGGGCTTTAGCTTTCCCATGACCCTTCTGAACTCACGGATGTGTTTTTTAATGGGTTGTCCTCTCTGCTTTAAATTCTGAATCTTCTCCTCCGCATATTGATCGTCCTTCACCTCCTCAAATCTGGCTTGTAGCTTTTGCAGGAATTCTTCGACATCTTGCAGTGGGGGGGGGGCCCTCCTTCTATGGAGGGCTGCTAGCCACTCATCTGCTTCTCCCTCTAATCCCAAGGCTCTATGCAATGGGTAGAGATGTCCATAATGATCTAGGTGGACTCCAGCGGAGTCAAGGAATAGAGCTAATTGATCTGGGTCCCCATCGAACTTCCCCCTAAATTGAGGCAGCTCATTCCACACTGCCGCTCCTTCACCTTCACCAGTTGTGCCCATCTGTCTGTGCCTTGTGCACTTTTTGCTCTCCCTCATCTCTAGCTTATGAATGGGGTTCACCCTACTTGGGCGGTTTGCTTGTGGTGCGGGTGAGCCACTGGTGGCAGCCTCGGGCTCAGTTTCCTTCTGGTGAGTAGAGAAGGGGGTTTGTGTTCTCGTTTGCCTCTCCATTTTTGGGCAGGTGGGTGTATGTGGGTGTCCCAGGGTTGCTCCGTAGTTACGCCCAGCTTAAGCTTAGGGCTGGTTAATTGGAGTTTAATGGATTGGATTGGGCTTCTCCTTACTTTAGGGAACTTGATTGCACCTGTCAGACGTGCCTCTTTCAAATCTCAAACAAAAACCCCAACTCCATTGTTTGTAGAGAAAGGTATCTTTTACTGAAAATGAACTGATTGCAAAGAAGTAAAGCAAGTTCTGAATAATAGGTGTGTCTTACACATATATGTCCCCACATATATCCCACCTCCCTCCAAAGGTCAAGCAGTTGTGTCCAATCCACTTCTCCCTGCAGTCACATGCAGTCAGCTCCAGATGGTTTCGTTTCTCTTTGGATTCATAAGTTTAGTTTCTGCATTAGCCTCCTTCCCCCCCCCGAATCTATGTCAGCCGAAGCAGCTAACCCATATTTAAAGATACATCACCCCTTTACAATGCCTAGCCCTAAAGACATCAATAAAGCAATTATCTGAACAATAAAACCATAAAAGCAGATAGCGGAGGCTGACATTGGCCTTCCTGCAGAAAGGATGTTAGTCCTAGAAGGAAAACAGAGATCAGTTAAAGTTTATCAGGATATTTTTCATAGAACAATGCCAGTTTCTTTGGGGCCTGAACATCCTCCTTATATACCCATTCCGCTTGGGACAAAGGGAAATGGTTCTAAGCTACTAGGTATTGTATTTTACCCCTACGTTTACTAGAATCTAGAATCTCTTTAACTACAAAATGTTGTTCCCCTTCAATGAACTACTGGAGGAGGAGTAGCTAACGATCGAAGAGGGGACGTGTGTTCAGGTTTCAGTAAGCTAATGTGGAATACAGAATGAATTCTTCGCAAGGTTTTTGGTAATTCTAATTGTATGATGACTGGATTTATCACCCGCACAATGGAGAAGGGACCAACATATTTAGGGCCAAGTTTCTTCGATTTTTGAGGTGTTTGCAAATATTTGGGAAATAGAAAAACTTTTATCTCCCACTTGGAAATTTTTCACCGGACCTCTTTTCTTATCCGCCTGCTTCCTATGTGATTGATGTGCTTCATCTAAAGCCTGGCGAGTTATCTTCCAGGTGCTTTGTACTTGTTCGATCCAATCAGCCAGTGATGGAATAGATGGTTTCTCTTCAGGCAGTTCTGGTATTGGAACAAAGTCTTGCCCAGAAACAACCTTGAAAGGAGTGAATCCAGTGCTGCTATGTATAGAATTATTATAGGCCACCTCAGCAAAAGGTAGTAAGTCTGCCCGGTTATCTTGTTGATAGTTAATGTAATACCTCAAATATTGTTCCAGAACCGAATTGGATCTCTCACAAGCCCCATTAGTTTGAGGATGGTGGGTGGAGCTTAACCCCTGGGCGGAGCCTAATAGTCACAGAAATTCCTTCCAGAATTGAGAAGTGAACTGGACCACACGGTCTGATATTATGCGCTCCGGAACTCCATGTAGTCTGTAGATGTGTTGGACAAATAGTTTAGCTAAAGCTTTAGCTGAAGGTATCTTTGAGCATGGGACGAAATGCACTTGTTTGGAGAATAAGTCAGTCACTACCCAAATTACAGTGTTTCCTCCGCTCTAGGGCAATTCCACTATGAAGTCCATAGATATTTCTCTCCATGGGGCTCCAGGGTGGGCAACAGTTTGCAATAGCCCTGGTGGTTTTCCCGATGGTCTCTTAGTTGCTGCACACACGGGACAGCTTGCTATGTAAGATTCAATGTCTTTCTTCAGACCTGGCCACCAGAACTGTCTTTTCAAGAGATAATAATAATAATAATATTTTAATTTGTATACCGCCCTTCTCCCGAAGGACTCAGGGCGGTGAACAACCAAGTAAAATACAACCACAGTCAAATACAATATTAAAAATAGCCCTTAAAAAACTTATTCAATTTGTCGAAAAATTTAAAATACAAATTACACCCATAAAATTACATAAATTTAAAACCCAATTAAAAAATTAAAATTTTAAAATCAAGCCAGTCCAGCCATATGAAATAAATAGGTTTTAAGTTCGCGGCGAAAGGTCCTAAGGTCAGGCAATTGTCGGAGTACAGGGGGAAGCTCGTTCCACAGGGTAGGAGCCCCCACAGAGAAGGCCCTCCCCCTGGGGGCCGCCAGTCGACATTGTTTGGCTGACGGCACCCTAAGGAGTCCCCCTCTATGGGAACGCACTGGGCGCTGGGAGATAGAAGACGGCAGTAGTCGGTCCCGTAAGTAACCCGGTCCTAAGCCATGGAGCGCTTTGAAGGTGGCAACCAATACCTTGAAGCGCACTCGGAAGACAACAGGTAGCCAGTGCAGTCTGCGCAGGATCGGTGTTACGTGGGAGCTCCGACCCGCTCCCTCAATAGCTGCATTCTGGACTAGCTGAAGTCTCCGAGTGCTCTTCAAGGGGAGCCCCATGTAGAGAGCATTGCAATAGTCCAAGCAAGAAGTAACGAGAGCATGAGTGACCGTGCATAAGGCATCCCGGTCCAGGAAGGGACGCAACTGGCGGATCAGGCGAACCTGATAAAAAGCTCTCCTGGAGACGGTCGTCAAGTGTTCTTCAAAAGACAACCGCCCATCCAGGAGCACGCCCAAGTTGCGCACCTTCTCCATTGGGGCCAACAACTCGCCCCCAACAGACAGCCACATCTGCAGCTGACTGTACCGGAGAGCCGGCATCCACAGCCACTCCGTCTTGGAGGGATTAAGTTTGAGCCTGTTCCTCCCCATCCAGACCCGTACGGCTTCCAAACACCGGGACAGCACTTCAACAGCTTCGCTGGGGTGGAAAAGTACAGCTGGGTGTCATCAGCGTACAGTTGGTATCTCACCCCAAAACCACTGATGATCTCACCCAGTGGCTTCATATAGATGTTGAACAGGAGGGGTGAGAGAATCAACCCCTGTGGCACCCCACACATGAGGCACCTCGGTATAGGGTTTTCACAAAACCAAAGTGTCCAGCTATCTTGGCATCGTGGCAACGCTGTAGTATGGTCTCCCTTAGGCTAGCAGGGACATATAATTTTGCCCCCACCCAGGCCAGGCCATTGCAGAGGGTCCATTCATTTGCATGGGCTAGAAACCAGGCATTAGTTTTTAATGCCTCCTTCAACAACTCAATTAGGTCATCTGGCAAGGATGCATCAGTCTTTAGCTGGCCCCGAGTAACTGCTGGGGCTGCCAACTGTTGCACCGGGATAATAGCGCAGACCACTATTGCGTGCACTATTATATTGTGGTAAGCGCGAAAGAGCATCTGCCAGGAAATTCTTTCCCCTTGGAATATAATGCAGGGAGAAGTTAAAATGGTTAAAGTATTGGGCCCATTGGGCTTGTTTTGGTGACAGTTTCCTGGGCGTTTTCAAGGCTTCTAAATTCTTGTGATCAGTCCATACCTCTAACGGGTATTTAGCCCCTTCCAGAAACTGTCTCCATGTTAGAAGAGCCCAGCGAACAGCAAACACCTCCTTCTCCCATATAGCCCACCTTCTTTCAGTATCTGTCAGTTTCTGAGAGGTATATGCACAAGGTTGCAACTTTCCTTCGGTATTTGTTTGGAATAGGACTGCCCCCACTGCAACGTCACTGGTGTCTCTTGAACTACAAATGGGGCCTCTGTGTCGGGGTGGTTGACGACCACTTCAGCAGCAAACAGCCGTTTCAGCTTCTCAAATGCTGCTTGGCATTCCATTGACCATTCTAGCAGTAGGGACAGTTTAGGCTTCTCATCCCCTTTTGTTTTCAAGAAATTTGTGATTGGTAGGGCAATCTTTGAAAATGAAGGAATGAATTGGCAAACCCCAAAAAGCTCTGCAACTGTTTGCGAGTACGTGGGGGTGCCCATTCCAACACTGCAGTGCAGGATTCCCTGGATCCATCTCCAGTCCCTCCGGAGATATACGGTATCCCAAGTAGTCAATCTTGGTTTAATGAAATTCGCATTTAGATAGTTTCGCATATAGTTCTTCAGCCAACAGTTTTTTGAGAACCACTCTCACTAGTTTTACATGTTTGTCCATGGTCTCCGTGTAGATAAGGATGTTGTTAAGATAAACCAGGACCCCGTTGAACAGGTTGCTCATGGAGAACTTGGTTTATCAATTGCATGAATACCGCAGGGGCTCCTTGTAGGCTAAACGGGAGCACCCAGAATTGGAAACAGCCCAGGGGACAATTGAAAACAGTTTTCCACTCGTCTCCTTCTTTAATGCGCACTCTATAGTAGACCTCTCTCAAGTCCAGTCTGGTGAAAAACTTCCCCTTTGACAAATGGGCCAACATATCCTTCATAATCGCATAGGATAAACGTTTTCTACACACATAGCATTCAAATTTCTGTAGTCAACCACTAGGCAAAAGGACCCATCTTTCTTCTCTCGGAACATCACAGGTGAAGCCACTCGTGACCTAGCTGGTTGAATAAATCCTCGTTCCAGGTTTTTATCAATAAAGTTCCGTAACTCCCTCAATTCCTTTTGTGTCATGGGGTAGGATTTTGGTTTGGGAAGCTTTAACCCCGGAAGAATTTTAATGGTACAGTCTGTGGGCCTATGAGGGGGCAACGCGTCAGAGGCCTTCTCACTAAATACCTCCTGAAGGTCCCAGTATTCCTTGGGAATTCTTTCCTCCCCATCGGTCAGTCTCCACTTGTCAATCTCCACTGTTTTTTAAGTGTTTTTTTTATTTGCATTTATATCCCGCCCTTCTCTGAAGACTCAGGGCGGCTTACACTATGTTAGCAATAGTCTTCATCCATTTGTATATTATATACAAAGTCAACTTATTGCCTCCAACAATCTGTGTCCTCATTTTACCTACTTTATAAAGGATGGAAGGCTGAGTCAACCTTGGGCCTGGTGGGACTTGAACCTGCAGTAATTGCAAGCAGCTGTGTTAATAACAGATTGTTTTAGCACTCTGAGCCACCAGAGGCCCTTTTATTACTTAGTAGAATCCTTAGCTGTTTTATTACCTTGTTAAGTGTTTATGACCTTTTTCAATGTTTTATTGCTACTTTGCTGTCATGCATGATTAATGGGGCTGGAGCTCTTTCAGAGCATCGGCTGCCATTTGAGAAGAGGAGGGAGTCATAGATTCAAACTGTCAGATGTGCGAAGCCAGCAACGGACTCTGCATATCAGACTGAAGGATAACACCGGAAGAAGAATCCCACGTGACTCATAAGGGGAAAGGCATTGGCCTAGATCTGTCTGACCTTTGGAAAGAAGAGGGATGAACGAGGGGAAATGTATCTGTAAGCCACACCTATTCAGTCTAGCTTTTCTTCTATTGCAATCAGACGTGCTCAGTAAAAGTACCTTTCTCTATATCAAATGGAGTCAGGGTTTTTCCTTTCTTGAGCATTGATCAGAGGCAATCTGACATTAAGCTAGAACTCCCCACAATGTCAGCCAACCAGGAACCAACCGAGGGCTGATAAAAAATATATACTGGGCAAGAAGCCAATCCTTGAAAGCGAAGTGGAGGAGGAGGAAGACATGACTGCAGCATCGCTCCTTTCACAGTATGAAGAGACTTCCTCAGCGTGGCTGGAGAAATTACAGATAGAGGAGAGACAAGAAAAGGCCAAATGGTTGATGGGTGTTGGCAGATTTCCAGAGCTGGGGGAGCTTCCAGCTGGAGTTACAAGAAGAAAGAAAAAGGAGAAACTCTCCAACTGGCAGCATGAGCAGAGAATCAAAGACGAGCTTCAAATTGCTGAGGCAGTAAGACTGCATCGAAATGCAACTGAGAGACAAGAAACTCCTAAAAGGTATGAATTCCCCACTCAGATTTCCTGGGGGGAGGGGGAAAAAGAAGAAGGAGCAGCATTGGGAGCCACCGGAGGGGCGGCCGATAGCGGAGAGGTTCTGGAGAAACGAGAGCAAGAAGTACGTTCACATGGGGCCACAGATTCCGATGGAGGCTGGAGGCCCTCTGCTGGGCAAATGTTGCCATGCAGAAGAAAAAAATCAAAAATTCCCCCAATACCCAGGAAATTTGATGGTGACCCTAAGGAACTTATTTCTTTCCAAGGCTTATTTCTGGCCTTGGTAAACAATCACATGGAGGATTGGGGTGAGGACTACTGGTCAGAGGCAGCTCGAGTGAGGAGCGTGACCCAGGTCTTGGGTGGAAGGACAGCTGCCTGGTTTGTGTCCCTGCATAATGAGGACTCCCCCCTCCTGAAAAACTACAACCATTTCATGGCCGTCTTAAGAATGAGATTTGAGGACCCTCTGGCAGAGCAGAAGGCCAAGATTTAGATGAGATCCATCAGATGGGAGGAGACCAGTGGCTGACTATACCCAAGAGTTTCGTGATTTGGTGCCCCTCATGAGGGGGTGGTTGGAAGTGACTCTTTTGGACATATATAAGGATGGCCTAAATGGGGATCTATACGCGTTGTGCAGGGCGCGAGCTTTTCCTACTGGTTTACCCTGGCAGCAGAGATGGAGATTGAGTTGGCCAAGGATCGAAACCGGAGTGAGCGCACTTGGAAGCAGATCCCAACCCAATTCCAAAAAGGTCCCCCGAGGGGTCCTGCCGCAGCAGAAGGCGGGAGGCAGAGATCCACTGCATGCTTCAGATGTCGTAAGGAAGGCCACAGAGCTGCCAACTGCCGGGCCAAATTGGCACCAAAGACGATCCCTGGTGGCAGAAAAGGAGCGGTTAAACCAGCACCCAAGACGCGAGAGGCTGCAAAAGGGGGGGCGGACGTCATCAAGGGTGCTCCTCCCACCCAGGAAGAGCTGGGGACTCTGACCACTTCCGATGACAGCGAGTCTACTTCCGAATCCGATGAAGATCTTCTGGTGAGTTGGAAAGGGCCCCCCCAATGATCCCAATTAAATTGCATGTCCCATCCTCGGGAGCACAGGGGGAAATGCTAGCCCTCTTAGACTCAGGATGTACCAGTTGTGTCATCAGCCCCGAGGTGGTGGAGAGGATGGAACTAAAATTAAAAACCTTGAGTAGGCCCATCGCCTTTTGCCGGCTAGATGGCTCAATGGTGGGGGGAGACCCCGCCCATTTTATAACGGAACCAATAGAGATGATCATAGGAGATCATCGAGAGACTCTGAACTTTATCGTGACACCAGGAATGGACCAATAGGTTTTGTTGGGACTGTCTTGGCTCCGGAAGTGGAACCCGCGAATAAACTGGAAGACGGGGATTCTGCACTTCTGCTCCAAGTCGCAGAAGGTGGGGAAAAGAGTTGCCAAAGTAGAAAAGCCTGCCTCTGCCAAATTACTGGGGTCTATGACGGAGCGACTAGAGGATGAGGAAAAGATTCCTAAAGAGTACTGGGACTTGCGGGGGGGTTTTAGCGAGAAGGCCTCGGATATGCTACCCCCCCATAGGCCTATGGACTGTGCCATAGAAATCCTTCCAGGAGTAAAGCTCCCGAAACCGAAATCCTATCCTATGACACAAAAGGAACTAGGAGAGTTGCAGAACTTTATAGACAAGAATTTGGAGTGAGGATTCATTCAACCAGCCCGACCTCAACTAGTGGCTCTGGTGATGTTCCAGGAGAAGAAAGATGGCACATATCGTCTTATAGTGGACTATAGAAATTTAAACGGTGTGTGCATAGAAAACGTGTACCCCATGCCACTAATGAAGGATATGTTGGCCCATTTGGCAAAGGGGAAGTTCTTCACAAAATTGGACTTATGAGAAGCCTACTACAGAGTGCGCATAAAGGAAGGGGACGAGTGGAAAACTACTTTCAATAGTCCCCTGGGCTGCTTCCAATTTCGAGTGCCCCCTTTTGGACTGCAAGGGGCTCCTGCGGTGTTCATGCAATTGATAAAATCGCAGGAATGGCCCGTTTTATTACCAAGGGCCGGCCTCAATGACGGATCTTGGGATCCACAGAGGTGGCATGCGAAGAGGAAGAGCCTTTGGGGTTTTTTAGATAGGGCATTTTTAAGGGGTGGGAGGGGTAGGGCGGGTGTTGGGGGAAACCCGCCGGGTGGGGTATCAGTTCCTGCGCATGCTCGTGGCGGTGAGCTAATAGGTCCGAAGGTTATGGGGGGATTTCAGGTTCCATTGGTGGAGGTGGTGCTATTTGCACGGTTTGGGGAGGGGCAGATTTGGCGGAAGCGGGGCTCGGATCGTGTTAAGTGCGCTCGATACTTGCAGGCGATCGCGCCCGAGCCCCAGACTTCTCCGTTCCCGGATAGTCAAGACCCTCAGAGCCTGGGCCCTCGGCTGATGTTGTGTAATGCACGGTCCGTGGCCAATAAGGCCCCCCTAATTAACGACCTTATTCAGGGGGGTGCCGCGGACTTTATAGGCATTACGGAGACCTGGTTGGGCGCGGAAGGGGGCGTGCCCCTGGTACAGATGTGCCCACCAGGTTTCCGTGCATTTCATCAGCCGAGAGCTCAGGGTAGGGGTGGGGGGGTGGCGGTTGTGATTAGAGAGTCTGGAGCCGAGGGAGACCACTGTACCTCAGATTGTCGGGTGTGAATCCCTCCTTGTGAAGTGGGGCCATAGATGTCAGATGGGCTTGCTGGTCGCGTACCTGGCTCCTTGCTACGTGACAGCTGCCCTGCCCGAGCTCCTGGAGGTGCTTGCTGGGGTGGCAGTTGAAACCCCCAGACTTTTAGTCATGGGGGACTTTAACTTGCCATCTTCCGGCTCGTCATCGACAGCAGCTTGGGAGTTCACGGCTTCCATGACGGCCTTGGACCTGACTCAAGTAGTTGATGGCCCTACCCACACTGGGGGTGGTACACTCGATTTGATTTTTGTCTCTGGTCAGTGGTTGAGAGATCTGGACTTAAAGGAAATAGTCATCGAACCTTTGTCATGGTCAGATCACTCTCTCCTTCGCCTAGACTTTCTGACCGCCACCCAACACCGCAGGGAGACGGAACCGATGCGTTGGTTCCGTCCCAGGCGCCTGATGGACCCAGAGAGGTTCCGGACGGAGCTTGGGCCATTCCTGAGGGTCTGGCTCACGGCACGTCTGAGGAACTTGTTGCGGCCTGGGAGCGGGCGCGGCGGGGTCTTAGATCGTGTCGTGCCTTTGCGGCCTCTGACCCGCGCAGGTCCCAACCGGCTCCTTGGTTCTCCGAGGAGCTGAGGGGATGAAGCGCGGAGAAGACGCCTAGAGAGTTCCTGGAGGTCTAGCCGTTCAGAGGCTGATCGGACACTAGTGAAGTCCTATACTAGGACTTACCTAGTGGCATTGAGGAAGCGGCGTTGCTCGCCTCCTCCCTCATTGCGTCGGCAGATAACCGCCCAGCCGCCCTGTTCCGGGTGACTCGTTCCCTTCTTCACCAGGGGCGGGATGACCCGCTGCAGGGACGTGCTGAGGAGTTTAACGGTTATCTATACGATAAAATCGTTCAGCTTCGGGACGGGTTGGACCAAAATTGCGGTGACTCAGGTGAGGCGTCCGAGGGTGGTCTTGGTGACATTGTCTGGGATGAGTTTGACCCTGTGGCTCCCGAGGACATGGACAGGTTGTTGGGTAGACTGAATGCCACCACGTGTTTACTGGACCCGTGCCCCTCCTGGCTGGTGCTGGCCACTCAGGAGGTGACACGAGGCTGGCTCCAGGCGATTACGATCGCTTCTTTGGTGGAGGGTGTCTTTCTGGCCGCCTTGAAAGAGGCGGTGGTGAGACCCCTCCTTAAGAAGCCTTCCCTGGACCCGGCTGTTTTAGGTAATTATTGTCCGGTCTCCAACCTTCGCTTCGCGGCGAAGGTTGTAGAGAGTATGGTGGCATATCAGTTTCCCCTACACCTGGATGAAACCGTCTATCTAGACCCGTTCCAGTCCGGTTTCCGGCCCGGCTACAGCACGGAGACGGCTTTGGTCGCGTTGGTGGATGATCTCTGGAGGGCCAGGGATAGGGGTTGTTCCTCTGCCCTGGTCCTATTAGACCTCTCAGCGGCTTTCGATACCATCGACCATGGTATCCTGCTGCGCCGGCTGGAGGGATTGGGAGTGGGAGGCACCGTTTATCGGTGGTTCTCCTCCTATCTCTCTGACCGGTCGCAGTCGGTGTTGACAGGGGCAGAGGTCGGCCCGAGGTGCCTCACTTGTGGGGTGCCGCGGGGTCGATCCTCTCGCCTTCTGTTTAACATCTACATGAAGCCGCTGGGTGAGATCATCAGTGGTTTCGGCGTGAGGTACCAGCTGTATGCGGATGACACCCAGCTGTACCTTTCCACGCGGACCACCCCAACGGCTATCAGTGCTGTCCCGCTGTCTGGAGGCCGACGGGTCTGGATGGGGAGAAACAGGCTCAAGCTCAATCCCTCCAAGACAGAGTGGCTGTGGATGCGGCATCCCGGTACAGTCAGCTAAATCCGGCTGACCATCGGTGGCGAGTCATTGGCCCCGATGGAGGGTGCGCAACAGGCGTCCTCCTGGATGAGCGGCTGTCTTTGGAAGATCATTTGACGGCTGTCTCCAGGAGAGCGTTCTACCAGGTTCGCCTGGTGGGCCAGTTGCGCCCCTTTCTGGACCGGGGTGCCCTGTGCACAGTCACTCACGCACTCGTGACGTCTCGCCTGGATTACTGCAATGCTCTCTACATGGGGCTCCCTTGAAGGGCATCCGGAGGCTGCAGTTAGTCAGAATGCGGCTGCGCGGGTGATAGAGGAGCCCTCGTGGCTCCGCATAACCCCCATCCTGCGCAGACTGCACTGGCTACCTGTGGCCTTCCGGGTGCGCTTCAAGGTTTTGGTGACCACCTTTAAAGCGCTCCATGGCATAGGGCCGGGTTATCTACGGGACCGCCTACTGCTACCGAATACCTCTCACCGACCCGTGCGCTCTCATAGAGAGGGACTCCTCAGGGTGCCGTCAGCGAGGCAATGTAGTCTGGCGACGCCCAGGGGAAGGGCCTTCTCTGTGGGGGCTCCCACCCTCTGGAATGAACTGCCCCCAGGACTTCATCAGCTTCCGGACCTTCGGACCTTCCGCCGCGAGCTTAAAACATACTTATTTAATTGCGCTGGACTGAGCTAGATTTTAATTTATGGGTTTTAACTTGGGTTTTATTTTTTATATTTTTAATTATTAGGCTTTTTGATTAAGTTTTTTAATTGTTTTTAGATTGTATTTATTTGCTTTTAAATGCCTGTAAACCGCCCTGAGTCCTTTGGGAGATAGGGCGGTATATAAATATAAACAATAAACAATAAATAAAATGAGGTGCTCCATGAACATTTGTTTAACGGGGTTCTGGTTTATCTTAATGACATCTTTATCTACACAGAGACAGTGGACGAACATGTGAAACTAGTAAGAGCAATACTCAAAAAATTACCGGCCGCAGAACTTTATGCAAAACTGTCTAAATGTGAATTTCATCAAACGGAAATCGACTACTTGGGATATCGTATAACCTCTGAGGGTTTGGAAATGGATCCTGCGAAAGTCCAAACAGTAGTAGAGTGGGCACCCCCTCGCACCCGCAAACAGTTAAAGAGTTTCTTGGGTTTTGCCAATTTCTATCGCCAGTTCATTCCTTCGTTTGCGAACATTGCCCTACCAATCACCAATCTCCTGAAAACAAAAGGAAACACAAAGCCCAAACCATCCTTACCACTAGAATGATCAATGGAGTATCAAGCAGCTTTTGAAAAGTTGAAACAACTATTTGTGGCCGAACCTATCCTCAAGCACCCTGACGTGGAGTCCCCATTCGTGGTTCAAGCAGATGCTAGTGATGTAGCAGTGGGGGCCGTTCTACTCCAAAACAATGCTAAAGGAGAACTTCACCCTTGTGCGTACACATCTCGGAAACTCACTGAAACAGAGAAGAGATGGGCCATCTGGGAGAAAGAAGCATTTGTGGTTTACTGGGCTCTCCAAACATGGAGACAATTCTTGGAGGGAGCTAAGCACCCTTTTGAGGTGTGGATTGATCATAAAAACTTAGAGGCCCTGAAAACACCCAGAAAACTATCACCAAAGCAAGCTCGATGGGCCCAATACTTTGGAACTACCCAAAACACTGAGAATTCACCATTTTCCATGTTAGTTTAGTGAAACCTGAACACATATCCCCCATTAGAGCCATGTCTACTTCCCCCCCAGTACCAATTCTCATAGAAGGAGAACAACATTTTGAAGTGAAAGACATCCTAGATTCTAGAAAACATAGAAATAAAATCCAATATCTAGTTGCTTGGAAACATTCCCCCTTGTCCCAGCTGAATGGGTGAACAAGGAAGACATGCAAGCTACCAAAAAGCTAGCTCAATTCTATGAGAGATATCCTGATAAACCTTAACCTGTTTTTTTATTCTTTCCTAGGACTAACGTCCTTGTTGCAGGAGGGCCGAATGTCAGCCTCCGCTCGTCAATCTCCACTATTTGTTTTTATTACTTAATAGAGTGCATAGCTGTTTTATTACCTTGTTAAGCGTTTATGACCTTTTTCAATGTTTTATTGCTACTTTGCTGTCATGCATGATTAATGGGGCTGGAGCTCTTTCAGAGCATCGGCTGCCATTTGAGAAGAGGAGGGAGTCATAGATTCAAACTGTCAGATGTGCAAAGCCAGCAACGGACTCTGCATATCAGACTGAAGGATAACACCGGAAGAAGAATCCCACGTGACTCATAAGGGGAAAGGCATTGGCCTAGATCTGTCTGGCCTTTGGAGGGAGGAGGGATGAATGAGGGGAAATGTATCTGTAAGCCACACTTATTCAGTTCTAGCTTTTCTTCTATTGCAATCAGACGTGCTCAGTAAAAGTACCTTTCTCTATATCAAATGGAGTCAGGGTTTTTCCTTTTTTGAGCATTGATCGGAGGCAATCTGATGCCATCCAAGTGTTCTATTACTGTCGCCAATACTTCAGTTGGTACGGCTTCCTCTCTCTTAGCAACTCCCTTCTCTACCGTGCGTGGGTTGGAGCAAAACTGCAATACAGCCATTCTCCAATTTATTCGCGGGTTCCATTTCCGGAGCCAGGACAATCCCAACAAGACAGGTTTGTCCATCCCCAGTGTGATGATAAAATTCAGTGTTTCTCGGTGATCCCCCATGATCATTTCTATTGGTTCAGTTACAAAATGGGCTGGACCTCCCCCTGCTACTGACCCGTCTAGCTGGCAAAAGGCTATTTGATTTAGAGTTTTTAGTTGGAGTCCCATTTTCTCCACTACCTCAGGGCTGATAACACACCTGGTACACCCCGAGTCCAACAAAGCTAGCATCTCCCCCTGGGTTCCAGTAGAAGGGACATGCAATTTCACTGAGATGGTCAGGGGTCCCCTTTTCCAACTCACCAAAAGATCTTCATCGGAATCAGACCTGGATCCGCTGTCATCAAAGCCAGTTGGAGTGCCCAACTCCTCCTTCGTGGGAGGAGCGACCACGATATCAGCTCCTTTCTTAGCGACCTCTCGAGCCTTGGCAAGCGGCTTCATGGCTCGTTTTCCACCACCAGGAGTCATCTTGGGGTCCGGCTTGACCACACAGTCGGCTGCCCGATGGCCTTCCTTTACACATCTGAAAAAAGCCGTAGATCTCTGCATCCCACTGGCGGTCATTCCAGAGCCTTTTGGGACTCCTTTATGGAGCTGGAGAGGGATCTGCCTCCAGGTTCAACCACCTGGGATGCGGTCTCTGGACAGATTTCCCTGCCAATCACAAATCTCCTGAAAACTAAAGGGAATGAGAAACCTAAGCCGTCCTTGCCATTAGAATGGTCGATGTATTGCTAAGCAGTATTTGAGAAACTGAAATGGCTGTTTGCAGCCGGACCGGTCCTCAAGCACCCCGACATGGATGTCCCATTTGTGATTCAAGCAGATGCCAGTGACATTGTGGTGGGGGCCGTCCTGCTCCAAACCAACGCTGAAGGGAAGCTGCAACCTTGTGTGTATACATCTCGGAAGCTGACTGAAACTGAGAGGAGGTGGGCTATCTGGGAAAAGGAGGCATTCAGTGTTGGTTGGGCTCTTTTAACCTGGAGACAGTTTCTAGAAGGAGCTAAACACCCTTTTGAGGTCTGGACTGATCACAAGAATTTGGAGGCCCTGAAAACACCCAGGAAACTGTCGCCAAAGCAAGCTCGAAGGGCCCAGTACTTTAACTGTTTTAACTTCTCCTTGCATTACATTCCAGGAGGAAAGAATTTCCTGGCAGATGCTCTTTCTCAGTTGCCTCAATAAAATAGCAATCGCACAAAAGTGGCCTGTCTGATCATCCTGGTGCATCAACTTGCAAACCCAGCAGTGACCCGGACCCAATTAAAGACTGATGCATCACTGCCAGATGACCTAACCAAGTTGTTGAAGGAAGCCCTAAATACAGATGACTGGTTATTAGCCCACTCACATGAATGTACCCTCTACGATGGTGTCCTGGAGCAAGAGGGGCGTGGCCCATCAGGCAGCCGACCCGGAAAGAAGATTAATCATGAAGGCCACATGTAGCGTCATCATAATTACATCTCCAACATTTTGCTTGCATATCTGGATACATACACGATAATTTCTTAGGATCTAAATGCCATCTGTAAAACTTTTTATAAAAATTTTCCCTTAAATTTAACATTTCTAACCCAAATTTTTTCCCAAGTTTCCAATAATATTGGGTCCTGAAAATTTGGTGCCCACTTTATCATACAGTCCTTTACCAAATCCCTTTCAGAGTCTATTTCAAGTAGCACATTATACAATCTCTTTATATGCTCCTGAGATTGATTTCTAATTTGCTTTACCAAATTTTCCTTTCTGGACTATACCAATTTTCTGATCTTCCTTCCATCTAGCACGTAACTGCCCGTATTGGAACCAAGTATAATTTTTCCCTTCTTCTTTTAATACGTGCAAAGATTTTAATTGCAAACTACCACTTTCAGTATACAAAAGATCTTTATATGTAATCATTTCCTGATTATGTTTTAAATTTATGTTTTTTATTTTATGTCTAGGACTTGCCCACATGGGAATCTTGTAATTTAATTTATAAAAATATTTCTTCCAGACATGCAAGAGAGCAATTCTTAACACATGGTTTTTAAAAGCCTTATCCACTTTATCATAAATTAAATATGCATGCCATCCATATAATAAATCATAACCTTCTATGTTCAAAATTCTCTCCTCCGTTAGATTAAACCAATCACTTATCGTAGAGAGAATAGCTGCTTCCTAATATAATTTAAAATTAGGCATTTTTAAGCCTCCCCTTTCCCATGAACCTTGAATTATTTTCATTTTCACCCTGGCCTTTTTACCTTCCCATATAAATTTGTTAATTCCAGTCTGCCATTCCTCCAAATTTTTGTCTTTCTTAATTATTGGTATCATCTGAAAGAGGAATAAAAATCTAGGTAAAACGTTCATTTTAATAGCAGCTATTCTCCCCAACAACGATAACTGCAATTTTTTCCAAACCATCAAGTCCTTCTGAACTTTTTGCCATAAGACCTCATATTTATTCTTATACAATTTCACATTTGATGATGTAATATAAACCCCTAAATATTTAACCTTTTTTACAATTTCAAATCCTGTTATTTTCTCTAATTTTTCTTTCTGTTGTTTGGTCATATTTTTTATTAGTGAGAGATTGAATTCTCTACTGGAACAATATTTGAGATGTTACATTATCAACAAGATAATTTGGCAGGTCTACTACCTTTTGCGGAGTGACCTACAATAACTCTATACATAGCAGCACTGGTTTCACTCTATTCAAGGTGGCTTCTGGTCAGGATTTTGTTCCAATCCCAGAATTACCTGAAGAGAAACCATCAATTCCATCGCTGGCTGATTGGATAAGTACAATTACAAAGCACCTGGAAAATTACTCGCAAGGCTTTAGATGATGCACATTGAGTGCATAAGAAACAAGCGGAGAAGAAAAGAGCTCCTGTTCTGTCCCCTCCCGGCCTCAGCCACACGAGCTGGCTAAACGAGCCAGTAATTGAGTTCACGGCTGCTATCAGCCCTGGCAGGGAATCTGCAGCTGCCTGCCTAAGGCTCCCTTATCTTGGGGTTGCTGGGCAATCCAGCCCGAATGTTCAGCTCAATTCTCCATGAGTCAAAGAGTTCAGCTCACTTCTCCACGAGTCAAAGAGTTCAGCTCAATTTTTGCTTGTCACGGAAAAGAGCAGCCAGGGCTGCTTTTATACTCTGTGGGGTGTGGCTCCGTGACTCAGCACTCTCTAGGCCTGCCCCATCCCTTCCTTTGTTGTAGCCGCCTCTTGTATCTCCGAAACCTGGGATCCAGCCAGGTCTGATTGCCAGCAGCCGGGTCTGGAGGCGTGGCCTGGGGGGGGGGGAAAGAGTCAGGGGACGGAAGCCTCATTATCTCCTCCACCTCACCTGCCTCTGGGTCCTGGAGCTGAGCCAGAGGAGTTGGTGTTCCAGAGGTAAGTCCTGATGGCCCTTCCCCCTCACTTTCCGAGTCACTTTCTGGCAGGGGGCCCGGCTCGGGGGGCACAGACACAACAGCTCTGGAGAAAAAATTCCAAGAGGGAGATAAAGTTTTCCTCTCGACCAAATATTTACAAATGACTCAGAAATCAAAGAAACTTGGACCTAAATATGTTGGTCCTTTCCCCATTGTGAGAGTGATCAATCCAGTTACCGTTCAACTGGAACTACCAAAAACTTTGCGAAGAATTCACCGTTTTCCATGTTAGTTTAGTGAAACTTGAAGACACATCCTCTATTAGATCCTTAGTTACTACTCCTCCAGTGCCAATTCTGATTGAAGGAGAACAATATTTTGAAGTTAAAGAGATTCTAAACTCTAGAAAACACAGGGGTAAAGCCCAATACCTAGTGGCCTGGAAACATTTCCCTTTGTCCCAAGCGGAATGGGTTAACAAGGAGGATGTGCAGGCCCCCAGAAAAGTACCACTATTCTATGAGAAGTTATCCTGACAAACCTTAACTAATCTCTCTTTTCCTTCTAAGACTAATGTCCTTTCTGCAGGAGAGCTGAATGTCAGCCTCCGCATGCTACTTTGTTTTATTACTTAGTTAACAATGTAAGCTGCCCTGAGTCTTCGGAGAAGGGCGGGATATAAATGTAAATAAAAAAAAATTGTTTTAACTGTTATATTGATTTCTTTAGTGTTAAGTATTGGGAATGGAGTAATGTTCTTTAAGGCTCCTTCGGCTGCCATAAAGGGGGGGGGGAGGAGTTTTATCCTGAACTGAAACCCATTGATTCAAATTCCAAGAGCAGGCTTATTCCAACGGACTCTGCATACCAGACAAGTGAAAACCATCGGAAGAAGAACACCACGTGATACCTGAGGAGAAATGGATTGGACCCGGCTGTTTGACCTTTGAAGGGAGGAGGGATGAATAAGGGATATGTATGTTTAAGACACTCCTACTATTCAGAACTTGCTTTACTTTCGTTGCTTACAGCTCAGTAAAAGATACCTTTCTCTACAAATAATGGGGTTGGGGTTTTTCTTTCTTGAGTTTTGAAAGGAGGCACGCCTGACACAGCCCGTCATCACGAAGCGTGGCTTGGTCAAATTTCTCCCTCAATTGCTCTAAGGATTCACCTCAGGTCCGAAGTAGGGATTTTGGGGTTGTAACCTCTTCCCACTTCTTCATCCATTTCTATCTATCTAGTTCGCTTATGGGTTACTCCAAACGGTGGGAGCTAGGGTAGGGGAATTTGATTTTGGCTGCTTTAGGGACCTTTTTCCACCAATACTCATCCTTTCTGCTTTGGTAACTAAGGCGGGCACCCCGGACATCTCGGTTTCCATGGTCAGAGTAGGCTGCACTTGGGTTCTGATTGGGCTGCTGGTTCCTGGAGTTCCCTGGCTGGGAGTAGGACCTGCCTCCTTCTGAGTTGCCAGGGGTAGGCTTTCTTTAGAGATTCCGCCCTCTGCCATGTTGGCCTGAGTTTCTCTCCATGCACCCCAGATACTGGAGAGCAAGTGGACAGTCTGGAGCTCAGGTGTCTCAGTCATTTTTGGTTAGTTTTTGGAGAGCTGGCTTGCTGTCAGGGTCCCGACCAATGCCCCAATAAAACCAGGAGCCTCAAGCCATTTAGCAAGGCATGGCGGGTCAGCTCACGAAACTCTTGGGTGTATTCTGCCACTGACCTCTGCCCCTGGGTCTTCATCCTGGTCTTAGCCTTGCGTTTAGCTAGTGGATCCTCGAATTGCCAGTGGATCACCATCATAACCTGTTCATAATCTCTTAGCTGGGGGGCATTATCATTTGTAACGAGTGACCATCCAATCTACTGCAGCCTCTTCCAGAGCCATGGAGACACATCTCACTTTGGCTGCCTCCGATCCGAAGTTCTCTCTATACTCCTGAATGTGATTCCAGACTTGAGCTAGGAAGAATCCTAGGGCTATGGAATCCCCTCCATATTTTACTCAGCAGAGAAACCTTAGGAATTCGGCACCTTGCAGAAGCAGCAGTTCCTGGGGCAGCGACTATCAAAGCTGCCCTCTGCAGAGTGACAGGCCATCGCTGGGGTTGTGGAGACAGTGGCTCCCACTGCTGCCTCACCAGCCTCTCCATGCACTGGCAGATCATGCTTCTATGCAAGGGCCTCCTGAGCTCTCTGACTCTTGATTGCTTCATGCAGTAGTTGCAAAGCATGGATCAGCAGGCAGTCCTCTTTGTCAGATTCTGGCTGGACACAATCTCCATGTTGGCCTCAGATGAGAGTCACCCCCGGGGGGTGCTCCTCAGGGTCTTCCAAGTGTCCTAAACCCAGCGACCATCTGGCTTGGACTGGAATTTCAAGTTGCAGCTCCTTCAGGCATTTCATCTCCTCATGGCACCTGTGTGGCTCGTGGGTGGTTGACCCCAGGGCTCCAGACTCTTCCTGGTTGCTCCCGTTTATCGACATTGTGTGCTCAGCCTTTGTAAGGACCAGCTTCACCCCCTTTCCAAGAAAGTATGAATTCTTTTTTTAAAAAATAAAATAAAGTTGGTTTTTTTTAAACACGCACATGACATACAATGCATTTTTTCTGAACAGAATATTTGCCAGGTTTCATATTCATACAACTTTTAGTTCTCTTCTAACACACCTAATATGCTTACATAGATATATTTTCTCTCATTTTTATTTTCCTTCTTTTATTTATGTTGTGTATCAAATCTTACCCTTCACCCTGAATTCTAACCTTTTATCAACTTTTCTCTGCCCCCCCTTACTCCCTTTATATTAAACCCTTTATTTCCCAGTTAATATTTGTAATCTTTTATATATACTACTTATCAGACATCAAAATCAGTCATATATTTGCAGTTCAATAGCAATTCATATAGTATTAACCATAGTCAAAAAAGAAAAGAAAAAAAAGAAAAACTCAATTTATCTTCATGGTATCATTTCTAATGCTTTTAGTAAATTCCATAGTTACATTTAAAGACTTTTTATAGTTTCAAATTCCATTATTAGCAGTTAAATCATTTACTATATTGCCAACTATTTTTTGTACTTTCAAGTTTTATTATTGATATTAGAAACCATTTACTATATTTTCAGTTATTTTTTAATTTTCCTTTTTTCTTTCTCCTTTTTTCTCTTAGAATTCTTTGCTCTCTTTGCTTGTCCTGTATTTTCATCCACTCTCCTTCTCCTCTCTTCCCCCATTTTTATCTTCTCACGTTTAATCCCAATGTGGTCCTTTAACTTTGTATTTTTTCCTCTCCTTTCCTTTCCTCTTTTTTTTCTCCTTGTCTCTTTCTTCCCTTCTTATTTTTTTTTAAATAATTTTTTATTTCCATTTTTCAACATCATATTTATGTACAAACTATTATTCATCATTAATCATTAATTTTTATTTATTACTGATTCAGGCCTGCCCGACTGCCACTTCCTTACTACACAACCTCCCTCTCTACCCTCTACTACTTTCCCCCTTCATCCCCTTCACTTTACTACTTCCACTCCTCCTTCTCCACTCCTCCCTTCTTCCACCCTATCTAACCTTCTTATTCCCCTCCTCCTTCTCTACTCATTCCTACCTACTTTCTTCCCTCCTTCTACTCCTCTCTCCTTTTCTTCCTGAAATGGCAGTCGAGCATCCCCAATATCATTTTAAATTTTAATTTCATATCTTCAAAATTACTGTACATTAATAATCAGTCCATGTATCACTTGTTGATTCATTTCCCCTTTACCCCTCCTCCCCTTCCCCCAGACTTCCCAGAGCAAATACCGGGTATTATGACCAACAATCACAAGCTAAAGTATACAAAATATACATAACCTCCCACCTTAAAAATTTAAAACTATAGATCCTCACAATAAAAATAAAAAGATAGGAAAGAATAATAAAAAAAAGAAAAGAAACAATACCAACTTCACATATTACTTCTTCTTACAGTCCATTTTTAAAATTAATCCATCTTCTCAAATTCGATTTTTTTTTCCACTTGTATATTCCTTCAAATTTCATGTCCATTTCTCAAATTACAGTCCATCTTCTCGAACTCAAATTTTTATCACTTATATATTTCTTCAATTGCCATAACATTTAATGTCCATTCTTCTTACAGTCCATTTTAAAAATTAGTCCATCTTCTAAAGTTCAATTTTTCCCCCCCGCCCACTTATATATTCCTTCAAATTTCATAAGTCCATTTCTTAAATTACAATCCAGCTTCTCAAATTCAAATTTTCATCACTTATATATTTCTTCAATTGTCATAAGATTTAATATTCAGTCTTCCAATATTACTCCATCAATCAAATATCAAGCAAATAATCATTTAGACTACATCCACAATATAACAGTAAACAGTTAAAATCATTACATCCACATTATCTAAATTCATAAATTTCACTTTCCATCCTTCACAATTGAGTAATATCATCCCATAGATTTATACCATACAAATAGCAAATAACAAAAATCCTATAATTTATATCCTAAACAAATCAATTCCAAAAATTAACCATAATCATCCTATTCACATCTTAAACATTCCTCCCTCTCCATTCTATTTTCCATCATTTCCAAACCAGTTAACTTAGCATCTAACAACAAGGGATTCCCACTCTTTAAAACATTAATATAAAAATGTCTCGCTTTCATAACTGAATTAAGAAAATACTTTCTACCTCTAAAATTCACTGACAAACCCATTGGGACTTCCCATCTAAAATATATCTGATATTTCTTAAACTCATCCACCAAAAAGCAAATTCTCTTCTGTTTCTTAACATTTTAGGAGGAATTTCCTTCATCATTTTATATCTTGTCCCAATATTTGAAATTTATTTTATAAAAGGCTTGCAAAATTTCATACCTAACCTTTTAGTTGTAAAATAAATAACCACATCCCTAGGTACTCTATTTTGTCTTGCCCACCAAGAATTAACACGATAAATTCTTTCAATATTAGTCTCAAAATCTTCTGGCTCCACACCTTTATCTGAGCAAAGGCTTGCGTAAAATCTCCTTTAAATTTTCCTTCCTATTTTGTTTCAACCCCTCACCCTTATAGCATATTCCATTAATCTATATTGTAATATTACTCTTTCTTCATCTGCCCTATCTACCTTTGCCTTTATATCTTCCATCTTATTATCTAAGTTCCAATTGTTTTGATTTTTTTGAATTTCTTCTATTTTCCTTTGCAACTCTAAATTAGCTTTATTAAATTCTGCAAGATCGTCCTGCATCTGAATACAAGAGCTTAATATTTGCGCAATTGCATCCTTTACCATTTTCATTTCCCTCTTCTGCTCTTCCACCACTTCCTTGAAATCCAACATCTCTTTCTCTATTTCGTCAAATTTTTGATCTATTTCTAAAAAGTGACTCTCCAAAAACTCCTGTAAAGAATTTCTTACTTCCTTTTTGATTTCTTCTTTTAATTTTTGAATCTGAGCTAAAGAAATTTCAAAGTTTTTAATGACTTTTGGCACTATTTGCTTAAGGACTTCCGGTTTTGGCTCCGCTTCATGCAGAAGCAGCTATGATTTAGCTGCTAACTCCCTAGTCTGTAAGCTGTCAGGACATCGTAAATCTGGGTCCGACAGCTTGGAATTCTTTCCTTCGGGCAAAGAAGGAAAAGATGAGCAATTAGGTTGAGGTTGAGATGCCCTAATAAGCTTTTAAAGCTTGCGGGAAGTTCTCCTTCTATAACCTGATAAGTTCCTGGCTGGGTGAGGCATTTGCCTTTATGGCAAACAAACGAAGCATCCAATTTCCACGGCAGGAATTGATTTATGATGGATTGTAACGTGGACGGAGCAGAAACTGGAGTTCTAGCACCTGTTTGTAAGAAGACTGTAAGCCCCTGAGGATTTATTTGCTGCAAAGATAGGAGAGAAGAAAGCAAATGGCGGTTTTGTGGAATGTGTGTACGGAAAACGAAAGTAGAAATGCTTACTAACGGCTAGTGTTGAAATAGAAGAAAGAAGATATATAGAAACATACTGACTAAACGGAAGACATGAGAATTTTATGATTTATATCTTTTCTTTTTCTTTGGGATTATAGTGATTTAGAAGAAAAGTTTTTTGAATTTTTTTTTTCTAAATATTTTTTCTTTTCTCTTGGTCTGTTATTAAGTTATATATATATTTTTTTAAAAAATGGCTTTTAAGCAAATAGTGCCAAAAGTGTGTTGAAATAGAAGATACATAGGAAGATACTGACTAAATGGAAGAAATGAGAAGCTTATGATTTATATTTCTTCTTCTTCTTTGGGATTATAGTGATTTAGAAGATAAGTTTTTTGAAACTTTCTTTTCTAATTTTTTTTCTTCCCTCCTTATTTTTATCTGCCCTCCTAGTTTGCAATATTTTTCCAGCTACTCTCTTTATTCCCCTTTTGAGTATTCCTCTTTTACCACTGTCAATCCCAGTGTAATCTTTTAAGTTTTTTGTGCTTTTTCTTTTTCCCCCTTCTTTCTCACTTTGTCTCTTTGCACCCTTTCTGTTTTTCACATCACTGTTTTTTCTCTCATTATTCCCCATACAATTAGTATTTTTTTTAATCTTCCAAAACATTCTCTTGCTTCTTCTTCATAGTTTCTCTGTTTTCTTGTGTAGGTTCCAACACAATTCCTAATTCATCTGATTTCAATTGTCCATAAAAGGTAAAGGTAAAGGTTCCCCTCGCACATACATGCTAGCCGTTGCTGACTCTAAGGGGCGGTGCTCATCTCCGTTTCAAAGCTGAAGAGCTGTCCGAAGACATCTCCGTGGTCATGTGGCCAGCATGACTCTACGCCAAAGGCGCATGGAATAATTTTTTTATAATAATTTATATAATAATTATAATTATATAATATAGTATATTATATTATATATATATATATATATATATATATATATATATATATATATATATATATATATATATATATATATATATATATATATATATAATATATAATATATTATTATATATAATAATTATATATATTATATAATTATATAATTATATATATTATAATAATTATATATTATAATAATATATATTATTATATATTATTATATATAATATTATATATATTATATATAATATAATAATATATATAATATAGTGTGTATATATATATATATATATATATATATATATATATATATATATATATATATATATATATATATATATATATATATATATATATATATATATATATATATATATATATTTTCTGAGGTTTTTGGTGTTTGTATGTAGATCTTTGGTTATTGGATTTTCTCCGCGTAAAATTGGAAGTGTCTTGGCGACGTTTCGTGAAGTTTCATTCGTCATCTTCAGGCTTCAGCTTCGTGCTTCTGGGAGCAATGTGTGATCGCAGCTGTTTCTTCCTTTTAACTGCTAGTGGGGGTTTGAACTGATTGGGTGGGAGCTTGGCTGTGCTCTGATTGGATGGGGTTTATTTTTGGTGCTCTGATTGGATGGGGATGTGTCCTCTTTGGGTGGGGGCTTGGTTGTGCTCAGATTAGTCTGAGCTGCAGGGGGATTTGAGCTGGTGAGCTGCATAGCTGTTGTTTGGCTTCGTGTTCGTGGTCGTGCTACATCTTCATAGTGGGTGTCAGTCTGCTGCATGTATGGATTGGAGGGGTTTGAAATGGTTAATCTTGCAGCTGTGGTCTGGCTTCTGGTCCTTGGTCGTGCTTCATGATCAGTGTGGGTTTGGGTCTGCTTTCTGGGTGGATGTGTGGTGGTGACATCCTGTGTGGACCTCGTGAGTGTGGGTCTGGTGTCATTCCTCGTGTTAGGGACACGTTTGTCAATAAGGGCAGGTTTCCAAATGGCTGGTAGGCGGGAGGTATCATCTCGTTTGTTCATGCTGTGTGAGTGTTTTTCTATCTCGATGGCTTCTCTGATTATTCTGTTGTTAAAGTGTTCAGTTTTGGCGATAGTTCTGGTCTTTTTAAAGTCAATATCGTGTCCTGTGGCTTTAAGGTGTTGGACCAGGGAAGAAGGTGGTTCCTCTTTTTTGACTGAGTTCTTGTGTTCTTCAATGCGAGCACTTATTCTTCTGTTGGTTTGTCCAATGTATGTGGTGGGGCAGGCAGTGCATGGGATTTCATATACTCCTTGATTTTCTAACTCAATTTTGTCTTTGGGGTTTCTTAAGATAGTGGATACTTTTTGGTTTGTGCAGAATGTTGTCTTGATGTTGTGTTTGTGGAGGATCTTGCTGATTCTGTCTGTGGTGCCTCTTATATATGGGAGGAGGGCTGTGCCATTTTCTTGTTCTCTGTCTTGGATTTTAGTAGGGGGTTCTTTTTGGATTAGTTTGGTAATCTTATTTCTCTGGAATCCATTGGATGTTAGTATGTTAGTGAGAGTGTGTAGTTCGGTTTTTAGGTGTTGTTCGTCAGCTAAGCGTTTTGTTCTGGAGATGAGTGTCTTGGCTACGGAGTTGATCTCTGCTGGGTGGTGGTGTGAGAGTGCGTGCAGATAGCGGTTTGTGTGTGTTTTCTTCTGGTAGATGGTGTGTCCTAGAGAGCCATTGGGTTTCCTGTAGACTAAGACATCTAGGAAGGGAAGTTGGTTGTTAACTTCTGCTTCCATGGTGAACTGTATTTTGGGGTGTAGGCTATTGAGGTGTGTGAGGAAGTTGTCAAGTTTTTCTTTCCCGTGTGGCCAGATTATGAAGGTGTCATCTACATATCTGAGCCAGAGTTTGGGTTTGTGATCAGATTTTTCTAGAGCTTGGGTTTCAAAGTGTTCCATGTAGAGGTTGGCAATGACAGGTGAGAGGGGTGATCCCATGGGTGCTCCTTCTATTTGTTTGTATTTTTGTCCATTATAGATGGACTGTAGTCTTAGTCTAGGGGCCGGGATAGCTCAGGCAATAGAGAAGCCTGTTATTAGAACACAAAGCCTGCAATTACTGCAGGTTCGAGCCCGGCCCAAGGTTGACTCAGCCTTCCACCCTTTATAAGGTAGGTAAAACGAGGACCCAGATTGTTGGGGGGGCAATAAGTTGACTTTGTAAAAAATATACAAATAGAATGAGACTATTGCCTTATACATTGTAAGCCGCCCTGAGTCTTCGGAGAAGGGCGGGGTATAAATGTAAAAAAACAAACAACAAACAACAAACACCCAAAGAGGACACATCCCCATCCAATCAGAGCACCAAAAAACCCCCATCCAATCAGAGCACAGCCAAGCTCCCACCCAATCAGTTCAAATCCCCACTAGCAGTTAAAAAGGAAGAAACAGCTGCAGTCACACATTGCTCCCAGAAGCACGAAGCTGAAGCCTGAAGATGACGAATGAGACTTCGTCGAAACGTCGCCAAGACACTTCCAATTTTACGCGGGAGAAAACCCGAATAACCAAAGAGATATATATATATATATAGGTCTTTGGTTGTTCGGGTTTTCTCCCGTGTAAAATTGGAAGTGTCTTGGCGACGTTTCGACGAAGTCTCATTCACGGAGAAAACCCAACAACCAAAGACCTATATACAAACACCCGTGAAAACCTCAGAAAACAAATATATATATTTATATATATATATAGGTCTTTGGTTGTTCGGGTTTTCTCCCGTGTAAAATTGGAAGTGTCTTGGCGACGTTTCGACGAAGTGTCTTGGCGACGTTTCGACGAAGGAAACCCGAACAACCAAAGACCTATATACAAACACCCGTGAAAACCTCAGAAAACAAATATATATATTTATATATATATATAGGTCTTTGGTTGTTCGGGTTTTCTCCCGTGTAAAATTGGAAGTGTCTTGGCGACGTTTCGACGAAGTCTCATTCGTCATCTTCAGGCTTCAGCTTCGTGCTTCTGGGAGCAATGTGTGATCGCAGCTGTTTCTTCCTTTTAACTGCTAGTGGGGGTTTGAACTGATTGGGTTCAAACCCCAATTATAACTATTATTATTATAATAATAATAGTTTATATTATATATTATAATAATAATAGATTATAACTATATAATATAGTAATCATTTCTTTTATTTCTCTTTAAAGTCATATGCATCCTTTTCATCATTTCCATTATTTCTTGTGCCATTCTGTACTTTATGAGTTGTATTTCATCTTTTGTTATTAAAGTCATATAGCTTGCAGGCAGAAGAATCCTTCCCCCAAAGTTCACACTGGTCTTATCACTTAAAAAAATTTTTCCCCCACAACACGTTAGTCATTGTTATTTTTCCTTCTGCCTGAGGGTGTCTCTTTCTAATCCACAGTTCCAAACAACAATCTGCAAAAGTATCCTTTTTTTTTTTTAAAGCCATATTTTATTTCTCCTTTTTTTATTCCTCTCAAAAGTTTGATTTAAAGTCCGTGTCCAAATCTGTATCTTTTAAGCTCCAGTCCAAATCCAATTTAAAGGGGAAAGGGGAAGTCAGAGAAGTGACTTCCCATCATTCCATCCTCAGAATATAAATAAGTCCATTGTTGATATTCCTTCAATACATAGGAACAGGTGACCTGGTAGGAAGATGGCGGTGATCAGGTAGGGTGTTGAGGCTCTTGCTCTGATGCCCACCACACTCTACCAATCCATCACATCCCTATCTTCGTGATCCAAATCCGAAACCGGATCGGTTCACAGTAATCGACTCCAGCTCCGTGAGTAGTAGCTGTTCCTGATTCCCCAAAGCTCTAAGAGGTTTCCCTAAAGCATTCCCCAAAGCTCTGAGAGGTTTTCCCAAAGCATAACAAAGGCTTCATGAGGTTTCCCCGAAGCACTTTTAAAACTCTGCACTGAGAAGGTTCCGTGAAAGGGATTCCCTGAAGCACAGGGAGAGGGATTCCCCAAAGCGCAAAAGAGGTTCCGTGAGAGGAATTCCCTGAAGTGCCGAAAAGGCTCCATGTGTCAGCTTTATACACCATGAGGATCTCCCTCAGAGAAAGCTGACTCCCGAAAGTGCAGAGAAGCTGATTATTCAAAGCACAGAGAAGGCTCCATAAGAGGGATTTCCCGAAGCGCCAAGAAAACTCTATAAGGATTCCCCTGCTCATTTAGGAATGTGATAGAATAGAATAGAATTTTTATTGGCCAAATGTGATTGGACACACAAGGAATTTGTCTTGGTGCATATGCTCTCAGTGTACATAAAAGAAAAAATACGTTCATCAAGGTACAACATTTACAACACAATTGATGGTCAATATATCAATATAAATCATAAGGATTGCCAGCAACAAGTTATAGTCATACAGTCATAAGTGGAAAGAGATTGGTGATGGGAACTATGAGACGATTAATAGTAGTGCAGATTCAGTAAATAGTTTGACAGTGTTGATGGAATGGATATGATTGTCCTTGATTCTCCATAGCTTTGACTCCGTGAGGATTTTAATTACCTTAAAACGCTCCTTTAAACTCCCACATAAATTTAAACTCCCACCGAAACTTCCTCCACCATTTTAAACTGGATTGGATTTGAATCTACCACCATTTTAAAAACCCTCCCACCGGAAGACTACATCACAACACAAAGGACAGCATCTAAAAGCACGCTAGCTAAAAGCTGCAGGAAACGGGCTGCTGTTTGTCTTCTAAGCAAAGGAGTCAAGGTTCTAAAAGCCGCTAGCTTTTAGAACAGAGTTGCTGGTGCCCTAATAACAAACTCTGCTGCTTTTCAAACTGACACTGCTGCTGCCCTTTTGTTCCGAAGCTGCTGCTGCTGCCTCTGAAGACAGCAACACCCCACACTTTCATTGCTATCTTTCAACTAGCGATTCATCTACTAATCTAGCATCTGGTATAATTAATTGATAGTTATTTCCTATTTATCCTTAATTGCGTAGCTATTTTTGTCATACAACTATATTCCATTAAGTAAGGGTTAACTATAGAAGCTTTATAATTATATAATACAATTCTAATATTGATCATTAATTATCATTATTATCATTTATCAATTATCAAATATCATTAGTCATTAATTAATTAGCACTGAATAGCTAAATATCCAATCATCTAATTAATTAATTATTAGCAACTCAATAGTTAAGTAAATTGACATTATTTATTGTTCTATGTTAATTGATTTATTATTGACATTAATTTGTTATCTGATTAATTACTTGTTAGTTACTATTTCATTTTGTAAAATACTGACGGAACATTGACCATGCCAGGCAAAAACTCCAACAGATCTGCCAAACACCCTCAAACAAAAGTTATCACTACAAACAATGACTCAAATGATTCCAGAATATGCTATAAATGTAACGAATCTATAAACGAATGTGATGAATTCAAGAAATGCCAATTATGTACCAATTATGCCCACCACAACTGCCTGAAAATAAACAAATTGATAGCCAATTTCCTACAATCAGATCCTACATTTATCCATATATGCGCTCCATGGCATAGGGCCGGGTTACTTACGGGACCGCCTGCTGCTACCGAATACCTCTCACCGACCCGTGCGCTCTTACAGAGAGGGACTCCTCAGGGTGCCGTCGGCGCGACAGTGTCGTCTGGCGACACCCAGGGGAAGGGCCTTCTCTGTGGGGCTCCGCCTCTGGAACGAACTCCCCAGGACTTCGTCAACTTCCGGACCTCCAACCTTTCATGAGCTTAAAACCCACTTATTCATCTGCGCTGGACTGGGTTAGTTTTTAAGTTTATGGGTTTTTTAATGGGTTTTAGTCCTAAATTTTAATTGAGGCCAATTTAATAAGTTTTTTAATTGTATTTTAATTGTATTTATAGTGTATTGTGTATTTTTTACTTGGCTGTGAACCGCCCTGAGTCCTTCGGGAGAAGGGCGGTATACAAATTTAAATAATAAATAAATAAAAAATAAATAAATATATGTCCATCTTGTTTTCCAAAATTCGACTACTTAATTGCCATGTCTGATAGGGTTCATATCTTGGAAACAACTATAAAGACACAACAAACTATCATCGACTCCATTGAAGCAAGCTTAGAAACAAGAATACTAGCATGTTTTGAACCACGTTTCACATATCTTGAAAAAAAAATCACAGCACAAAAAAATGAAAATTCAGCAGATCAAAATCTTGCCAATCCAACAAACATTACCTAAACCACAACCTAAACCACAAATATCTGCCAACCAACCAAACAACTTAGCCATACTCATAAAAGATATCGAGAGAGAACTAAAACATCAAAATGCTATATTATTTGGATTAGATAACACCAGTGAACCAGATATCACTACGGTTCGTAACATCATTAAAAACTATAATATAGTTTAGAGGGGTAGAAGAGGGAGAAGAGTGGAGGGTGGAGGGAGGAGAGGAGGTAGATAAGAGAAGGAGAGGAAGGTTTGGAAAGTAAAAGAAGGTAGAAGAGGGAAGAAGGTTAAAAAGGGGGGTGGTGACTGGGCAGGCCCGACTAATTGTATATAACTGTACATTGGATGAATTATTTGATAAGATTGTAAAAATAAAACTTTTTTATAAAAAAAAACAACAAAAAACTATAATATACCCACCATCTTCCCTGATGAAATAATCGAAGTCTCCAGAGATGGACCAGAATACAAAAACAGTGATGGCTTAGTGGTGCCTAGATTCTGTAGAGTCATCTGCATAAATGAGACCAGCAAACAAAAGTTCATCTTTGCTATAAACTCAAATGTCAGAACGAACCCCTACCACAGCAAACTTAGATCACAGCCTGATCTATCATTTCTGCAACAGATCCACTCCCGCGAACTCCGCACAGAACTCAAACGACAGCAAGACGAAGGTGAATCCAACCTATACATTGACTACCGTGCTGACTGAATAAAAAGAAAAACCTACAATCAATTGCCCAACATCTAACCCTCTATCACCCAACATCCAACTATCCGTTGTACAGAACTTTCAACCAGCCGTCATCCAAAACTAGGTCGCACGCCCCTTATTTCCTCTATACCAGCCACTGCCGAACTTAAATGCAAACTGATAAATGCAAGAAGCATTGTAAACAAAATGCCTGAATTTCTCCTCCTGTTAAATACTGGTACATTTGACATTATATTTGTATGCAAAACATGGCTGAATTCATCCCTCCCTGACTCCATCATTTCAGACAGAGAATATCATGTTTTCCGGTCCGATTGCGAAACCCGTAGGGGAGGTGGAGTGGCTATCTTTTACAAAAAGACACTGAATCTAAAAAATATTCACGCTACACATAAACTCGCTCTTCCACAAACTATTGTCTGCGAACTGTCCTTTAACATCACACTTCGCTTCTTGCTATGCTACAGAGCCCCTGACTACGACAACGCACATGCGAACAAGTTAACCACACTACTAACATGGGCTGCCTCTTGCCCTTATCCTCTCATCTTCCGGGGTGACCTCAACCTACCTCTTATTAATTGACAAATGAATGTACAACTGAACTCATCCATACTACCCTGTACAATGCTGTTACAAATCTAGGTCTTGATCAACTAGTAACTAACAATATAAGACTCAACAACTGCCTTGACCTCATCTTCTGCAACAACGCAAACTCAATTTATGGACTACAAATAAAAGAACCCTTTTCCAACCGTGACCCACAGCATGATAGACTTTTGTCTCAATATATGCCCTTACAATAATCTCCATAATAATGGTATACCAAACTACAATTTCAAAAAAGCCAACTATGATCTTATAGACACCGACCTCTCATCTCTTAACGGCAAATTCTATTCTCTAACTGTATCACTGCTGAAGACCACTATAGTGTTTTCCTACTTGAAGTCAATAGAGTCATTAAACTATACGTACCACAAACCACCACCAAAATCAGGAAAAACAAATTACCCATATCAATAAAAAAGCTCCAATTCCCCCCCCCCCAAAAATCCCTCTGGCGAAAAAACAAAACTTTAAAAACCGCTACAAAAATATATGCCACCAAATAAGGATTGAATGCACCAATTACCACATCAAACAAGAAGAAGACCTTCTGCACACAAAATCCAATCGCACTTTCTATAATTTTGTAAACAACAAACTTAAAGACTCGAGATCCATCCCACCCCTAAAAGGATCTAATGGTAAAGAATGCAATGATGAAACAGTTAAAGCAAACCTCTTCAACACATTCTTCGGCTCAATCTTTGTTAACAGTAATGGCTCATACCCAACATTCCCCAGTCATACCAACAATGATTATCTAACACAAATAGATTCCACAGAAGATAATGTTGAAAAGGCACTTCACAGACTGAAACCATCTCTATCTATTGGACCTGATGGTCTATGTGCATACTTCTTAAAAAAGCTTTCCACTAATATAGCAGAACCCCTAAGCATAATCTTTGAAAAATCTTTCAGGATCAGCTCCCTTCCCAAACTATTGTCATGTCCCACTCCCACTCCGACGACCGGGTCTAGGAAGTCCGTATCAAGCGTGGCAACGAAGTCTCTGCAGCTTTGCCAAATTCCTTCCAGGTTTCTCAGGGCAGGCAGGAGTCCAAGTTGTGACTTCAGCAAACTAGATGAAACTTTGCTTGACTCAAGGTTGGAATGCCACAAGCAGGTCCTTTATATAGGCTGTGGGGTGTGACTCCATGACTCAGCATTTATCCAGGCCTGCCCCTCCCTTCCTTCTGCTGGGGTTACCTCTCAGATCTCCGGAAGCGAGGATCCTCCCATTGTGAATTCTCTTCAGCTGGATCTGCTGTCGGTAATTCCAGCACGTGGCTGGCTCCCTGCTCACACGCTGTAGGAGTGAGGTTTGTTTGTTCATTCCTGACATCCTGTCCAGGCATGGGGCTGGGGCCGGGGGCTGGAGGCATGATAGGCCGTTCATCTTCATTATCAGACTCAGAGTCTGATAACAGGCCCAGGTGTAGACGGGAGGGGCCCGGCTGAGGAGAGGAGGGAGGACGAGGCACAACAACTATGGTCACTAGCCACGGTCATCCCTGTCTTCAAAAAAGGAGACCCTAGCCTAGTTGAAAATTACAGACCAATTTCTTTATGCTGTGTCACCTGCAAAGTAATGGAATCAATAATCAACCAATCCATCACCCTCCACCTAGAAACAAACAACCTACTCTCTAACAAACAATTTGGTTTCAGAAAAAAATTGTCCTGTAATTTACGACTTCTTCACTGCAAAAACATATGGACTACAAATCTTGATCAGGGCAAAGCAATAGATGCAATTTACATAGACTTGTGTAAAGCTTTTGACTCTGTGGTACATGACAAACATCTCCTAAAACTAAAATCTTACAGCATCTCCGGACCCCTCCATAATTGGATAACAGAGTTCCTGTCAAACAGACAAGTGGTCAAAATAGGCAGTGCCCTATCAAATCTTGTTCCTGTCAATAGCGGCGTTCCCCAAGGCAGCGTTCTTGGACCAACACTCTTCATATTATACATTAATGACCTCTGTGACCATATTATAAGTAATTGTGTTCTCTTCGCCAATGATGTTAAACTATTAAACACTACCAACAATGTGGCTACCCTTCAAAAAGACCTTGACTTTGTGTCGGAATGGTCAAAAATTTGGCAACTCCAAATCTCAACCCACAAATGCTCTGTCTTACACATTGGAAAAAAGAATCAGAACACTAAATACAAGCTTGATGGACATGACCTTGTAGATGACCCTCACTCCGTCAAAGACCTTGGAGTTTTCATATCAAACGATCTAAGTGCCAAAGCCCACTGCAACTACATCGCAAAAAAGGCTTTAAGAGTTGTAAACCTAATCTTGCGTAGCTTCTTCTCCAGAAAGATTACAGCACTAACCAGAGCACACAAAACATTTGCTAGACCAATTCTCGATTACAACTCGCCTGTCTGGAGCCCACATCTCATTTCAGACATTAATACAATTGAGCATGTCCAGAAATATTTTACAAGAAGAGTTCTCCACTCCTCTGATCACAAGAAAATACCTTATGCCACTAGACTTGAAATCCTGGGTTTAGAAAATTTAGAACTCTGCCGCCTTCAGCATGACCTGAGTATAACTCATAAAATCATCTGCTACAATGTTCTTCCTGTCAAAGACTACTTCAGCTTCAACCACAATACATGAGCACACAATAGATTTAAATTTAAAGTGAACCGCTCCAATCTTGATTGTAGAAAATACGACTTCAGTAACAGAGTTGTTAATGCCTGGAATGCACTACTTGACTCTGTGGTCTCTTCCCAAAATCCCCAAAGCTTTAACCAGACTATCTACTGTTGACCTTACCCCATTCCTAAGAGGTGTGCATAAGAGCACCAGCATGCCTACCGTTCCTGTCCTAATGTTCCCTTTGTTTGTATCCAATTTGTATGGTTATTTCATGCTTATAGTTATATATATTGTTGTGTTTGACAAATAAATAAAAAATAAAATTAAAAAAAAGTTTCACCAAGTTTTAGTTATAGTTCCCCCAGCTTTCCTTTTATAATCCAAAAAATGTTCTGGGACTTTTCAAACCTCTCCAACTCTATTTGTTTTTTCCCCCTTCCATTTGGGGTGTTTCCAATTAAATTTCAGAAAGCCAAATTCCTTTCAGGTTTTAGGGTTAGTGTTTTCCTTTCTTTTTCTCCTTGCTGTGTTGATATTCCTCTCTCAATTTAGCTGCTGTTTCACCGCCGAGACATTTTTTGCCAAATTAAAATTAGTATCTTTTTCTTGTGAGTTGTTCATTTACTTCAATATTCTGTCCAAATCACCACTCCTGCTCAAAATCTTGGTCTAGTTGCCCCAGCTTAGTGATGGCTGCAATGGCCCCTGCCCCAGAGTCAAAGAGTTCCCTCTGACCTCCGAGGAACTTGCTGGTTCCTCTTGGTCGTCCAAGGTGCCTCTCCTTCTTCTCTGTCCCTACAGGACAGATCCGGTCCGAAGACCCCTCAACAGCGGTTTGTCCGCCTGGGTGTTCGCAAAGCTCATTGGAGCTCGCTATTCCCTGACTGTCTCGCTGCGATGTTTCCAGTTGAAAGTATGATTTCTTGAGAACTTTGTATTTCAAAAGGAATCCTTTATTGAAAGGGATGAAAGCAAGTCAAACTCAAAGCAGGCTCTGGGGTCCCTCGGCATGCGGTTCAGGATAAAGGGAATTAGGAGCCCCTGTCCACCTTCCGATGTGGATTCCAGCCAATCCGCAGGTGTGAATATGAATTGCACTAGTTCCTCTGAGAAACAGATACAAAGAGTTTCTCAGAGTCATTTTACAAGCCACTCATTCCCCCACTTTTCCTGAAGTATGAGATTTCTTCAGGGATTCCTGGCACCAGGCAACAGTTATAAATCAGGGTAAAGTTTATACAAAGAGGATCAGGCAAGAAATTGGATATTTAAGATATATAGGAAAAGATTTAAATGTGACACTCCAAATCCCCCCATTCCTTCCATGAAGAATGGCAGATACACAAATCTGACAGCCCCCTCAGTACACTGGGGTTTCCAAGTTGGCTGATAAAGCAGATCTTGCCTAATGTCAGGCCAGACATTCAAAACCCAAGAAAGAAAACTTCCAACTCCATTGAGATAGAGAAGAGGTACTTTTACTGAGTTTGAAATGATAGCAGCAAAAGCAAGGCAAGATTCGATTCAAAATGTGCAAGTTACAGATTGAAAGTTTCCTCTCCCCCCTCCCCCTCAGGGTCCAGCACTGAGGGTCCAATCAACGTCCAGTATGATGTTGAGTGAAGCTCATTTTCAGGTATTTCACCCATCTGGAGTCCTAGGATGGTTGGCCTTGATAGGGTGTAAACAACTCCACTCAGCAGTGCAATAGTTCTTGAGAGCAAACCTCCCTTTCAATTCACATGGGACTTCACCTCACCAACCCAAATGCCATGCCCTTCCCTCCCCGTTACTATTGCAGCCAATAGCAAGCATGCAGCAAAGTCGAACCCCATGCTAGCTGACATAAAGTCTTAGTCAATTAACAAGCTGGTTTGTAAATACCTGAATTCTAATATATATATTGTCTTCACATGACCTGATGACATCGCCCTTGCCCTTCCTGTTTTGTTATTGAATTCAGTATATTTACCTTATATACAGGAAATTGAATTGGAAATAGTCCATTATGAAGCCTACTTATTAGATAACATTCATAAAGAGCAAGGAGGGGATTGTCATTTCAATGTAGAACATTTAAAGTTAGACACAGAAACAGAAAGAAATCTCATATATACTTTTTTTTGGGCTATTATTCATAGCCAATATGCTGACAATGACCTTTAAAATGTTAACATATTCAAATCTAGGAGTCCTTCAGGAAGCTTCATCCCATTCCCTAAAATTTGATGAGAAATTACTCTCTCTATCATAATTATGAGACAGGCATATTGGTTAGACCATAGTGGCCATGACAGCCACTCCAAAACACCAAGAATTCAAATTGCAAGAGATTCCAACAATGGATCAAGGCCTTTGTTTTTAGGCTGGCATTCATCCCTTATACCATGGGTCTAACTACAGCCCGTGGGCCGCATGTGGCCCACCGAAGCCATTAATCCGGCCCTTGCAGAACCACAAGGCTGCCCGTCCACATCACTCCACCCACCCTTCAGCAGATGCAGAACTTACCTTCACCAGCCCCACGGGCTGGAACTGAAAGGTAAGGCCAACAATTTTTCCTGCAGAATGCTGCTGGAGGTGTGGGAGGTGAAAAATGGGGCAGACAGACACCCCAGGAGGCAAAAAAGGCCCATTTTTGACAAAAAAAACAGGCCGCTTTTGCCTGTTTTTGGCCTGCAGAATGCTGCTGGAGGCAGGGGAGGTAAAAAAATGGAGTGCACAGATGCCCCAGGAGGCCAAAAAATGGGTGAAAACTGCCTGTTTTTCACCTCCCCTGCCTCCAGAAGATGGATAAAGAGAGAGAGAGAGACAGAGTGAGAGAGAGACAAGACATACACACACTCAGAGACTTGATTGTAAGCTCCTTGGAGCTGAGAAGATTAGCTGTAAAACTGAGTTTTCTGAAGTGGACCACTAGACTCCTAAACAACTGAAAAAATTATCTAGTAAAAAGAAAAGTCAACCAAAAGAGCAACATGCAAACAAAAGCAAAAAAAAACCACACACCACCAGGAGCAAAACAAATTAACATTTGCGTGCATTGTTTAATGGACTGTTAAATTGGCCACACCCACCCAGTCACATGACCTAGCCACACCCACCCAGTCACATGACCACTAGCCATGCCCACCCAGCCAGTCTGGCCCCCCAACAGTCTGAGGGACCGTGAATTGGCCCCCTCTTTCAAAAGTTTAAGACCTGCCTTATACAGTGCACTTTTGATGGCATTAGGCTCTGTCTCTTCTAACTTTATCTTTATTAGATATTTCTGTGATAACTGTGGCTTTGCCTTTTGTTTCTTTTTTGTGATAACGTATCCTGAAGGATACACATCCATCAGAAAGCTTTTAACAGAAATGCATAAAAGAACCTCAAGCAATCAGTTTTTTAACATCCGAAAACTTTGATCTGGGACAACTTAAAAAGAACACAAGTGCTATGTGCAGCTCAGAAGTTATGCTTCTTTTTAAAGCTTTTTTTTAAAAGGCTGAAGCGAGGTAATCCTGCAGCCTTGCTTCAGTCTGCTGTGGAACGCCTCTTAACCCTCTCACATATGAGACTATGGGAAAAGGCTAGGCAAAGGAGCTTTCTGTTGCAATGCTTTCTGAGGGAGCCACCCAAGCTGAGTGCCAGGCTTTGCAGTCATGGTAGTGAACAAAGTTTCATACCCAGTGCAATTTTAGATTTATAATGTATCTCTGTAGCTACTAAATACAAACTTTTAAGCTATGTCAGGACGAATGAACAAAAGAGAAGGAAAATAAGAAATATTGTGTTTAATATTTTAAACTCACCGATAAAATATAAGAAAAGGGCAATTGCCTCTCTTTTGTTTTAGCTGCAAAGAACTTCTCAAATGTTGGCAACTATCTTCAGCACATGCAGTTTAATTAAAAAGATTTAAGCCCACATTAGATGAGGCGGAATTAAGGTTGGGAAATCTCTTTCCATTTCAGTTCATTCAAAGAAATACTTCAGATACCAGCCAATGATAAATAAGGTAAAAAGGGAGAATGATACATTTTTCTGTGAAAAGTATCCTTCCTTCCTAGATTCTTTCTTTTAGAATTCAAGCATGAATAATACTGAAAATCAAAACATAGGACTTTTAACAGATAGCAAAAGATATACACTGAAGTTAATTTTTGGTCCGGGACTCTTCCCTTAATAATATTCCTTCACTGAAGCAAAAACAGAAGTATTCTCCAATAAGCTATAGACATCTGCTATAAAAGTCACAAAAAATTTCCAAATTAATTTCTCAATGGGCATATTGCCATGCAATATGTAGCATCTCCAGCAGAAAGATTAACAAAAGATAACTTTTAAAAGAATCCACATGATTGGAGTGCTACTTAACATGACTTCTCCACTTCTATTATAGTCAAGCAAAATATCCACCAACATTATCTGATCACTGTTTATAATTCCCATTGCTATAGAAGGCTGAAAATTTGTCTGTGTAGGTAAGCTTTTTACTGCAGGTTTCTAATTAGGAAAATAAAACTAAGAAAAATGGTTCAAAATACTATGCAAATCCTGTTCTTTTTTGAAGAGCAGCAGCCTTGTGAAAAGTGATGGTCATTGCAGAATGAGAATTGAAGAGGGTCAGCTAGCAACAACCTGAACCTTATATGAACCTGAAGTGAGGAATGTTTATTCCCACAAACAATGGCTGAAGATCAGGTCGACTAGAAACCCTCATTGCCTTTTGTGCTCAAGCAATTCTTTCTACTGGAACCTACTGCTTCCTTAGAGTCTTATCATCCAGACAATTTCACATAGTGTAAACGTATAGGATTCAGCCCTCATATTTCAACATCACTTTCTTTATCATTATCATGGTCACCATCGTAGAACTCATTGGAAGCTTCTGGCCTGCAAGATATAATAAAGTTACAAGGATAAGAAGATAATGTAGCAAAAATTAAGGATAAATATGGAATCTGCTTCTTAAAAAAATGCAACAAGCACCTGGCTCTGAAAAGGAGCACTATGGCTATTAAACAGATCATACTAAGAGTCCTAATCAATACATAATGATTTCTGGGAGTAACTGCTGGAGTTTCTCTCGAGTATCAGATTAAAATACATAGTTTTTATTTGTGGGACAAATATAAAAACATGCCTGCTGTAATTATCTTCTGAACTTCTCTCTTCTGGATCAGGCTCCTCTGTGCGATCATAGCTCAGGAGATCAGAAGGGACATCATGGATCTGGACACTAGGTGCATGATTCAGCATCTTCAAATTCTCAAATATTGTCTGCCGTATTTGATCTAAGTACTTCACAGAAAATAGAAAATGCAGCAAAATCCTATTAAGCAAATCACTTCAGCAAAGATTATCAAATTCCTATCATCATTTCTGCGGCCATCAAACTTAAGCATAATAACAAAATTAATCTACAATTAGGAATAGGCTTTAGTAAACAGAAGCACTAATAATGCATCTTTTGAAACAATTAAGAGATATTTTGGAAAGGAAGCAAATAAAGGAAAGGGTCAATTTTTCCATTTAGTAGGAGATACTCACCTGCCTTGAGTTCTGATTTTCAATTCTAGTGCTGACATCAGGGTGGAGAGTAAAGTCTGGAGCAAAGTATTCAAAATATTCTTTATGGATAAAAAATAGAGAAATGCTTATATATATTAAAAAGAGAAATCCATATATAGCATACATCAAAGCACAACAACAGACAGTTATTCCTCTGAGGAAATAGTTAATCCTCAAGTTACTAATGTAATGGAGCTTCCCAATTACATTTGTAACCCAAGGATTCCTTTGATTGAACTATATTAAATGAATGCAATCCCTCCCTGCTTTCTACAATGCATTCGCTAATCAAATACATAGGTCCATAAATTCACATGAGGTATCTCAGGATGGGGAAGGGCATGCAGGGTATGGTGCGTCAGCAGGCCACCTAAGACCTCCCCCAATCCACTGAGATACCTTTATGCTCCCCACAATTGCTTCTGCCCCCTATCCTGCCCCACTGGTGTTAACAGACCGGGGGCTGCTTTGCTAGCATCCCAGATTCCACTTACTTCTCCCTACCCTGTTTCCCCTGGATTACTTACTTTCAGATGATGGTGAAGCTGTAAGAATGTGAAATCTAAGGAAAACATTTTTGCCAGCTTCTGAGTAAAAGACTTCAGCTGCGGGCCATGTGACCAGCAGGCCTCTGGGAATAGAAAAGGCCAGAGTGGGGCCACCACAGCCTCCTGCTTCAGGGCAGCTTCAGGGCAGCTTCAGGGCTTGGGGCAGCAGCTGCAGCCAATCGAGGAGCTTGCTTCCTTTGTCTCATCTGGCTGAACTGCAAGCTCCTGGTTGATTGGCTGCAACTGTTGCCCCAATCCCTGAAGCTGCTCATTCCAACTAGCCAGTCAACAGCAAGCATAAGACTGCTCGGCACTGGCCAGACTGGGTCCAAACTAAGCCTGCAGGCCCTCATGGCAGAGGAGCTGAAGTCAGATGGGGCAAAGCTGTTTTCCTTGCATCTCACGTTCTTACAGCTTCACTGGCTTCTGAATAAATAAAAGACTTTGGCTTCTCTGCCATGTGGATCAGCCTCTTCTGGAACCCTTCGAAAAGTACAGTAAAGCCATGGGAGGAGTAAGTGGAATCTGGGTCACTAGCAAAACAGGCCAGTGCTTGTGGAGATCCGGCGGGGCAGGTTAGTGGGGGGAAATAGGCAGGGGCATGTTGCTACGTCTCTGTGGCTGATGGTTAAGGGTGAATGACTACTGTGTTGCTGCAATGTGCATAACTTCACAACCAGGTTGTAAATACTTTTTTGGGGTGGAATGTCAAAATTTTGAGCGGTCGCTAATTGAACTATCATAATGAGGATTATCTGTTATACAATCTTAACTTTTTCATTATTTGTCTGAGATATGTAATTTATTGTGACCCTTTATATCATAAAGTGTAAACAAACAGACTTCTGTCTTGGATAGAAGGTTGAACTAGAAGACCTCCAAGGTCCCTTCCAGCCCTATGATGTAATCTACTAAAATCTCCTCACAACTGGCTAATCTACAATTAGAAAAAAACCAAAAGAAAAAGAAAAAAGGAAATTTCCCTGGTGTTTTTTATTTTCTTAGTGTCAGTTGCATACCCTCTTCATCTAGCATATTAACATACTGTTTTTTCCCAACTGGGTAGCCATGATCTTCAACATTAACAAATCATTGCTGATACGTGAGTAAACAGGCAATTCTTCAGACAATGTGACTATAAAATATATAGAAGTATACTTCTATATATAAAATATAAAGTATAAAAAATAAAAGCACTCTTTAATACAGGTCTAGCAATTGCTTAGAAGTTAGCAAAAGGCAGTACATTGATGTTAAAACTTCTGTTTTGTTAAAAATTTACTGATGTTCCTAAACTGACTTTAAAGGCAACCTTGGCTATGCTATTTCAGTATAATATTCAGACATTCTGCTTTCATGAACCAGTATTTCATAAATATAATAAACCAATAAAGTACTTCTGGGAAATTACACTAAACAATATGGAGGAATATTTTTTTACATTTCTCAATTGCATTATGAAATTGTTCATGTTTGAACTGATAGTAAATGAGACATTATTATAACTGCATATTATGCATAAAATATAAACAATTGCACAAATATAGAAAAGTTACTGTGTGTTTTATACTAAAATATAATAAAATTTATAGCATAATATTGTTTATGTAGCTGGCTAAGAAAAGGTTAAACAAATGATTGTTTATATTTTAACAAAGAAGAACCTACTTACCGCTATATGGAAGCTCTTCACTAATTGCTTCATCTACAAGCAATGATGTTTCATAAGTCCTGAAATGAAAGGCATACTATATCCATCAAAGCTGTCAGGAAATTGTTATTTGCCTAACTAGTTGGCCAGGCATTATCAACTAACTATGTATGTTTGTAGAAAGGCATGAGTACATTTTATGTACACTGAGAGCATATGCACCAAGATAAATTCCTTGTGTGTCCAATCACACTTGGCCAATAAAATTCTATTCTATTCTATGATATTGTTTTAAGGCTGTGCTGCATCATGCAAGCATCCTGATTGGTTGAGCTCTGTAGCCAATGTATAAAAGGACTATTAAATTATGGCTTATGGTAATCTACAGGGACGCTACAGCATTGTAACCTAATGACATGCTGCAACTGTGTATGTGAGCTTTATGATCGTTGCTTGATCATGGCTAGTTACTGATTCCTCAAGATACTGACTGTTGTGAATTGAACTGTGTTTTGCTGAACTGAAAGAAGACCTTGTTTGTTTTGGAAGTCTATGTTTGGTAAGAAGACTGACTTTATATGTGTATGACCTGGAATTGTTTTTGGACTATGATTTTGCTTTTTCCCTAAAAGTAAAGGAATATCAAACCCCAGTTTGTCTGCAAGTGACTGTTATTGTATACAACCAGTCTCTGTGGTTTTCATGCGTAGGTTATTCTGCTCAACAGTCCACAATCTTAGTTGTGAACCCAGATTACCCTTAACAAAAGCCATGTATCTATGCCACTTACATACTAATTTATTACATTTATTGGCTGCCCATCTTATCATAGGGTAACTCTGGGCAGCTTACAATAACTTAAAGCCATGAAAGATGACTATCTTCAGCCTATCTCAATGCTCTTACAATACTTACCAGCATCGGGCCACATTGCGAACTGTATAACCACCGCCTCCTAATACCAGAAGGGGAATGTTGAAACTTTTTACATATTCCACACACTCCCTGGAATCCAAAGTTAGAATATTTATATTGGCATACACACATAAATAAAAATTGTTTTTGTGTGTGTGTAAATCTAGCAATTTAGTGTAAATGACTGCTGTTAAAATTATTTCAAAGTTGTTATCAAACCTATTTCGCTGAAGCTGGGAAATTGCTAAGCTAATAGGGGATTGCCAAAATCTCCCCCACAAATATTTGAACAAAGGACCTTATTAATTTAGAGAAAATCTATTGGGGACTGCGCAGAAGAAAAGGGCTGAATAATTAGATTCAAAGAAAGAGGGCAGTTGAGCGAGCCAACCTTTTTCTGATGCTTGCTTTCCTGTCTCCAAAGTGGAAGAATGTCAGCACTTGCTGGCGTTTGAACCAGTTACAGGGGACTTTGAAAGACACTACAGGCCCAGTTTTAATGCAATGAGAAGTTGTAATAATGTTTCTTGACAGCTAATATTAAAACTGGGAGAATAGATGCAGTGCAAGAGCTAACTATGATCTCTTCATACGCTCTAAGACTGACAGAGATTGGAATTGCAATGTGTTGTGATTTATAGAATGACTTTCCCCTTTAAAATAAGCTCAGCACTGAAAATGAATAACAACTCTGAAGCAATTATAAAGACAGCAGTTTGCTAAGGGGAATGCATGTATGCAAAAGAAAGCAAAATGGCAGTCACAGATATTGAAGAGATAGACTCCAAATTGTGCTGCCATCAGCAACATCACTGTGAAGAGCCCTGGCAGCATATGACAACAGATTTGAAAATGTACATAGTTTGTAAATAAACTATTCTTTCTCCTTAATTTGTTAGTGAGGAAAACAACATGTTCAGCTAAAAACCAAGCAAACCACATTTAGTGTAACCTAAAACCCCAGCCATTTTGCAACCTAGCTTTAGAAAGGGAACCTGCTAAAAAGACTGAAGTATTTCTCAATTAACAAGAAATATTAAAAGCAGTGACAACTTATTTCCAGATCAACAATTCTGACACTATTATTGCATTGGTAATATAAAATATCTCTTGGTATCTCAAATACCATAGTTTCAGATTGCAACTATCAAGGGCAAAAAAAGGAAATAAAACAACAAAAAAAGACATGATGTGTGATTGGATTTTCCAAAATTTCCAAAATTTTGCTGGAGTTTCATGTTTGATTAGAGGAACAACTTCCCCCCCCCCCAATATTCACATAACATACAAATTCCTATCTAGCCTACAACAGAATAACTAAAAGCACAGTCCGATGTCTATATTTTTTCTGCTGAGGTGCAAATACAGCTGTGCAGTGATTTGGAATTGAAGGGGAAAAGATTATGCAGATGGCCCAGAAGTGCTCCATTGTATCTGCTGCCATTGTTTAAAGAAACTGCTTTTTCCTGTGCTCAAAGATGCAAATGGAAATTTAAGGAGATGCCCAAAGAAGATCTATATCACCATTTCCCCTTCAAATCCTTATTGCTACAAGTCAGCTCAAAGGAAGATGTGTTTAAATATGATTGAAATAGCAATACAAATACATGTCTTTTTCTTGCAGGATGGTTGGCAGCAATTTTGGAAAAGTGTTTTATAATAAAAAGAGGGTACAGGACAATTTGGGAGGGATCTTAATGCCTAAAAAACAGAACTTCAACAACATTAAAAGAGAAAAAAGCAGAGCCATATCTTTATTAGCCTAATTTCCCATTTAATTTTTGATGGGTTATAAAATGGACTTACCCGTGTCCTCTTATACTGAGGTTAAAGCAGCCCAGGCGATCACAGCCTAAGGAGTCAGCACCACACTTGAAAGGGTAAGTGGGAGAGATAAAAATGAGGAATAAATTGAAATTTCCCAACAAACATACCCATCATTATTGTAGCCCTCCGTGAGTCCCTTCATATGAACACAAGGAACAGCCATCAAAAATTCTCACCTGCAACACTATGCAAGTTGGCTGATAGAATTCCACCACTTGATTAATGACTGGCTGAAAGAGGTGCTTATAACCTTCCAAACAAAAAGACAAAGCAACCACTGCTATAATTTCCCTGCTGAAATATGCACTGAAGATGGATAATCCAACAAGCCCCAGTGGAAGACTCACTTTGGTCATCAATGCCATCCCGCAAAGGTACATTTAGACAGTAATAGCGGCCACTCTCAGCTCCAACTTCATACATGTCACCTATATGTGAGTGTAGAATTCAAATAGGGGTACATATTAGAAAACATCCATTCATGACACAGAATTTCAAATTCTTTCACATATTATTAACTGGCTAATAGAATTCTGATTCTTAAAAGCTGACAAAGAACAGTAAAAGATTTTGTACCTGTACCAGGGAAAAAGTAATTCCCATATTTGTGAAAAGATACTGTCATGACACGGTCTGTCAAGTAAAAAGCTTCCTGCACACCATCTCCATGATGGATGTCTATATCAATGTAAAGCACACGTGGGTGGTACCTGTTAGAGAAAAAAAACTTTTCTGTGGGAAAGACCGTACTTCCTAACATCGGTAAAACTTAAAGACTCATTTATGAAAAATCTGTACTTATCACTAGTGTCACAGCAGCATCTCCTCAGAGCTGCTGCAATTCTGAAAAAGCTGATCTAAATTTATAGCACTTTAAAATCATACTGATGAAAGAAAAATCTGTCCAGGATCGTATTCCGTTAAACTGTAAAGCAGACATAGGTGCTCATTTTCTATTTCAAGATTTTTCTCAATCATGCATCACCTTTATTTTCTCTGTAGTTGTAATACCCTCTTGTTTTTGTCACTCTCCTCTCACAATCGATGAAGAACTTATTAAGTCTGGAGTAATGGGGTGTAGAGAATTTCTGAAGTTAGGCCCAAAGTTAATACATTTCCTCTGAACTCAATGAGCAAACAAAAATATCACTAGTACTTCTGCCAGAATTTAAAACATTAGAAATAAACAACAAAAAGTTAATTAAGACTTCGATTTAAAAAGTTATAAATGGATTAAGAGTCCAGATAAATTTGAAATAAAATTTTGGAATGCATTACACAGGTAGTTCTTATAGACTTAAACTGTTTAATGACAGTTCAGAATTATGATAGCCATTGAATAGGTGTTTTATGGCCCATAAAGCGTTCTAGTCCTTACAAAACCACCCAAGTTCATATGATCATAATCGGAGTGCTTGGGAACCTGTTCATACTTAAAACTGGTTGCCAACAGCCCTGAAATCATATGATCACCATTTGCAATCTTCTCTGCTAGCTTCCCCAGAAAGTCAACAGGGAAACCAGCAGGGAAGTTTGCATGTTGCTGCTGCCTGTCATAAAGCTGAGATTCTCTCCTGGCTGGCAGCTCTTTGAGAATGAAAAGGCTGCTTGCCAGGAGGGAACCATGTGGAACCGAATTTTTCCCACCCTGCCCTGCAAGGCAGCCCTTTAAAAAAAAAGGGTTGCTTGTGGAGGGGAACTTTTCCAACATGTTACATAAATGGAAATTGGATCCCGAAGATCTGAGCTCCATTCCTGCAGCTCTCTGGAAGAATTCCCCTTTCAAGCACAGAGAATAGGGGAACTCCTCTGACAAAAGGAAAGGTCAGATCTTAAGTTCCTGCAGCCCACAGATGAGTTCCCTTCTGCATCCAGACAAGAGCTGAACTCAACAGGCGACTCTTTCACTCCCTCTGACCAAGGAGATTGCTTAACTACTATAACTAAGGGTGCTGAGATTCTCATTGTTGACGAAAGCAATTATATGGGCTCCCTTCGCTCAATAATGAAGATTATGGTCCCAATTGTGGTTGTACGTTGAGGACTACCATAAAGAATCCTTCCCCTGGGAAAGTGGACATTTTAATTTTTTTTTCTAAGACATAATTAAAACAAGCAATTTTAAAAATTGAACTCTAGAGGGAACTAAAGTTTTTAATTAAAGGAGAAGACTACATAAACCTAATGTCAGGCCTGGAAACCATACTAGGCCTTAGGTTTCCAGACGCTGCCACATTTTTCCCCTGAGGGGAAGAAGAGGGGTTGAGAATTTAGTCCACTGGAAGGGATATCCATTATCAGAATCTACTTGGGTCAAAAGTTGGAAAGTAAATGTGGACAATTTGATTAAACAATTTCACGACACTTTCCCTGACAAACCTAAAAAACCTCTTGGAGGGGGTAGAGGGGGGTAGAAGGGGTTAATTCTTTGTTTTCTTTCCTAGGATATAGCATCTTTTGCAAGGGGGGATGCCTGTCAGGCCTGGAAACCATACTAGGCCTTAGGTTTCAGACGCTGCCACATTTTTCCCCTGAGGGGAAGAAGGGGGGGTTGAGGGGTATGGTAACATTCTTCAAGTGGTCAAGGTCGGATTGTGTTCACATCTGCAGAAGGAGTGGCAAGAAGAGGTTTCGAATAAAGTGGAAGAACTTTGGACCATGTGACCAGCAAAGGGGTTAGGGGGGTGGGACTCTTGGGGTTTGTATAACTGGGAAAAGAATCCGGAAGTTCAGTTTTGGAATTTCACTCATTGTGTGCCAGTTTCCTTATGCTAGTAAATAACTCTGAAAGACAATGTCTTCTGAGATTTTTTTATGCAGAGGAGGTTTTTCTGGAATCTTGACACCTAATTAACAGCTACAGAATTACACAAAACATTGTAACACTGGAAATACTGATGGACATTTGTGAAAAATGGAATCAGAAGTTAATATCAACAATGTCAATAGCGATGCTGGTTTTATAGACAAACTGTGTCCAAAGATGTTATGGAAAAAACAGCACAAAAGGAACAAGTTGACATTACAAGAATGATATGGAAAGGGATGTCTCATTAGGCATGTAAAAGAAATCAGTTGATGCTTTAAAAATCAAAAGAGAATTACAAATAATAAATTGGATTTACAAAAGAGGTCTGTTAAAGTTGGATGAAAATTGTGAGAATGGGTAAAAAAGAAATGAAAATAAATCAAGTTCTATGACATTACTTGAATGGAATAAAGATTGAGATTGTTAAAAGTAAAAGGAAGGAATAAAAATGGTTTATTTCAATAAGTGTCATAGGAGCAACTCAGACAACTGAGGAACAACTTTCTGACAACTCTTAATGGATTTGCTGACATCAGGACTGAAATTATGCTTTATGGATTTGTTTACAGATAAGATGGGTCATGGGATGAAGACAAAATTGGTTGTAAATTAGAGGTTGAAAAGTTACCATAATTATTAAAAATTGTTGCGATCAACGTTGGAAGTCACTTCTTTATATATTTCTTTTCTCTTTCATTACTATATTCTTATCTCTTTTCTCTACATTTTTTTTCTTTGCACTTTTTTTTCCTTTCTACTTTTCTTTCTTTGATTATGATGAAATCTGAGGTGAGTTTTATGATGAATTCTGGGGTGAGTTTTCCAACATTTTGTAAATGTTTGGGCATTTTTAATTTTTAGCACCTGGAAAGAGACCTCATATATCTATATTTAGAATCCCAAGGGGACACTATGAGAGAACACTTTGTACTGTGGTGAATTATTCATGCAAACAAGAATGCCTACTTGAGAAGCTCCAAAATGCCAATCACGATGTCATTCACGTAACAAAACCCAGAAGCCTGGAGAATGAAAATAAAGAAATTACTGTAAATTAGTTAAAAGGAACCACTATGCCTTCCTAATAAAAAAAGCAGACTTGACTATTACCTCAAACTTCTTGGCATGATGCAGTCCTCCAGCCCAATTAATTGCAATATCACAAATCTAATAGAAGAGAAATATTAACTTTGAAAAAAAGAATTATTGCAAAATGAAATATCTAATAAAAGATCACTAAAATCTATACCTTAATTTATTTCACTAGTCTGTATTATCCCCTTTTAATAAACTGCACTAGAAACATTCAATCATAGGCCTGAAATGCCTATGGGGTCTTCTAGCCAAATCCTACCCAAGGCGAAAGACCTTATACTATGCCAGACAAATCAATGTCCAATCTTTTCTTGAAAATATCCAGTGATGGAGCACTCACTACTCCGGCAGGCAAGTTGTTCCACTGAATAGTTGTTCTCACTGTCAGGAAATTTCTCCTTAGTTCCAGATTGGATGGCTCTGTATCCAAGCTTCCACTGATTGCTTCTTGTCCTATTCTTGGGTGCTTTGGAGAATATCACATCTCTTTTCTCTGAATGCCCTTCATGCGGTGGTGGGATTCAGCCGGTTCGCACTGGTTCAGGAGAACCGATACTTAATTTTTTTGTTGAGTTCTGTGAATGGGTTACATGTGTTCTGGAAAATCTGTGTTTTCTGGAACACGTCTAGTTTTCATTCAACTTCCTTCCAGGTGGTGGAAACCCCTCCCCAAAAGTTGGAAACCTTTGATCACGTCATTCAGGCAAAACCTGTCTCAGGCAGCAGGGCAGGGCCTGCGCATAAGGCAGCAGCCCAGGGCCAAAACGCCAGCGGAGCACCAGAGGGTCGGGGAGGGTGCTGAAGCAAGCAGGTGTCATGGCTGCAGCCCCTATGCTGGCTGCCCCTTCCCAGCCACAGCTGGAATGCCACTGCATTGAAGTGCCAGTAGATGCTACCCTTCTCTCCGGTAGGTCTGGGCAGCTGCTGGAGAGAGATGGGCCCGTTTCAGCGCCTAGTACTCAGTTGCCCTTACTTCCCCCAAGCATTTCTTTGCCTACCTGATTTCCAGCTCCATCCCATTTCTCACCTACTTATGCAGGGAAACAAGTCTGTGGGACTAAAAAAAAAAGTTCTATCAATTAATTCCAACTTCTCGCGAAAAAAAAAATCTTGCGAAATTGGAATTGATTGAACTTTTTTTTTTAGTTCCACAAACCTTTGTTTCCCTGTGCACAATGGCGAGAAATATGATGGAGAAACGCGATGGAGCTGGAAATCAGGTAGGCAAAGAAATGCTTGGGGGAAAAGAGGGCATCTGGGTGGTGGTGGGTAGAGCAAGTTCTGCAGCGCAGAGCTGTGTTGAAATGGAGAAATGGGGAAAAGCGGTCGACACGAGGGAAGGCCACTTTCCCACTTTCTTCTCCCTGCTCCTCCTCCTTCCTTTATGCCGGCCACTCCATTTCCCATTTCTCCATTGCAATGCAGCACCCAGGATCCACTTTTGATAGCGGTGGTGGGGGTAATTTAACAACTAGTTTGCCCAGGGTTAGGTTGACCATTGCAGGAGGCTCATTCTGCATGTGTGGTGGAGCTGGAGGACAGGGATGGGCCACACCTCCCCTGATGGTCAACCTGACCCTGGGCGAACCGGTTGTTAAATTATTTGAATCCCACCACTGCCTTCATGCGATGGGATTCAAGACAGCTAACATGTCACTAATCCTCTTTGTTAACAGAATAACAAGAGTTTGAAGAGACTTTGTAGGCCATCTAGGTCAACCCCACCCCCAGTACAAGCAGGAGACCCTACATCAGTGATGGGTAATCTTTTTGCCATCGCGTGCCAAAAGCAGGGATCGCACGGAGGGGGGGGGTGTCACACGCATGTGTGCCCCCATCCATAATTCTAAGCGCCCCGCTCCCTATGCATGCATGCGCAACCCCCCTGTGCTCCCCCTGCTTTTGACACACGATGACACGGTGGGCCCAGTAGGCCCATTTTTTGCTCTCTCCAGGTTCCAGGACCTTCCCCACCCCCCAGGAGGCCCTTCAGAGGCCAGAAATGGCCTGTTTGCTGACTTCCAGTCCCACTAGAGGGGGGGAGTCTCTGGAGGGGTAGGGAAGGCTGTTTTCGCCCTCCTAGAAAGGCACTAGAGCCTGAGGAGAGCAAAAAACAGGACTTCCGGTCCCACTGGAAGTCGACAAATAGGCCGTTTCTGGCCTCCGGGGTTGTGTGTGTGCCTAAAAAGGCTCTGGAGTCTGGGGAGAGCAAAAAAATGTCCCCCAGGCCCTCAGGAGGCTGGAAACAGCCCGTTTCCCTACTTCCGGTGGGCCCAGAAGGCCCAAAAATCAGCTGGCCGGTGAGCGCATGCATGCCGGAGCTGAGCTCGTGTGCTCACCGATATGGCTCCACATGCCACCTGTGGCACAAGTGCCATAGGTTCGCCATCAAGGCCCTACATCATTTCTGACAGACGGCAGTCCAATCTTTTCTTGAAAGCTTCTAATGATGAAGCTCCCACAATTTCTGAAGGCAAGCTGTTCCATTTGTTGATTGTTCTCATGGTCAGAAAATTTCTCATTTCTGGGTTGAATCTCTCTTTCATCAGTTATTAAGCAGGACATACCTAGTTCCCTGAAGCGTTCATCATATACAAGTAATCCCCCTATGTATGAAAGTTCATTTAGAGAATTTTCACAAGACCAAATTTATTCAGAAAGGGTACTTAAGTTAGAAATTCAAATCTGTGATCAAAAAGAGGCCTCTGTAACCATGTGACTTGGATTCAGTCACTGCTGCAGCAGCAGCAACCATTTTTAACTACGTGACTTTCCTGTGTCATTTGGGATTACGTCATGCATTTTTCTGAAGCTGGTAGGGTTTTGTGTTTTTTTGTCCCTGGTCACATAGCCAAACAATATCCAATGATTTTTGCAGCTGGTCTGGCGCAGTTTGTTTTTGTGTTTTTTGGTGCTGTGTGGGCTTGAGGACTAGTGCTAGAATTGAGTGCTAGAATTGCTTCTATTTTAAAATATTCTTTTTTGTTCTTTTATAGTACTACACTGTTTATTTGTTTGGGAACTGCTTTGCTTTTTAAGTACTATACTTTGCAAACTATTATGTTTGTAAGTTCAGTACTTTGCAAAGATTTTTTTTTTTTGCATTTGCCTTGAAACTGCTTGTGGAAATGCTATCCAGCATCTAAATAAAGCATTCTATAATGTTGTGTTGCCTTGCTTTTATTTGGAGACTAGCTGGATACCTGTGCTTCGCTACAAAACTATGTGATCGGGCTTGATACATCAACACTTAAAGCTTGCAAATTAATGAGTAGTTACAATTGGCCTCTCCTCTCCCCTTCTCTCCCTCAGCCTTGCCCCACAGAAGCCTCTCCTATCCTACCCCCTTCTCTTTCAGCCTTGCCCCACAGAAGCCTCCCCTATTCTATCCCCTTCTCTCCCTCAGCCTTGCCCCACAAAAGCCTTCCTATCCTATCCTCTTCCTCAATCTTGCCCCACAGAAGCCTCCCCAATCCTATCCCCTGGTTGCTGCTGTGAAAGTAAAACTGAAAGTGAAACTCCTGTCCTCTGCCTGTGTTTTGCATTTGGAACAGATTTCTTTTCAGGTGGGGAAGGGGAGTAGAACTCATTAGCATCAGAGCATGTTAATCATAATATAGGAAATACTAATGCTCTGATGGTCATTTCGAAAAATCCTTTCTTAGTGACACCTAGCAGCCAAGAGGAACATATGTAGCATTATGGTTCTGGAGATTTCGTGATTACACTGTGAATGGTTTTCGCGTTCATATATATAGATTAATGTATATTTCTGTAGTTTGTAGGTTTTAAATTTAAATTGTCTCCAGAAGTTATGGGTGCTCCATCACTGGAAGTTTTCAAGAAGTTGTTAAGTGAATCATACTGTAGCTATGCAAATCTAGCTTCCTCCATTGACTTTGTTTGTCAGAAGCCAGATGGGAAGATTACAAACGGTGATCATATGACTCCAGGAGAATGAAACTGTCATAAATACATGTCAGTTGCTAAGCAGCCAAACTTAGATCCCATGACCATGGGGATACTGCAATGGTTGTAAGTCACATTTTTCAGTTCAGTTGTATCTTACAACAGTCACTAAATAAATAGTTGTAAGTTGAAGACTACCTGTATTCCAAGTGCAATATACAGCAGTGTAATGATTTCTCATGGTTTTGATACTATTCTTCTGATGATGCAGCCTAGGATTGGATTGGCTTTTTGGCAGTTGCAGCATACCGCTGGCTCATAGTTAAGTGGTGATCCACTAGGACACCCAGATCTTTCCCACAGCTAACGTAGTTGAGCTAGGTACTGCCTCTACTATGCCTATGCATTATTTTTTCCTGTCTAAGTGCAGGACCTTATTTCTCTCACCACTCAACTGTGTGTTGCTAAATAAGGCTCAATGTGCAAATTAGCATGATCCTTTTGAATCTTGAGCCTATCTTCCAAAGTGTTAATAATTCCCCCAGCTTGGTGTTCTGAACATTTTATGAGCTCCCCATCCCCTCATCTAGACCATTTATGAAGAAGTTGAAGAACACTGCCCCTAAAACAGAAGCTTGTAGTACCCACTGCATGCCTCCCTCCATGTAGATGTAGTTCCAGGATTACATATTGAGTGTAGTTAGTCAGCCAGTTGTGAATCCATCTGGTGGCAGTACTGTCCATCCCACATTGTTCTATCTTACCAATAAGTAGGCTGTTGTCTACTTTGTCAAATGCCTTACTGAGATCTAAGATAGTATACTCCACAGCATTTCTTTGATTCACTAATTGTCAATCCTGAAGCCATTTAGGGAGAATCTTCAGGGCTGCCACAGCAAGGCTCAGTAGAGCTGTGGGAATGTGAGGGGGTAGATATCTGGGGGATGTGTAGCCAAAATAGCATTCTTACCTGTGGAAGCCAAGCACGCTCTACCAGGTGTTGGAGGGTGTGGACAAAAGCCAGCCGTAGTTGGGACTGTGACCTGATTGGACCATGTAATGGACTTGTGACCTGAGGGGAAGAACTTTGGGTTTTGATTTGGGTGGCAAAAACCTTGGGTCCTTCAGAGTTGGGTTTTCACCAGCTGTGCCAATATGACATTCCTAATAAAATTATGCTTTGAGGAAAGTCAAGCCCTCAAGAGTTTTGATTGCTTTGGGTTTTTACTTGGAAACCTGACATTAACCCAACTCTCCTAATAAAAACAACCAAAAAGCTCCCCGTGCCTATAGGGCTATTGTCCAGGGTCCTGAGCTCCAGCCACTTACTCAGGAGACCGGGCAGTGGAAGACTCAGGGAAGATGGAGAAGAAGACGGAAGAGGAATCATCCAACACAAGCAAAGTCACAGGAACTGGAGCAACCTGCGGAGACAGCTTTGGGACCCTCCGTTTCCCCTTGACAGCTGAGCGGTCAGAAGCAGCAGCGGCGGAGATTGAATGCCAGCTTGGTGCCCGGCCCAAGGAGCAGGTGGCCTGGCCATCAGCTCAGGAGCTCTATCAGTGGGGCGAAAGCTTGGAAGGCAGCATCAGATTCCCGATGCACCAGGAATTGTAACGACTGTGGGGAGGACCCAATCAGCTGGCTGGTGCTCCAGGAACCCCAGATCGCCTCGGCTCAGCACAGTGCACCAAGGTCTTCTAGTGGAAAGCGAGTCCAGAGAATAGGGAATCCAACCCCCATCAAGACACCAGTCCCTGGCAGGCCTGCCAGACAGCTTTGACCAGTTGAGTGTCAGCAGCCTGGGATAGCTCCCCCAGGGGGTCAACTGGCCATGGCCCAACTGACATTCACCTTCCCTGGCCAGGGAACGTGACTGGTCAGAGCAGAATTTCCTATTTCCTTAGCAGAAAGCAGATTGTGCCTAAGCCTCCTTTGCCAGGCCCAATCTATTGCTCAAACCACAACTGCTGCCAGTGTCAGGCCTGAAAACCATATTAGATTTTAGGGTTCCAGACGCTGCCACATTTTTCCCCTGAGGAGAAGAAGGGGGGCTGAGGGGTATGTTAACATTCTTCAAGTGGTCAAGGTCGGATGGTGTTCACATCTGCAGGAAGAGTGGCAAGAAGATATTCGAATGAACTGGGAGAACGTGGGACCATGTGACCAGCAAAGGGGTCAGGGGGGTGGGACTCTTGGGGTTTGTATAACTGGGAAAAGAATCCGGAAATTCAGTTTTGGAATTTCACTCATCATGTGCCAGTTTCCTCATGCTAGTAAAGAACTCTGGAAAACAATGGCTTCTGAGGTTTTTTTTATGCAGAAGAGGTTTTTCTGGAACCTTGACATTATTCCAAAACTCATAACTTTCTTTTGCTAACGGTACCCTCTCCTCCGCTCAGAGGGGGCCCGTTAGGGGGGTGCTGGGCCCCAGCCTCCGCAACCTCCACAGCGGTGCAAAGACCCAGCGAAGATGGAAGAGCAGCAAGCTGAAACCGTGGATGTAGCACAGAAGTTTGAATCTGAGGATTTAGTTGAAATCACCGACTTCCCATCGGAAGATATGACTCAAAAACCCGAAGTGGTAGAGCCTGCTTGTCAGCTTGGAGCACGGCCCAAAGACTCCAATTCATGGGTAAGCTGTCGTTCGGGAGAAAATATTTCCCCGGTGCGGAATGGAGAGCCCCCTCCCTCTTCTCAACCTCTCCTGGAGACACTTCCTTGAAGGGGGAAAAGAACCATTCGAAGTGTGGACCACTGACACTCTTCTTTATCGACTCTTTGTTTTCTTTCCTAGGATATAGCTTCTTTTCCAAGGGGGGACGCCTGTCAGGCCTGGAAACCATATTAGACTTTAGGGTTCCAGACGCTGCCACATTTTTCCCCTGAGGGGAAGAAGGGGGGCTGAGGGGTATGTTAACATTCTTCAAGTGGTCAAGGTCGGATGGTGTTCACATCTGCAGGAAGAGTGGCAAGAAGATATTCGAATGAACTGGGAGAACGTGGGACCATGTGACCAGCAAAGGGGTCAGGGGGGTGGGACTCTTGGGGTTTGTATAACTGGGAAAAGAATCCGGAAATTCAGTTTTGGAATTTCACTCATCGTGTGCCAGTTTCCTCATGCTAGTAAAGAACTCTGGAAAACAATGGCTTCTGAGGTTTTTTTTATGCAGAAGAGGTTTTTCTGGAACCTTGACAGCCAGCCAGCCATCTGGCCCCTAGGCCAGTCCAGACCGGGACTTTGGGAAGGGGCCATGGGTCTAACAAGGCCAGGGAGTCTGCCTCACCAGAAGCCCCTCAGGCTGCCACCAGTGGACTAGATCCCTCCTGGATGGGCATATGACCCCAGCCAGGTGGACCAGTGCCAGTGGATGTCAGCACCTGCTTCCCAACTAGCTCCAGTTCTGCAGCCACCAGTGCCACTGGCCACCCTGCCCCACAGCCATTTTTGATTGCACTCCAGGGAAGCTAGCGTACTTCTTGAATCAGATCTGCTCCCACCTCAATTGCTATGGAGGCCAGTACCAGTCCAATCGATGGTTTCAGCCATCGTCGACAATGTGGAGGATGAAGCGGTGGAGCAGATAGTCCAACTGCTTGATGAAGGGGCTCCTGAACTGGAAGATCATGATGAGTTCCTGCAGCTACGGAAAACCCAGTTTGAAGACACAGCCCAGGGGCAAGAGACAGAGGCTGAGACCTCAAGCAAAAGGGCCGCCCTGCGAAGGAATCAGTCTGGGAATTCCAGAGAGTGGTGGGAAAACTGTTAGACTGGCCAGAGCACCTCCTTGTCCACCACTTCAAGGAGGCCCTAGACCAGGCAGACTTGCGCCTTGTGAGGGGTCCTTGACTGCATACAGGAGTGGTACTAGATGGCAGTGGCCATGGACCTTGAGATTCACCTGCACCAAAAAGCCGCGCCAGACAAAAAGCCTAAGTGAACTTTGGGTTGCCGAACTGGAGAGGTAGCCAGAGGAGCAAAACCCGACCCCAATGGCAGCCATTAGATGTTTCAGGTGTGGCCAACAAGGCCACCGAGCATCAGTGCGCCTGGCCCTGGGACCAGTCCCCCAAGCCTGAACTCCAATGAGGCCCAAGGTGAAGAGGACCCTGCACAAACCAGTGGACAAGTAAAGACTCTCTCGGCAAGCCGTTGGGTTCCTCCCCCTCTGCCAAAGGAGGGAAAATTCCAGCTTCAGAAGCCCCACTGGCTACCGTGAGTTACAGCAGTGAAAGTAGCAAAGACGACCCAATGGTAAGTGAAGTCATCTGCTCCTTCACCATAAAATTGCAGATAGTGGTGCCCAGAATGGGAGTCCAAAGGGATATAGAGGCCAACATAGACACCGAGTGTACCAGATGCCTTATAAGGTTCCCCACTGTCCAGAAGCTAGGGATAAGCATGATGCCCTTGATGCACCCATTCGCTTTGAACAAGTTGATGGAACATTAATAGGCGGAGCCCCAGTCACCCCAGTCACCGAGGCAATAAGGCTTGAAATGGGCCGCCACTGGGAGCTCATCTGCTTTGTAGTGGTGCCAAAAATAACAGTCGGTCATTCTGGGCTTCGCCTGGCTGGTCAAGTGGGGCCCAGCCATCATGTGAGAGGATGGCTATAGAAAGCTAAAGATAGGAGTGGGACCATTGCTGCCCCCACCCTTAGTGACAAGGCCCCATCGGAGCCACTATACGGTCCCCGTCCCGGTGAGAAAGCTGCTACCATCGCTGACTCGCCACTGGACTGCACCCAAGTTCCCAAAGAGTACTGAGACCTGGCTGATGCATTCAGCGAGCAAAAAACCAACATCTTACCGCCCCTCGCACTGACCCACCGACTTTGCAATAGAATTTGTGCTGGGAGCCAAGCTACCTAAGCCAAAGATGTATTCCATGACCCCTAGGGAAATGAACCAGCTAGGGAACTACATTGACACCAACTTAGCTATTGGATTCATTCAATCCACCAAATCTAGGGTGTCCATCCTAGACATGGGTCGATGAGGCTTTGCGTTGATTTTAGACAAACACCTACTCTTGCCATTGATGAAGGACATGCTAAGCCACCTGGTGAGGAGGAAGGTGTTTACTAAGCTAGACCTAAGAGAGGCTTATTACTGGGTGTGAATCAAAGAGGGAAATGAATGGAAGACAGCCTTCAACTGCCCATTAGGCAGCTTCAGGTTTAAAGTGATGCCGTTTGGACTGCAGGACACCCACACAGTCTTCATGCAAGTGATAAACAAGGCGCTGCATGAGCATCTACAAAGGCATTGTAGTCTATCAGGTGACATTCTCATATTCAGTGAGATGTTAGAAGAACTAGTGCGTCAAGACTTGAAAAAATTCCTAGCAGCTAAACTATATGCAAAGTTGTCAAAATGCAAGTTCCACAAGATCTCGCTAGTCTACTTGGGCTACTGAGTGTCAAACGAGGGAACTGAAATGGACCCGGGAAAAGTGAAAGCAGTTCTAGACTAGAAACCCCCATGTATCCGCAAACAACTCCAAAGCTTCCTCAGATTCGCCAACTTTTCCGGCAATTCATCCCTGCCTTCGCTGAAGTGGCACTTCCCCTGGCAGGATTATTAAAGACAGGAGGAGTGGGGCTGAACAATGACCTGGCCAGCCACTGGCTTGGGACCTGGACTGCTAGCGGGCATTCGAAAAACTAAAAAGGCTGTTCACAGAGCCCATCCTCAAACACCCTGACCCTGAACAGCCATTTGTGGTCTAGGCAGATGCCAGCAATGTAGCCATAGCAGCAGTGCTGCTGCAAGCCAACACCCAGGGCCAACTATAACCCAGTGCTTATATTTCCAAAAAATTCACTGACTGTTGTGTCCCACCCCCACTCCGACGAACGAGTCAAGGAAGTCCGTAACAAACTTGGCAATGAAGCCTCTGCAGCTTGCCAAGTGCCTTCGAGGTTTATCAGGGCAGGCAGGAGTCCAAGTTGTGACTTCAGTTTGCGGTATCAGCAAACTAGATAAGACTTTGCTTGACTCAAGGTTGGAATGCCAAAAGCAGGTCCTTTATATAGGCTGTGGGGTGTGGCTCCATGACTCAGCATTTATCCAGGCCTGCCCCACCCTTCCTTCTGCTGGCGTCGCCACTCAGATCTCCGGAAGCAAGGGTCCACCCACTTTGAATTGTCTTCAGCTGGATCTGCTGTCAGCGTCTGGGAAAGGGAGCGGTCAGAGGGAGTAGGCCAGGGTAATTCCACCACCTGGCTGGCTCCTGCTCTGAAGGCTGAGCCAAAGGAACACACGCTGTATGAGTAAGGTTTATTGGGCTTCTCCTTTCACTCCTTGAATCCTCTCTGGGCATGGGGCCAGGGCCGGAAGCTGGAGTCATGACAGGCCGTTCATCTTCATTATCAGGCTAAGTCTGATAAAAGGCCCGGTTGGAGACAGGAGGGGCCCGGCTGAGGAGAGGAGGGAGGACAAGTCACAACACTGACACTGAAGGCATTAGGCAGTGTGGGAGAAGGAAGCCTATGCCGTCCGATGGGCCCTCCTCACCTGGAGACACTTCCTACAGGGAAGCCGAGTACCCTTCAAAGTGTGGACTAATCACTTTTCTAAATGTGTTTTAATTTGGTTCCTCAGTTTATAGCAGTTATCTTCCTTCAGTGTAATACATCTTGAAGTTAATTGAATGCCCAGATGTTTAACTTTCTTCACTATTTGAATATCTAAATTCTGCATTAGTTGCTTTTGTTTTTCTCTCATATTTTTGACTATAATTTTAATTTTATATTTGTTTATTTTCAGTCTAGCTACTTCTCCATATTCCTCTATTTGTTGCATTAACTTTAGGCCTGTTTCCATTGGTTCTTCCATAATGAATACTAAATCATCCACAAACGCTTGTAGCTTATATTCTTCTCTTTAAATTTTCATTCCTTTTATTTCTTTATTTTGTCTATTTAAAACTTCTAACATCAAAATAAATAACAATGGAGATAATGGACATCCTTGTCTAGTTCCTTTTCTGATATCTACTCTTTCTATCATTTCACCATTTATTATTACCTTTGCTGATTGATCTTTATATATAGCCTTAACTATGTTTACAAATCTATCCCCAAAATCCATCTTTTGTAATTCTGTGGTCATAAATTGACAATTCACATTATAAAATACCTTCTGCACATCTAAAAATAACAACGCCATTTGTTTTTCTAAATGAGCTTCATAATATTCCAAATGTGTCCAGTATAATTCGTATATTATCTCTAATTTGTATTTTGGGCAAAACACCATTTTGGTCTGAATGTATAAATTCATTCAGCAACCTCTTCAATCCTTCCGCCATAATTGATGCAAATATTTTATAATCTGCATTTAATAATGAAATTGGTCTATAATTCTTTAGTTCTTGCAGGTCTGATTCTTCTTTTGGTATAAAAGTTATATATGCCTCCATCCATGACTTCAGCGCCTTGGCTTCTATTAGTAGATCATTAAATACTTGTAGCATTTTATCACTTAATAGATTTTGCAATTCTTTATGTAATTCTGCTGGTAATCCATCTAGTCACGGGTTTTTCCATTCTTCTGTCTTTTAATCGTTGTATTTCTCATCATCTGCAATATCTCTGTTCTCAAGTTTTCTTCGTAAATCTGACATGAATTTCTCTGGGTAATTATTTCTCATCGCATATTTTGTATACACTGTATATATCTCATCAATTCCATTTAGAATTATTTCTTTACTTTCTTCCATCACCACTGCTAATATCTCTGCTATCTTCTCTGGTAGGTTTTCTCCCTTTTCCTCCTCAATGTTTTGGAATCTTAAATAAAAGTCAGCCTTGTCCATTTCGAGAGTTATAATTGTTTTTTCCTGATTTTTATCAATGGTTGTTAAGTCCATCTCTTCCACCTTTTTCTTCGTTTCCTCTCCTTTTTCTTCCATTAGTTGAAATTGTTGTTCATTTTCCCCTATTATCTCTTTAATTTCTATCAATTCTCCCTCCATTCTTTCTAATCTTTTTAAGATCTTCATGTATGTTCTGTAACATATTTTTAAAATCCATATTAATTTTCTCTTGTTGTAATGTAGAATCTGCAGTCTTTGTTGATATTGATGGTGATAATAGATGTAGTGTTGCTTTCTTCCCCTTATCCATCTTGACTCTTCAAATCACCACACTCAATTTGTAATCCAAATATTTCAATTCTCAAGTTTCAACTATTTCCTTATTTAAATTTTATTTAAATTATTTATTTAAATAAATTATTTATTTAATAAAGGGTCCTTGAGTGGTGCAGACTGCTAAACAGTCTGTTATTAACAACAGCTGCCTGCAATTATTGCAGGTTCAAGTCCCACCAGGGCCAAGGTTGACTCAGCCTTCCATCCTTTATAAGGTAGGTAAAATGAGGACCCAGATTGTTGGGGGCAATAAGTTGACTTTGTATATAATATACAAATAGGATGAAGACTATTGCTTAACATAGTGTAAGCCGCCCTGAGTCTTCGGAGAAGGGTGGGGTATAAATGTAAATAAATTAAATTAAATTAATTAATTTAAATTCTAAGTTCAAATTCCAAAACTGCTCTTGAAACCCTCCAGTTCTTCAGGTTCTTGAAACCTTAATCCACTTATGTTTATCCAAAAATATCCAAAGCTAACCAACAACCATCCAAAAAGCCAGAGCAAGAAAAAAGAAAATTAAAAAAGGAAAAAAAAGGAAAAAAGGAAAAAGCCAAGTCGAGACAAAAATAAAAATTCACCAGTTACAAAATTTCAAGGTTTCAAAATATCCACTACCATGGTCTGCAAATATCCACTCCTCAATATTCATAGAACAGATATAAAATATTTTCTCCCAAAAAAAGATTGCAAAGAGAAAAAAGGGAAAAAGAGAAAAAAGAAAAAAAAAAGAAAAAAAATCCAAAAATAAAAATGGTAATTATACCAATCACCCACCCACCCACCCACCAATATTTTAATCCAGAAGGAAAAAGCCAAAAGGAAAAAAAAAAGACAAAATATCACTATTCCAAAGTCTTCTGACAGGAGAAAAAGAGAGAGAAAAGCAAAAAGCAAACAAGCAGCTTAGTCCAAATAGTTTACACAAACTTTATTTCTTCTTTTTCTGGTCGTCCTGTTACAAAATCACATGACCACTTCTTATCAGAAATTTCTTGCCATTTTCCAAAACAATGCCCAAGGTCACGCTGCTTTTATCTTCTATGCAGTACTCCTATTTAATTTCTTTGTCACCACTAGATGGCAGTGCCGCTTATTCTTTCCACTTTAAGCTTTCAATGCCAAAATTTAGATTTTAAATAGCAATTCATAACAATTCATTAGCCATGCAAGATCATGAAGAAAGTGAGATATCTGGGCATCTAACTAACTTCAAGATGTATTACAGTGAAGGAAGATAACTACTACAAACTGAGAAACCAAACTGAAATAGATTTGGGAAAATAGAAAAATCTGCAGTTATCATTAATGGGAAGAAGTCATTTAATTAAAATGAATGTACTGCCAAGAATTTTGTTTTTCTTTCAAACAATTCCGATAAAATTGGAGAAGTAATATTTTGAGAGTTTGAATAGAATGATATGGAAATGTATATGGCAAGGAAAAAAAGCAAGAATTAATATTAAATTGCTTCAAGACTCTAAGACTAGAGGAGGATTTGGTCTACCAAACTCGGATCTTTAGCAGCGATGTTAACTTGGGTTAAAGAATGGATTTTATTGATAAATACAAGACTATTGACTTTGGAAGAACATGATTTGCAACTAGGTTGGCACGCTTTCTTATGGTAATGCAAAAATAGGATACATGGATATTTTCAGAGACATTGTGTAAGAAATGGCTTGTTAATAATATGAAAGAGTGAAAGAAAAACATTATATGGAAATACCAATATGGCTTTCAACAATAGAAGTGCTGACACATCCAAATACGATTAACATGAACAATATTATACATTATAAAGACATTTTAACTGAGAAGGGAGAGTTAAAACAGAAGTAAGACTGTCAGCCTCCGCTTTTATTTTAAGTGTATATTTACTTACTGGAGTGTTTTACTATTTTATTACTTCGTTAAAGGTTTTCTTCTTATTGAATATCTTACGATTTATGGGGGAGGGGGAGGTTTATACTGCTGCCAGCGTCAGCTGTCATTTCAGGTGGAGGAGGAGACAGCCTTTCAAACAGATGGGCAGAGTTTGAACTGATTTAGCACGTGAATGTAACGGGAGTTGCCTGCTTTGCATTCCGTCCAGAAGATTGACAGAGGGAGAACATCGGAAGTGAAACAACACGTGGCCAAGGAAGAAAAGGACATTGGACTAACACTGTTTGAACTCTGGTGGGAGGAGGGCTCCTGGGAGGATATAATTCTGTACAATTACAATTAGTTTTAGTTCTAGCTTTGCTTCTCTTGCAATCTGACATGTTTAGTAAAAATTACCAATCTCTTCAAACTGATGGAGTTGGGACTTTATTTCTTAAACATTGACCGGAGGCAAGCTGACAAAGACTTAGAAAAACAAGTGATTGAGACGGATTGGTACACAAGATTGCAAATACAATCAAGATATGATAAAGACTTGAAACAATATGGTTTTAATTTGGGGGAATCAGAGTTGGATCAGATATTGACTGGAAAGGATGAAAAAATGATCAAAAAAGTGTATAATTACTTGTTGCAAGTTAGATTAGAAGATGAAGAAATAAAAGAGACAATGATAATCTGGGCGAAAAATTTTGCTTATGCAATAGAATTAGAGAAATGGCAACAACTATGGGAAAGGAATTATAAATTGACAATGGCAACAGCATATAAAGAAAATTTATATAAAATGTTTTATATATGGCGCATGCCACCAGAAAGGTTAGCAAAAATATTTAAAGATAAAACAGCTAAATGTTGGAAATGCTCGCATTTGCTCGCATCATATTACCATATGTGGTACAGAAGCAAAAAATTATTAGTTCAGAATACAGACATGGTTAAAGGAAATGTTACAAAAATCTATAGAATTAAAGCCAGAGATTTTCTTATTGGGTATTTTGCCAGAGAGATATAGTAAAGAAGATATGTATTTAATTATACACATAATAATAGCAGCAAGAATTGTATTTGTGCAAAATTGGAAGATAGAGAATCCTGTCAGAAGGTGAAGTAATAAAAAAGATTTTAAACTGTGCGGAAATGAATAGATTAACTCTAAGAATAAAAGATAAAGAGGAATTGGTGTATTTCAAGACACGGGAAAGATTCTATGTATGGTTAGAAAAGAGATATGAATAAAAGATGATAGATAAACTATGTTAATAATGGAAAATTAAATGAGGGAAATGACAAATTAGAAATCCAGATATCGCCAGAGTAAATGGAAAAGGAGGCTGGGGGGAAAGGAAGAAGATTATAAATATAAACGTATAATTATGAAATGATAGATTGGGTAAAATAGAAAAGAAACTGAAAAGAAAGTATGTAATATTAGAAAATTTGAGTTGCTCGTTTACCAAACAAGGGAAATATTATACAACAAAGAAGAAAGAGAGGAATAGAGGGTAAGATAGAGGAGGTGAAGGAGAGAGAGGGATGGAGGGAAGGGGAAGGAGAGGAAGATGGATAGGGGATAAGAGATGGGGAGAAGGTGAGAAAGGAGGGAAAGAGGAGAGGAAAGGAGAGGAAGGGGAAGGAGGAAGGAGGAGGAAGAAGGTAGGAGAGGGGAGGAGGGAGGGAGGGAAAAGTGGAGGTTTGTTGTGTAATGAAGGGAAAGAAAGGGTAGAAGAGCAACTTCAAATGTAATTAAAATGTTTTATCTTTGTGCTTTCTTCAGAGAAAATATGTATGATTATTTATGGACAAGAGAATGTACATTTATAATATGTGTCTAAGAAAAGAAAAAAATTAAAATAATAAAAAAAGTTGAAATACATTGTTAATAATCAAAAAATGTGATGGGGATTTTGAAAACTATAGTTAATAAGTGGAGGAAAAATTGGGGTTGCCTGGATACCATTGTGGAAAATATTGAACTGAAAATGAATACAACAATGGAGAGAGAATGGAAGGAAGAGTAGAGGGAAGAAGGAGGGGAGAAGAGAGGAGAGAGAGGAATAAAAGGGAAAAGGAGAGGGAAGAAAGGGAGAGGAAACAAGAGAATGTTAGAAAGGGAGGAAGGAAGGAGGATGGGGGAAAGGAAGGTGAAGTAGGGAAGGTGTAGGAGAGGAGGAAAGAAGAAAGTAGAAAAGGATAGACGAAGGGAGGGAAGGGAAAGAGAGGAGAAGGAGAAGAATTGTTTTAAAACAAGGGAGATGAAATGGTAGAAAGGCAACCCCGAGCATGCTTAAATTTATTAGGATGAAGAACAAATTAATATGAAAGTTAAAAGAGAATATATATGATTAAGAATGGATAAAATAACTAATTGAAATAATGTTAAGAAACTAGGATTTGAGGGAAGATGGTGATGGTGTTTATAATATAAAAGTATTAAGATAAGATTAAAAAGTAGGGAAAAAGAATATTTTGGCAAAAATTATAACTATGTAAAGTGAATTTGGATATGAGTAAGTATATCCAAAGTTGTATAAGTTGTATAGGATTTGATATGGTTAATACTCTGTTCATAAAATATGTGTGTGCATGTGTACGAAAAAATCAATAAAACTTGATTCAAAAAAAAAAAGGGGGGGGGCAGAGTTGAAAGTGGGAGGTCTACAAAGGGGGCGTCTCTTAAGTTTGAACCCTGTCCATAGAGCCAGAAGACAGAGTGATAACCCATGCACTGGAGTCACGACTTCTCAGGCAGGAAAATGCCATGATAGAGCAATACCTGAGTTGTTATACAGACTACCAGCAATCCACCTGGGTAGATCTGCTGCCTTTCACGGAGGTAGTCTACAATGAAGTGCATAGCAGCACTGCACTGACCCCGTTCCAGGTCATTAGTGGCATGGAGTTTCTCCCCATGCCTGAATTACCCAGGGAGCCGCCCTGTTCTACAGGTGAAACTCAAAAAATTAGAATATCATGCAAAAGTTTATTTATTTCAGTAATGCAACTTAAAAGGTGAAACTAATATATGAGATAGACTCATTACATGCAAAGCGAGAGTGTTCACAACTTGATTTGTCATAATTTTGATGATTATGGCTTACAGCTCATGAAAACCCCAAATTCACAATCTCAGAAAATTATAATATTGTGAAAAGGTTCAATATTCTGGGCTCAAAGTGTCCCCCTCTAATCAGCTAATTAAGCCATAACACCTGCAAAGGGTTCATGAGCCTTTAAATGGTCTCTCAGTCTGGTTCAGTAGGAATCACAATCATGGAAAAGACTGCTGACCTAACAGTTGTGCAGAAAACCATTACTGATACCCTCCATAAGGAGGGAAAGCCTCAAAAGGTAATTGCAAAAGAAGTTGGATGTTCCCAAAGTGCTGTATCAAAGCAGATTAATATAAAGTCATGTGGAAGGGAAAAGTATGGAAGAAAAAGGTGCACAAGCAGCAGGGATGACCGCAGCCTGGAGAGGATTGTCAGGAAAAGGTCATTCAAAAGTGTTGGGGACTTTCACAAGGAGTGGACTGAGGCTGGATTCAGTGCATCAAGAGCTACTACACACAGATGGATCCTGAACATGGGCTTCAAATGTCGTATTCCTCTTGTCAAGCCGCTCCTGAACAACAAACAATGTCAGAAGCGTCTTACCTGTGCTAAAGAAAAAAAGAACTGGTCTGTTGCTCAGTGGTCCAAAGTCCTCTTTTCTGATGAGAGCAACTTTTGCATCTCATTTGGAAACCAAGGACCCAGAGTCTGTAAGAAGAATGGAGAGGCGCATACTGCAAGATGCTTGAAATCTAGTGTGAAGCTTCCAGAGTCTGTGTTGATTTGGGGAGCCATGTCATCTGCTGGTGTTGGTCCACTGTGCTTCATTAAGTCCAGGGTCAACGCAGCCATCTACCAGGAGATTTTGAAGCACTTCATGCTTCCTTCTGCAGACGAACATTATGGAGATGCTGAACTCATTTTCCAGCAGGACTTGGCACCTGCCCACACTGCCAAAAGTACCAAAACCTCGTTCAATGCCCATGGGATTACTGTGCTTGATTGGCCAGCAAACTTACCTGAGGTGAACCCCATAGAGAATCTATGGGGCATTGCCAAGAGAAAGATGAGAGACGTGAGACCGAACAATGCAGAAGAGCTGAAGGCCGCTATTGAAGCATCCTGGTCTTCCATAACACCTCAGCAGTGCCACAGGCTGATAGCATCCATTCCACGCCACATTGAGGCACTAATTGATGCAAAAGGGGCCCAAACCAAGTACTGAGTACATATGCATACTTACTGTCAGCCTCAGCATGCTGCTTTTATTGTTGTATTGTTGTATTGCTCAGTTAATTGGTTTATTGCTGACTTTAGTGCTAGGCATGGGAAAGGGGTACTGTATCTTTAATTGTGGGCCAGCTGCTTCAGCTGCCATAGGTGGGAGGGGGAGGAGACTGATCCAGAAATGAAACTGATGGATTCAAAACCTTAAGAAGCAGGCTGATAAGCCTCACAGACAACGGTTGTGCATAGCAGAGAGATGACATCATCTTAAGTTGACCTCCACCTGACATTTAAGGGAGAAGTGGATTGGACCTAACTGTCTGACCTTTGGAGGGAGGTGGGATTTATGCGGGGACATGTATGTGTAAGACACACCTACTACTCAGAACTTGCTTTATTTTGTTGCATTCAGTTCATTCTTAGTAAAAGATACCTTTCTCTACAAACTTAAGTTTTGAAAGGAGGCATGTCTGACACTTACACTTTTCAGAGGTCCGATATTGTTCTATGTACAATCCTTGTTTTATTGATTTCATGTAATATTCTAATTTTCTGAGATTGTGAATTTGAGGTTTTCATCAGCTGTCAGCCATAATCATCAAAATTATGACAAATCAAGGCATGAACTATCTCGCTTTGCATGTAATGAGTCTATCTCATATATTAGTTTCACCTTTTAAGCTGCATTACTGAAATAAATGAACTTTTGCTTGATATTCCAATTTTTTGAGTTTCACCTGTATGTCCTTGGGTGAATGGATGGATTCGCTGAGATAGGGTTGGGAAAATACAAAGCAGGCTTTAGTAGAAGTGGCAAAGAGCTATAAAAAGCAAGCCACAAACACCGCTCCCCCCCCTTTCCATGTTGGAGACAAAGTATACTCAACAAAATATCTAGAACTGGCTTCCGTTGGCGCCGTTGGCGTTAAAAGACAATCCTTCGGATCGCCAGCCCTGCGATCACATTAAAAACCGCTGGGACAGCGTAAATCGGCTGTCTGATGGTTTGGAAACCTTTTCCTCAGGAGAAGAGGGAAAGGAGAGCAGTCGGGCGAGGGTAGAGCTCCCCGAAAGCCCCTGGAATAAAGCCAGGGGCTTGGAGGGTGTGAGCTCCCTAGAAGCCTGACGGAGCTCCGGATCCAGGGCACTTCTGCTTAAGCAGAACAAGACACCACAACCACTTCTATGTTCAATATTAGTTTTAACTTGATCCCAATGCAGACGGAGCAAAAACAAGAGCGCTGGCAATTGTAACTGCAAGTACCAAACCTTAATTTTGTTTCTACATTGTTTCCTTCTGAATCAACTTAAGAAGAACAAAGGAAATGGTGCCTGTAATGTAATAGGGCGTGAAAGTGAAAGTTAAGGAACTGCTAGACAGAGACAATTACCAAGAGATATTGTGATTTATTTTACAACCAGGAGGATTAGAAATAAAATTTTACAAGCCTCCTACAAAAACAAAATCCAGATAGCAGAACAAGAGTTGTTAGTATTGAAAGAAATTCCTCCTAATGTCAGGCTGCCTCTGATTATAACTAGGAAAGAATACACCTTGACTTCATTTGCAAATAAAGAAAAGTACTTTTGCTAGTTACATCTGGATAGCAGCAGTACTAAGTTGAATCTGAGACAAAATATGGCTAACAATCTGTATCACCCTATTCCTCCCTTCTCTTTCCCAAAAGGTCATCAGGTCTGCTCCAATGCCAGTTCCTTCCCGGGGTCCCGTGGTAATCTTCTTCCGCAGGTCTCTGGTTGTCAATCATATCAGGAATGCAATGTTCGTTAGAGTTCGCGCTAAAACATTCCTGTTGAATTCAAAACATTAATCTTCCCTCCCACCTTAATTATGTCAGACCGACACTCTTAAAGGGCCCTCTCTACTTAACTTGAATCCAATAGTTATTTACATTAGAAATACAATCCCATGCTATCTAACAACTGAATGTAAGGAGTACAAAGAGATACGAAGTTTGGAGTGGAGGCTGACACCTAAAATGTTAAGAAACAGAAAAGAGTTTACTTTCTTGGTGAATGAACTCAAAAATCGACAGATACAATTTAGATGGGATGTTCCAACTGGATTAATATTATTTTACGCAGGAGAAAGATATCGCCTTAATACAGTTTGGAAGACAAGAGATTTCTATACTAATGTTTTAAAGGCTGAAAGCCCACCATCACCAGATGTCATGAGAAGAAGAGAAGCAGAGATGGTAAAAAAGTCTGTGAAGGAAGGAAAGCAGATACAAGCACAAGTGGAAGTTGCAATTACTGAAGAAGATTTATTGCAATCATTGGGTACTCCCCAAATTCCAGAATTAATGGGAAAAATAGGAGATCCAAAAAAACAAAGATTGACCAAAGCAGCTATTAAACATAAAGAACAAGAAAAGATGCAACAATCTCAAGCAAAAACTCAAGAAATTACTAAAACAGAAACTGTGGGAGGGGCCAGGTGGAAGAGAAAGATGCAGGAAGACTTCCAACCGATGCTCCAAAAGCTTCAAGGTGCCAAGAATGGAAGCTAGATTCTTAACTTGGAATGTTAATGGTCTAAATTCACCAAAAAATTAAAAAAGATATTTCATTATTTGAAACAATTTAAAAATGATGTAATTTGCCTGTAGGAAACACATATTAGAATATCAGATCAAAAATATTTGATAAATTCAAGACTAGGTACACATTTTGTTGCATCGACCTCAGAGAAGAAGAATGGTATAGTTATATACCTAAAGAAAGAATTAATAGCTAAATTAGTTGAGGCAGATGCTCAAGAAAGATACATTGCTATTGAACTTTTAATAGAGGGGAAGAGAACACTTCTAATTGGAGTATATGCACCTAATCAAAAGCAAGAAAAATTTTACAAATTTTTACATACCAAAATAATACAGTGGAATTACAAATCGTTTATATTAATGGGAGACTGGAATGGAGTGTTGGATACGCGAAAAGATAAAAAAAGTACTTTTCGAAATATTTCAAGTCGTGACAAATTGCCTAAAACTTTTTTTGATATGATGGAAGATTTGGAGCTGAGAGATATTTGGCGAGAACGGAACGCTGAAGAAAAAGATTTCACATTTTTTTCTGATAGACATCAATCCTTTTCTAGGATTGATTTTATATTAATTTCTACTGATTTTCTTTTCAGGGTAAAGAAGATGAAGACATGTTCAAGAACTTTGACTGATCATGAATGGAATTTGATCAGGAAAAGGGAATTAGAAAATCCTGGAGGTTAAATGAAAATTTATTTAGATATGAAGAAAATGTAAAGGAATGTAAAAGACAAATGAAAGAGTTTTTTGTTATGAATATGAATAAGGGTATACCGATAGAAATGGTTTGGGATGCAAGTAAAGCATATTTAGGGGGAATTTTAATATATATGAATAATAAATATAGACTTAAACAGCAGAAGAAACACAGGGATTTAGAAGAGGAAATAAAAACGAAAGAACAATTACTTATACTTAATCCAGAAGATAAAAAAGTTAAAGAGACAATAAACATATTACGGGGGCAGTTTAATATATTGATAGCAGATCAGGTAGCAATTAATTTACAATATGTTAAGCATAATACATTTTGTAGTGCCAACAAACCAGGTAGGTGGCTAGCATATGCAATAAGGAAAAAACAGAAATCACGTATTATTGGAAAGATAGAATATAAAGGTAAAGAAGTATATCAACAGAATGTGATTAAAAAAGCTTTTTAAGAATTTTATAAAAAATTATATGCTAGTGACCCAATTCAAGATATAGATATAGATAAATATTTACAGGAAGAGAATATCTCTGAACTTACGCCAGAACAAAGGGAAGGATTGAATCAATCTATAACCTCTGAAGAAATTATTTTAGCTATTAAGCAGTTAAAAACAGGTAAAGCTCCAGGAACAGATGGACTAACTGCTGTTTATTATAAAAATCTACAGCTTGAAATAGTGGATCCGCTTAAGGAGTTATTTAATAAAATTCAACTTGGAGGAGATGTACCTCCATCCTGGAGATCTGCTTTTATCTCACGGATACCAAAGGAAGATCAAGATTGCACTAAACCAGAAAATTATAGGCCAATATCACTTTTGAATACTGATTACAAGATTTTTGCTAAAATACTAGCAAATAGATTAATGTTAGTTATACAACAAAAGATTCACAATGATCAATCAGGTTTTATAAAAGGGAGACAAATGAGAAATAATGTTAGACAAATTGTGAACTTATTGGAATATCTGGAGAGAAACAACAAGGTCCCTGCAGCGCTCTTCTTCTTGGATGCAGAGAAGGCATTTGATAGATTGAATTGGAAATTTTTATTTAAATTAATAGAAAAGATGAAGTTGGGGGAATGTTTTGCACAAACAATTAGGGCAATATATCAGGGACAAACAGCACAATTAATAGTAAATGGTAGTTTAACAGAAGTTTTTAGAATTGAAAAAGGGACAAGGCAGGGATGTCTTTGTCGCCACTATTGTTTATTCTAATGTTAGAACCTTTACTGAATAAAATACGTGGATCAAATAAAATAAAGGGAATTAAAATTAGACATCAAGATTATAGATTAAGGGCATTTGCAGATGACCTGGTTGTTATTTTATCCCAACCAATACAATCGGTTGTGCACTTGATGGATATAATTAGTCAATACGGAAAGGTATCTGGATTTAAAATAAATCAACAAAAGACAAAAATAATAACTAAAAATATGACTATACAGCAAAAAATAGAATTAGAGAGAATAACGGGATTTGAAATAGTAAAAAAGGTTAAATATTTAGGAGTGTATATTGCAGCTTCAAATGTGAAATTATATAAAAATAATTATGAAGTTTTATGGCAAAAAGTGCAGAAGGAAATGGAGAATTGGAAAAAGTTGCAGTTATCTTTATTGGGAAGAATAGCAGTAATTAAAATGAATGTTTTGCCCAGGTTTTTATTTTTGTTTCAAATGATACCAATACTCAAAAAAGATGCAAACCTGAAGGAACGGCAGAATGGAATTAACAAATTTATATGGGTTGGTAAAAGACCGAGAATAAAATTGAAAATAATACAGGATACATGTGAAAGAGGGGGGGGGGTCTTAAAATGCCTAATTTAAGATTATATTATGAAGCAGCTGCCCTATCATTAATTAGTGATTGGTTTAATTTAACAGAAGAAAGAATATTGAATATAGAGGGTTATGATTTGTTATACGGGTGGCATGCTTACTTATTGTATGACAAAAAAGTGGATAAAGTTTTTAAAGCTCATATATTTAGAAATGCTTTGTTGAGGGTTTGGAAAAAGTATCAATATAAGTTAAACTACAAAATACCTATATGGGCAAGTCCCAGGCATGCAGTAGAGAATATAAGTACAGAACAAAAACAGGAGATGATTACTTATAAAGAGCTTCTCTCTATGGAGAAGGGTAAATTACAATTGAAATCTCTAAATATAATGAAAGAAGAAAGAATAATTCATACTTGGTTTCAGTACGGACAGCTGCAAGATAGATGGAAAGAGAACCAGAAAATTGGTATCATGCAAAATGAAGAAAATTTGGTAAAACAGATTAGAGACCAAAGTCAATCGCATATTAAAAGGTTGTATAATGCACTGCTAGAAATAAATTCGGAAACGGAATTAGTTAAGGACTATATGATAAAATGGGCACAAAATATACAGGAACCTATAATGATGGAAACTTGGGAGAAAATTTGGGTTAGAAATGTTAAATTTACACAAGCACAAAATTTAAGAGAAAATTTCTACAAAATGTTTTATAGATGGCATTTAGATCCTAAAAAATTAGCCTGTATGTATCCGAATTTGCAAGCTAAATGTTGGAGATGTGACTGTGATGACGCTACTTATTATCATATATGGTGGACTTGTAAAAAAATCAAATCATTTTGGATAAGAATTTGGTGGGTCATGCAAAATATTTTGAAAAAGAAGATAAAGTTTACTCCACAATTGTTTTTATTGGGTATAATTTCGGATTGTACGATAATAGAGAGTAAGTTGATTTTAAATTTAATATCAGCAGCCAGACTATTGGTGGCGCAATATTGGAAGAAGGAACATTTGCCTACGATAGAAGAATGGATATTAAAAGTTGTAAACTTAGCAGAGATGGCAAAAATTTCAGCATATTTGAAAGATTGTTCACAAGAAAGATACATAGTGGAATGGAGAAGATGGATTGACTACATTCAAAATAAATACCAAACTAAGAAATATCAAATAGCTTTTGAATCAACAGACTGCAAGAATTATATTTATATTTCTCTGTATGTAAAAGGAGAGTTAAGGTCCTAGGGGAGGATGAGAATTTATGGATAGTTAGCATATGTTTAGTTTATGACTGTTAGATATTTGTTATACCCTGTATTTTGCTCTGGGAAGTCTGGGGGGGGGGGCTGGGGCAAGGGGGAAGTGGGAGGGGGAAGGAGGGGAGATATTTGTTAAAATTATGTAAAACTTTTTCAATAAATAAAAATATATCTAGAGCTGAAATTACCAAGTAAAAAACCGAAGTTAATAGGGCCATTCCCAATAGTGAAAGTGATAAACCCTGTAACTGTTCAGCTCAGACTCCCATGATTGCTAGGGAAAGTGCATCCAATGTTCCAGAGCAGCCTGTTAAAGTCAGCCATCAGCTCTCAACTAAGGTGAAAAAGATCTTAGATTCACGCTTGCATCAAAGCTGCTTGCAATACCTAGTCCACTGGAAGTGATACCCCCTCCCTGAAGCTACATGGGTCAAGAGTTGGGATGTGAAAAGTGACAGGCTGATTAAGCAGTTCTATGACAAACATCCTCATAAGCCCAAGGGGGGGGGGAAGTTGATGATGATGTGGATAAACCTCCCTTTGATTTTCCCTTGCAGGAGGTCCTTCTCAGCTGAGGTGGGGGGGAAGCCTGTCAGCCCTGAAGCCATTTTGGGACCATCTTCAGGGCTGCCACAGCAAGGCTAAGTAGAGCTATGGGAACATGAGGTGGGTAGATAGAGATAGCTGGGGGATGTGTTGCCAAAATAGCATTCTTTCCTGTGGAAGCCAAGCACGCTCTACCAGGTGTTGGAGGGCGTGGACAAAAGCCAGCCAGAGTTTAGACTGCGACCTGATTGGACCATGTGATGAACCTGTGACCTGAGGAAAAGAACTTTGAGTTTTGATTTGGGTAGGGAAAACCCTCGGTCCTTCAGAGTTGGGTTTTTACCAGCTGCGCCAATATGACATTCCTAATAAAATTATGTTTTGAGGAAACTCTAGGCCTCAGAGTTTTGATTGCTTTGGGTTTGTTACTTGGAACCCTGACACTAATATAGTCACTTTATCAAAGAAGGCAATAAGGTTTGCTTGGCACAAACTGTTTTTAATAACAAACCTGTGCTGGCTTCTAGTAATTGTCCCATTTCCAGGTATTCACAAAACTGCTGCTTAATTACTCACAATAGAATTCCCTATGCCTCCAGGCTTGAAATTTTGGGCTTGGACAATCTGGAACTTCACCACCTGCAGTCCGATCTAAGCATAGTACACAAGATTGTCTGCTACATCTTGCGTGTCAATAACTTCTTCAGTTTCGATTCGACTGGAAGCGTTGCGGTGAGACAGTCGGGGAATAGCAGGCTCTGATGGGCCTTGAGAAAACCCCGGGCTGACAAACCGCTGTCGGGGGGTCTTCAGACCAGATCTGTTCTGTAGGGACTGAGAAGAAGGAGAGGCACCTCAGGCGACCAAGAGGAACAGGCAAGTTCCTCGGAGGTCGGAGGAAACTCTTTGACACAGCGGCGGGGGCAGGGGCCATTGCAGCCATCACCAAGCTGGGGCAACTAGACTAAAGTTTTGAGCAGGAGCGATGATTTGGACAGAGTACTGGTACCGGGTGAGTGATTGGCCAGCTCACAGGTAAAAAAAGAAATATTTTTAAATTGTTAAAAGGTGCCCCAGCGAAGAACCAGCAGCTAATGGGCAGTGGGAAATGCTAATGGAGAGAGAAGAACAAAGCAGAAGTTTAAAGTGTCAAAGCCCAAAACGGAACTTGAATTTTGGTTTAGAATTTGTTTGGAGATATTTAAATTGTTAGAAGAAGAAACCCGAAATAGCAGTGAAGAGGATTGGAAATAATTTTAAAACTTTTGAACATCGAAGGAAGAACAAAGTTTAAAATTAAAAGCCCTGCAAAAGAGTTTTTTTTCTCTTTTCTGTTAACTGGATTTGGATTTTAAAATTGGAAGTTGGGGAACATCAAAATAATAATAAGAAGATTGAAACTGGCAAATATTGGCAACGTGGATTTAATAAATAAATTGGATATTTCTTTTTAATGTGTTGATTGGAAGTATGGATTGGAGAGAGACATCTGTAGGCAGAAAAAAACATTACAATGGTTAACTTGTATTTTGGAAAACTTCTTTTCTTAAAGTGATAAGTGCAGTGGGAACTTTTGAGGAGGATTTGTTTTTGTTTAAGTTGTTTGATCTCACATTCGACAAAAATTTAATAAAATAAATAAATAAATAAATAATTCAAAAAAAGTGGGACAAAGCAAAACTTAAAAATGGAATACAGACAACTCAGAAACAACAAAATGATGCAGGAACTAATTGAAATGATTAAAATGATGCACATATCATTCAAATTGGAAATAAATGAAATTATTACAATGATGCATGGAAAACCTAAACTGGATGAACTAGAGACTGTGTCGGAACATACTCAAGTGGAAGAAACCAGGAACGAGAAGAAAGAAAGTAGTATTAAAAATAAAGATACTGATTATGAAAAATTAAATGATTATGTTGGGAGTAACAAGGAATAAAAGAGAGGATTTAAGAGAAAATTAATGGGAAAAAGGAAACAAATAAAGGGAAGAAAAGGAAAGAGGAAAAGGTTAGAAACGAAGATGAACTTTAAAGATTACATTGGGATTGACAATGATAAAAATAGAGGGGTTGGAAAGAGACAAGAAGAGAAAGAAGAGGAGAAGAGGCAAAATATAAAAAATTCAAATGATTACACTGGGATTAACAGTGGTAAAGCAAAAAAGGTGAATAGAGGAAAAAGGAGGACAGTATACCAGGTATTTAGGGAAAATATGTGAAAATATATTTTAAAAAAAGAATGGAAAATTGGGTTTATATATTTAAGTAAATTGTAGTATTGTATAATTGGTTAATCTGATGAAAAAGAAATGGAAAAGAGGGAAGGAAATGGGTTTTATGTGTATAATTGTATGAATATTAAATATTTATAATTGGAATAATGGAATTTAGGGAAAATATTTGAAAGTATATTATGGTTGAGCTGGAAAAAATGAAATGGAAAAGCGGGTGTCAGCCTCCACTCCAATCTTCGTATCTCTTTGTACTCCTTATATTTAGTTGTTAGATAGCATAGGATTGTATTTGTAATGTACATAGCTATTGGATTTAAGTTAAATAGAGAGGAACCTTTAAGAGTGTCAGTCTGACATAATTAAGGTGGGAGGGGAGAATGCTAGTTTGAATTCAACAGGAATGTTTGGCGCGAACTCTAACGGACATTTCATTCCTGATATGATTGACAACCAGAGACCTGCGGAAGAAGATTACCACGGGACCCTGGGAAGGAGTTGGCATTGGACCAGACCTGATGACCTATTGGGAAGGGGAGGGAGGAATAGGGTGATACAGATTGTTAGCCATATTTTGTCTCAGATTCAACTTTGCACCGCTAAGCGCAGCTGCTATCCAGATGTATCTAGTAAAATTACTTTTCTTTATTTGCAAATGAAGTCAAGGTGTATTCTTTCCTAGATATGATCAGAGGCAGCCTGACATTAAGTTGAATCTGCCCACAACATGTCGACCAACCAGGATTTTAACCAAAATACCGAGGGGGTTGACAGAAAAAATTGGATGGAAAGCCAGCCAACTGCTGAACCGGGGAGGGTGTCCAGATGATTTTCTGCTGACACTTTTAACCCTGAGCTGGAAGATTGCAGAGCTCGGTGGATAGAGCAATTAAAGCTGGAGGAGAAAGGGTGGAAACCAAACACCGAAGAGCTTCCGTCTGGAGTGACTAAAAGGAGAAAAAAGGGGAAGGAAAGACTTTCGGATTGGAAGGAAGAGCAAGAGATAAGGGACAAGCTCCAGTTGGAGGAGGCGTTGCGTCTTTTTCGTGAAGTGAAAGTAAGGCAAGCTGCTCGCCAAAGGTATGAATCCCCTATTCAGTCCTCCCGGTGGGAGGGAGAAGAGGAGGAAATAAATACAAAGGGGCCAGCTGGAGGAGATTCCCAGGGCGGAGAGATTTCGGAAGGCCCAGAGCTAGAAAACCCCTTCCCAGAGGCAGCTGAATTGGATGGAGAACGCATGCCACCTGCTGACCAAGCGAGGCTGCGCAGGGGAAAGAAAAAGCCAAAAATTCCCCCCATATCAGAGAAATTTGATGGAAATGCCAAGGAGCTGGAACTGTTCCTGGCGATAGTGAATGACCACATGATAGACTGGGGGGAAGATTATTGGTCACAGGCGGCACAAGTTAGAGCTGTGACCCACAACTTGACAGGAAGAGCAGCTGCATGGTTTGTGTCGCTATATACCAACCACTCCCCCTTACTGCAAAACTGCGAGCATTTTATTACTGCACTGAGGAGGAGGTTCGAGGACCCCCTGGCAGAGCAGAAGGCCAAAGGCCGAATGAAAACCATCAGGCAAGGGAGGAGACCGGTGGCTGATTACAGCCAGGAGTTCAGTGATTTAGTTCCCTTGATGAGAGGGTGGTCGGAGGTGACCCTTGTGGACATTTACAAAGATGGTCTGAATGGACTATGAACTGTGTCGGGCACGAGCCTCTCCAACCACGTTGTACGGCTGGTACACCCTGGCAGCGGAGATGGAAATCGAACTAGTGAAAGACCGTGGCAGAAGGCAGCGCACTGGAGGACCGTACCCTGCCCATTCTCCTGGAGGCGCTTATAGGGACGTCCCTAGATCGGAGAGTGGGAGACAACGATCGACTGCGTGCTACAGATGTGGAAAAGAAGGTCACCGAGCGGCTGACTGTTGGGTGAAGCTGGTGCCGAGGACGACCTCTGGTGGTGAAAAGGAACCAGTGAAACCCGCGGCTAAGGCAAAGCTAGCAAAAGTGGGAGAAGGCGTTGCCAAGAAGGCCACGCCTCAGGGAGGAGTGCGGCGTCGACGAAACTGATGACAGCAAAACCACGTCAGAGTCCGACGAAGATCTTCTGGTGAGTTGGACACGGGGTCCTTTGGACATTCCAGTCAAACTGCATGTACCCTCTTCGGGTAATAAGGGGGAAATGTTAGCATTACTAGACTCGGGATGCACTAGGTGCATGATCAGTCCCGAACTAGTAGAGAAAATGGAACTAAAACTGAGAACCCTAAGTAGGCCCATAGCCTTTGCCCAATTGAATGGCTCTGTGGCAGGGGGAGGACCCGCCCACTTCGTAACAGAACCCATAGTAATGATAATGGGAGACCATCGAGAGATCCTAAACTTTATAGTAGCCCCAGGGATGGACCAACCCCTGTTGCTAGGGTTGTCATGGCTATGGAAGTGGAACCCCCATATCAACTGGAGGACGGGAGTTTTACGTTTCCGCTCTAGGACACTAAGAGGGGGGAAACGGGAAGCCAAGGAGGATCTACCGTGGCCATGTTCCAAGATACGATGGGGGCAATGATCGAACGGATAGAAGGGGAGGAAAGGATACCTAAGGAATATTGGGATTTGCGAGAAGTCTTTAGTGAGAAAGCATCAGATGTTCTACCTCCCCATAGGCCTATTGATTGTGCAATAGACATCCTTCCAGGGGTAAAGCTTCCAAAACCAAAGGCTTACCCCATGACCCAAAAGGAATTGGAGGAGCTACGTAAATTCATAGACAAAAACTTAGAGCAGGGGTTTATCCAACCGGCTAGGCCTCATGTGGCTGCACCAGTGATGTTCCGAGAAAAGAAAGATGGCTCTTATCGCCTTATAGTTGACTATAGGAATCTTAACGCCGTATGCGCGAAAACATATACCCCATGCCGCTCATGAAAGATATGTTAGCACATCTAGCAAAGGAAAATTTTTCACCAAATTAGACCTACGAGAGGCTTACTACAGAGTTCGTATAAAGGAGGGGATGAATGGAAAACTGCTTTCAATTGCCCACTAGGGTGTTTTCAGTTTGAGTTTTACCATTTGGACTGCAGGGGGCGCCCGCAGTTTTCATGCAACTAATAAATGAAATACTCCATCAACATTTGTTTAAAGGAGTTCTTGTCTACCTTGACGATATACTTATCTATACAGAAACAATGGAAGAACATATTAAACTAGTAAGAGCAGTTATTAAAAAGTTATTATCTGCAGAACTTTACTGCAAGCTATCCAAATGTGATTTCCATCAAACTAAAATAGACTACTTAGGGTACCGCATATCGGCGGATGGACTAGAAATGGACCCAGAGAAAGTGAAAGCTGTCTTGGAATGGGCCCCCCCACGCACACGCAAACAATTGCAAAGTTTCTTGGGATTTGCGAACTTTTATCATCAATTCATCCCCTCCTTTGCTCAAATTGCTTTGCCAATCACCAACCTCTTAAAAACTAAAGGAGATACAAAACCCAAACCATCATTACCTCTTGAATGGACAATGGAATGTCAAGCAGCGTTTGAGAAAATTAAAAGATTGTTTGCCACTGATCCTATTTTAAAACACCCCGACTTGGATGTTCCTTTTGTGATACAAGCTGATGCTAGTGATGTAGCAGTCGGAGCCGTTTTACTCCAAAACAATTCCGATGGTAAACTGCAGCCCTGTGCTTTCACTTCTCGAAAATTAACTGAAACTGAAAGACGTTGGGCTATTTGGGAAAAGAAGCATTTGCAGTTCATTGGGCTCTTCGCACATGGAGACAATTCTTAGAGGTTCTAATCATCCTTTTGAAGTTTGGACTGATCACAAAAATTTAGAAGCGCTAAAACTCCTAGAAGACTTTCTCCAAACAAGCCCGTGGGCTCAATATTTTAATCGATTTAACTTCTCCTTACATTACATTCCTGGAGGGAAAAACTTTTGGCAGATGCTCTTTCACGTTTGCCCCAATACAATGCTACACGCTCCGAGGTGGTTCACCAATACTTCCCATTCAACAGTTAGCAGCTCCAGCTATAACTAGAAGCCATACCAAAACCGAGTCATCTCTACCAGATGAACTAACTAAGTTGTTTAAAGAAGCTTTGAACACTGATGACTGGTTCTTGGTGCATTCCATGAATGCACACTCCGTGATGGACTAGCTTGGATTGGAACAAAACTATATGTTCCTTTATCACTCAGAGAAACCATCCTACAACGATGCCATGATGCCAAAATGGCAGGACATTTTGGATTTGTAAAACCCTACATCTTCTTAAAAGACAATTTTGGTGGCCAAGTCTTAAAAGACATTCAATCATATATCTCAAGTTGCCCTACTTGCATCATCTAAAAGGCCTCCAGGAAAACCTCCTTCAAACAGTAGCCCGACCAGGAGCTCCATGGAAAGAAATATCCATGGATTTCATAGTAGAACTACCCAAAAGTGCTGGCAATACTGTGATTTGGGTAGTGACAGACCTTTTCTCCAAACAAGTTCATTTTATTCCATGTTCAAAATACCCTCCTCAAAGACTCTAGCAAAGTTGTTTGTACAACACATTTATAGACTACACGGCATCCCTGATCGCATCATCTCAGATCGCGGAGTTCAATTCACTTCTCAATTTTGGAAAGAATTTTTACGATTAATTGGCTCCACCCAAGGATTAAGCTCCTCCCATCATCCTCAGACTAATGGAAGTTGTGAACGCTCGAACTCGGTACTGGAACAATATTTACATTGTTACATTAACTACCAACAAGACAATTGGGCAGACCTACTACCTTTTGCTGAAATTGCCTACAACAACTCAATTCATAGTAGCACAGGATTTACTCCTTTAAAATAGCTTCAGGCCACGATTTTGTCCCCATTTCAGAACTTCCCAAGGAGAAAACCACGGTTTCCTCCTTATCAGAATGGATAGATCAAATACAAAGCACATGGGAAATGACTCGCAAGGCGATCGATGACGCTCACCATGCACATAAAAAACAAGCAGATAAAAAAAGATCCCCTAAGAACAAATACCAAGTTGGTGATAAGGTTTATCTCCACCAAATATTTACAAACTACTCAAAAATCTAAAAAACTAGGACCTAAGTATGTGGGACCTTTCCCCATCGTAAAATCATCTACCCCGTGACTGTACAACTAGAATTACCAAAAACTCTTAGAAGAATTCATCCTGTTTTCCATGTCAGTTTGTTGAAACCAGAACACACATCCACTTTCCGTGCTGATCATGTACCCCCTCCTATACCAATTCTCATTGAGGGCGAACAACATTTTGAAGTAAAAGAAATCTTGGATTCCAGAAAACATAGAAATAAGATTCAATATCTTATTGCTTGGAAGCACTTCCCTTTATCCCAGGCTGAATGGGTGAACAAGGAAGATGTTCGTGCTTCAGAAAAAATAGCTCAATTCTATAAAAAATATCCTGACAAACCCTAACTTTTCTTTTCTCTTTCTAGGACTGATGTCCTTGTTGCAGGAGGGCCGAATGTCAGCCTCCACTCCAATCTTCGTATCTCTTTGTACTCCTTATATTTAGTTGTTAGATAGCATAGGATTGTATTTGTAATGTACATAGCTATTGGATTCAAGTTAAATAGAGAGGAACCTTTAAGAGTGTCAGTCTGACATAATTAAGGTGGGAGGGGAGAATGCTAGTTTGAATTCAACAGGAATGTTTGGCGCGAACTCTAACGGACATTGCATTCCTGATATGATTGACAACCAGAGACCTGCGGAAGAAGATTACCACGGGACCCCGGGAAGGAGCTGGCATTGGACCAGACCTGATGACCTATTGGGAAGGGGAGGGAGGAATAGGGTGATACAGATTGTTAGCCATATTTTGTCTCAGATTCAACTTTGCACCGCTAAGCGCAGCTGCTTTCCAGATGTATCTAGTAAAAGTACTTTTCTTTATTTGCAAATGAAGTCAAGGTGTATTCTTTCCTAGATATGATCAGAGGCAGCCTGACATTAAGTTGAATCTCACAACATGTCGACCAACCAGGATTTTAACCAAAATACCGAGGGGGTTGACAGAAAAAATTGGATGGAAAGCCAGCCTACTGCTGGACCGGGGGGTGTCCGGAGGATTTTCTGCTGACACTTTTAATCCTGAGCTGGAAGATTGCAGAGCTCGGTGGATAGAGCAATTAAAGCTGGAAGAGAAAGGGTGGAAACCAAACACCAAAGAGCTTCCGTCTGGAGTGACTAAAAGGAGAAAAAAGGGGAAGGAAAAACTTTCGGATTGGAAGGAAGAGCAAGAGATAAGGGACAAGCTCCAGTTGGAGGAGGCGTTGCGTCTTTTTTGTGAAGTGAAAGTAAGGCAAGCTGCTCGCCAAAGGTATGAATCCCCTATTCAGTCCTCCCGGTGGGAGGGAGAAGAGGAGGAAATAAATACAAAGGGGCCAGCTGGAGGAGATTCCCAGGGCGGAGAGATTTCGGAAGGCCCAGAGCTAGAAAACCCCTTCCCAGAGGCAACTGAATTGGATGGAGAACGCATGCCACCTGCTGACCAAGCGAGGCTGCGCCGGGGAAGGAAAAAGCCAAAAATTCCCCCCATATCAGAGAAATTTGATGGAAATGCCAAGGAGCTGGAACTGTTCCTGGCGATAGTGAATGACCACATGATAGACTGGGGGGAAGATTATTGGTCACAGGCGGCACAAGTTAGAGCTGTGACCCACAACTTGACAGGAAGAGCAGCTGCATGGTTTGTGTCGCTATATACCAACCACTCCCCCTTACTGCAAAACTACGAGCATTTTATTACTGCACTGAGGAGGAGGTTCGAGGACCCCCTGGCAGAGCAGAAGGCCAAAGGCCGAATGAAAACCATCAGGCAAGGGAGGAGACCGGTGGCTGATTACAGCCAGGAGTTCAGTGATTTAGTTCCCTTGATGAGAGGGTGGTCGGAGGTGACCCTTGTGGACATTTACAAAGATGGTCTGAATGGACTATGAACTGTGTCGGGCACGAGCCTCTCCAACCACGTTGTACGGCTGGTACACCCTGGCAGCGGAGATGGAAATCGAACTAGTGAAAGACCGTGGCAGAAGGCAGCGCACTGGAGGACCGTACCCTGCCCATTCTCCTGGAGGCGCTTATAGGGACGTCCCTAGATCGGAGAGTGGGAGACAACGATCGACTGCGTGCTACAGATGTGGAAAAGAAGGTCACCGAGCGGCTGACTGTTGGGTGAAGCTGGTGCCGAGGACGACCTCTGGTGGTGAAAAGGAACGAGGCACGAAAGCTAGCAAAAGTGGGAGAAGGCGTCGCCAAGAAGGCCACGCCCCTCAGGGAGGAGTGCGAAGCGTCGACCGAAACTGATGACAGCAAAACCACGTCAGAGTCCGACGAAGATCTTCTGGTGAGTTGGACACGGGGTCCTTTGGACATTCCAGTCAAACTGCATGTACCCTCTTCGGGTAATAAGGGGGAAATGTTAGCATTACTAGACTCGGGATGCACTAGGTGCATGATCAGTCCCGAACTAGTAGAGAAAATGGAACTAAAACTGAAAACCCTAAGTAGGCCCATAGCCTTTGCCCAATTGGATGGCTCTGCGGCAGGGGGAGGACCCGCCCACTTCGTAACAGAACCCATAGAAATGATAATGGGAGACCATCGAGAGATCCTAAACTTTATAGTAGCCCCAGGGATGGACCAACCCCTGTTGCTAGGGTTGTCATGGCTACGGAAGTGGAACCCCCATATCAACTGGAGGACGGGAGTTTTACGTTTCCGCTCTAGGACACTAAGAGGGGAGAAACGGGAAGCCAAGGAGGGATCTACCGTGGCCATGTTCCAAGATACGATGGGGGCAATGATCGAACGGATAGAAGGGGAGGAAAGGATACCTAAGGAATATTGGGATTTGCGAGAAGTCTTTAGTGAGAAAGCATCAGATGTTCTACCTCCCCATAGGCCTATTGATTGTGCAATAGACATCCTTCCAGGGGTAAAGCTTCCAAAACCAAAGGCTTACCCCATGACCCAAAAGGAATTGGAGGAGCTACGTAAATTCATAGACAAAAACTTAGAGCAGGGGTTTATCCAACCGGCTAGGCCTCATGTGGCTGCACCAGTGATGTTCCGAGAAAAGAAAGATGGCTCTTATCGCCTTATAGTTGACTATAGGAATCTTAACGCCGTATGCGCCGAAAACGTATACCCCATGCCGCTCATGAAAGATATGTTAGCACATCTAGCAAAAGGAAAATTTTTCACCAAATTAGACCTACGAGAGGCTTACTACAGAGTTCGTATAAAGGAGGGGGATGAATGGAAAACTGCTTTCAATTGCCCACTAGGGTGTTTTCAGTTTCGAGTTTTACCATTTGGACTGCAGGGAGCGCCTGCAGTTTTCATGCAACTGATAAATGAAATACTCCATCAACATTTGTTTAAAGGAGTTGTAGTCTACCTTGACGATATACTTATCTATACAGAAACAATGGAAGAACATATTAAACTAGTAAGAGCAGTTCTTAAAAAATTATTATCTGCAGAACTTTATTGCAAACTATCCAAATGTGATTTCCATCAAACTAAAATAGACTACTTAGGGTATCGCATATCGACTGATGGACTAGAAATGGACCCAGAGAAAGTGAAGGCTGACTTAGAATGGGCCCCCCCACGCACACGCAAACAGTTGCAAAGTTTCTTGGGATTTGCAAACTTTTATCGTCAATTCATCCCTTCCTTTGCTCAAATTGCTTTGCCTATCACCAACCTCTTAAAAACTAAAGGAGATACAAAACCCAAACCATCATTACCTCTTGAATGGACAATGGAATGTCAAGCAGCGTTTGAGAAATTAAAAAGATTGTTTGCCACTGAACCTATCTTAAAACACCCAGACATGGATGTTCCTTTTGTGATACAAGCTGATGCAAGTGATGTAGCAGTCGGCGCCGTTTTACTCCAAAACAATTCCAATGGTAAACTACAACCCTGTGCTTTCACTTCTCGAAAATTAACTGAAACAGAAGGAAGATGGGCTATTTGGGAAAAAGAAGCATTCGCTGTCCACTGGGCTCTTCGCACATGGAGACAATTCTTAGAGGGTTCTAATCATCCTTTTGAAGTTTGGACTGATCACAAAAATTTAGAAGCGCTAAAAACTCCTAGAAGACTTTCTCCCAAACAAGCCCGGTGGGCTCAATATTTTAATCGATTTAACTTCTCCTTACATTACATTCCTGGAGGGAAAAACTTTTTGGCAGATGCTCTTTCACGTTTGCCCCAATACAATGCTACACGCTCCGAGGTGGTTCGCCCGATACTTCCCATTCAACAGTTAGCAGCTCCAGCTATAACTCGAAGCCATACCAAAACCGAGTCATCTCTACCAGATGAACTAACTAAGTTGTTTAAGGAAGCTTTGAACTCTGATGACTGGTTCTTGGTGCATTCGCATGAATGCACGCTACGTGATGGACTAGCTTGGATAGGACCGAAACTGTATGTTCCTTTATCACTTAGAGAAACCATCCTACAACGATGCCATGACGCCAAAATGGCAGGACATTTTGGATTTGTAAAAACCCTACATCTTCTTAAAAGACAATTTTGGTGGCCAAGTCTGAAAAAAGACATTCAATCATATATCTCAAGTTGCCCTACTTGCGCATCATCTAAAAGGCCTCCAGGAAAACCTCCTTCAAACAGTAGCCCGACCAGGAGCTCCATGGAAAGAAATATCCATGGATTTCATAGTAGAACTACCCAAAAGTGCTGGCAATACTGTGATTTGGGTAGTGACAGACCTTTTCTCCAAACAAGTTCATTTTATTCCATGTTCAAAGATACCCACCTCAAAGACTCTGGCGAAGTTGTTTGTGCAACACATTTATAGACTACACGGCATCCCTGATCGCATCATCTCAGATCGCGGAGTTCAATTCACTTCTCAATTTTGGAAAGAATTTTTACGATTAATTGGCTCCACCCAAGGATTAAGCTCCTCCCATCATCCTCAGACTAATGGAAGTTGTGAACGCACGAACTCGGTACTGGAACAATATTTACGTTGTTACATTAACTATCAACAAGACAATTGGGCAGACCTACTACCTTTTGCTGAAATCGCCTACAATAAATCAATTCATAGTAGCACAGGATTTACTCCTTTTAAAGTAGCTACAGGCCACGATTTTGTCCCCATTTCAGAACTTCCCAAGGAGAAAACCACGGTTTCCTCCTTATCAGAATGGATAGATCAAATACAAAGCACATGGAAAATGACTCGCAAGGCGATCGATGACGCTCACCATGCACATAAAAAACAAGCAGATAAAAAAAGATCCCCTGAGAACAAATACCAAGTTGGTGATAAGGTTTATCTCTCCACCAAATATTTACAAACCACTCAAAAATCTAAAAAACTAGGACCTAAGTATGTGGGACCTTTCCCCATCGTAAAAATCACCAACCCCGTGACTGTACAACTAGAATTACCAAAAACTCTTAGAAGAATTCATCCTGTTTTCCATGTCAGTTTGTTGAAACCAGAACACACATCCACTTTCCGTGCTGATCATGTACCCCCTCCTATACCAATTCTCATTGAGGGCGAACAACATTTTGAAGTAAAAGAAATCTTGGATTCCAGAAAACATAGAAATAAGATTCAATATCTTATTGCTTGGAAGCACTTCCCTTTATCCCAGGCTGAATGGGTGAACAAGGAAGATGTTCGTGCTTCAGAAAAAATAGCTCAATTCTATAAAAAATATCCTGACAAACCCTAACTTTTCTTTTCTCTTTCTAGGACTGATGTCCTTGTTGCAGGAGGGCCGAATGTCAGCCTCCACTCCAATCTTCGTATCTCTTTGTACTCCTTATATTTAGTTGTTAGATAGCATAGGATTGTATTTGTAATGTACATAGCTATTGGATTCAAGTTAAATAGAGAGGAACCTTTAAGAGTGTCAGTCTGACATAATTAAGGTGGGAGGGGAGAATGCTAGTTTGAATTCAACAGGAATGTTTGGCGCGAACTCTAACGGACATTGCATTCCTGATATGATTGACAACCAGAGACCTGCGGAAGAAGATTACCACGGGACCCCAGGAAGGAGTTGGCAGTGGACCAGACCTGATGACCTATTGGGAAGGGGAGGGAGGAATAGGGTGATACAGATTGTTAGCCATATTTTGTCTCAGATTCAACTTTGCACCGCTAAGCGCAGCTGCTATCCAGATGTATCTAGTAAAATTACTTTTCTTTATTTGCAAATGAAGTCAAGGTGTATTCTTTCCTAGATATGATCAGAGGCAGCCTGACAGAGGAAACTGGAATAATGGAATCTAAGGAAAATATGTGGAATTATATAAAAAAGGAATGGAAAATTGGATTTATATATATAAGTAAATTGTAATATTGTATCATTTGGCTAAACAGATAAAAAAAGAAATGGAAAAGAGGGGATATATGTAAAACTGCTGAATACTAAATATTTGTAATTGGAATGATGGAAAATAGGGAAAATATTTGTAATTATATTATATTATGAAAAGGGAGTAATGGGAGAATATTTGATTAAGATAATTTAGAGTTAGGTTTAGATGTTAGAAAAATGACTGATTTCAATGTAAAGGGTTTCAATTTGAAAAAAGTAAAGAGAGGAGTGGAAAAAGAAAAATTGATTAAGATTAAAGATTAAGCCGAATGGTAATATTGTCTAAATATCAGAAGAAATAGAAGGAAAATAAAACAAAAAATTAGAGAGAAAGAATTTTATAGTGAAAAGTGAAATATATAAAATGGTGTTGGAGAAAACTGAAAACAGTACAAATTTAGATTCGGCCAATATGTTCAGAAAAAATGTACCGTTTGTTTGTTTGTGTGTGTGTTTGGAAAAAAAATAATAAACTTATTTTTAACAAAAACTTCTTCAGTTTCAACTACAATAATACACGGGCAAACAATCGATACAAACTCACGGTAAACTACTTCAAAGTCGATTGCAGAAAATACGACTTCAGCAACAGAGTGGTCAATACCTGGAATGCTCTATCCGACTCCTTTGTTACAGCCTCATACCCTCAGAGCTTCAATTTCAAACTGTCTACTGTGGATCTCACCCCATTCTTAAGATGTCCGTAAAGGGGGCGTGCATAAGCGCACCACCATGCCTACTGTCCCTGTCTTACTCTCCCCATTTATCTGTATTTACTTCTTTTGTTCATACCTAGTCATGGCCGAAAGTGTTGGCACCCCAGAAATTTTTCCAGAAAATCAAGTATTTCTCACAGAAAAGTATTGCAGTAACACATTTTGCTATACATGTTTTTTCCCTTTGTGTGTATTGGAACAAAACAAAAAAAGGCAGGAAAAAAAGCAAATTGGACATAATGTCAAACAAAAGTCCAAAAATGGGATGGACAAAATTATTGGCATCTTTTCAAAATTGTGGATAAATAAGATTGTTTCAAGCATGTGATGCTCCTTTAAACTCACCTGGGGCAAGTAACAAGTGTGGGCAATATAAAAATCATACCTGAAAGCAGATAAAAAGGAGATAAGTTCACTTAGTCTTTCCATTGTGTGTCTGTGTGTGCCACACTAAACATGGACAACAGAAAGAAGAGAAGAGAACAGTCTGGGGACTTGAGAACCAAAATTGTGGAAAAATATCAACAATCTCAAGGTTACAAGTCCACCTCCAGAGATCTAGATTTCCCTTTGTCCACAGTGCGAAACATTATCAAGAAGTTTGCAACCCATGGCACTGTAGCTAATCTCCCTGGGCGTGGACAGAAGAGAAAAATTGATGAAAGGTTGCAACACAGGATAGTCCGGATGGTGGATAAGCAGCCCCAAACAAGTTCCAAAGAAATTCAAGGTGTCCTGCAGGCTCAGGGAGCATCAGTGTCAGTGCGAACTATCCGTCGACATGTAAATGAAATGAAACGCTATGGCAGGAGACCCAGGAGGACCCCACTGCTGACACAGAGACATCAAAAAGCAAGACTACAGTTTGCCAAAATGTACTTGAGTAAGCCAAAATCCTTCTGGGAAAACGTCTTGTGGACAGATGAGACCAAGATAGAGCTTTTTGGTAAAGCACATCATTCTACTGTTTACCGAAAACGGAATGAGGCCTACAAAGAAAAGAACACAGTACCTACAGTGAAATATGGTAGAGATTCAATGATGTTTTGGGGTTGTTTGCTGCCTCTGGCACTGGGTGCCTTGACTGTGTACAAGGCATCATGAAATCTGAGGATTACCAAAGGATTTTGGGTCGCACTGTAGAGCCCAGTGTCAGAAAGCTGGGTTTGCGTCTGAGATCTTGGGTCTTTCAGCAGGACAATGACCCCAAACATACGTCAAAAAGCACCCAGAAATGGATGGCAACAAAGCGCTGGAGTGTTCTGAAGTGGCCAGCAATGAGTCCAGATCTAAATCCCATTGAACACCTGTGGAGAGATCTTAAAATTGCTGTTGGGAAAAGGCACCTTTCCAATAAGAGAGATCTGGAGCAGTTTGCAAAGGAAGAGTGGTCCAAAATTCCGGGTGAGAGATGTAAGAAGCTTATTGATGGTTATAGGAAGCGACTGATTTCAGTTATTTTTTCCAAAGGGTATGCAACCAAGTATTAAGTTAAGGATGCCAATAATTTTATCCAGCCCATTTTTGGAGTTTTGTGTGACATTATGTCCAATTTGCTTTTTTCCCCTCCCTTTTTATGTTTTGTTCCAATAGACACAAACGGAATAAACATGTATATAGCAAAACATGTGTTACTGCAATACTTTTCTGTGAGAAATACTTGATTTTCTGGGAAAATTTCTGGGGCGCCAACACTTTCGGCCATGACTGTATGTTCATACCTATACTTGTTATCTTGTACATGTTTGACAAACAAATAAAATAAAATAAATAATTATCTTTTCCAAGATTTCCCCAAGTACTGATGTCAAGCAATTCTAGAGGGAGACCAGATCTTATCAAACCTAATCGTCTGATGTAATCTCCCCCTATCGGTCTGCAAAGATCTTTAAATGGCCATCGATGGGCAGAAGGACTGTGCAGTTACTTGCGACACTGGAAGATGTGACTTCCTCCCCCTCTAAAGGGCCGTCTGGCAAGGAAGGGTCTACCTCTGCTCATCCTCTCCTGCTGAAACCTTAAGCGCTGGAAAAAAAATCCCTGTGGACGGGCTGGCCCGGCGCCTATTTCCGACCCCCTAAAGGGCTGTCTCTGGTAGAAACGATAAAAGCGATAATCACCCCTGCATTGGGCAGAAGGCAAAATCTTGCGCTTGTCCCTTATCTCTATTAATAATGGGTCCAGCGCCTCCCCAAACAACTTTTCCCCAGTAAAGGGTGCAGAAGCGAACTGCCATTTATGGCGGGTATCTGCCTGCCATTGCCGAAGCCACAGGAGACGTCTGACCGCCACCAAGGATGCCATGGCCTTAGAAGCAAACCGTGCTGAATTCAACGTGGCATCAGCAGAAAGTTGGACAGCCGCTACGATCTTATTGATGTCCTGTTGTATTCGGATATCTGCTGCTGGCACCCTCTTCTGCAATTGGTGCAGCCAAACTAGCGTGGCCCTGTTAAAAAAGGAAGCTGTGGTAGCTGATCAGATAGCCCAAGCATTACCTTGGTGGGCTCTCTGCAAGGAGTGTTCTGTGCATTTGTCATCTGGCCGCAAGCCTTCCTCCGGATCTCCAGGAAGATTAGAAGCAGAAACCAGAGCCGCAACTGGTGAATTCACCTGATGTGTTTCTAACATGGATGCCAAGTCCTGTGCCACATTAAAGTAACATCTGTCCAGAGCTGAAGGCAAAGGGGCAGAGCCTGGAGCAGACCACTGCCTTTTTACTATGTCTAGAAATAGTCATGGGGCTGGAACAGTGTCCACTGCCCTGCTGGGTTCGGAAAAGGGTCTGGAGGCGTGGCCTGGGGGGGAGAGTCAGGGGACGGAGGCCTTGTTATCTCCTCCACCTGGCCTGCCTCTGGCTTCTGGAGCTGAGCCAGAGGAGCTGGTGCTCCAGAGGTAAGTCCTGATGGCCCTTCCCCCTCACTTTCCGAGTCACTTTCTGGCAGGGGCCCCGGCTCGGGGGGCGCAGACACAACAAGGTGGGTCAGCTGAATCTTGAAAGTCCCTATCGGTATCGCTCCCTGTCCATGCCTCCAGATGAGTGGCGTTGGTTGCCTTAAACAAGAGCGATTTAAAAACACTGGGAGGGAACAGCCCTGTGAAGGCAGGTTGTTCAGGTGTCATCTGAAAGGACATATTCTCGCTGTTCCTCTTCCCAATATGGAAGGCAAACTTGCCCTAGATGGGTCAGGCAAAGCCGAGCTCCAACACGGAATAAATTCCTCATCATCAGCCCCCCCACAGCTGTTGGGATAGGCTGAAATCTCCGAATAAGTCCATATGGGTCTCTGGCCTGATTCTGCAAGACTGCTTCTGATAGCCTCCAAAATAAAGTCTTTTATATTGGTAGTCAGGTGACTGTCCCTGTTTGCATCTGGAAGCCTCTGTGAATTTAATGACGCAACCTTGGTAGAGGAAGATGACATAGGAACACCACTGTCAGTGTGAAAGTCATTGGCAGAAGAGCCCCATAGGTTGGCATCAGAGATATGCATAGGAAAACCCTGCAGAGACACTTGATCAGGCATTTCTTCCAATGTCAAGTCACTGCTGTGGTGATTTTTGTCAGCAGAAGTTTCAGAGGCTTTACCTCCAAAAGAGGCAGGTTTCGTGGCTGCTTTACAAAGCTTTTGCAAAATCTGGTCTCTGCGCCTCTCATCCCTATTGGATATCACAGAGGACTTAGAACGCTTAGCAGGTCTGCAGTCATCTTTTGAGGATGACATCTTATCTCTGGGCTTAGTGGCCACTGCAGCTGACACATCCGAAGGACCTGTTCCAGCTCCAGTCAATTCAGTCGCCTTGGTTTTTCTGCCATGCTTAGACTTATAGATTTATGCCTGCCCCAAACAAAATGCCACCAGAGAAACACTTCTTTACAAATAAGGGCAGAAAAAACGCTCAGGCACCACCAATCACTGAGTAATCAAAGGGGGAGTCAGTGGGAAATGGCTCCCTCAATGGCAAAGCAGCCCCGCGTGGCTGTGAAAAAATTGTGGCGCCAACTAGCCACCAGAAGCCTTAAGCCCGTCAGCAGCTCTAGCCCTTAGTAAAAGCTAAAACAGTGCTCAAGAAGCTGAAAACTTCTGTGGTGCTCCATTGCGGGTCTTTTGGAAAGTCCGGACACAGCCTCAGGCAGGCAAGGCTGTTTGGGAGTGCACAGCTCCACCAATTTAATTTTTAAACTTGTCTGGCGGCCATTAGCTGTCAAAAAATGGCCGCCCGACTCGCCTGTCTCAGCGCAGCAAAGTTTGTGAAGCGCGGCTTCCCCGCAGTCACTGGGAGTGCGTAGCTCCTCTCTCCGACCCCCTGCTTTAAAGGTAAGCGCTGGACACCATTCACAGCCTGTCCGGAATGCCTACATCTCAACGGACGGCTCTTTGGCTAGCTGTCAAAGATCGCTGCAGGGGGTCCTGCTGTCAGCGGCTTGAGCCAAAGCTCTTGCCGCTGAGGGAAAAATTTAAAGGAAAAACCCTGCACTTTCTCATTGTTGTTGTTGTTGTTGTTGTTAGTTGTTGTTAGTTGCGAAGTCGTGTCCGACCCAACATTCTTCCAGGCCTTCCTGTCCTCTACCATCCTCTGGAGTCCATTTAAACTCATGCCTACTGCTTCAGTGACTCCATCCAGCCACCTGTCGTCCCCTTCTTCTTTTGCCCTCAATCTTTCCCAGCATTAGGCTCTTCTCCAGTGAGTCCTTCTTTCTCATTAGGTGGCCAAAGTATTTCAGTTTCATCTTCAGGATCTGGCCTTCTAAAGCGCAGTCAGGGTTGATCTCCTCTAGAACTGACTTGTTTGTTCGCCTTGCAGTCCAAGGGACTCGCAGGAGTCTTCTCCAGCACCAGAGTTCAAAGGCCTCAATTCTTTGGCGCTCAGCCTTTCTTATGGTCCAGCCTTCACCGCCATACATTGCAACTGGGAAAACCATAGCTTTGACTATACACACTTTTGTTGGCAGGGTGATGTCTCTGCTTTTTAATACGCTGTCTAGATTTGCCATAGCTTTCCTCCCCAGGAGCAAGCGTCTTTTAATTTCTTGGCTGCAGTCCCCATCTGCGGTGATCTTGGAGCTCAGGAAAATAAAATCTGTCACTACCTCCATTTCTTCACCATCTATCTGCCAGGAATGGAGAGGGCCGGATGCCATGATTTTAGTTTTCTTAATGTTGAGTTTCAAGCCAACTTTTGCACTCTCCTCCTTCACCCGCATCAAGAGATTCTTTAGTTCCTCTTCGCTTTCTGCCATTAGAGTGGTATCATCTGCATATCTGAGGTTGTTAATATTTCTTCCGGCAATCTTAATTCCAATTTTTGATTCATCTAGCCCCGCCTTTCTCATGATGTGTTCTGCATATAAGTTAAATAGGCAGGGTGATAGTATACAGCCTTGCCGGACTCCTTTCCCAATTTTGAACCAATCAGTGGTTCCGTGTCCAGTTCTCACTGTGGCTTCTTGACCCGCATACAGGTTTCTCAAGAGACAAATAAGATGGTCTGGTACTCCCATCTCTTTAAGAACTTGCCACAATTTGTTGTGATCCACATAATCAAAGGCTTTAGCATAGTCAATGAAGCAGAAGTAGATGTTTTTCTGGAACTCCCTAGCTTTCTCCATGATCCAGCATATGTTGGCAATTTGATCTCTAGTTCCTCTGCCTCTACGAAATCCTGCCTGTACTTCTGGTAGTTCTCGATCCACATACTCCTGGAACCTAGCTTGTAGGATTTTAAGCATAACCTTACTAGCATGTGAAATGAGTGCAATGGTGTGATAGTTTGAACATTCTTTGGCATTGCCTTTCTTTGGAATTGGAATGTAAACGGACCTTTTCCAATCCTGTGGCCATTGTTGAATTTTCCAAATTTGCTGGCAAATTGGGTGTAGCACTTTTACTGCATCATCTTTTAAGATTTTGAATAGCTCAGCTGGAATACTGTCTCCTCCACTAGCTTTGTTGTTGCTCAGATTTCCTAAGGCCCATTTGACTTCACATTCTAGGATGTCTGGCTCAAGGTTAGTTTTTTTTTTGTTTTTTTTTTTTACATTTATACCCCGCCCTTCTCCGAAGACTCAGAGCGGCTTACAGTGTATAAGGCAATAGTCTCATTCTATTTGTATATTTTTACAAAGTCAACTTATTGCCCCCCCAACAATCTGGGTCCTCATTTTACCTACCTTATAAAGGATGGAAGGCTGAGTCAACCTTGGGCCGGGCTCGAACCTGCAGTAATTGCAGGCTTTGTGTTCTTAATAACAGGCTGTTCTTAATAACAGGCCTTACCAGCCTGCGCCATTCACCGGCCCTAGTGACCACCCCATCGTGGTTATCAGGGATGTTAAGCTCATTCTTGTATAGTTCTTCTGTGTAATTTTGCCACCTCTTCTTAATCTCCTGCCTCTGTTAGGTCCCTGCCATTTTGGTCCTTTATCATGCCCATCTTTGCACGAAACGTTCCCTTCATATCTCCAATTTTCTTGAATAGATCTCTGGTCCTCCCTATTCTATTGTTTTCTTCTATTTCTTTGCACTGTTCATTTAAGAATGCATTCTTATCTCTTCTAGCTGTTCTCTGGAATTCTGCATTCAACTGTGTGTATCTTTCTCTTTCTCCCTTGCCTTTCGCTTCCCTTCTTTCCTCAGCTATTTGCAGAGCTTCCTCAGAGAGCCATTTTGCTTTCTTGCATTTCTTTTCCTTTGGAATGGTTTTAGTTGCTACCTCTTGCACAATGTTACAAGCAGTGAAAGTGCTGATTACTCACAAAATACAAAGAATCCATATTCAATCTCTCTCAAAGTGAAACAACAATAGGAACAAATAAGGGAGACCACTTTGACACGTGTGTCCAGGCTGAATGGACTGAGTCAAAGGCTGGGAAACCCTGGCAACAGAGGCGGAGCTTAACAACTTTGCAGACTCAAGTCCACCAGCTGAACACACAAGGTCAACTCATCCTGGATGCTGTCTCCACCTTGAGGGAGAACTGTCTAATCTCCTTTTTGCTGCAGGGTTTGTCTCCCAGTTGATATCAGTATAGTTAAGAGTCTCCCATTACGACAACGCTGTGTTCCTATATACCTTCATTAACTAATCAGCAAAAAGTTCATCTATTTCCTCTTTTTGGTTGGGCAGATTGTAATATAAATCTACAGCAATATAATTTATTTTTCCTCTAATATTCATTCAAATGCATTCAAGAAGGCTTTCATCCTTGGTACTATGTATTTCTGTAGAGGTATAGTGATTACTTACATATAGTGCAACTCCTCTTCCTCTTTCACCAAGTCTTTCTTTTGAACAATTTATATTTTTCTCGCAGTATGTTCTAATCATGGGTTCCATCCATCAAGTTTCAGTAATAGCAACAATATCATACCTACCCTTATCTACTGGGACTTCAAGTTCTCCCTGTTTGTTCCCAGTACTTTGAGCATTGGTGTACAGGCACCTGAGCCCTTTATGGCTGACCCTGGATTTGCTTCCTATGTTTTCTGTTTTATATGTACTTTCCCCCTCCTTCCTCATTGTCTTATTTGTTGTCTTGGGACTTATGTTTTTGGTCTAGTCTTAAAGATTGGTCACGCTTCCCTTCCATCTTTACTTTAATGCCCTTCGGATAAGACGAGCCAATTATTTTCCAAACACATTCTTCCAGGCCTTGTGATGTGTACTCTATCTCCTACTAGAAGTCCTTTTTGTAGGCAATGTACCATGGTCCACAAATCCAAAGTTCTTTCAACGGCACCATCCCTTTTAAAATCCTCAGTTCTCTCATTGGATTTGATAGGTATTATAGAAAATAAGATTACCTATCCCCCAAATTGTTTAGCTTTCCTGCCTAGTTGCTTGAAATCTTTAGATATTTTTTCTAGCTCTTGGTTTTATCATTCATCCCAAACTGAAAAGAATAGAAATGGATAGTATTCAATGTGCTTGATTACTTTGGTGAGCCTCTCTGACATATCTTTAATCTTATCTGGTCTACAGATTGCTGATTCTGTTGCTCTGAGAAATGAGTCACCCATCACAAACAGCTGTTTTTTTCTTTGGGGAAGTCTGAGCTACTGGAACACTTGGGTGAAACCCTTCTCCCAATGTTTGCATATTTTCCTCATGGGGCAGGTTATGAAATTGTTCAGCTCCAGTGGTTGTGAGGTCAGTCTTCTTGGGGGTTTTTTTGTCCTGTAAAAAACTTGCTACCAACTATCTTCCTCCTGGGGTTCATTTTTTCAAGTAATTGCTTCAATTACTGTATCAATTTGGATACAGATTTCTGCCTTTACTAGGAGTTCCACATGTTCAGGTATGAGTATACACATGTATTAGAGTATCATTCTTGTCATCCTTTGCAACACTATGCCAAGCACTGTGTAAAGCCTTTGCATAAATTATCAGGATACAATTTAAACAATATTAAAAAGGATTTTAAAACTATTCTTAAATGTACATTGATTAAAGCAGGGGTAGTCAACCTTTTTATACCTACCGCCCACTTTTGTATCTCTGTTAGTAGTAAAATTTTCTAACCGTCCACCGGTTCCATAGTAATGGTGATTTATAAAGTGTATCATCATCTGTGCATGCCCCTCGCGCATCATGGATTGGGTTGGGGGGGGAGCACTGCCTACCAGCTCTGCTTGTCTGTTACAGCTGGGTGGTGTGCGGGTAGATGCGTGAGCTATTCTGGGATGAGGCTGTTTTGTTTGCGGTCGCAATATAGCGCCATTTAGTTTCACTTATGTAATGTGAACTAAACTTATGCACAAGCGATACAAATACTATATTTTCAGAAATTTAAATTGTCACACGGGATTTTATGAAAATCTAATGAAAAGTTTTTAAATAATGCTATGAATTTTTTTTAAAAAGTCAATTAAATTAAAAAAAAAAGGACAGTGTTTCAGTATTGGACAAAACCCCTACCGCCCATCATGAAAGCTGGAACACCCACTAGTGGGCGGTAGGGACCACTGGATTAAAGAAATAATCACAAACAGTATACATATTGCACATATATATACTGTATATATTTGCTTACATACAATTACATTCTATTCTGCTTTCTTATATCTTATTTCTACAAGATGGTAGATCTTGTAACTCATATCTGTCTGAAAATGCAAAAGCTAAAACAAGCAGTAATTTGAGTCAAGGAAGCAGGTTGGGACAAGAAAGATAAATCTAAATGCAAATTAAAGGGCTGAAGAAGGGAACAGAAAATGATTACAATATATTCTGCAATTCTAAGTAATAGATCAAAACCCAATCAAATAGTTCATAGTCCTATAATTTCACAAATACTATCATTCTATTTTTTAATCAAAATTAAACTTTCTAAAAATGAAATCTGTATGTGCATTGTTCTGGGTACTGAAAGACATAAATTCCAGTTTAAAATGCATTTTTACTAAGGATGATTACAGAATCTTGTGGACTAACGAATAAATTGTAATTTAAATAATTAATCTTCCTTACTAGTGATTACAATCATAATTTAAATGAAACCCAAACCAAAGTGAACTGGGAACTTTCCAATTACTAATTTGGCTCATGCATTCATTCAACTGCAGTTATGATCATACTTCAATAAAATTCAATAAAAAGTTATGAACGTCATTTTACTGCATAGATGAAAACAGCATTAGAAGAATGCTTTAGTCCAGTGATGGCTAACTTTTTCCGGACCAAGTGCCAAAAGCACGTATGCATGCGCACCTAAACCCCCAAAATGCAATGCGCGTGCGGCCCTCATGTTCACGCTCCACCCCCACCATGCATGCACGCTCCGTGCATGCGCCCCCTGCATGTGCACACAGCCCGTGCACATGCCTCACTGCCCATGCATGTGCGCCAAATACCCAATGACCAGCTGGCTGAGGGGAGGCGCATGCACATGTTCAGTGGAGCTGAACTGGGGCGACAGCTCACGTGCCCATAGATAGGGTGCTGCGTGCCATCTGTGGCACACCTGCCATATGTTCACCATCACGGTTCTAGTCAATATATCTTAACGTATGAAACAGTAGAAGGCTGCTTCACCTCTGTACCTTATTATTCAGCTGTGTTGCTCCTTGCAAGGAAGCGCCAGTATATCGAGAACAAAATTCAAACAGTCCTGGAAAAACAGGGCTGAAGGAGAAAAAGAATCAGACAATTATATGGAATTAAAGGTAACATAGCAGAGCCATATCATTTTACTTTCTTGTAATACTATATTTCAAGAAAAATGAATAGGCAAGGGGATTTGGGGGGGGGAGAGTAATAATGCATAAGATTTCATAGAAAAAACTAATGGCAGAAAAAAACCTAGTGGTCCATCAAGTCTGTCCTTTTAGTTTTTTGTTTTCTTATTTATTACTTTGTTTATTTTAATTATTATTATTTAATTATTTTTTATCTTTATTATTTTAATTTTTAAATTTTTTTGATAATGGACATGTATTTAGAAGGATTAGGGCCTCATTTTTTCCTGTTGGTGATCCCTTTAGTGATGCATTCCAGAATTTTGTCCCAAAGATGCTTTTTCAAAAGGCAATAGGACTTTTTTTTCCTTGAAGACATTTCACTTCTCATCCAAGAAGCTTCTTCAGTTCTGACTGAATGGTGGTGAATGGGAGGATTTAAATTCCTTGTAGTCAACTGGTTGTTAACACTCTGAAGATTGGTCATTAGCTCTAATACTCCAATACTGTACACTGCTAGTGGATTCTTTTTTCCCAACTGCATGCTCTTACATTAGAAACATTGAACTGCAGTTTCCACATTTTTTATCAATTTTCCAGCAAAATCTAATTATTTTCCATGTTACAAATACCCCCAAGAATACTAACTCTATTACACATCTTCGTGTCATCTGAAAAAAGACAAACCTTACCTAGAAATTCTTTTATTATCACTTACAAATATACTGAACAGAATGCGAACTAGGACTAAGCCTTGTCAAATTACTTTCAAATTGCTCCTGTGGAAAGGCTTTTCTCAATATGGCAAATATTATAGGTCTTCTTACAGTCCTGGAGGGAATGGGGTGCAGGTAGCCCTCAACTTACAAGATATCATTTAAAAAGTGGCTTATGACCATTTTTCACAATTACTGTTGCATCCCCATAGTCATGTGATCAAAATTCAGACACTTGGCAATTGACTCATATTTATGATGGTTGCAGTTTCCTGAGGTTATGTGATCCCCTTCTGTGAACTGACAAGTAAAGTCAATGGGGAAACCAGAATTACTTAGCAACCATTGTTACTAACTTACTAACTGCAGTGATTCACCTAACAACTGTGGCAAGAAAGGTTGTAAAATGGGGCAAGTTCACTTAACAACTGTCTCACTTAGTAACAGAAATTTTGGGCTTAATTGTGGTTGCAAGTCAAGGACTACTTTTATTATTCTTTTCTCCTAAATGCCCATATGGAATACAACAAATATTATTTTACTTGCCAAGGAAAATAATAAGTAATCATCTCAGTTGTGTTATATTTTAAAGATGTTCCAAAATACAATTGCCTACCCAATTCAACTTTCAGAAATTTGCACATAATTTGTAATGAACTTCTCAAGTGTTTGATGTGACCCAGAAATGAATAGTTACATAATTACCTCCCATAAATGTGTTTCTACATCAAAATTTTGCAATATTTAATTTAAAAGTATTTTGTAAGGTTAACTGTTTATTCCTTTCTGCCTGAGTTTGCTCAACTGCTTTTGAAAGTTCTCCTCAGGCAGTTTTCTGCTTTGACTAAAAGAAAAGAAAAAAGAAAAAAAAATAACATGGTTGCATGAAGAATTCTCTGATCAATTGAAAGAAATAAAGTACAAAAACATGGAAAGAGGACACATGGCAAAGTATCAACAATAGCCCAAACCTGCAAAGCTGAAGTTAGGAAAGCTAAGACTCAGAACAAAGAAAGACTTACAACAAATATCAAAAACTTCTCCATATTCTTCTATTTTTTCTATTAGTTTAGGCCCTGTTTCCTGTGGGTCTTTCAAAATAAAAACTAAATCATCTGCAAATGCCTGTAATTTGTACTGTTCCTTTTTAATTTCCATGCCTTTATCTCTATATCTTGTTTAATGTTTCTATTTAATACATCCAATGTCAATATAAATAATAGTGGTGACAAGGGACATCCTTGTCTTGTACCTTTCTTAATGCTTTTTTTATACAATTTTTTTAAATTTTCTTTTAAAACAAGACACATAAACATGAAAACATTTTCAAACCCAATATTGTGTATCGGCAGGGTGGTTACAAATCTCGTGCCCTCACAATTTACAAATATCCTTAATTTATCTAAATTTATATCATCACCCTCTTGTATCCAGAACTTTAAATTAACCAATGGCTATAACCTTTATTTTTCTCATTTCATATGCATATCCACTGGTGAATATTTTATCTGGTATCATCATTAATTCTATCGTTCTACACCATTCATATTAATATTAATAGTATTTATTATAGTATTATTATTAATAGTATTAATAATAATAGTATTTTTTCTCCAATCTTTACTAACATATCTTCCCTTCTAGCCATTGATAAAATATATCCCATATTTTATAGTATTGCTTTTCTTCCTGTTCTCTTATTTCAAATGTCAATTTACTCATTTCAGCACATTCCATTATTTTCCTAATTATTTCATTTTGCAAAGGTATTTTCTCACTTTTCCAATTTTTGGCAAACACTATTCTAGCTGCTGTTATGATATTTACCATCAAATATCTCACTTCTCTATTTTAAATTTCTGGTATGATCCCAAGTAGAAAGACTTCTGGTTTAAAATCTATGTGCTCTTTAATCATTTTTTCCAACCATGTGTGTATTTTAGTCCAATATTTTTTAGCTTCCACGCATGTCCACCACACGTGGTAATATGATCCAGGTGACTGATGACATTTCCAACATTTTTCGGATTTATCCTTGAACATTCTAGCAATTCTTGTTGGGGGTAAATACCATCTATAAAACATCTTATATAGATTCTCTTTATAGGCCGTTGACATTGTCATCTTATAATTTATGTGTCCACAATTTTTGCTAAATCAATCCCATGCCCAAAATTCTTCCCCCAATCAATCATTGTTTCCTTGACTTGCTCTTCTTCTAGTTTAATCTCTAAAAGATATCCATACAACTTCGTAATTAATTTGTTATCAGACCCTGTTAAAATTTTATCGAAGCTAGTCAAGTTATTATAAAAATCTTCTGTCTTGGAATCTTTATCGTATCTAGAATGTATTTGCAAGTAAGAAAACCAATTCATCTTTATAACTTCACTTTCTAATTCCTGCATTGTTTTAAGTTCTCCCTTCTCATTTAACAATTCTTTATATCTAACAATTTGTTCCTTTCTAAACATAATTTCATGTGAAAAAGCCTCAATAGTTGATACCCAAACTGGAATTTTTAAAAAATGGCTTTTCTTAATTCTCTCCCAGTTTGATAACAAAGCCTCTCTTATAGAAAATTGAGAAAGGGACAAGACAGGATGTCCTTTGTCTCCATTATTGTTTATTTTAACTTTAGAAATTTTATTGAATAGGTTATGTGGTGCAAGCCAAATAAAGGGAATAAAAATTAAACATCAAGACTATCGATTAAGAGTGTTTCCATATGACTTGGCTGTTACTTTATCTCAACCCATTAATTCTGCTATATATTTGAAAGAGATAATTGATCAATATGGTAAGGTATCTGGATTTAAAGTGAATGAACAGAAGACTAAGATAATAACTAAAAATATGAATATTAAACAAAAGGATGAATTGAAGAGAGTAACTGGATATGAAATAGTTAACAAGGTTAAATATTTAGGAGTATATATCATAGGATCGAATGTGAAATTATATAAAAATAATTATGAAGTATTGTGGCAGAAAGTACAGAAGGAAATGGAACATTGGAAGAACTTACAATTATCCTTACTAGGAAGAATAGCAGTAATAAAAATGAATATTCTGCCTAAGTTTTTATTTTTGTTTCAAATGATACCAGTACTTAAAAAGGATGCAAATTTGCAGGAATGGCAAAAAGGAATTAGTAATTTTATTTGGATGGGTAAAAAACCGAGAATAAAATTAAAGATAATGCAAGATACACGTGAAAGAGGGGGTCTAAAAATGCCGAATTTGAAATTGTATTATGATGCAGTTGTTCTTTCATTGATCAGTGACTGGTTTAACTCAACAGAGGAAAGAACTTTGAATATAGAAGGTTATGATTTGTGGTATGAATGGCATGCCTATTTATTCTATGACAAGAAAGTGGATAAGATTTTTAAAAGTCATATCCTTAGAAATGCTTTGTTAAGGGTGTGGAAGAAATATCAATACAAGCTAGATTATAAAATACCAATATGGGTAATTCCTAGACATACAATAGAGAATATAAACATAGAACAAAAACAAGAGGTGGTTACTTATAAAGAACTTCTTTTTGAAAAAAGGTAAGCTACAATTAAAATCTTTAAACAAACTCAGAGATGAAGGCATGAATTATACTTGGTTTCAGTATGGACAGTTGCAAGCTAGATGGAGATTAGATGAGAAAATTGGTATTATGCAAAATGAGGAAAATTTGGTAAAACAAATTAGAGATCAAGGTCAAATGCATATTAAGAGGTTGTACAATATATTGATAGAAATAGACTCAGAAACCGAATTAGTTAAGGATTGTATGATAAAATGGGCACAAAATATTCAACAACCTATAATGATGGAAACATGGGAAAAAATATGGGTTAGAAATGTCAAATTTACACAAGCACAAAGTTTAAGAGAGAATTTTTATAAAATGTTTTATAGATGGCATCTAGACCCTAAAAAATTGGCATGTATGTATCCGAATATGCAATCCAAATGTTGGCGATATGAATGTCAGGATGCTACTTATTTTCATATATGGTGGACTTGTAAAAAAATCAAAGCATTTTGGATTAAAATATGGTGGATTATACAGAATATTTTAAAAAAGAAGATAAAATTTACTCCACAGTTGTTCTTATTGGGTGAGATCATCAGTGGCTTCGGTGTGAGGTACCAGCGGTACGTGGATGACACCCAGCTGTACTTTTCCACACCGGGCCACCCCAACGAAGCTATCGAACTGCTGTCCCGGTGTCTGGAAGCCGTACGGGTCTGGATGGGGAGAAACAGGCTCAAGCTCAATCCCTCCAAGACAGAGTGGCTGTGGATGCCGGCATCCCGGTACAGTCAGCTGAGTCCACGGCTGACTGTTGGAGGCGAGTCATTGGCCCCGATGGAGAGGGTGCGCAACTTGGGCATCCTCCTGGATGAACGGCTGTCTCTGGAAGATCATTTGACGGCTGTCTCCAGGAGAGCTTTCTACCAGGTTCGCCTGGTGCGCCAGTTGCGCCCCTTTCTAGACCGGGATGCCCTATGCACGGTCACTCACGCCCTCGTGACGTCTCGCCTGGATTACTGCAATGCTCTCTACATGGGGCTCCCCTTGAAGGGCATCCGGAGGCTGCAGTTAGTCCAGAATGCGGCTGCGCGGGTGATAGAGGGAGCCCCTCGTGGCTCCCGTATGACACCTATCCTGTGCAGACTGCACTGGCTACCTGTGGCCTTCCGGGTGCGCTTCAAGGTCTTGGTAACCACCTTTAAAGCGCTCCATGGCATAGGGCCGGGTTATTTACGGGACCGCCTACTGCTACCGAATACCTCTCACCGACCCGTGCGCTCTCACAGAGAGGGACTCCTCAGGGTGCCGTCAGCGAGGCAGTGTCGTCTGGTGGCGTCCAGGGGAAGGGCCTTCTCTGTGGGGGCTCCCACCCTCTGGAACGATCTACCCCCAGGACTTCGTCAACTTCCGGACCTCCGAACCTTCCGTCGCGAGCTTAAAACACACTTATTTATCTGCGCAGGACTGGATTAGATTTTAAATTTATTGGTTTTAAATGGGTTTTATTATTTATACTGTTTTTAATAATTCGGCCTTTTAGAATAAGTTTTTTAATTGTTATTTTAATTGTATTTATATGTTTTTTATTTGCCTGTGAACCGCCCTGAGTCCTTCGGGAGATAGGGCGGTATATAAATGTGATTAATAAATAAATAAATAAATAAATAAATTTAATAACAGCAGCGAGACTTTTGGTTGCACAATACAGGAAGAGAGAAGATTTACCTACGATTGAAGAATGGACACTAAGTATCAAATTTAGCAGAAATGGCAAAAATCTCTGCGTATTTGAAAGAACATTCACAAGAAAAATATGTATTGGAGTGGAGAAGGTGGATTGATTATGTTCAAAACAAGTATCGGACTAAAAAGTACCAAATAGTCTATAAATAATTTTATGAATGGCATATATTAATGTATATGTTTAAATGGGAAAGGGGAGTTAAGGGGGTGTTGGAAGAGCGTGGATATGAGTCAGATTTTTGTGGTATTTTAGCTTATGATTGATAAATGTTATACCCTGCATTTTGTTCTGGGAAGTCTCGGAGAGGGGGGGCTGGGGGGGAGAAGGAGGAGGGAGGAGGGAGGGGGGAAGTGGGGGGGGGAACAATGGTTTAAAAATTTGTTCTTTGTAGAACTTTTTCAATAAAATATCCCTGCATTTTAGCTTGTCCATACCATAAAAAAGTGTGCCATCCCATTAACAAGTCATGGCCTTCCAGAGTCAATATTCTATTGTTCCTTAAATTTATCCATTCCTTGATCCACATTAAATTTGAGGCTTGATAATATAATTCCCAATTGGGTAACCCAAAACCCCCTCTTGTTGTCACATCTTGCAATAATTTTAATTTTCCCCTCGCTTTTTTCTCTTGCCATATATATCTCAATATCATTTTATTCAATTCCTGAAAGAAATTTTTCCCCAATTTAATTGGAATTGTCTAAAACAGATATAATATTCTAGGCTGTATATTCATTTTAATCGTTGAAATTCGTCAATCAATGATAACTGCAGATTCTCCCATTTTGCCAAATCTGACCCAATCTGCTGTTTGAGTTTACCATAGTTATTCTCTTTCAGTGTACTACATCTTGCAGTTAGGAAGATCCCCAAATACTTAATTTTATTCGTAATATGCATCCCTGACCTTTCTGCTAATTCAATTTTTTGTTTCTGTAACGTATTTTTTGTTAAAATTTTTGTTTTATCTTTATTTATTTTCAAACCTGCAACTTCTCCAAATTCTTTTATTTTGTCTATCAATATATTTATAGATTCCAATGGATCCTCAATAATAAAAACCAGATCATCAGCAAATGCTTGTAATTTGTATGCTTCCTTTTGTATTTTCATACCTTTTATTTCTCTTTCCTCTCTAATAATTCTATTTAGTACTTCTAATGTTAAGACAAACAGCAGAGGGGAGAGCAGGCAATCCTATTTTTAACTTATTTTAACTTGTTTTAACAAGTTTTTAACTTCTTGCAAATCCATATCTTCTTTCGGAATAAGAGAAATATACGCTTCTGACCAAGTCTCTGGTATTTTCCCCTTCAACATCACTTCATTCATAATCTCCAGTAATGGAAGGCATATTGGCTCTTGAAAAGTCATATAAAATTCAGCTGGGAGTCCGTCTGGGCCTGGTGCTTTTCCGTTTTTTTGTTTTTTGAGCGCTTTTATTAGTTCCATCATTGTTATATTACTATCCAACATGGATTGAATGTCTTTAGGAATCTGGAGTAAATTAGCTTTCTGTAAATAGTGTTTAATATTGCTCTCTTGAATATTGTCCTGTTTATATAAATCTCTATAGAAATCTTGCACAATTTTTTTCTTACCTCTTCCCATATTTAATCTGTTCATGATTGTCCACCAATTTTATTATTTTCTGAGATTCTTTCTCTTTTTTCAGTTTATAGGCTAACCATCTACCTGGTTTATTAGCATTTTCAAAGTAATTCCGTTTTGCCCCCTTGATTTTTTGTGCCAATTCTTCTTTTTCAAGCAATGCCATTTTGTGTTTAATTAGTTCACATTCCATTTTAATATCTTTTTCTCTGGATATTTCTGTAAGTCTTGTTCTAATTTTTTATAGTTATTTTCTAGTGCTTTAAGGGCTTTTTTTTCCTTGAAATTTCTTTTCCATGTATAGTCTATCATCCAGCCTCTTGTATAGGCTTTCATTGCATCTCATTGATTTTGCAATGATGTATCCTTTTAATTTTCTTTAAAGAAAAAAGCAAGCTCTTTCTCCATTTTTTGGACAAATTCTTTATCCTTTAAGATGGTTGTATTTAAAGTCCATCTAGATCTTCACTTTTGTCCTTTCCATGTCATTGTTATAGGGTTATGGTCAGCCTAAGTATTAGCTTCTATATCAATCTTTTCTATATTGGAAATCAGTTCCATCGTCATCCATATCATATTTATCCTAGACTAGGATGAATGTCTATTTGAATAAAAGGTATATTGTCTATTTTCCTGATTTCTTTCTCCCCATGCATCTTTTAAATTCATTTCCTCTATCATTTTAAAAAAGGATTTTGGTAAAGTCTTTCTACTTTGATTGTTTTTTGTGTTTTATAATCCAGTTTAGCGTTAATTACGCTGTTAAAGTCACCCAATATACAAATATTCTCATATTCCAATTCCGCTATATTTAAGTGTAGTTTCCTATAAAATTCTCCTTGGTTATTATTAGGGGCATATAATGCTACTAAGAGTATTTTCATATTGTTCTCCATTATTTCCAGCATCAAAATCCTACCATTCTCATCCAAATAGATTTGCTTTGCCATAAATGTATCTTGAATGTATAGAGCAATACCGCTTTTCTTGCATAGTGGCAATGAGGTAAATACTTTCCCCAGTTTTGGTCTAATTAATAATTGTTTGTGTTGTTTTTTAATATGAACTTCTTGCAAACTAATTATATCCAATTTGAATTTCTCTAATTTGTGAAATATTTTCCTTCTTTTAATAGCTGAATTAAGTCCATTAATATTTATTGTTATCCATTTTCTCTCTTCCATTCTCATACTCTATAATTAGGATTTTTTGCTCCTGTCGATCTTGGTTCACGTTGTGGTTTAACTTCTATCTCTCCCCCGATGGCTCCTTCTTCTTCTTTTCCAATCATCGCCAATAGCTCGGACTTCTGTAATTTAACCAAAGTAGTTTCTCCACTCGTGTCGACATCCTTTTCTTTGAAATATTCAGCATAAAATTCTTTGGCTTTGTCTAATGAATCTATTCTAAATTTTTGCTGCTGCCAGGTAATCAACCATTTATAATTAATATCTTTCTGTAATAAAATCTTGGACAAGAAATGATATTCTCTTCTTATCTCTCTCACCCTTCTTGGAACGTGCTTCAATACTATAATTTCTTTATCTTTATATTTCAATGTTTTATCTCTCGCTGTTGTGCCTCGCTCGCCCCCCTTACCGCAGCCGGGCCCCTCTCATCTCCTGCCACACTCTGCTAGTACAGAAGAATGTCCTGGCATGCCTCCAACCCCCAGTCCTGGCACCGTGCCTGGGCAGACAGAGCAACTAAACCCCTCCCCCACAGCATGTGAGCCTGAGGAATATGAAGCCAGTCACGAGCTGGAATTACCAACAGCTGGGCTGGAATTACCGACAGCTGGAGGCTGGAGAGATCCACGTTTCCGGAGAATGGAGAGGCGACGTCAGCAAAAGGAAGGGAGGGGCAGGCCTGGATAAGTGCTGAGTCATGGAGCCACACCCCATGGCCTATATAAAGGATCTGCTTTCTGGCATTCTCTGAGTCAGGCAAAGTCTAATCTGGATTGCTGAAGTCACACCTTGGATTCCTGCCTGCCCTGAGGACTCTGATAGGACTTTGGCAGAGCTGCAGAGGCACGCTTGATACGGACTTCCCCGACCCGGCCGTCAGAGGAGGAGTGGGACATGACACTCGCAACTTGGAGTATTTGTGCTTTTATTGACTTTTTAGTAAATCTTATATGTACCTCTCTTGGGAGATTGTTTCTTGTTGCATATCTCATGTGGACCCTACAAATCTCATCAATACCATCAATCATCTTCTCTTTGGTAATCTCTAGGGCCTCACCCAAGATATCCACCATTTTGTCTGCCAAGTTTTCTCCCTTCTCTTCCTCAATATTCTGGAATCTGAGAAAAAATTCTGCTCTATCCATCTCCCAGCCCACTAATGTATTCTTGTCTTTTTCAACTTCTTCCAATCTGCTATCTATATTTCTAACTTTTTTATTTCTTTGCTCTTCTCTTTCCTCAACCTTTAGAAGTCGCTTCTCATATTTTCTCATCATTTGTTGTATATCTTCAACTTTTCCATCCATTTTCTCTGTTCTTTTCTTATTTTGCTCTGCTTCTTCCTGCAATTTCTAAATTCCCTGCCAAATAATCTGTAGAGAAATCTCTTGATTTTTGTCTTTATCTCTGTCTCTTTCTTGTTGAAGAACCGTTTGTATTGTACATTGAGTTCCTACTGGTGAGGTTGAAGACGTTGATGTCGCCGATCCATGTGGTATTCCTTTTCTACTCATTGTGATATATGGATAAGGAGATGATAGAACTTAATTATAATAAACAAGAAGTTTCTTCGACTCTTGTATGTCTTAATCCAATTGTTCCAGGAAAGAGAAAAAGACAGGAAATTTAAAAAAATTGCTACTAATAATAAAATAACATCCAATTTATAAGAATTTTTTTAAAAAAGGAAAAGTTCAAAAATAAGCAATGGTACCAAAAAATAAAAAAAGGAAGAGAAGGGGAAAAAATAGTTTAAAAAATAAAAATAATGATTAATGTCCAAATAGGAAGCAAGGCGAGGCAAAAAAAAACGAAAAACAAAAAAACAAAAAACAGGAATCAAAATATGCCTTTTTCTCTTCTTAATAAAATAAAAATTAAAAATAATTATTTGCTGTTCTTTTTCCAAAGTCACAGCCAAATTTTTCCATAACAAGAAAGCAAAAAAGACTCTCCCTTTTCCTTCCAGGCTCTTTCAATTGATAGTATCCGTTAGAGCACCTGAATCAACAAAAATACAAGATACAAAATCTCTTTGATGCTCTAACCCTCTATCTCAAAGCAACAATGTGTAAATATAGAGCCTCAGGCTTTCACAGTTAAATGGGAAGAGAAAGTAGCAGTCAAAGTCCACTAGGTGGCAGTGTTATTCAGCCTTCCCTTGCTTCCCGGCTTTAACAAAAAGTTTTAAAATTGCCAAATAGTGCTAACCACATTAAATAAAAAATAAGAAATAGCCAAAAGGTCCAAGAAAAAGATCCAGAGAGAGCCTCTTTAAAAAAAAAAAAAAGATCCCAAGGGTAGAAGTAATTCAAAGCAGTTTCGTTCATTCAGTCCAAAGAGAGGGCTTTCCAAACGGAAAAAGGAAGCTTTCTCTTTTAAATAAAAATATTAAAAATGAAAGGAACAGAATTTCTTTAAAAAAAAACCAATATATCTGCCGCTCCAGTCTATTTTTTCCTCAAATTAGTCTCTTCTAAAAACAGAATAACTTTTAAGCAACAGGAACAAGTCTCTCACCCCTGCCGATACAGTTTCTCAATCCTTGTGTTCCGGGGCTGTCCCAACTTTGTCAGCCATTGCCATTGCAGCTGGAATTTCCTGCTGGAAATAAGGGCTTCTCCTGGATCAATCAGGGGTTTTACGATATCCCTGAGATCCAAGGAAGTGCCCTACACTATCATTGTCCAATCAGGACAATGAAGTCCAAAAGAACCGTCTCAGTCAGGAAAACTTTGCCTTTGAATCCGGAGCTCCAGATTCAAACGGCGTTTCATCATGACATCAGCCCCCCTTTCGTACCTTTCTTAACGATAAGCTTCTCAGTCATGTCTCCATTTACCATCACTTTTGCAGTTTGTTTGTGATATAGCACCTTAATCATATTAACAAATCTCTTCCCAAAGCCCATCTCTTTTAGCTGTGCTAGCATAAATTGCCAATTCACATTGTCAAATGCTTTCTGTGTATCCAGGAAGACCAGCGCCATTTGTATCTCTTTGCCTGTTTCTCTTTGTTTCTGCATTCAACAAAGATATCGGTCTATAGTTTTTTATCTGTTGTAAGTCTGCATCTTCTTTTAGTAAGAGGGTAATATATGCTTCCATTCATGAATTTGGTAACTTTGCCTCTAACAGAAGTTCACTGAATACTTCCAACATTGGAATACTTAAAATATATTGCAGGTTTTTGTATAGTTCTATTGGTAGTCCATCCGGACCTGGTGTCTTCCCATTCTTTTTTCTCTTGATTGCTTCTGTTAATTCCATCATTGATATATGGTCATCTAACATTACTTTCACTGTTTCAGGTATTTTAGGTAGTTCCACTTTTTCTAGGTATTGTTTTATTTTTTCTTCTGGAATTAATATGGAGAAGTGGCAGGTCTGAAAATAAATAAGGAGAAAACTAAGATACTAGTCAAAAATCTAACATAAGCAGAAAAAAAGAGTTAATGAAGAGAATGGGTGTTGGACTTACCTGATACGCCCCTTCTCTGTACAGGAAGGAACGCCAGTCACATATGGGTTGATTCCGTCTGCTAGCCAAATCAGGACGAGTCTGCTAAGCAGAAAGCCCGCCTCTTCCTGCCTGGGCTAAAGTTGATCGGCGAGCGCTTGATGCAGACTGACGTGTCGTATCTGGAATGAGAAACAATTAGAGATCACCCTCCCTGACGTCCCCGGCCGACCAGCCAGGGTGGGGGTGACTGGCATTTCTTTCTGTACAGAGAAGGGGCGTATCAGGTAAGTCCAACGCCCATTCTCCTGATTGGAAGGAACGGCAGTCACATATGGGACATACCAAAGCTTGTGTCCGACGGGAGGGAAAGAGAGGCCGCCTGGTCCCGTTCTTGGTAAACGCTTTGTAACACCCATCTGCTGAAGGAGGCATCCGCTGAAGTGAAGGAATCCAAACAGTAATGTTGAATGAAGGGTGTCGGGGAGGACCAGGTGGCAGCCCTACAAACCTCTTCCAAGGAAGCCTGTGTCACCCATGCAGCCGAAGTGGCCGCATAACTTGTAGAGTGAGGAGTGATCCCTCGAGGGACTGGTAAGGCATGCGCCTCCTAGGCCATGGCGATGGCCACCGTGATCCAGCGACCCAATGAAGAAGCTGAAACCTTGGTATCCATGGAGCCGGGCTGAAAAACCACAAAAAGGGCTTCGGTTCTGTGGAACGAAGATGTTCGTGAGATGTAGATCTTGAGAGCTCGACGAACATCCAGTGTGTGCCAAAGCTGTTGTGTCTCGTCCGATCTCACCACCACAGCCGGGGTCTGCTTATCTGCTTCCGAACGCTGAAGAATGTCCTAGCAGGCCTCCCGGCCCCAGCTCTGGCTCCATGCCCAGACAGGCTGAGGAGGGGGCATCTCCCGGCCCCAGCCCTGGCTCCATGCCCAGACAGGCTGAAGAAGAGCAAGTATCTCCAGCCCCCAGCTCTGGCTCCATGCCCAGGCAAACGGAGCAACTAGACCCCTCCCCCTCCTCCACAGCATGTGAGCCTGAGGAGGGTCTATTACCAACAGCTGCCGATTGGAGTGACCTCGCTTCAGAAGGATTGATAGGCGGCGGCGTCAGAAGGAAGGGAGGGGCAGGCCTGGATAAGTGCTGAGTCATGGAGCCACACCCCATGGCCTATATAAAGGATCTGCTTTCTGGCAGTCTCTGAGTCAGGCAAAGTCTAAACATATCTTGCTGAAGTCACTTTCTGGTCTCCTGCCTGCCCTGAGGACTTTGCTAGGACTTTGGCAGAGCTGCAGAGGCACACCTGATTCGGATTTCCCTGACCTGGCCGTCAGCGGAGGAGTGGGACACGACAAAAGCCTTTCAAGGTGATGAGAAGAAGAGGGGCAAAAATTAGGTAACACCAGCTCTTGTGCCCTATGAAAAAGAGAATTCACCTTCAGAATGAAGGTGGGATCCAAGCGAAGAACCACTCTGTCACGATGAAAAATGCAGAGGTCCCTACATATGGACAGAGCAGCCATCTCCAACATCCGGCGAGCTGAAGTGACTGCAACCAAAAACGCTACCTTAAAAGAAGGCAGCAAAGGGAAACTTCCCTCAGAGGATCAAAGGGGACCCTAGTAAGGGCGGTCAAAACCTTGTTAAGGTCCCAGGTGGGATACCGGTGCACTACAGGGGGACATAGATTCGTGGCACCCCTCATGAAATTGCGTATCAGGGGCTCCTAGGAGAGCGATGTAGATGTGCCACAATGCAGGATCAATGAAATAGCAGCCACCTGACACCGAAGAGTGTTGGGAGCCAAGCCAGAATCCAGCCCTTCCTGCAAAAAGTCCAAAATCTGCAAAACTGAAACAGAAGTGGGAGAAAGCAAGTGACGCCTGCACCAAGAGGAAAATGCCTGCCAAGTGGCGCGGTAGATACGGTTGGTCGAGGGATGGTGAGCGGCCTGGAGAGTTCCAATGATCCTAGGAGAAACCTGAGTAGAAGTTAGAATGCACCGCTCAGCCTCCAGTCAGTTGGAACATCTGTGGGTCCGGACGGACGAGCGCCCCTTGCAGGAGAGAAACCCTGGAGTCGAGGATCCTCCAGGGAGGAGTCACCAATAGGGACATTAGATCTGCAAACCAGGCGCTCCTGGGCCAGTGGGGAGCGACGAGAATGAGCTCCACTCTCTCTTCCAGCAGTTTCTGGATAACCCTGTGAAGAAGAGGAAGGGGAGGAAAAGTATAGAGAAGGAGGTTGAGAAGCCAAGGACTGCGATGAGCGTCAACTGCCTCCGCCCCTGGAGAAGGGAACCTGGTGAAGAAACGGGGGACCTGATGGTTGGTTTGAGAAGCGAACAGATCGACAGCTGGAAGGCCCCCTCCCTGAAGTGAGAGGGATGGAGGCTCCATTCCGCCTGATCCACATGGGAACGACTGAGGAAATCTGCTTGAATGTTGGCTGTCCCCGAAATGTTGGCAGCTTGCAGAGAGGCTAAGTGGGCCTCTGCCCACAGGCCCAGTTGCAGAGACTCCTCCATCAGGGCCCTAGAGTGAGTGACTCCTTGTCTGTTCACGTGGGCCTTTGCTGACATGTTGTCTGTCAAGACCAAGATGTCCCGACCCTGAACTAGCTCCTGGAAGTATTGAACAGCCAGGTGGATGACTCGAAGCTCCAGCCAGTTGATGTTCTGTTTCCTGTCCAGGACAGACCACCGGCCCTGAGCTAGATGAGACCCGAGGTGAGCTCCCCAGCCAGACAAGCTTCCATTGGTGGTAAGAGTCAGTCGCTGGGGCTCTCGAAATTTGCAGCCCCTGGATACCGCTGGACCGGTCCACCAGGCAAGGGAATTGAGGACCGCTCGAGGTAAGGGAAGGACTGTCGATGAGATGTCTCTGCGAGACCGTTGGAACGGGAGAAGGAACCACTGAAATTCCCTGCTGTGGAGGTGAGACCAAGGAATGATACCAAAGGTGAAAACCATCTTCCCCAATAATTTGGACAGTCTCAAAATGGAGGAAGACTTTTCTCTCCGACAACGGCCAGCTAACTCCACTAGGCTAGTCTGATGCTCAGGGGAAAGGAAAACCTCTGAAGACATGGTGTTAATAACGGCTCCCAAATAGCTGTGTGGAGGGGGTAAGATGGCTCTTACGCCAATTAATCAAGAACCCATGAGATTGCAAAATTTGGAGGGAAGTGGCCAAATCTCTCTGGGCCAGCTCAGGAGAGCGAGAAAGAACAAGGAATATTGTCCAAATAAAAAAGGATGCGAATGGGCAAGGAGTGAATGTGCCCAATTAGGGCAGACATCAGCTTTGTGAAAACCCTAGGAGCTGAGGAAAGCCCAAAGGGAAGGGCACAATATTGATAATGTGTGCCAGCATAGAAAAAATGGAGGAATTTACGATGGGGAGGCTGAATTGGGACATGCAGATAGGCATCGGTTAGGTTGACAGAAGAAAGGAAATCCTCTTCACGGATGCATGTTAAAATAGTTTGGAGGGAATGCATCTTGAACCGGCGGTAAACAAAGACTTAAGGTTGAGGATAGCCCTCCAACCCTCCAAGGATTTCTGAACCAAAAACACCTGGAAATAAAATCCCTTCCTGTGCTGAGCAGGAGGCACCTGCTGAATGGCTCCAATATCCAACAGGTGAGAAATAGCAGATTCCATCAGGAACCTCTTGTTCCGGTCTCTGGACACAGGACATGGAAGAAAAACCCTCGGGGAAAAAGATAGAAACTCCAGGGAAAGGCCCTGACCCAAGCATCCGTAGAAGTGGATTCCCAATTGCTGGCGAACCAAGCTAGTCTACCTCCAACGAGGGAATCAGGAAGGAGGCTATTTGGATCTGGGGAAGGGGCGACCCCTCCCGCCTCATAAAGACTTCCTGGGTTGGTATCTGTACCCTTGTTTAACCTGACTGCCCTGGAAGAGGTTCCCTCTGGGTTGGAAGGAGCGCTGAGATCAGTGAGGTTGGAAACCATCTTCTGAGCTCTGAAAGGACTGGGGATGAAAGGAACCCTGTCGAGCGTCTGACTTACGATAAGAAGAAGGGAAGACCTTACAACCATCTCTGATCTTGATCAGAATAGGATCCACAAAAGCTCCAAACAGCTTGTTGCCATTAAAAGGTGAAGCAGCCAAACGCCACTTGTTCCTGACATCAGTTTGCCACTGGTGAAGCCAGAGAAGCCTCCTAGAAGTGATGGTGGCATCTATGAATTTGGAGGAAAACCTGGCAGCATTAAGAGTAGCATCAGATGAGAATTCAATGGCAGCTTTAATCTTGTTAATGTCCTGATGAGCCCTAGAATCAGAGACAGGAATACGTTCTTGCAACTGCTGGAGCCACAAAAGAGAGGCTTGGTTAAAAAAAGATGCAGCCGAAGCTGCTCTCACAGACCAGGCCGCAGCCTGGTGATCCTTAATGAGAGTACGTTCTGCTCTTCTGTCTTCTGGGCGTAAAGACTCCTCAGGAGGACCAGTGAGATTGGCAGAAGTGGAGAGAGCCACCACGGGAGAATCAACGTTAGGAACCTGCAAAAGATCAGATAAATCTGGAGCAAGATTATACAAACGTCTGTCAAGTCCATTGGGCAGAGGGGCAGAGCCCGGAGAAGACCATTGCCGTTGAACTACATCAGTAAAAAGTTTGGGAGCTGGAATCATTTCAGCTTGCACAGAATGTTCAGCGAAGAGAGAAGAAGTAGGATCGGCTCCAGCTGAAGTGGCAGCAGAAGATGAAATGGGAGTGCCCAGACATGTAGACGTTTCAGAAGGGATCTGAAAATTTGGGGTCTGAAGAGGCCAATAAAAGAAGGTTGGTCCAGTTCAAGACCTTCATTGTCAGAAAACTCAGGGTCTGCATGAATCTCGCCATCTTCAGAAACACAGGCTTGGCTGGCCGAGGATGGTGAATGAGCTCTAACTGGATGGGAAGCTGAATCCCTAGCCTCACATGACCCTCAAGAATGACTGGTGCGGACCCCAGAGGAGGATCTGGAGGAAGGCCACTGCTGAATGCCCTGGGCAATGCCTTGGGTTATGGCCTGTGAGATGATGGAAGCTAAATTGGAAGGAATCTGCACTTCCAGAGGACCAGGTGCAGAAGCAGCAGGACTGCTATGAGGAGCAGGAACCACAGGGTCACAGGATTCAATAACAACAGGCTGAGCAGCAGGAGGAGAAACCTCCCTGGATATAGGAGCAAACAAAATGGCAGCATTGGCAGAGGATGGAATATTCCCAGTAGAAAGCACATCAGGTGATAAGGATACCCCAGTAATATCTGTGGCTGCAGGTAAAATGGCAGCAGCAGGAAGAGGAGTAGCAGCAGAAACAGCTCTAGGAGGAGTAGCCATTTGAGCAGACACAGAGGCTTGCTTACTAGCTTCTGAATGAGCCTTTTGAAAAACTTTTTCTATGGCTTTGTGCCTTCTCTTCTCCAGCCTGGAGGCTTCAGTAGAATGATGAGATTTGGAAGTGGATTTTTTGCTTTTAGCCTTTTTACTGGGGGGGGCGGGCTGTTCCAGAAGTGCCCTCCTCAGGATCCTCCAGCAAGTGAGTTGTACTTTTAGACCGGGAAGAACGAGGTGGCTGAGCGGCCGCCGTCTTGGATAGCACGTGGAGGGGGGGCAGCAGAAAAAGGTAACTCAGGGCTCCTAACGCGGAGTAATACCTCCGCTATTCACAGAATCCAATGTCCAGAAGCTCTCCAATCGCAATCCTGGGCAGCAGAAGAGTCAGAAGAGTCCAAATAAAGCAGCAGCTCCAAAGCAATGTCGCTAGCCCTCAGGCTCAAAATGCGACTCAAAATGGTGCCAGGCAGCTGATCACGCCAAAATCCAGCCACTGAGCAAAGGCTGTAAGCGTGGCTTCTTCAGCCCAATGCCTAAGGACTTGCCAACGGGCTCCTGGATCAGCACGTCGGAGCTGGCTCGTGAGTGCTGCCCAAAGCTCTTGCCAGCCAGCAGAGCAGCCTCAGAGAGGCTCCCAGCAAGTTTAAAAGGGACAAACCCTTTCCTTGCAGCAGAATGAGGCAAAAAGTCTTGGAAAGAAAAAACAAAAGCAGACCAGACAGGGAAGACATGTCCGTCCAAGCCAGACTGGACTGGAGCCCAGGCACGGAGAGGCCGGCTTTCAGCTTAGCAGACTCTGTCCTGATTGGCTAGCAGATGGAGTCAACCCATACGTGACTGCCGTTCCTTCCAATCAGGAGAATAGATATTCAGATTGTAAAGAAAGTTAAATATCTAGGGATTCAGTTGACAGTAAGATGTATAACAACCAAGGAAGATAACTACTATAAACTGATGAAACAAATACAAATGGATCTTGAAAAATGGAAAAACTTACAACTATCGTTGGTAGGAAGAATAGCTACAATTAAAATGAATATATTGCCAAGATTACTGTACTTATTCCAAACAATTCCGATAAAATTGGAAAAAAATACTTTGAGGAACTTAACAAAACAATACATAAGTACATTTGGCAAGGAAAAAAAAGCAAGAATTAGTTTTAAAATGTTGCAAGATGTAAAAAGCAGAGGTGGTTTGGGGTTACCAAATTGGGAATTGTATTACCAGGCAGTGGTATTAATGTGGATGAAAGAATGGATTGTATTGAGGAATACAAGACTATTGATGTTGGAAGAGCATGATCTACAACTGAGTTGGCATGCTTTCTTGTGATATGGGAAAAATAAAGATACATGGATATTTTCAAAGATATTACATAAGGAATGCATTAATGCTAGTTTGGGAGAAAATTAAAGAACAACATTATTTGAAGATACCAGTTTGGTTTTCAACAATGGAAGCATTGATTCACCCAAATGTTATTAATATAGGAAATATCATTAGATATAAAGATATTTTGAATGAAAAGGGGGAACTCAAAACTAAACAAGAAATGAGCGAGCAAGGGATCAATATATCATGGTATTCACAAGTACAGATACATTCTAGATATGAGAAAGATGCTAAATTACATTGTTTTTATAAAGAACTAACAGAATTAGATAAAATATTAACAGGAACAGAAGAAACATTGATAAAGAAATTGTATAGCCATTTACTGAGTATAAAATTGGAAGAGGAACAAGTAAAGGAGACAATGATAGCATGGGTGAATTTTTTTGGCTACACAATAGAATTAGATAAGTGGCAGAAACTGTGGGATAGGAACTACAAACTAACAATGTCAACTGCATATAAAGAAAACTTGTATAAGATGTTCTATAGATGGCACCTTGCACCGACGAGGTTGGCAAAGATGTTTAAAGATAAGTCAACTAAATGTTGGAAATACCATCAGATACCTGGATCTTATTATCATATGTGGCAGGCATGAGTAGAAGCACAAAAATATTGGACAAAAATAAGGACATGGTTGGAAAAGATGACAAAATAACATACTGAGCTAAAACCAGAAAATTTTTTGCTGGGGATTTTACTCAAAAGCTATAATAAAGAGTATAGTTATTTAATTAACTGTGTTCTAACGTCAGCTAGAATTGTATTTGCACAACATTGGAAAAGTGAAGAGATTCCTATTGTATGGTAGACTTTAGGAAAAACCCTTCCATACTTCCACCTCTCACAATACTTGACAACACAGTATCAACAGTAGAAACCTTCAAATTTCTGGGTTCTATCATATCGCAAGATCTCAAATGGACAGCTAACATCAAAAACATCATTAAAAAAAGACAACAAAGAATGTTCTTTCTGCGCCAACTCAGTAAGCTCAAACTGCCCAAGGAGCTGCTGATCCAATTCTACAGAGGAATTATTGAGTCTGTCATTTGCACCTCTATAACTGTCTGGTTCGGTTCTGCAACCCAACAAGAAAAACACAGACTTCAGAGGATAATTAGAACTGCAGAAAAAATAATTGCTACCAACTTGCCTTCCATTGAGGACCTGTATACTGCACGAATCAAGAAGAGGGCCGTGACAATATTTGCAGATCCCTCGCATCCTGGACATAAACTGTTTCAACTCCTACCCTCAAAACGACGCTATAGAGCACTGCACACCAGAACAACTAGACACAAGAACAGTTTTTTCCCGAAGGCCATCACTCTGCTAAACAAATAATTCCCTCAACACTGTCAGACTATTTACTGAATCTGCACTACTATTAATCGTTTCATAGTTCCCATCACCAATCTCTTTCCACTTATGACTGTATGGCTATAACTTGTTGCTGGCAATCCTTATGATTTATATTGATATATTGATCATCAATTGTGTTGTAAATGTTGTACCTTGATGAACGTATCTTTTCTTTTATGTACACTGAGAGCATATGCACCAAGACAAATTCCTTGTGTGTCCAACCACACTTGGCCAATAAAATTCTATTCTATTCTATTCTATTCTATTCTATTCTATTCTATTCTATTCTATTGAGAAGGTGATTAGAAAAATATCAGAATGTACAGAAATGAACAGATTATCACCAGCAATTAAGGAGAAAGAACAAACTGAATATTATATGATATGGGAAGTATTCTATCAATGGTTAGAGAGTGAAAAGGGGAACTGGAAATAAAAGAAGATTAAAGAATAGAAAATATGTTAAGACAGAGGTATAAATAAGATGATACTTGTTAGCATTAGGATGAGGAGGATAATTATGTGTAATGCTATTATTATTGTATTTTTACTAGAAGACATGTTAAGAGAAAAAAATGAATAGGCTTATAATGTTTAATTGTTTAATACACTGTAAATTTAAGATTAGAGAATTATATTAAAATGAATAATGTAAAGGTTGAAGGTTGGCACACAGATATATTTAAACTTAGCCGACAAACTCTGTAAGGAGATAAAATGTATGTATTTTGAAAAATAAAAAACTTTTTATTAAAAAAATATCAAAAACAATAAGAAGTTTCAATACATAAAAAACAAGAAAAAAGTTTTTAAAAATGGTCCACTAATGGGAAAGGATGGCAAGGAAGTACGGGGCCGTAGAGAGAAAGCAGAACTGCTTAATTAAATCTTTCTTCTGTCTTCATGTAAAAAAAATACAATACAATCCAACTCACCAAAACCAGAAACCAGGCTTAAATTAAAATAAGCAAAAATAAGGTAAGAGAAGACCTTTCAGTTCTAAATGGGATTCAAATCACCAAGTCCTGACAGATTATATCCCAGAGTTCTGAGGAAATTGGCAGATGTAATTTCAGAACCACTGAACCATACAGTATATTTCAAAGTTCTTGGAGCAATGGGGAATACCCAAGGACTGAAAAAGAGCTGATGTGGATCTCATCTTCAAAAAAGGGGGGAAAAACAGATCCAGGAAAATACAGACCAATCAGCTTGACATCAATACCTGGGAAGATCTTGGAAAAGATAATCAAGCAACAAATCTGCGAACATCTAGAAGCAAACAAAGTTATAACCAAAAGCCAATATGGGTTCATCAAAAACAGATCATGTCAAAAAAATCTTATTTCATTCTTTGACAAAGTGACTAAAATAGTAGATCAGTGAAATGCTGTAGACATAACACATTTCCCTGAAAATAAGACCCAGTCTTATTTTCTTTTGGACCCTGAAATAAGCACTGGGGTTTATTTTCAGGAATGTCTTAATTTTTTTTGAATGCCACTGCCACAAGGGGTGGTGGTGGTGCGGCCGCCCGATGTGCACACCGGCTTACCTTGGGGGCCTGTGGCTCCATGCCCCAACAACTGCTTGGCAGTGGCAGCATCAGAACCCAGGTGCAGCAGGAGTCCATGTGGCCACTGGCTCACTTCTTCCGGCACCAGTGCAGCAACGGAGCAAGAGTACAAATACTTTTCTCCCAGACAGAGAAATGAGGAAGAAATGGGATACTTTAAAATGGAGTGTTCCATTTGCAAGCAGACAAAGCTTTGTCTCCCTTGGGGCAAAAAGTGCGAGGCGGAGCAAGGCGATGGCAGAAACACAGGGGGAGGCAGGTGATCCCAACACACTGCCAACTCCAGCCCACTGTCTCTTGGCTTGTCAATGGCTGTGCTGGGCAGGCGTCTCACCTGTCCCCCCCTCCCCCATGCCTCTGCCTGTTGCCTGTAGCACGGCACAAGCCTTCCATGAGCCTCCTGTGAGCCAGGCAGCAGTGCAGCATGTCCAGATCGCCTCTCTCCCCCACCGTGCTTCTGTCTCCATCTGCTGCCAGTGGCACCGCACAAGCCCCCTGCAAGCCAGGCAGCCACACAGCACATCCAGATCGCCTGTCTCTGCCTCCGTGCTTGGACTTACAGGTATCTGCACTATGCCAAGGGGTTGGTGGGCCATGCCCATCCCCCAGGCTTATTTTCAGGGTAGGGCTTATATTAGGCCCACTCCCAAAAAAATCAGGCTAGGGCTTGTTTTTGGGATGGGTCTTATTTTCGGGGAAACATGGTAATATACTTAAGACATCTGACGAAGTAGGCCACAACATACTTCTTGGTAAACTAGAAAAATGTGGGATAGACAGTATCACCACCAGATGGATTTGTAACTGGCTGACAAGCCGCACTCAATGTGTAGTCCTCAACAGAACTACAACAGATAGAAGTAAGTAGTGAGGTACTCAAAGTTCTGTTTTAGGCCCAGTACTCTTCAATATCTTCATAAATGACTTAGAAGAAGAAATAGAAGGGGAATTCATCATATTTGCAGACAACACTAAGCTGACAGAAATAGCCAATACCCCAGAAGATGCACTCAAGATCCAGATGGATCTCGACAGACTTGAATGCTAGGTTCTATCTAACAAAATGAAATTCAATGTAGAATGTAGAAATGTAAGGCAAGAAAAACCAAATGTACAGCTACAGATAAGGCGAAGCCTGGCTCAATGCCAGTAACTGTGAGAGGGATCTTGGAGTCCAATGGACACTTAAATATGAGCCAACAGTGGGCGGCAATAGCTAAAAGAGCCAATGCAACCTAGGCTGCATTAATAGAATTAATAGAGGGATAGAATCAAGAGCACCATCAAGAGCATCTGTCAAGCTGCCTCTGATTATATTTAGGAAAGAATACACCTTGACTTCATTTGCAAATAAAGAAAAGTACTTTTACTAAATACATCATGACTGCAGCAGTATAAAGTTGAATCTGAGACAAAATATGGCTAACATTCCATATTCCATCGTTAGTCCCGCCTCTCCCCAAGAGGTCAGCAGGTTTGGTCCAATGCCAGCTCTTTCTCGGCCCCCTGTGGTAATCTTCTTCCACAGGTCTCTGGCTGTAAATCATCTCAGGAATGCAATGTCCGTTAAAAGCCCGTGCTCTAACATTGCTGTTGAATTCAAACTATCAATCTCCCCTCCCCTTTATCTCATGTCAGACGACACTCTTAAAGGGCCCTCTCTACTTAAACTGAATTCATAAGCTATTTACATTACACATAAAAACCCCATGCAATCTAACTACTGAATATAAAGAGTACAAAAGGATGTGAGGATTGGAGTGGAGGCTGACAGCATCAGTATTAGCACCATTTTACAAAACCTTAGTATGATCACACTTGGAATACTGCATCCAGTTTTTGGTCACCGCAATAAAATAAAATAAAAAAGATATTGAGACTCTGGAAAAAGTGCAGAGAAGAGCAACAAGGATGATTAGGAGGCTGGAGGCTAAAACATATAAAGGGCAGTTGCAGGAATTGGATACGTCTAGTCTTGTGAAAAGAAGGACTAGAGGAGACATGATAGAATAGAATAGAATAGAATAGAATAGAATAGAATAGAATAGAATTTTATTGGCCAAGTGTGATTGGACACACAAGGAATTTGTCTTGGTGCATATGCTCTCAGTGTACATAAAAGAAAAGATACGTTCATCAAGGTACAACATTTACAACACAATTGATGGTCAATATATCAATATCAATCAATATAAATCATAAGGATTGCCAGCAACAAGTTATAGTCATACAGTCATAAGTGGAAAGAGATTGGTGATGGGAACTATGAAACGATTAATAGTAGTGCAGATTCAGTAAATAGTCTGACAGTGTTGAGGGAATTATTTGTTTAGCAGAGTGATGGCCTTCGGAAAAAAACTGTTCTTGTGTCTATTTATTTATTTATTTATTTATTTATTTATTCAAATTTGTATACCGCCCTATCTCCCTAGGGACTCAGGGCGGTTCACAGGCAAATAAAATACATATAAATACAAAATAAAATAACCATTAAAAACTAATTAAATATAGCCCGATAATTAAAAACAGTATATATAATAAAACCCATTTAAAATCTACATTTAAAAAACCTAGTCCAGTCCTGCGCAAACGAATAAATGTGTTTTAAGCTCGCGGCGGAAGGTTCGGAGGTCCGGAAGTTGACGAAGTCATGGGGGGAGTTCGTTCCAGAGGGTGGGAGCCCCCACAGAGAAGGCTCTTCCCCTGGGTGTTGCCAGACGGCACTGCCTAGCCGACGGCACCCTGAGGAGTCCCTCTCTGTGAGAGCGCACGGGTCGGTGAGAGGTATTTGGTAGCAGCAGGCGGTCCCATAAATAGCCCGGCCATATGCCATGGAGCGCTTTAAAGATAGTTACCAAAACCTTGAAGCGCACCCGGAAAGCCACAGGTAGCCAGTGCAGTCTGCGCAGGAGAGGTGTCACATGGGTGCCACGAGGTCAAGACAAATTCCTTGTGTGTCCAATCACACTTGGCCAATAAAATTCTATTCTATTCTATTCTATTCTATTCTATTCTATTCTATTCTATTCTATTCTATTCTATTCTATTCTATTCTATCATGTCTCCTCTAGTCCTTCTTTTCACAAGACTAGACGTATCCAATTCCTGCAACTGCCCTTTATATGTTTTAGCCTCCAGCCTAGTCTAGTTGTTCTGGTGTGCAGTGCTCTATAGCGTCGTTTTGAGGGTAGGAGTTGAAACAGTTTATGTCCAGGATGCGAGGGATCTGCAAATATTGTCACGGCCCTCTTCTTGATTCGTGCAGTATACAGGTCCTCAATGGAAGGCAGGTTGGTAGCAATTATTTTTTCTGCAGTTCTAATTACCTTCTGAAGTCTGTGTTTTTCTTGTTGGGTTGCAGAACCGAACCAGACAGTTATAGAGGTGCAAATGACAGACTCAATAATTCCTCTGTAGAATTGGATCAGCAGCTCCTTGGGCAGTTTGAGCTTACTGAGTTGGCGCAGAAAGAACATTCTTTGTTGTCCTTTTTTAATGATGTTTTTGATGTTAGCTGTCCATTTGAGATCTTGCGATATGATAGAACCCAGAAATTTGAAGGTTTCTACTGTTGATACTGTGTTGTCAAGTATTGTGAGAGGTGGAAGTATGGAAGGGTTTCTCCTATAGTCTACCACCATTTTTACGGTTTTGAGTGTGTTCAGTTCCAGATTGTTTTGGTTGCACCACAAGGCTAGTCGTTCGACCTCTTGTCTATATGCGGATTCATCATTGTCTCGAATGAGACCAATCACTGTTGTGTCATCTGTGAACTTCAGTAGCTTAACAGATGGATCATTGGAGATGCAGTCATTGGTATATAGAGAGAAGAGAAGTGGGGAGAGCACACAGCCTTGGGGGGCCCCTGTGCTAATTGTACAGGTATTTGATGTGATCTTGCTTAGCTTCACCTGCTGCTTCCTGTTTGTTAGGAAGCTTGTGATCCACTTACAAGTCTGTTCAGGTACCTGTAGCTGGTTTAGCTTAGTTAGAAGAATGTCTGGAATGATGGTATTGAATGCTGAACTAAAGTCTACAAAAAGGACCCTTGCATAGGTCTTTGGAGACTCAAGATGTTGTAGGATGTAGTGCAGAGCCATATTAACAGCATCATCTGTTGATCTATTTGCTCGGTATGCAAATTGCAAGGGGTCTAACAGCGGATCCGTGATGGTTTTCAGGTAGGAAAGCACTAGCCTTTCAAAGGTTTTCATGACTACAGATGTTAAAGCAACTGGTCTGTAGTCATTCAGTTCCTTGATGGTGGGCTTCTTCGGCACTGGGATGATGGTAGAGCATTTGAAGCAAGAAGGAACATAACACATCTCTAGTGATTTATTGAAAATATGGGTGAAGATGGGGGCCAACTGGTCAGCACAGACTTTTAAGCAAGAAGGAGTTATCTTGTCTGGGCCTGGAGCTTTTCCTGGCTTTTGTCTGTGAAATAGGTCCTGCACTTCCTTTTCTGTGATCGCTAGGGATTGTGAACCCAATGAAATGGGGTCAGTTGTAGGAGGCTTGGCTGTTGTTGGTGTGTCTGAGATGGGGGTTGTGAAGATAGGTGGCTGTAGTTTCCTTTCAAACCTGCAGTAAAACTCATTCAGGTCATCTGCCAGTTGTTGATTACCTTCAGCCTGGGAAGGAGGTTTGCCATAGCTGGTGATATTTTTAAAATTTTTACACATGTTTGCTGGTTCATTTGTTGAAAACTGATTCTTTAGCTTTTCAGAGTAGCTTCTTTTTGCTGCTCTGATCTCCCTTGTTAGTGCATTTCTGGCCTGATTGTACAGCATTTTATCATCTTTTCTGTAGGCTTCCTCTTTGGAATGTCGTAGCTGCTTAAGTTTAGGTGTAAACCAAGGTTTGTTGTTACTGTGTATTCGCAAGTTCCTTGTAGGTACACATAGGTCTTCACAGAAGCTGACATATGATGTTACAATATCTGTGAGTTCATCCAGGTCTGCAGAGGTATCTTTAAAAATATTCCAATCAGTGCAGTCAAAACATGCCTGTAGCTTTAATTCTGATTCCTCCGTCCAGGTTTTCACTGATTTAATTATTGGTTTTGTGGCTTTAAGTCTTTGCCTGTAAGCAGGTACAAGGTGAATCATGCAATGATCAGAGTGTCCTACAGCTGCACGTGGTAAAGACCGATAGGCATCTTTTAGTGTTGTGTAGCAATGGTCTAGAGTATTCTTGCCTCTGATGGGACAATTGACATGCTGAAAGTATTTTGGTAGCTCTTTCCTTAAGTTTGGCTTGTTTAGATCTCCCAAAACAATGGCCAGTGAATCAGGGTGTTTGGCTTCAGCCTCCATGATTTGGTCAGCTAGAGTTCATAATGCCTTGTTTACACAGGCTTGTGGTGGGACATAAACAGCAATTAGAAGAAATGAGGAAAATTCACGAGGCGAATAGTAAGGTTTGCAGTTGATAATTAGAGTCTCTAAATTGTCACAGAATTTGTAAATTATATTAAAATTTTGACACCAGTTTCTATTAATATATAGGCATAAGCCTCCTCCTTTCTTTTTACCAGATGTTTCTGGAATCCTGTCTGATCGTTCAATTTGAAATCCTGGAATGTTCAGGCTGCTATTTTCAATTGATTCATTTAACCAGGTTTCAGAGAAGCATAGGACTGCTGAATTGCGAAAATCAGAATAGTATTTGTTTAAGAGGAGTATTTCATCCATCTTATTTGCAAATGATCGTATATTTGTTAGGAAAATTGAAGGCAGAGGAGTTTTAATGCGAGTTCTTAGCTTGATTAAGATCCCAGATCGTTTACCTCGTTTCCTTCGTTTCCGTCGTTTGGTTTTTTTAGTAATCCATGGCTCCGTGGGAATTGCCTCCTCCTGTGTTAGAATCTCCTCCGTGTTTGTAAAGACAGGCGGGGGTGAGATTAAAGAAAGCTGCTCCTTAAAGAAATGTTCCTTAATTTTTAGCAGATGGTCTCGTGAGTAGGAAATCCGTAGTGAGTCACAGAGAACAATTAGAAATAAAGAAACAATTAGAGAGCATTTCACCGAGGCAGCCTTCGTCGGCGCCATCTTGGAATAGAATAGAACAGAACAGAACAGAATAGAATAGAATTTTTTTATTGGCCAAGTGTGAATGGACACACAAGGAATTTGTCTTGGTGCATATGCTCTCAGTGTACATAAAAGAAAAGATACGTTCATCAAGGTACAACATTTACAACACAAATGATGGTCAATATATCAATATAAATCATAAAGATTGCCAGCAACAAAGTTACAGTCATACAATGGGGAAAACCCCTGGTACAGATGGTCTTACAGCAAGTTATTATAAAAAATTACAGGACGAAATATTAGGCCCACTTAAAGAATTATTTAATCAGATACAACTAGGAGTGGGAATACCCCCGTCATGGAAAACATCTTTGATTTCACTGATACCAAAAGAGGAGCAAGATTGCTCTAAACCCGGTAACTACAGGCCGATTTCCCTTTTAAATAATGATTATAAGATTTTTCTAAAAATAATAGCAAATAGATTAATGTTAGTTTTACAACAAAGAATTCATACTGATCAATCTGGTTTTATAAAAGGGAGGCAGATGAGGAATAATGTTAGACAGATTATTAATATATTGGAATATTTGGAAAAGAAGAATACTTCAGCAGCACTTATTTTTTTGGATGCGAAAAAGGCCTTTGATCGATTGCATTGGGATTTTTTATTTAAATTAATAGAGAAAATGCAATTTGGAGATTGTTTTGTTAGAATAATTAAAGCGATTTATGGAGAACAAACAGCTCAGATTATAATAAATGGTAGTCTGACAGAAGTTATTAAGATTGCGAAAGGAACGAGACAGGGATGTCCTTTATCACCACTATTGTTTGTTTTGACTCTGGAACCTTTATTAGATAAAATACGAGAATTAACGAAAATAGAGGGAATTAAAATTAGACAATATGAGTACAAAGTTAGAGCTTTTGCAGACGATGTAGTGGTTACTTTAACAAACCCTATAAATTCAAGTAGATTTTTGTTGGAAGCAATTGATAAATATGGAAAGGTATCAGGATTTAAAATAAATCAGAATAAAACAAAAGTGATAATCAAAAATATGTCTATACAACAGAAACAAAAACTAGAGGAAATAACAGGATTTGAGGTGGTAAAAAAGGTTAAATACTTAGGGGTTTATATTAGCTCATCGAATAAGAAACTTTATAAGAATAATTATGACTTGTTATGGCAAAAAGTTCAGAATGATATGAGTGTCTGGAAAAAATTGCAGTTGTCGTTATTGGGGAGGATTGCGGCTATTAAAATGAATGTGTTACCTAGATTTTTGTTTCTGTTCCAGATGATACCAATAATTAAGAAAGATAAAAATCTGGAGGATTGGCAGATTGGGATTAATAAATTTATATGGCAGGGTAAAAAGGCGAGGGTTAAAATGAAAATAATACAGGACTCACGGGAAAGAGGTGGCTTAAAAATGCCTAATTTTAAACTATATTATGAAGCAGTAGCCCTTTCAGTAATAAGTGACTGGTTTAATTTAACGGAGGAAAGAATTTTGAACATAGAAGGTTATGACTTGTTATATGGATGGCATGCGTATTTATTTTATGAAAAAAAAGTGGATAGGGCTTTTAAGAATCATGTGTTGAGAAGTGCTCTTTATGGTCTGGAAAAAATATTCTTATAAATTAGACTACAAGATTCCTATATGGGTGAGTCCCAGACATGCAATAGAGAATATAAATATAGAACAGAGACAGGAAATGATTACTTATAAAGAACTTTTGTATGCTGAAGGAGGTAGATTGCAATTAAAATCATTACAGGTATTAAATGAAGAAGGGAGGAATTACACTTGGTTTCAATATGGGCAAATAAGTGCTAGATGGAAAGAGGAGCAAAAAATTGGTATAATGCAAAGGGAGGAAAATTTAATAAAGCAAATTAGAAATCAGACCCAGGAGCATATAAAGAGATTGTATAATGTGTTGCTTGAAATAGATTCGGAAAAGGATTTAGTAAAAGGCTGTATGATAAAATGGGCACCGAATATTCAGGAACCAATAATGTTGGAAACATGGGAGAAAATCTGGGTTAGAAATGTTAAGTTTACACAAGCACAGAATTTAAGGGAAAATTTTTATAAGATGTTTTATAGATGGCACTTAGATCCAAAAAATTATCATGTATGTATCCTGATATCCAAGCGAAATGTTGGAGGTGTGATTGTGATGATGCTACATATTTTCATATTTGGTGGACTTGCAAGAAAATTAAGGCCTCTTGGATAAGAATTTAGTGGATTATTCAAAATGTACTGAAGAAGAAGATAAAGTTCCTGCCGCAATTTTTTCTTTTGGGAATTATAACGGATTGTACAGGGATTGAGACTAAATTGATTCTGAATTTAATAACAGCAGCAAGACTGTTGATTGGACAATACTGGAAGAAAGAAGAGGTACCTACAATAGAAGAATGGATATTGAAAATCATTAATTTGGCTGAGATGGCTAAAATCTCAGCTTTTTTAAAAGACAATACGCAGGAAAGATATTTAATTGAATGGAAAAAATGGATTGATTATCTACAAAATAGATATCAGATTAAGAAATATCAGACTGCCTTTGAATAATTAGGAAGTATTATTTTATGTAATGGGGAGGGGGTTGGGAGATGAAAAGATTTGGATGAGGTTAATTGGATTAGAAGGGAAAAATTTTACTCTATGTTTGGTTTATGTATAACAATACCTTGTGATTGACCTGGGAAGCCGGGGGAAGGGGTTTTCTGGGAGGAGGGGGAAAAGGGGGGGGAAATGTTTTTGTTTTTTTAAAACTTTTTCAATAAAAACAAGTTACAGTCATACAGTCATAAGTGGAAAGAGATTGGTGATGGGAACGATGAGAAGATTAATAGTAGTGCAGATTTAGTAAATAGTTTGACAGTGTTGAGGGAATTATTTGTTTAGCAGAGTGATGGCCTTCGGGAAAAAACTGTTCTTCTGTCTAGTTGTTCTGGTGTGCAGTGCTCTATAGTGTCGTTTTGAGGGTAGGAGTTGAAACAGTTTATGTCCTGGATGTGAGGGATTTGTAAATATTTTCATGGCCCTCTTCTTGATTCGTGCAGTATACAGGTCCTCAATGGAAGGCAGGTTGGTAGCAATTATTTTTTCTGCAGTTCTAATTATCCTCTGAAGTCTCTGTCTTTCTTGTTGGTTTGCAGAACCGAACCAGACAGTTATAGAGGTGCAAATGACAGACTCAATAATTCCTCTGTAGAAATGAATCAGCAGCTCCTTTGGCAGTTTGAGCTTACTGAGTTGGCGCAGAAAGAACATTCTTTGTTGTCCTTTTTTTTTTAATTTGAATTTATATCCCGCCCTTCTCTGAAGACTCAGGGCGGCTTACATTGTGTTAAGCAATAGTCTTCATCCATTTGTATATTATATACAAAGTCAACTTTTTTTGCCCCCAACAATCTGGGTCCTCATTTTACCTACCTTATAAAGGATGGAAGGCTGAGTCAACCTTGGGCCTGGTGGGACTTGAACTTGCAGTAATTGCAAGCAGCTGTGTTAATAACAGACTGCTTTAGTCTGTTGAGTCATCATTTTTGATGTTTTTGATGTTAGCTGTCCATTTTAGATCTTGCGATATGATAGAACCTAGAAATTTAAAGGTTTCTACTGTTGATACTGTGTTGTCTAGTATTGTGAAAGGTGGAAGTATGGAAGGGTTTCTCCTAAAGTCTACCACCATTTCTACGGTTTTGAGTGTGTTCAGTTCCAGATTGTTTTGTTTGCACCACAAGGCTAGTCGTTCGACCTCTCGTCTATATGCGGATTCGTCATTGTCTCGAATGAGACCAATCACTGTTGTGTCATCTGTGAACTTCAGTAGCTTAACAGATGGATCGTTGGAGATGCAGTCATTGGCATACAGAGAGAAGTGGGGAGAGCACACAGCCTTGGGGGGCCCCTGTGCTAATTGTACAGGTATTTGATGTGATCTTGCTTAGCTTCACCTGCTGCTTCCTGTTTGTTAGGAAGCTTGTGATCCACTTACAAGTCTGTTCAGGTACCTGTAGCTGGTTTAGCTTAGTTAGAAGAGTGACTGGAAGGATGGTATTGAATGCTGAACTAAAGTCTACAAAGAGGACCCTTGCATAGGTCTTTGGAGACTCAAGATGTTGTAGAATGTAGTGCAGAGCCATATTAACAGCATCATCTGTTGATCTATTTGATAGCAGTGTTCCAATATTTGCTGCCACAAAGATGAGAATGTCAACCTGTTTTCCAAATCACCAGAAGGCAAGACAAGAAACTAATCAAGTAGAGAAGCAACCTAGAACTCAGGAGAAATTTCCTAACAGTGAGAACAATCAACTAGTGGAACAGCTTGCCTTTAGAAGTTGCGAGTTCTCCATCACTGGAGGCTTTTAAGATATTTGTCTGAAATGATATAGGCTTTCTTATCTGCAAGCACTTGGAGAAACTGGACTTAATCAGGACTAGTCTTAATTTTATCTTGCAACTTTCACCTCTTGGTAGCAACCAATAGTTACTAGGAAGGAAAGACTGAGAATAAAGCTTCACACATAATTCTGGTCATTGATTCCCACAAGAATATTGCAGAGAAGCTCAATGAAAATGAATAAGGCAGTAGATCAGGCATAGTTAAGTTGGTAAAGTAATAGGCAAGTTCCTGGCTGAAATTAAGCTTCCAGTATTTCAAATGTTTAAGTCATTTGGAAGTTTCGCATCCAAAATGTACCACCTGAAGACTCCCTTCAGCCCTGTCACAGCTCAATAATAGCTGAACTCTGGTGGAAAACCTTTATATCAGCACTTTTCTTAAAGTACCATTATCTAGATCAGTGATGATTAACCTTTTCGGGACCAAGTGCTGAAACTGGAGTGCACCAGAGCGCCGGAACCCGAAAGACAGCAGCTGGCCGATGCACATACGCGCGGCGGCCAGCTGCTCTTCTGGGTTTTATTGTGCGCATGCACACTGGCCAGCTGCTCTCTTCCGGGTTCCGGTGCGCAGCTGGTTGAAGTTGACCACAGGCACTAAGACCAGCTGGGCAAAGCTGACTGCAGGCGTAAAGACCAGCTGGCTGGCATGCATGCACATGCTGAAACCCAGCAGCTGGCAATGGCACACGTGCCCACAGAGAGGGTCTGCATACCACCTCTGGCACGTGTGCCATAGATTTGCCATCACAGATCTAGATGAAATGAAAATTACCATTAAGCACTACATGAGTGATTAAATTTAAGAGAGAGAAAGGTAACTTTATGTAGGAAACAAAAATTAAATGCACAGGTATGTGATAGTGGATATGACTGCACTTTAAAAATACCAGAAATACAAAAGAAGGTCAGAATCCATTCTTTTTTGTTCCAGGGTATATGGAATAACGTATTTGGTTTACAGGAAGGGAAATGCCTGTTAAGATTTTTTTTAAACCCTTCCTAAATGGAAGAACAGTTCGACAGTGGAACCATTCGCACAGGCAAATGCTGGGCTCTGGTTCAAGGGAAATAACAAATTATATTGATTTGAGATGTCTTTATTTTGATTCTTGCACTGAGTAGGCATTGATAGCTTAAACAATCTCTTTCAATTCTGTTTTTGTGACTTATGTAGGTAACACATATAAAAATTGAAAGGTCCTAATATGTAGTTTAAATTATTTCTGTACCAGATTAGAACATTGGCTTTGCAGATAAACTGTTGGGAAAGATTTGCATTTTCATGTAACTTAAAAATGAGCAGGAGGAATAACTTACCAAGTGATGAGGGACTTCTGGTTGCAGATGCAGCTCTGTGGAGCCCTGCAAAAATCTGTGGATTTGGATTTGGATTTGGATTTGCAAAAATCCAGCCGATAACCGCTGCCAGGAAACCCTTCAGGGTCATAGCCTCCTTGTAGGAAAGGTGAAGGAAGAAGAGGCACTTCGCTGGCCACGAGGAACCCACAATTCCTCGTTAGGTCTGAAGAAAGTTCTCCCAAATGGCAACAGGTATGACTGCCATTGCTGACAGTCATGAAGCTGGGACACTCAGGACCCAAGATTGTGCAGGAGCGGTGTATGTACAGAACATTGAAACTATGTGAGATAATTACCAACTTTGACTCTAATGATTTGCAATAACAACAAGAATATGAAAAGAAAACTCCTAAGCTTAAAATAGTGGCAAATGAATACAAGGAGAAAAAAAACAACACCCGGAAACAAAAAGCAGGAAAAAGTCCAAGAGAAGTTATAAAATATTAAAAGCTTGGAAAAAAGCTCAAATAATTTGAAAGCAATTTTAGGGAGAAATTACTTGTTTATTTGAATTTTTAAACCTCCTGGATTTATTGTTTTGTCAGCTGTTTTTGACAGATCGCTTAACATTGGATTTGGGAATAAGAGCCATCTACTGGAGAAAGAGAAAGCCATCTACTGGAGAAAGAGAACACTAAAACTGCAGTATATTCAATGAAAGCTAATCTAATACATAGAATAGAAGCAACAACATCTGGTGTATGGCCTGACTTTGACTCTGTTGTTAGAAGGCGACTGGAAAATCTAAGAACATTCAAAGGTGTTTTTTTTTCTTTTTGAAGAGTTATAAAAGGAACTAATTTGCAAACAACTAAACTTCATTAAAATTGCCGATTGGATTATGGATTGGAAAGACTGCAGAAATTTAGTAGATTAATTTGGACTAATTTGGATTCTATGAGGCAAAAGAAGAAAAGGGTCAGAAGGAAAGAGAGAAGAAGGAAATAAGACTGTAAAATTTGGACAATTGGGAAATATATAATTGGGGAACAATAAGGCTCTAAACTATTATGAAATAAAACATGGTGTTTTGGAGGTATAATTATGGGATTGATGTAATTTGATTAAGCAGGAGTTTCTTAAATACTGAGATATTGGAATAATAGAAAGATACTTTATATAATTTGTATTAAATTACTATAGAATGGATTTAGAGATGTAAAAACAAATATTGTTTATGTTAAAAATATGCATGAATTCTTAAGAAACAACAAAGAGACTAAGGGATTGTTTAAAAATACAGAAATGAACATAGAAGCTACTCAACAACTGCGGGAAAAGAGGAACAGGGTACTCACGAAAATGAGAAATTAGAAAAAACAGGGGATAGGGAAAATAAAAATGAGAAGCAAGAAGTTAAGAAGAAAGAGGAGAAAAGATTAATAAGTAGAAGACAATTACATAACCTCTCAATTTATAATGATATAGAGAGGAAAGAGAAAAATATCTTTAAAAAAAAACAAAAGGAAGTTTTGTGGAAGGGTGTTCAAACAATGCAACAAAAAGAGACAAAAGGCACCCAGAAGGGAAAAGTTAGTAGACACACAAAAATCAAAATGAAATACAAGATTCCAAGAGAGAGAGATAAAAGGCTGATCAAAAAATCAATAAATGATGGAATTTTAGAAAGATCAAGAGATGATGGATAATGAGAAAATAAATTAATAAAATGGGAAAATACCATAACCCCAATAAGTTTAGTCTAGTAGATGGTAAATTAAGAGTAGGCAATTTAACTATAGTATTAATGTTAACAGTGTGTTAAAAATATCGTGAATTTAAAATATTAAGGATTAGAAATGGGGATTCTGAGATACTCCCGTGATGGATTGAATATTGTTAATAATAGGTGTTATTAGTAATACTGTATATTTGGAATATTGATTCTATGGTGGAATGAGTGATTTTTAAAATATGGAAGGATAACATTTACTAAGGGATAACATACAGGATGCAAAGAAATGTTATTTATATTTAAATGAATCAATGGGAAAATGTAAATGGAAAATGAATGAGACTAGTATTGTTTGAATTCGGAAGATTAGAACTCCACATATTTGTATTATTATTGTTAACTTTGTATAAAAAAGACTTGACCCAATCAATGCACTGTCCACAAAATATGTATGTTTATATTGGAAAAAAATAAAAAAATATTCCAAAAAAACCCCTTACCAAATAATGAGAACTTATATTTTTCCTATAGAATTTATTTTGAGATTGAATCAAAACAAATGTTTCATCGAATGAAATCTTAGGCTTGGTCATAAATTTTCCATATTTGTAACATAAATCATTGTTTGACAATAGATCAACAGATTCTGAATTCAGCTTTCTTCCTCTGTAAGTATTTCTCTGATCCACTCAATCCTGAACTTTTCAAACCACACATAATGTCAGGTCTGTCTCGACTTGGACATTTTAGGAAAGAAAAACCCTCAACTCCATTTCTTTGAAGTAAAAGGTTCTTTTATTAAAATCAAGCGGTGACAGTGAAAGTAACTGACAGTGAAAGTAACTGAGTATTGCAACAAGGGTTGCAATTTTCACCTTTCTCTGGCCCTCCCCTCTTCACCAGTCCATCAGTGTCCAATAATGTTTGGTTTTGATGTTTTGGGCTTTAAGTTTGGTGCCTCTCAATGTACTTTCACATTTCGTTCTCAGGCTGTGTGTCCTTGGCAGCCACTTTATTCTGGATTTATATCTCTGGTTTCTTTCAGCTTGTCTCCCCCACCCCACCCCAACCTTTTCCCACCCATTCCCATGCCCAACCTTTACTTCCCCAATTGCCTCCCCAATCCTTTGCATTTTATGGCGGGATGCTAGCAAAGCAAAGAAGCTGAAGATGGCAAGCCTGACATATAACTTGTTAATTTTATTCAAGAAAGTAAAGAGTGTATTAGTTTAACCCTTGATATTTTTTTTTAAAAAAGAGTGTAACTATCATTATATTTCACTCACTAAAGAAATGGCAGTTTTGTTAAAATAGGCATAAAGACATGCACAATAATCAACATAACTAATTCTGCTACATCTACCTAAGATGGCGCCAACCAAGGCTGCCTCGGTGAAATGCTCTCTAATTGTTTCTTTATTTCTAATTGTTCTCTGTGACTCACTACGGATTTCCTACTCACGAGACCATCTGCTAAAAATTAAGGAACATTTCTTTAAGGAGCAGCTTTCTTTAATCTCACCCCCGCCTGTCTTTACAAACACGGAGGAGATTCTAACACAGGAGGAGGCAATTCCCACAGAGCCATGGATTACTAAAAAAACCAAACGACGGAAACGAAGGAAACGAGGTAAAAGATCTGGGATCTTAATCAAGCTAAGAACTCGCACTAAAACTCCTCTGCCTTCAATTTTCCTAACAAATATACGCTCACTTGCAAATAAGATGTATGAAATACTCCTCTTAAACAAATACTATTCTGATTTTCGCAATTCAGCAGTCCTATGCTTCTCTGAAACCTGGTTAAATGAATCAATTGAAAATAGCAGCCTGAACATTCCAGGATTTCAAATTGAACGATCAGACAGGATTCCAGAAACATCTGGTAAAAAGAAAGGAGGAGGCTTATGCCTATATATTAATTCAACCTGGTGTCAAGATTTTAACATAATTTACAAATTCTGTGACAACAATTTAGAGACTCTAATTATCAACTGCAAACCTTACTATTCGCCTCGTGAATTTTCCTCATTTCTTCTAATTGCTGTTTATGTCCCACCACAAGCCTGTGTAAACAAGGCATTACGAACTCTAGCTGACCAAATCATGGAGGCTGAAGCCAAACACCCTGATTCACTGGCCATTGTTTTGGGAGATCTAAACAAGGCAAACTTAAGGAAAGAACTACCAAAATACTTTCAGCATGTCAATTGTCCCACCAGAGGCAAGAATACTCTAGACCACTGCTACACAACACTAAAAGATGCCTATCGGTCTTTACCACGTGCAGCTGTAGGACACTCTGATCATTGCATGATTCACCTTGTACCTGCTTACAGGCAAAGACTTAAAGCCATAAAACCAATAATTAAATCAGTGAAAACCTGGACGGAGGAATCAGAATTAAAGCTACAGGCATGTTTTGACTGCACTGATTGGAATATTTTTAAAGATACCTCTGCAGACCTGGATGAACTCACAGATACTGTAACATCATATGTCAGCTTCTGTGAAGACCTATGTGTACCTACAAGGAACTTGCGAATACACAGTAATAACAAACCTTGGTTTACACCTAAACTTAAGCAGCTACGACATTCCAAAGAGGAAGCCTACAGAAAAGGTGATAAAATGCTGTACAATCAGGCCAGAAATGCACTAACAAGGGAGATAAGAGCAGCAAAAAGAAGCTACTCTGAAAAGCTAAAGAATCAATTTTCAGCAAATGAACCAGCAAACATGTGGAAAACTCTTAAAAATATCACCGGCTATGCCAACCCTCCTCCCCAGGCTGAAGGTAATCAACAACTGGCAGATGACCTGAATGAGTTTTACTGCAGGTTTGAAAGGAAACTACAGCCACCTATCTCCACAACCCCCATCTCAGACACACCAACAACAGCCAAGCCTCCTACAACTGACCCCATTTCATTGGGTTCACAACCCCTAGTGATCACAGAAAAGGAAGTGCAGGACCTATTTCACAGACAAAAGCCAGGAAAAGCTCCAGGCCCAGACAAGATAACTCCTTCTTGCTTAAAAGTCCGTGCTGACCAATTGGCCCCCATCTTCACCCATATTTTCAAGAAATCACTAGAGATGTGTTATGTTCCTTCTTGCTTCAAACGCTCTACCATCATCCCAGTGCCGAAGAAGCCCACCATCAAGGAACTGAATGACTACAGACCAGTTGCTTTAACATCTGTAGTCATGAAAACCTTTGAAAGGCTAGTGCTTTCCTACCTGAAAACCATCACGAATCCGCTTAGACCCCTTGCAATTTGCATACCGAGCAAATAGATCAACAGATGATGCTGTTAATATGGCTCTGCACTACATCCTACAACATCTTGAGTCTCCAAAGACCTATGCAAGGGTCCTTTTTGTAGACTTTAGTTCAGCATTCAATACCATCATTCCAGACATTCTTCTAACTAAGCTAAACCAGCTACAGGTACCGGAACAGACTTGTAAGTGGATCACAAGCTTCCTAACAAACAGGAAGCAGCAGGTGAAGCTAAGCAAGATCACATCAAATACCTGTACAATTAGCACAGGGGGCCCCCAAGGCTGGGTGCTCTCCCACTTCTCTCCTCTCTGTATACCAATGACTGCATCTCCAATGATCCATTTGTTAAGCTACTGAAGTTCGCAGATGACACAACAGTGATTGGTCTCATTCGAGACAATGACGAATCCGCATATAGACGAGAGGTCGAACGACTAGCCTTGTGGTGCAACCAAAACAATCTGGAACTGAACACACTCAAAACCGTAGAAATGGTGGTAGACTTTAGGAAAACCCTTCCATACTTCCACCTCTCACAATACTTGACAACACAGTATCAACAGTAGAAACCTTCAAATTTCTGGGTTCTATCATATCGCAAGATCTCAAATGGACAGCTAACATCAAAACATCATTAAAAAGGACAACAAAGAATGTTCTTTCTGCGCCAACTCAGTAAGCTCAAACTGCCCAAGGAGCTGCTGATCCAATTCTACAGAGGAATTATTGAGTCTGTCATTTGCACCTCTATAACTGTCTGGTTCGGTTCTGCAACCCAACAAGAAAACACAGACTTCAGAGGATAATTAGAACTGCAGAAAAATAATTGCTACCAACCTGCCTTCCATTGAGGACCTGTATACTGCACGAATCAAGAAGAGGGCCGTGAAAATATTTGCAGATCCCTCGCATCCTGGACATAAACTGTTTCAACTCCTACCCTCAAAACGACGCTATAGAGCACTGCACACCAGAACAACTAGACACAAGAACAGTTTTTTCCCGAAGGCCATCACTCTGCTAAACAAATAATTCCCTCAACACTGTCAGACTATTTACTGAATCTGCACTACTATTAATCGTTTCATAGTTCCCATCACCAATCTCTTTCCACTTATGACTGTATGACTATATCTTGTTGCTGGCAATCCTTATGATTTATATTGATATATTGATCATCAATTGTGTTGTAAATGTTGTACCTTGATGAACGTATCTTTTCTTTTATGTACACTGAGAGCATATGCACCAAGACAAATTCCTTGTGTGTCCAATCACACTTGGCCAATAAAATTCTATTCTATTCTATTCTATATAAACACTGCCTAAGGTTTCAGTTGATGAATCCTTTTGACTTCAGAGACTGAGACTGCTGGACAATTAAGTAATGACTCAGTAGTAAAATCAAACAGGACAAATTAATTGCATAATGGCAAGGTGAACGTAGGTAACCTACAGGGATTATAAAACCATTCAAAGAACTAAGGTGACCTGCTGTAATTCACTAACAATGGGTTGTATCCCTTGACTCCACGCAAAAAATAATTGCTTACATATTTGCTGCATACAACCTTCTCTTTGACTTCAAGAAAAAGTTAGTTTTGTTCAAACCTAACATACAAGTGGTGCTAGAAGGGGGCCAAGCATTACAGTATGGCTCTTATAAGAACCTTATAAGAGACTTTTTACTCCTATACATACATGGGCATACCAAAATTTAGAAAGTAGAATACCTGAGTACTTCTAGCAAATATTCATAACTCTTGAATTAGAATGTTATCACGAACAATCATAGACTTGTTTGAAAAATCAGTGCCTATTTGGAAAACTGTGGTAGCTTTTGAGAGACACAATTAAACCACTCTGTGCTAATTCCAAACACTTCATTTAATCCAAGCAGATCCACCCTCATCCACTTTAATAGCTGGAAAATTATTTCTCTCATTAGATGCCTTTTAAAAACTGATAATGTAGAGTCAATTAAAAGTAGCAGAGTCAACTATGAAGGTTTAACTTGAACTGTGCAACTTGATTAATCAAACAATAACATATCAGCACACAATCAAAGCTCATCAAAACTGCCATTCCAGGTGACAGGAATTGCCAAAAACGAGTATCACGTTTTCAGTCTCTGTACCCTGGGAGATGGGTGGTGGCAACAGTGAGGGTGCTGCTTGGAACTGGCCGAAAACTGCCACCACATTTCCATGAGGGCGTGCAGCTCTGCGAATTGCATTGGGGAATCGGGGAGGAAAATGCCCAAAAACGCAAAGCATGGAGGCAATGCTGGGCTCCATGCGCAATGCATGGAGACCAGGACCAGAAGCCGACCATCCTCTGCCTGGGTTGTCTGGAGAAGAGGCCGGGCGGGCGGTGAGCCACCTTGCTGTACGCCTCTCACGCAGAAGCATCCACTTTGCCAAACTAGTCCCAACCTTCGCGCTTCCTGTGACGCTTGCAGAATCAGGCTCCAACCAAGGCAGCAAAAGCGCAGGAGCTTGCCAGGAAGCCCACCGTTGTGTTTACGAGATGGCAGCATCCAGGAGGACTGAAGTGCTGCATCTCTATCGAGCCTTGCTGCGAGAAAGCCAGGCTTTCAATGCCTACGGCTATAGGTAGGAAGACAAGGGCATCTCAGGAGTGGAGCCTTCGGTGCCAAGTCCCTCTTCTGCCGCCATGAAAATCATACCCCACCCCAGCAAACCCACTCCAGTTAAATGCACATAGGATGATAGGGTTTGTTTTAAATGGACAAAACGGACATTGGCTTACCTGAATGTCCATTTTCGGAGTGCTGCAAAGACATTACACTAATGGGTTAATTTCTCATCTATTTGCTCAAGACTGAGTGTAATTTTTTTCTTTTCCATGACCATGCCTCCTGCTTCCTGTGGTCTTTAGTCTTTTCACAAAGGCGTAGTCATCCAAGAATCTGTAGCATAAGGAGACAAAAGAAAGAACACCCACCCCTGCCAGGATCAGGCAGCCTACGGGCCGGGTTGGAATGTCTTCACAACGCTCCAAAAATGGACATTCAGGTAAGCCAATGTCCATTTTCCATAGCGCTGTTCCGATATTCCACTAATGGGACATACCCAATCTTACGGACTCTGGGCTGGGGTCTAACTGATCCCCTGGTCCTGGATGGAAACAACACTTTGCAAAACTCTCCTCCCAAATGATGCCTCCGCAGAGGCAAAGGTGTCCAATTTGTAATGTCTGTCGAAAGATGACAATGACAACCATGTGGCCATTCTACAAATGTCCCAAATCGATGCTTGAGTGGACCAAGCAGCCGTGGTGGCCTCACTATGAGTAGAATGGGCCAAAATATGTCCAGTTAAGGGTTTGGCCTTGAACTCATATGCTTTAGCGATATAGGCCTTCAGCCACCTGCCCACCATAGCAGACGAAACTTTCTGACCCATAGACGAAGGGTAAAAGGATACAAACAAGGCTTCAGTCCAACGAAAAGAAGTTGTTCTCCTGATATGCCTCTGGAGAGCCTTGCGAAAGTCTAACGTGTGCCGTCTGTCTTCCATCGAATGCTGTGGATCTGGACAGAAATCAGGAAGAATAAGCTCCTGCGCCTGGTGAAACTAAGAATTCCCCTTAGGCAGAAAGGCTAGGTCCATTTGTAAAACAACTCTGTTAGTATGGAATATACAGATTGATAAGGCTGCCAGTTCCGATATTCATCTAGCTGAGGTAATTGCTAGAAGAAAAGCAACCTTGAGAGTCAGAAAATGGAGGCTGATAGAACCCAGCAACTCAAACAGAGAAGACGTGAGGGTTTGGAGGACCAGAGACAAATCCCACGTAGGGTAACGATGCACCACAGGAGGGCTGAGATTGGCAGCTCCTTGGAGAAAACAACGAGCCCTCGGAAGTTGATATAGGGATCAATGAGAGTCACAGGTAAGTATTGTTGATTAGGTGGCCACCTGTCAACATAAGGTGGCTGGCGCCAAATCTTTGTCCAGTCCCACCTGCAGAAGCTCCAAAACATCTGGAACCAAAGCTGACGTAGGATCTACATGTACCTTAGCAAACCACTGACAAAAGGCTTGCCAGGAAGTGTCGTAAATCCTGTTCGTAGATCCCTGTCTGGATGCCTGCATCATGCATATCACCTTGTCAGAAAGATTGGCCTTGCTCAGAAGGACCCTTTCAAGTGCCAAACGGTTAAATGGAGCACTGGGGCTCCGGATGGAAGATGGACCCTTGGCTGAGAGAAATCCTGTCTCATGGAATCCTCCAGGGAGGGGACACCAGATCTGCGAACCAAGTCCAGCGAGGCCAATGAGGAGTGATGAGAAGTTCCGCTTATTCTGTCAACAGCTTGCGAAGCACCTTTGGGATGGCTTAAGACCGGGCTATCTACGGGACCGCCTACTGCCACCAACAGCCTCCCATCGACCCGTGCGCTCCCACAGGGAGGGCCCCCTTGGGGTACCGTCAGTTAAACAATGTTGATTGGCAGCCCCCAGGGGGAGGGCCTTCTCTGTGGGGGCTCCTGCCCTCTGGAATGAGTTGCCTCCGGGGCTTTGTCAACTCCCTGACCTTCGGACCCTTCCGCCGTAAGCTAAAGATGCTTTTATTCCATCGAGCAGGGCTAGCCTAAAAATGTAGTTTTTAATGGGGTTTTAATTTTATTATTATTGTTAGTTTTTTTAGTATTTCGGCCACAAATTATATTAATTTTATTGTGTTTTTAAATTGTATCTATTGTGTTTTTTAAACTGGCTGTTAACCGCCCTGAGTCCTTCGGGAGAAGGGCGGTATACAAATTCAATTATAAATAAATAAATGAATGAATGAATGAATGAATGAATGAGTGGTATGGGCAGGAATGCGTAGAGAAGTCCCCGCGGCCAGTGGCACCGAAGAACGTTGTAATTCTCCGCTCCTGGAACCTGAAACCTGGAGAAGTACCTCGGTAGCTGTGCATTCTCCAGACTGGTGAAGAGGTCGAGTATGGGAACTCCAAACCATTGACACAATTCCTGGAACAACAGAGGGTGTAATTGCCAATCATTTGAATCCAGGCGCTCTCTGCTCAGGAAGTCCATCTTGACGTTGGAAGCTCCGGAGATGTGTTCTGCTTTGACTGATAGCGTGTATTTCTCTGCCCAATGCATCTGCCTCTCCACTTCGGCCTTCAGAGCCCTGGACCAAGTGCCCCCTTCTCGATTGATATGTGCCTTTGTGGCCATATTTTCTGTCAACACTAACACATGCTGATCTGTCACATGCTGACCTGTCACCTTGATCTGAAAGTGACGGAGGGCTAGTCGCATTGATCTCGATTCGAACCAATTGATGCTGTTTGTTCATTCCAGTGGGGACCAGTGTCCCTGAGCCACCTATGACAGAAGGTGTGCACCCCAACCTTGAAGACTCGCATCCGTCGTCAGAATGACTCAGTCGGGTTCCTGGAACACATACCCTTGAAGCCGCCAAAGTCCACCAGTGAAGTGAGCCCCAGACTCGCAATGTTACCTTCACCTTGGCCTTTGAATTACTGCGCCTCACTTTTTGGAAAGGTAGGAGGAACCATTGAAGTGGACGAGCGTGATGGCGAACCCAGGGCACAATGGCTATACAGGAAATCATCTTCCCGAGTAGTTGGGACAGCAGAAGGAGTGAAATGGACCTGCTGGAGACCACTTATAATGCCAATTCCTTGATGGTTGAGTGACAGGAAGACTTGACCTTTGAGCAAGTCTATCACTGCTCCCAAGTGCAGAATGTGGGTGGTAGGCTGCAAGTGGCTCTTTGTCCAATTGTTAAATCCCTGGAGATACACTATCATGCTGTCTTTTGTGGCCTGTGACAGTGAAGATGACAGGATTAAAATGTCATCCAGGTAACACAGGATGTGTGTTGGAACCCCACGGACTGATGCCACCAGCAATTTGGTGAATGTTCATGAAGCCGACGACAGAGCAAATGGCATGGCCTGATGCTGGAAATGTAGATTGGCATATGCAAAGCGGAGGAACTTGCAATGTTCCTGATGAATCGGGATGTCTAAGTAGGCTTCTTTGAAGTCCACTGACTGTAACAGGTCCCCTTGCCTTATGCAACCCAGAATAGATTTCAAGGATTGCATTTTGAACCTGATTGAGGTGCTTGAGATTCAAGATTCCCCTCGAGCCCCCCGAACTTTTGGGTACCAGGAAAATGATGGAATAAAAGCCTGTCCCTTCTTGACCTTTTGGTACCGGCTCAATGGCCCTGATATCCAACAAATGTTGAATCTCGGCCTCCATGAGTTGGTTCTTGCCGGGTTGGTGTGAAACCAGACACTGGGGGGGCTCGATAGGAATTCCAAGGTGAGGCCGTATTCCACCATCCAAAGAACACAAGCATCTGTCATGGTGGATGCCCACTGATGGTGGAAATGTTGTAGATGGCCGCCAATGGGAAGTAGTGACATGGCGTCACTTGCCACGATGAAAGGGCCATGACCCGCCCCTCGAAAGGGCTTCTTTTGTGGAACTTGCCGTCTGCTCCAATCCCAGAAAGACTGCCTGTCAAAGGCCCTATCATAGCCTTGCTGATAGAACCACTAGAAATAGGACCCACTGGTCCCTGGCTCCTGCCAAAATGGCTGCTGTTGTGAATAAGGCATGTATCTGCGTTCAGATTGCTTGTAAGAGGAAGACAAAACCTTCCGTTTGTCCTTATCTTCTATGAGAACCAGTTCCAAGGCCTCCCCAAAAAGCGCTGAACCCTTGTAAAGTGCTGAAGCCAACTTCCACTTTGACTTCAAGTCAGCCTTCTAATTGTGCAGCCATAACAGCTGGTGTGATGTATCGTTGGATGCCAAGGCTCTACAGGCAAATTTCGCTGCATCCAAAGATGCATCTGCAGAATATTCCATTGCTGCAATCAGCTTATTGACCTTCTGGTGCAGGCCAATGTCATCCTGAGGCAGATGTTCTTGCAACTGACGAAGCCAAACCAAGGAAGCTCAGTTAAAAAATGAAGCTGACATAGCAGCCTTAGTGGCCCAAGCAGACGCTTCATGAGACTTACAGAAAGTCAGTTCCACTTTACAATCCTCAGGCTTAAGACCTTCCAGCATATCGCTTGACAGCAGAGTGGAAGAGGTCAGAGCAGCAATCGGGGCATCCACAGATGGCAGTAGGAGAGACTCCTCAAGTTCTGGAGCTGAACAATAAACTTTCTTATCATGGCCACTAGGAGCCACTAGTGAACCAGGCTGACTCCATGGCCACTGAACCACCTCAGAAAAAAGTTTTGGATAAGGAATGAAGTCCTGTTCCTTCTTTGGAATCAAAAACAAATTGTCATTAGGAGAGGCAACCTCTAAACTTTGATCCTAAGGTTCCTCAAGTAGTCCCATATTGGTAGCCACTTTAGCCTTATGTAGTAAGGAATTAAAAAGCGATGGGCGGAACAGACCAAGAAAGGCTAGCCTACCAGGTCTCAGCCTTCATCTTCCAAAAATTCCATCTCTTCCGGGCAATCCTCCCCTTGTTAAGAAACCTCACCACTAGAGGAATCGTGTTATGAAGGGGAAGTCTGCCTGCCAATCACAACAGGTTGAAATTGCAGAAGAGGCCTGGTTGCCAGCAAAGGCACCTGACTGGTGTGCTGAATACCCGCTGCCAGCATTTTGGACAGGGTATCAGAAATCAAAGCCTGGATATCCAAAGGTAGAGCAGATGAAGGCCGTTCTTCTGCACAAAACCCTGCTGCAGTCGGGGTGAATGTGGCCTCAGGAACCTGATGCACAGGCACCAAATGACCATTAGGTCCCACCTGTGGTGTGCCCTGGCTTGCCACAGGATCAGCATATGCAACCCCAGGCAATGGCTGAGAAGACATCCCAGGCTCAGAAGTAGCCCAATTTTGGTTTGCAGCAACAGCAACAGGTTGCAATGGGAGTAACACAGCTGGAGCAGCTGAGGTGGCTTCAGATGTAGAAGCACGCACAGGTTCCGCAATTAAAGCAGTGTGTTGTGCTTTATCAAATTGTTTCTCTAAAGCTTTGTGGTGTTTGCCTGCATCTTTGTCTACCCCAGCAGTCTTTTTTGCAGATCTTCCTGCCAAAGGTCTGGCTTTGGCTGACCTACTTCTGGTAGATTTAGCAGTATATTTAGAACCAGCCTAAGTGGCCCTATGGAGCCTTGGAGAGCTTAACTATAGGTTCTATGATCAGAAGCAGACATGATTAATAGATAAAGGAAAGTATATAAATCTTTCCAAACAAGTCCAGACAAATAGTTTCCTTTGAAGGAATAAGATTGTATCCAGGAAAAAATGATTGTAGGGAAATTCCCCAATCAGCAGACAGATAATGCCAGTTTAAATAATGACTGGACTTAATCAGAATTGCAAGTAAGACCACATTGCTGCCAGGCAAACCTGTCCTCCAAAAGGCTGCTCTCAGCACCGCATACAAGCTGCAAGATCCTCAGTCCGCAGAAAGATCCACAGTAAAATGAAACGACCAGGCAAGCAAACACAGAGAGAAATAACTCCAACTCTGCTTCTCAAATACAGCAATCAAACCAGTCTTTCACTTTTAAATGAAGGAAAAACCCTGGCCTTCTCTGCTCCGCTCCAGCAAAGAAGCTCCAAAGAAATGGTGAACGGCAGCAGGAAGCACCCCCCTGCGCCTGCAGCAAGCCAAACAGCTGTTCTTTGGCGCAAATACACTTCACACTCACAAAAATAGTGGCTGCAAGCCGAACTTCCTTTAAATAAGAGCTGAGGCAGAAATCAAGCCTCTCAAGCACCTTGGAGTGTTTGCTGGTCGTTGGAGTTTGCACCGGCGTCCCGGTCAGTGATTCCTAAACCGCTTAATCTAACTGGAAGCTGCAATGGTGGAAGGGGCTCAGCCAACAGCTCATCCCCCTGCACACCTACCAGTGGCAATGTAAACCACGGAATCATCCAAAAGGGACATCTCCAGAACGCTGCTTTTAAAAAAATTCAACCAGGGTGGGGGAAGACGATCTGGATTTGCCAGAGATGCCTAATCCACCACCAGCAGCAAAGGAGATTAATTTCTTCTACCTCTATCAGACTTGCTGCTCCAGAATCCAGTAACAAATCAAAAATCAACAAATTGAAAGCTACACCAAAAATCCAAAGGAAAAAAAACTTTAAAAAAAAACAGAAATATAGGTTAATCTGGCAACTCTCTGCCAGAGAACTGAGACTCAGGTCTTGATTAATAGACTGAGTGAAAAGACTGAAGACCACAGGAAGCAGGAGGTGTGGTCATGGAAAAGAAAAAAATTACACTCAGTTTTAGCAAATAGATGAGAGATTAACCCATTAGTGGAATGTCGGAGCAGCGCTATGGGAAAAGACCTGTACTGCTCGTTATCAAAATTAGAGTGGCAATGAGGATGCTGCTGATCCTCGCCACCTGGAACCGCCCGAAAACACGAGGCGGCGATGGTCTATGGCAATCCCTGCAGCCTGGAACAGTTGATTGGGGGTATTCCGGGAGGCCGATCCACCCGCCAATCAGCTGCTGATGCTGAATCAAGCTGCAATGACATTCTGAAGCTGACAAAGCTGTTTGCTGCAAGGACACTAGCAAGATCAATACTGATGGATGCTGGTAAGCAGAGGCAGAATTTTTTTCCCCTTGTTTTCCTCCCCCAAAACTAAGGTGCATCTTATACTCTGAAAATTACTGTAATTTAAAAATAAAAGAAGTTAATTCTTCTAATCTAAGTTCAACGGGACCTATTCTCAAATACACTCCCAGCCAGAGATTAGAATAAAAAGCACATGGAGTTTTAAAAAAAGAGTAAAGAACTCATTATCCTTGTGTTCTACCTTTTCTCACTAAGAGAAACATTATTTAGATATAATGATAATTTATGTTCAACCTTCCTAGCTTCCATGTTTTTTGCAGAAATCAAACATTAAATTTGACTGAAGCATGAATCTGCATTGTTTAGACGAGACTTTATTTCTGTTTATTTAAGACTTTATTCTATTTATTTAAATGTTACTCCATTTTTCATTTATGGGCTAAAGACATCTCACATAGACCACTGAACAGATTCTTTTAAATTAGAAAGACATGTTCAATTATATTTATAGTTACTATGTGAAAATTTTGGAACTTGCAATTGAGCACATTAGAAACATGTCTTGTTTGGGGAATGAGATAATTCTGGCTAGATCTACTTTCTGCAAGAAGTGTACCACAACACCTAAAATGATTGCTTCTTGCACCCATCTGATAAAAAATATCAGATCAATAGTCTCTCTATATACCTATTTTGCTTCTTAAACTTTTTAAAAATATCAGTTTATTAACTCTTTGTTTTATTTATTAGTTTTCTGTCCTACTCACTTCCATATTAAACTTTATTTTGTGAGACTAGGCTGAAACTGTCATACCTAAAGATGAAGTATGCACATAAGAAGGGTGAACAGACTACTGCTGGCAACGCAGGCTTCGTGGACGTTCCTTTGGGATCGTCTGCCCTGGGTTTCGTCAAACCGTCCCTGACAGTGTAAATGGGCTGTCAAACGGTTTGGAATTCTCTCCCCCAGGAGAAGGGGGAGGGAAGAGTGGTCAGGTTTGGGTAGAGCTCCCCGGGAGCCCCTGGAATTTAACCAGGGGATCGAAGGGTGAGAGCTCCCCTTTAGCCTGACGAAGCTCCGTGCCCAGGGTGCTTCTATTTATACAGAACGAGAAGCTGCGACCATCTCTGTGCCAAGATTTATTTTTAAAGAGAACTCAACACAGACAGAACAAAGTAGGAGGACTAGCAAGAATTTGCAAGTAATAAATCTTAACTTCAGCTCTTAAATAGCTTTCCTTTGAACTAACTTTCAACTTGAGTGGATTTAAGATGGTGTTTGCAATATACAAAGGAAAGTGAAACTATAGAAGGACAAAGGAAGAGAAGAACATAACAAGCTACTTTTTAAATGGAATGAATAAGAACTGTTAATGATTTTTTTTCTTTTTACCTTTTTCTTTATCACAATGTTTAAGAAGAAAAGTTTATTGAATTTTTTCCCCTCTTTTTGGTAGATTTTACAGTTTAAGAATGGCTCTTAAGCAAACAGAACTAACTACTAAAATCTTGGAAACTTCTTCACTTCAAATATGGAATACTTTTTTTTATAGGAACTTTTGGAGGCTTATCTTTTCTTAATAAGTTTTTAAACAAGAGATTTTTACACCAATATATTAAAGATTGGAAATTCTTTATTGTTAGATGTTAAGCTGATTGGTGAGCAGATGGTGGAAAATGTGTAAGATAGAAGACAAGGGGAAGGAGAATGCTTAAGATGTGATTTTGATGGTTTTTTTTTAATATATATATATATAGGGTTTAATTTTTACAACTGACTTATTTTGGGTATAAGGTGTTACTATTTGATATATGTGAGGTATAAAGGAATGGGAAGATGGAATATTGTTTAACTTTTGGAGGACAGATAGAAAAATTTATGGATGTAATGTTGGTATTTGGTTAAATAGAATTTAATTGTTATAATTGATATATTTTGGATATAAGTTATAATTTTAATAATGTTATTTGATAGATGTAAGGTAAATTGAAGAAATATTAATATTAGCAATGTTATTTATGTAAGTGATATTAAAGATATGAGAAGATAGAATATTGTTTATTTTTGGAGATTGGATAAAAATTTAAGAATTTAAGCTGGAAATATGAATTATATTTGGGAGACTGTTTAAGGAAGAAAGGTATATTATAAAAAAATTTCTGATGAATACTGGAAGATGGAATATCGTCTTGGTCTTGATCGATGAAGATTGGATATTAAAAACTATAAGATTCTGAAGACTTCAGGAGTGGAATGGATTGATATATATTTGGTGTTAATTGATGAAGATTGGATATTAAAAACTATGTATTTTATTGATGAACTGGAAATACTAATTTAATTGGAAGATTCTGAAGATTTTAGGAGTGGAATGGACTGATATATAATGGACTGGAAGAAGAATGTACTTTTTTGTTTCTGGAAGGGGAGTTAAGGTCTTAGAGAGAGGAGTGACTATGGATTATGACTTATGTTGTATTTTAATTTATGATTGTTAATCTTATACCCTGTACTTTGTTCTGGGAAGTCTCAGGGGGTGGGAGGGGGGAGGGAGGGGGGGGGGAGATGAAGGATCAATGTAAAGGAATGATTGAAGATATGTAATTAAGAAATAGAAATAATTTGAAATGAAATCGGGCTGCTCAGCTGCCATTTCAGAAGGAATGGAAAGGAGAGGAGAGTGAAGGAAGAAAGTAGGTAGGAAGAGAGAGGTAGAAAAGGGGAAAGGAGAGGAAGAAGAAAGGGAAAGAGAGAGGTTAGAAAGGGTGGAAGAGAAGAGTAGGGAAGGAGGAGAGGATGTAGAAAAGCGAAGGAGAGGAAGAAGAAAGGCGAAAGAGAGAGGGTTAGAAAGGGTGGAAGAGAAGAGTAGGGAAGGAGGAGAGGATGTAGAAAAGCGAAGGAGAGGAAGGATGAAGAAAGTAGAAGAAAGTAGAGAAGGGAGGAGGAAAGGTTTGTTAAGGAAGGAAGTGGTAGCTGGGCAGGTCCGAATAAGTAACAAATGAAAGTTAATGACTAATGTTGAATAAAAGACTGTATATTAAATAGGTTGTTGGAAAATGGAAATAAAACTTTTTTACTAAAAAAAAAGAAAAAAAAGAAGGGTGAACAAAAGTCAGGAAATATCTTGTCTAAAATATCCCTCGGGGAGGTATTGTGTTTTCCCCAAAATAAGACCCAGTCTTATATTTTTGGGGGCTCCAAAATAAGCATTAGGGCTTATTTTTGGGGAAACAGTGTACTGGAGATGGTGAGGAAATGTCATCACCTGGCCAAGCGCCTCACCCTCCATCATTCACACAGCAGGCAGCGAGCGTGTGGGGGCCAACGGCATCTAGCAGCAGCTGCAGCCCACTGCCCCCTTGGCTGGTGCACTTGAGCTGCATAGCCTGCGCAGTGCAGGTAAATCAGAGCGCTGCATCCTCCAAACAGAGGCTGGATGCCAGGGTGGGCGTGTACAGGAGAAGAATGTTCTCTGGCACTGGGAACAATGGGCTTTTCATCCCTCACCTCAGAAGCAAGGGGAAGGAGGGAAAGGGAGAATGGTCGCTCAAGGGCTGCCTCTGCCAGCTGCTGTCAGGGTCCCCTTGATGGACCTTCCCCTCCCCCTGCAAAGTTCCCAGGGTGAGAGAGGGGACAAGGTGGGAAGACATGAGAAGGGTGCCCGGACTTGGGGCACTTTGTTTTGATTCAGACTCTTCTGGGGAAAGTGGCAGCTATTCTTCATGTGTGTTTGGGTTGCTTTTGCAAAAGCATAGGAGCCCTCCAGGTACCATTGGGCACATTTATTTTGGGAAGTGACAGTTGTTCCATTGTCTTGAAACGGGGGAGGACGACAAAAAGCAATTAATTGAAGCCGTGTCTCTTCAAGATCCCATGATCTTCGCCAGGTGCTTGTGTGGTAACACGAAGAGATAAGTGCAAGCCTTGGGAAAAGTTTACAATGGGCCACCCTTGAACCGATCCTTGGATCTGCTAAAGTGGAAATGCATTTGCACAGAAGGTAGTTTGTAAGCCCAACAATGATCTCTTAATGGCTATAGGGGCCAGGTGGAGCTCCATGGGGGAAAATCAAGAGCCACTTTACTGACACGCAGACACAAAGGGGGAGCTTCTGTCTTGTGTGGTTCAGGGGGATGGAGATTGTTCCTTCTGGATGATAGCCGATGCCTTTGGAAAAGGAAATCAGGTTTAAAAGGGGAAAAACTGCCTTGAGGTCAAGTCCTTTGAAGCAGCAGGCGAAGGCAGAGGTGCGAGGGGTGAGGGAGGCACACGATCTGGACACGCCATATAGCCACCTGCCCCATCACGCCTGCAGGCAAGAAAAGACAGATGGAGTCAGGGGTGGTTGTGTGGCGCATCCAGCAGAATAGAATAGAATAGAATAGAATAGAATAGAATAGAATCGGGAACGGGAACAAGAATTGAACAGAACAGAACAGAACAGAACAAAATAGAAATGGAATAGAATAGAATAGAATAGGGAAAAGGAATGGGGAAGGGAACTGAAATGGGAATAGAAAATGGAATAGAATAGAATAGAATAGAATAGAATAGAATAGAATAGAATAGAATAGAATAGAATAGAATAGAATAGGGAAAGGGAATGGGAATGAGGAAGGGAACTGGAATGGGAATAGAAATGGATTAAAGTATGGTGGATCATGCAGAATATTTTGAAAAAGAAGATTAAGTTTACCCCGCAGTTCTTTTTACTAGGAATAATTATGGATTGTACAGCTATAAAGACTAAATTGATTCTGAACTTAATAACAGCCGCAAGACTTTTGATTGCTCAATATTGGAAGAAAGAAGAATTACCTACAATTGAAGAATGGACTCTTAAAGTATCAAATCTGGCAGAAATGGCAAAAATCTCTGCTTACTTGAAAGACTATACACAAGAAAAATATATTTTAGAATGGAAAATGTGGATTGATTATATTCAAAATAAGTATCAGATAAAAAAATATCAAATAGCATATGAGTAAATTTAGGAAATAATTTGTATTAGATATATTTTTGAAGGAGAGGGGAATTGAGAGTGTGAATAAGCGTGGAGAGACTAGAGATTATAATTTAGGAATTATTTTAGATTATGATTGTTAGTTTTGATACCCTGCATTTTGTTCTGGGAAGTCGGGTGGGGGTGGGGGTAAAGGGAAGGAATTGGGGGTTGAGGTTAGTGATGGAGTGATGGTTAATGTACAGGGATTATTGAAGATGTATAAATATAATTAATGTAGGGTCGGGTCTGACCAGTTGCCATTTTAGAACGGTGGGGAGGGAAAAAAGAGAGAGTAGAAGGTAGGAAAGAGGAGAAGAGGAAGGAAGAGGGGTAGAAGAGGGAGAAGAGTGTAGGGTGGAGGGAGGAGAGGAGGTAGATAAGAGAAGGAGAGGAAGGTTTGGAAAGTAAAAGAAGGTAGAAGAGGGAAGAAGGTTAAAAAGGGGGGTGGTGACTGGGCAGGCCCGACTAATTGTATATAACTGTACATTGGATGAATTATTTGATAAGATTGTAAAAATAAAACCTTTTTTTATAAAAAAAAAAAAAAAAAGATCCCATGATCTTCGCCAGGTGCTTGTGTGGTAACACGAAGAGATAAGTGCAAGCCTTGGGAAAAGTTTACAATGGGCCACCCTTGAACCGATCCTTGGATTTGCTAAAGTGGAAATGCATTTGCACAGAAGGTAGTTTGTAAGCCCAACAATGATCTCTTAATGGCTATAGGGGCCAGGTGGAGCTCCATGGGGGAAAATCAAGAGCCACTTTACTGACACGCAGACACAAAGGGGGAGCTTCTGTCTTGTGTGGTTCAGGGGGATGGAGATTGTTCCTTCTGGATGATAGCCGATGCCTTTGGAAAAGGAAATCAGGTTTAAAAGGGGAAAAACTGCCTTGAGGTCAAGTCCTTTGAAGCAGCAGGCGAAGGCAGAGGTGCGAGGGGTGAGGGAGGCACACGATCTGGACACGCCATATAGCCACCTGCCCCATCACGCCTGCAGGCAAGAAAAGACAGATGGAGTCAGGGGTGGTTGTGTGGCGCATCCAGCAGGCTGGATTGCTTGTCTCCCCACCTTTGTACCTCCACCTGTTGCTGGTGCTGCAGCGGCAAGGCAGGTGGAGGGGCGAGGGTGGTGCCACGCCATGGCCCCTGCACGCTTGGCCCCCAACATCCAACCTTGTTCTCCAGCTCCACCACACACTGCAACTGCAACACCAGCTAGCTGCAACTGCTTCAGGACACCATTGACCCTTGAGTGCGTGCTTGCTGCCTCCTGTGCTGGCCACCCCCAGAGGGCTGATGCTCTTAACTGGGGCTTATTTTGGGGGTAGAACTTATATTGAGAGGAGTATGAAAAATCATGCTAGAGATTATTTCCTGGTTGTGTCTTATTTTCGTGGAAACACGGTAATTAAGAAGGAACCAAGTCACTAAGGAAACAAAGAAAAAAATTCATCTGAGTAGACAAAAGAAATTGGGTCTGAGTACATGGAACACCCCCTCAACTTCCAGCAACAACTACCAGACTTGAAAATCAACAAATCAAGATCAACTACCAATCTTGTGAAGGACTTCAATGACTTTGGAGGATAAAAGTGGTTCTGAATTCCGTCCACTCTTTTGAGTTGTCTTTGGATCCAGACGTGGTGGCTTTTGTTCCTCTGGCTAGCGCCTATAGTCTAGTTGAGGACATGGGTAAGTATGAGAGTGTGCTTTTGTATGCACATGTGAAAAACAGCGAGGGAGAGGAGGCACGTCTTGTCGAGACTGTTTGGGATGAGTTTGACCCTGTGGCTCCTGAGGACGTGGACAGGTTGTTGGGGAGGCTTCACGCCACTACATGTTTACTGGACCCGTGTCCTTCCTGGCTGGTACTGGCCACTCAGGAGGTGACACGAGGCTGGCTCCAGGGGATTATCAACGCTTCTTTGTTGGAAGGGGTTTTCCCTGCCGCCTTGAAAGAGGCGGTGGTGAGGCCCCTCCTCAAGAAGCCCTCCCTGGACCCAGCTATTTTGGGTAATTATCGTCCAGTCTCCAACCTTCGCTTAATTGCGAAGGTTGTAGAGAGTGCTGTGGCGCGACAGCTACCCCAGTACCTGGATGAAGCCGTCTATCTAGACCCGTTCCAGTCCGGCTTCCGACCCGGATACAGCACGGAGACAGCTTTGGTCGCATTGGTGGATGATCTCTGGAGGGCCAGGGACAGGGGTTACTCCTCTGCCCTGGTCCTATTAGACCTCTCAGCGGCTTTTGATACCATCGACCATGGTATCTTGCTGCGCCGGTTGGGGGGATTGGGAGTGGGAGGCACCGTGTATCGGTGGTTCTCCTCCTATCTCTCTGACCGGTCGCAGACGGTGTTGACAAGGGGGCAGAGGTCAACCGCGAGGTGCCTCACTTGTGGGGTGCCGCAGGGGTCGATCCTCTCGCCCCTTCTGTTCAACATCTATATGAAGCTGTTGGGTGAGATCATCAGTGGCTTTGGGGTGAGATACCAGCTGTACGCTGATGACACCCAGCTGTACTTTGCCACCCCAGGCCACCCCAGTGAAGTTGTCGAAGTGCTGTCCCGGTGTTTGGAAGTCGTACGGGTCTGGATGGGGAGAAACAGGCTCAAGCTTAATCCCTCCAAGACGGAGTGGCTGTGGATGCCGGCACCCCGATTCAGTCAGCTGCAGCCGCGGCTGACTGTTGGAGGTGAGTTATTGGCCCCAAAGGATAGGGTGCGCAACTTAAGTGTCCTCCTGGATGAACGGCTGTCGTTTGAAGATCATTTGAGGGCCGTCTCCAGGAGGGCCTTCCATCAGGTTCGCCTGGTTCGGCAGTTGCGCCCCTTCCTTGATCGGGATGCCTTGTGCACAGTCACTCATGCGCTCATTACCTCTCGCTTGGATTATTGTAATGCTCTCTACATGGGGCTCCCCTTGAGGTGCACCCGGAGGCTTCAGTTAGTCCAGAATGCAGCTGCGCGGGTGATAGAGGGAGCTACACGTAGCTCCCACGTAACACTGCTCCTGCGCAGACTGCACTGGCTACCTGTGGCCTTTCGAGTGCACTTTAAGGTTTTGGTTACTACCTTCAAAGCGCTCCATGGCTTAGGGCCTGGGTACTTACGGGACCGCTTGCTGTTACCGCATGCCTCCCACCGACCCGTACGCTCTCACAGAGAGGGATTTCTCAGGGTGCCGTCCGCCAAGCAATGTCGGCTGGTGGCCCCCAGGGGAAGGTCCTTCTCTGTGGGGGCTCCCACACTCTGGAACGAGCTTCCCCCGGATTTACGCCAAATACCTGACCTTCAGACCTTCCGCCGCGAACTGAAGACACATCTTTTCATTCGCGCGGGGCTGGCTTAAATTTTATCGATTTTAAATTTTATTGATTTTAAATTTTTTAATATTAATTTTAATGGGGTTTTAGTTTTATATATTTTAAAGTTTTTTAGGCCAATTATAAAATAAGTTTTTTAATTTGTATTTTAAATTGTATATTGTATTGTCTGTTTTTACTTTTGGCTGTACACCGCCCTGAGTCCTTCGGGAGAAGGGCGGTATAAAAATTGAATAAATAAATAAATAAATAAATAAACAAACAAATAAATAAATAAAATGCCCATTGTTACTAGTAATGTTTTGCGGTTACTTTATATAACTGATCTCTGTGTATTTCAAAGAACCTGTTGGGTATCTCAATGTTTGGTTGAAAATTTGAGTGTATCCCTAATTAATTCCTGCTGTTGCCCAAAGCTGTATGTCCTGTCTGGTTCAGCAGCACATATCTGGAAAACCCAGATAGAAAGCAAGAGAGGCTTACAACAGGCTGTGTATGTGTTTAGCCATAAGCTGATCCTGGCAGTAAATATAATAATTTCCATATTAACCAAACTCTAATAATTAGATTACTATTCAATTGATGTCAACCTGCTGCTTTCATTCTGAAGGAAAAACATACTTTCTGGATTGAGCCAAAGCATTTTGTTACTTACGGTCACCCATCAGTTGATTCTGGGATGTGCAAATATAGGAGATGGAACTAGATTCCTTTCATACCATTGCTCCCCCCGCAATTAGTATTTGCAGTAATGGTAACCCCAACCCAGAGGTAACACTGGGTCTTCAAGATCAATAGCTCTTGCTAGTCTTTGGCCCCACCCAAAATTACCTGTTATCTGTACAAATGCATTTGTGTATAAACACTGAGCATGGAGATTTAAAATGTCATATCTTAAGATTTCAAAAATCCAACATTTTGGGGTTTTATATCTTGAGAACTATGGTTGCTTGTGGGGAGGGGGAGAACTTGCCCATTCAAAAATGCCTAACTAAAATGAAAAAAATGGCAGAGAGCGCTGAGGGCATGGAGATGTCTGTTGTTATGAAGATAACACTCAGATCACAAGTCTAGCGGGATTAACACTATCATAAGGCAGAATGAAACAAAAGTTTTATGTAGAAGATTGAGGAAAAGAAGTTGCTGTTGCCCAGCTGTTCCTTCTGAGCTTCCCAGAATCCTTTTCTCTTTGAAAACACAACTGTGTATATCACACAACCTGTCTTGCATTCCTTAAACTATCATATCGCCTTCAAGGGCAGTTGAGGATTCAGTCTCATTAACTAACTTTGTTAGTTCAGCTGCTTTCTATAAATGGAATGCAGGAGAGAACTACCTTGTCCTTGGCAGGAAACAATTGTTAAGTCTCCTAATTAGCTGGATAAATGGTTTAGATGTTAAGTACCAATTTTATAGTGTAGCCTAAATATACCAAAATGTAAAACTCATCTATTCATCTGCGCAGGACTGGACTAGATTTTAGATTTTAAATTTAAACTGGTTTTAATGGGTTTTATTATGTATACTGTTATTTTTAATTATTTGGCTATTTGGAATAAGTTTTTTAATCGATGTTTTATTTTGTATTTATATGTATTTTTTATCTGCCTGTAAACCGCCCTGAGTCCCTAGGGAGATAGGGCGGTATAAAAATACGAAAAATAAATAAATAAATAAATATACATTTTATCCCATGGGAGACATTTCTTATGTAGTCTTCAAAACATGCAAACTTTGCACCCTTCTCGCACATCCTATACATCTAAATGGTGTAGAATACTAACCAGTCATCTCCCACATTGAAAGCATTGAGGCTTTTGGTAAATCCTTGCATGTTGTTAGGACTAACTCTCTGAAGGAAGTCAATATAATCTTCTGAATGAAAGCGACACATGTCATGCTGAGAAGCTTGATACGGCTTAAATACCTGCAAGAAAAAAATGCTTTTGTTAACAGCTGTATTCAAAGAGCTGTATTGAAAGAGTTGCTAAACCACAAACTTCTAATTTATGTTAAATTCTAGTCACAATTTCCAAATAAAATAATCTGTTCTTTTTTAAAAAAAAATTATAAAGCATCTTAAATAAAAACCATTTTATTATTGAACAAGCTTGTAAAGGCTAAAGTTCACTTTCTCAGATACATGTGGTAGGTTACCATAAGCTGGCAATTGGGGAGGAAAGGATGGAGAAGACTTCAATTGAAGGAAGAAAAAACCTAAATTGAACAGTGTTAAATATAAAAAGACAAAATAGTTAAAACTACTATTACTATTATTTTTACAAAACATTTTTTTTTGAAAAAAAGTTTTTTATTTTTAAACAAACATAAAAACATAGCATCATCTTCAATTGTAAATACAAACAGTGTGTTGGTTGGTTACAAATCTTTTGTGCATTTTCACCATATTAGTTTACCTAATTTCACATTTTATCAATCTAATATATATCCAAATATTTTTATCCTCCTTGATCATTTACTTAACTATGGCTATTTCTTCCCTCACTTCATACAAAATGTTCTAAAAATTTTAATTAGCTTATATTGTATCTTTTATTTCATCATCCTGAATCAATTCCGTAATAGTATATCTTTATATTATATTTTGTATATTTCCACCATTCTTGTATTGTAAAGATCTCTACCAAACTTCATTACCATATTTTTTTTATCTAGCCATTGATAAAATAAGTCCCATATCTTATAATATTGTTTATCTTCCTGTTCTCTAATTTCAAATGTCAATTTACTCATTTCAGCACATTCCATTATTTTCTTAATAATTTCATCCTGTGGTATTTTCTCATTTTTCCAATTTTTAGCAAACACAATTCTAGCCCGTTACTACATTTTTGTTTGTTTGTTTACATTTATACCCCGCCCTTCTCCGAAGACTCAGGGCGGCTTACAATGTATAAGGCAATAGTCTCATTCTATTTGTATATTTTTTTACAAAGTCAACTTATTGCCCCCCCAACAATCTGGGTCCTCATTTTACCTACCTTATAAAGGGTGGAAGGCTGAGTCAACCTTGGGCCGGGCTCGAACCTGCAGTAATTGCAGGCTGTGTTCTAATAACAGGCTTCTCTACTGCCTGAGCTATCCCGGCCCATTCACAATCAAGTATCTCAATTCTCTATTGTATGTTTCAGGTATAATCCCCAATAAGAAAACCTCTGGTTTAAAGCCTATACGCTTTTTTATCATTTTTTCCAACCATGTGTGGATTTTAGTCCAGTATCTTTTAACTTCTACGCACGTCCACCACATATGGTAATATGAGCCCAGTATCTGATGACATTTCTAACATTTTTCGGATTTATTCTTGAACATTCTGGCTATTCTCGTCGGGGTAAATGCCACCTGTAAAACATCTTATAAAAATTTATATGCCGTTGACATTGTCATTTTATAGTTTTGCAACCACTGTTTTTGCCATTTCTCTAAGTCAATCCCATGTCCAAAATTTTTTCCCCAAGCAATCATTGTTTCTTTAACTTGTTCTTCTTCCAATTTAACCTCTAATAAATATCCAAATAGTTTTTTAATTACGTTTTCATCAGTACCTGTTAAAATTTTATCTAAATTAGTCAGATTATTACAAAAACCTTCTGTCTTAAAATCTGTATTGTATCTAGAATGTATTTGCAAGTAAGAAAACCAATTCATCTTTATACCTTGTACTTCTAATTCTTGCATAGATTTAAATTCACCCTTTTCATTCAATAATTCACTAAATCTAAGAATGTGTTCCTTTCTAAATGTTATTGAATATGCGAATGCTTCAATAGTTGATAACCAGACTGGAATTTTTTTTTTTTTAATTCAAAAAGTTTTACAAAAATTTTTTCTCCCTTTCCCCCCCACCTCTCCCCTCCCTTCACAACCCCCCTCCCCCCCCAAGACTTCCCAGAACGGGCACAAGGTATAGTTAAAAATAAAACAAACATATGCTAAAAAAATTTCATCCCAACTTAATTATACCCCTACAATCATCAATTCCTAACTTCCCCTGAAAACAATCAAAAATAATACATCATAATCATTCAAAAACAGTCTGATAACTCTTAGTCTGATATCTACGTTGAATATAGTCAATCCATTTTTTCCATTCCTTTAAGTATCTTTCTTGCGTATTGTCTTTCAAAAAGGCTGATATCTTCGCCATCTCAGCCAAATTGGCAACCTTCAATATCCATTCTTCTACTGTAGGTACTTCTTTTTTCTTCCAGTATTGTCCTATTAGTAATCTTGCTGCTGTTATTAGGTTTAAAATCAATTTAGTCTCAATTACTGTACAATCCGTAATAATTCCCAACAAAAAAAATTGCGGCAGGAACTTTTATCTTCTTTTTCAAAACATTTTGTAAAATCCAACAAATTTTTATCCAAAAGGCCTTTATGTCCTTACAAGTCCACCAAATGTGAAAATATGTAGCGTCATCACAATTACATCTCCAACATTTTGCTTGCATATCTGGATACATACACGATAATTTTTAGGATCTAGATGCCATCTATAAAACATTTTATAAAAATTTTCCCTCAGATTCTGTGCCTGCGTGAATTTAACATTTCTAACCCAAATTTTTCCCAAGTTTCCAATAATATTGGCTCCTGAAAATTTTGTGCCCACTTTATCATACAGTCCTTTACCAAGTCCCTTTCAGAATCTATTTCAAGTAACACATTATACAATCTCTTTATATGCTCCTGAGACTGATTTCTAATTTGCTTTACCAAATTTCCCTCGTTCTGCTCTATACCAATTTTCTGATCTTCCTTCCATCTAGCACGTAGTTGCTCATATTGAAACCAAGTATAATTTTTCCCTTCCTCTTTTAATACTTGCAGAGATTTTAATTGCAAATTACCTCTTTCAGTATACAAAAGATCTTTATATGTAATCATTTCCTGATTCTGTTCTATATTTATATTTTCTATTGTATGTCTAGGACTTGCCCATATAGGAACCTTATAATTTAGTTTATAAGACAGACTGGAATTTTTAAATAATGTTGTTTCTTAATCTTCTCCCAGTTTAATAGCAAGGTCTCTCATATAAAATGTCTTCTAAAGTTCCCCTGTGTTTTTACTTCCTTGTACCATAAGAAGGCATGCCATCCCAACAACAAATCATGTCCTTCTAAAGTCAATATTCTAGTATTTCTTAGCATTATCCATTCCTTGATCCACATCAAATTTGTTGCTTGATAATATAATTCCCAATTAGGCAATCCAAAACCTCCTCGTATTCTGGCATCTTGCAACGATTTTAGTTTTATCCTCACCTTTGTACCCTGCCAAATATATTTCAGCACTATTTTATCCAATTCCTCAAAATATTCTTTCCCCAACCTAATTGGAATTGTTTGGAACAGAACAAATATAAAATTCTAGGCAATATATTTATCTTAATCGTTGATATTCTCCCTATCAGTGATAGTTGTAAATTCTCCCACTTTGCCAAATCTGTCACTATCTGTTGTTTGAGTTTACTATAGTTATTCTCTTTAAGTGTACTACATCTTGCTGTCAAATATATTCCCAAATACTTAATCTTATTTGTGACCTGCATCTTTGATAGTTCCGCCAGTTCTTCTTTTTGTTTTATTAACATATTTTTGTCAAGATCTTCGTTTTATCTTTATTTATTTTCAAACCTGCTACTTTTCCATATTCTCCTATCTTGTCTATCAGTTTAGTTATTGATTCTAATGGATCTTCAAGAATAAAAACCAGGTCATCAGCGAATGACCCTAACCCTAACCAGAATTCTTCAAGAGTAACAATTGAATTAGTAACTGCATCCCAAAAACGAAGACCAAAATATGCACAAGAATCAAGAGTAATGGGATACAGGATCTAAAAACTTTTAGCTGGGGAACACCTGGGCTATTATATTGGACGAAGTATCATGACTATCAAATAATCGATGCAGAGGGTCCCAATAGCAGATCCCCCACTGACCCTCTGCACCAGCACCCGCTTCTGAGCCAACTCCAAAGGGATTCCCAGTTAAAGAACACTGGAGTAGTTCAATCTGGAGGTGATCAAATCTTCCAGATAACTGGTACACCAACCAAAGATGAGCAAAAACTTAGCCACAAATTCCATCAGAAACGTAAGTATGTTACACACTAAGACTGAGTATTTGATTCCTGATTGAACTACTCCAGTGTTTTTTACCTGGGGATGCCTTTGGAGTTGACTCAGAAGCTGGTGCTGGTGCAGAGGGTCAGTGGGGGATCTGCTATTGGGACCCTCTGCACCAGCTCCAGCTTCTGAGTCATTTCCAAAGAGACAAAGGTCACTACTTTGGGGGCAGAGCTGATGTCACTACAAGACGACATGCAAGTTTAAACCTCCAGGCTTGCAGTTGAAGAGTTCCTGCCAGAACGATCCATTTTTGGACCTCACTGTCCTGAAGCGACAGTGGTTGTTTTGGGCACTTCCTGAGGATCTCAGGGACATCACAAATCCCTGATTGATCCAGGAGAAGCCCTTTTTCTGGGCAGGAAATTCTAGCCGTAAAATGGCTACTGAAATTGGGACAGCTCCTGATCAGAAAAACTGAAAGAAATGTGCTGGTGTGGTGAGACTTTCTTTTCAAAATTGTTTTAAAATCATCCTGACTCTAGAGAAGAGTTTAAATTTGGGGGAAAAGAAACTTAGCGGCGATTTAAAGCTATTTTAAAAGAAATTAAGTTCCTTCTAATTTTTAAAAGACAAACTTTTTCTTTTTTGGTGGAGTGCCTCTCTGTTGGATTATTTGGCAAGATTGGTCTGGATTGAACAGCTACATTCCCCTTTCAGATTTCTCTGTGTCTTTTCTTTTTTCTTGCTTTTCTTTTGGGATTTTTTCTTTTCTTTTCTTTTATTAATTGGCAATATAATTTTTTTTTTAAAACGGACTTTTTTCTTTTCTTTTTTTAAAAAAAGAAGAACTTCCTCCTTCCACTATTTTTTTGTTTAAACAAAGAGCAGTAAGGAAAAGCTTAACAACACTGCCATCTAGTGGACTTTTTTTTCTTTTCAAGTGTAATCTCCCTGATGTAAGAAAGTTGCTATACTATATCCCAAGGGCTCTATGTGTTTACTTTGTTGTCTTGGAGATAGTGGGTGAGAGCATTAAAGAGACTTTGTATCTCTACAGCTTTGTTTACTCAGGTGCTCTGCTGGATACTATCAATTAAAGGAGCTTGAAAGAAGCCTGAAAGGAGGGGAGGGGGAAAAAAGATTTTTTATTTTCTTGGAGATTACTTCAGCGACTCTGACAGAGAGCTGTTGATAATTATTGAGAGCCAATAAAGAAGAACTTTTTCCCCTTGGTTCTCTACATGTGGATTAAAAATAAAAGAGATTAATACTTTCTCATTTTTATTTTCATCTATTTTTTCCTCTCATTCTTTTTCTTGCTTTTCTTTTGGGATTTTTTCTTTTCTTTTCTTTTATTAATTGGCAATATAATTTTTTTTTTAAAACGGACTTTTTTCTTTTCTTTTTTTAAAAAAAGAAGAACTTCCTCCTTCCACTATTTTTTTGTTTAAACAAAGAGCAGTAAGGAAAAGCTTAACAACACTGCCATCTAGTGGACTTTTTTTTCTTTTCAAGTGTAATCTCCCTGATGTAAGAAAGTTGCTATACTATATCCCAAGGGCTCTATGTGTTTACTTTGTTGTCTTGGAGATAGTGGGTGAGAGCATTAAAGAGACTTTGTATCTCTACAGCTTTGTTTACTCAGGTGCTCTGCTGGATACTATCAATTAAAGGAGCTTGAAAGAAGCCTGAAAGGAGGGGAGGGGGAAAAAAGATTTTTTATTTTTCTTGGAGATTACTTCAGCGACTCTGACAGAGAGCTGTTGATAATTATTGGAGAGCCAATAAAAGAAGAACTTTTTCCCCCTTGGTTCTCTACATGTGGATTAAAAATAAAAGAGATTAATACTTTCTCATTTTTATTTTTCATCTATTTTTTTTCCTCTCATTCTTTTTCTTGGGATTATTTGGCATAATTGGATTAAGATTTATAAGAATCGGAAGAACTTTTTCTTCTCTTTCTTTCTTCAATCTCTGACATTTCTTATTTTTTCTTTTTTCTTTTTGGGACTAATTCAATTTGGATTAAGACACAGAAGAGTCTGAAGAAACTTTTTGTGTAACTTTTGTGGCCTTGGACTACTATTTGGATTTTTGTTGTTTGCGTTTCTATATATAAAAATGAGTAGGAAAGGAACAACATATGCTCCTTCCTCCTCACCATCAGGATCTCAAAGGACAATACAATCAATGCTTCTACAGGAGAAAGAGAAAAGGAGAAAGATAAAGAAGCCTCCCTTCAGCTCATTTTACAGGTGATTCAGAAATTGCAAGTGGAAGTAGAACAGATCAAGCAAAGAACAGAGAAAACGGACGAAAAAGCGGAAGATATTCAACAAATCCTGAAAAAATATGAGGATAGACTCCAAAAAGTTGAGGAGAGAGAGGAGAAAAGAGACAACAAAAATCAAAATATTTATAGTAGACTGGAAGAGACTGGAAGAGATAAAGGTGGATCTTTAGGCTGGGAGATTGACAGAGCAGAATTCTTTCTTCGATTCCAGAATATAGAGGAAGAGAAGAGTGAGAATTTGGCTGATAAAATGGTAGAAATTTTGGACTTCCGCTTGGCGCCACCTTTCTCGCTGGGTGCTAATTTATGGCACTCCGCACTGGATATGGTAAAAGTCGGTTTAAACAGCTACGAACAGCTGTTCCCGACTTAATTTTCCCTCTCTGGTTGAAAGAGCAGGGGAAAGAGCAGGGGGGGGGAGAGTGGTAGATTCCCCTAGGGGCTTTGTTTTTGTTATGCAAAGTCCCGAAAGGCTGAATCCCATTGAATTCCTCCTTATCTCCAGTATTCAGCGCGTCTCCTGCAAAAGCAGGAAAAGAGGAAGGTGTCCATTTCTGCTAACAATTGCTTTTTTTCTTGTGGATCTCTATAAGCAGACGGAAGAAGCATGAGTGAACAATTACTGGTTTGCAAGTATTTTTGATTTTCTGACTTCCCCCTATTTTAAAGAGAAAAATTTTTTTCCTTCTTTTAAAATGGCGTTTCAGAGTAACTGAAAGTAGACCGATAGCTTTGCTGCGAAATCGAAACTGAATGGAGATTTTATCTTATTGTGTTGGACTGTGGATTGTTGGATTATATTACGTTGTTTAAGTATTTCATAAGGGGATTTTCAGCAAGAACTTTGCCATGAAGGTTCTTTCAGAAGAATGGATTCGTGACTTTACACAGGATTACACAGAAAGAATGTATTTAATTATTCAAAAATACGAACTGATAAAAAATGGGGACTTTTTGGATCAAGGCTTGGAGGAAATTAACCAGTGTGATCAGGACTTGGAAAATGGAATGGAGGAGATACAAACAAAAGTGGATAAATATGAAGATATGATCGTGAATAAAACAAGTTGATGTAAAGAAGTTTCCTTTAAATAGTTTGGATGAAATGTCAGAATTTGTGCTACAGGAGGCTGTCTCCCGAACCGAAAATATGTACAGATTTAATGCTTTTCAAGAGTTCTCTTTTTGGACTGATGGAATATACGGTAGTAATTTGTGGATTTTTGGACATAAGGAACTATTAGGAAATATTGTGACTGACTTTTCAAAAGGAGTAATGAAGGAAAGACAGAGATTAATGCATCAAAAAAAATGGCAAGAGACAAAAGTATTATCCTTGAAACGAGGTTGTTTTGAATTATTAACAGACAAAAATATTAGTGTCCCTGAAAGACAATATGTGAGGAAGATCTGGAAGAAATGGGTTGATTATATGTTTTATATCTATCATAAAAGACTAGGTATTTGGATTTATACTGGATTTTGATGAGGAAGGACTAAATTTGAATAGATATTGTAATTTTCGGTATTGAAATTTCATAATGTGTTGTACTGTATTTTAAATAGAATATTCTTGAAAGATTTTATGTAAGAAAGACCTCAGGGAAAAATTATATGGTTATATAAGCTATAAGGGAGATATTCTTTGAATTGGATTGGATTTTTATGCTTTAGCTGGTTTTAAATACTTTAGAATTAATTTGTTCTATTGATTTATATATTTTATTACTGTTAATTGTTAATTTTTTTTTCCTGAAGGATTTTGGTTATGTTAGGAGGAAGTCAGAGCTAGAGAGGGAAAATTGGTATAATAGTTTTGGGGAAAAATTTTCTTAGCATATGTTTGTTTTATTTTTAACTATACCTTGTGCTTCTTCCGGGAAGTCAGGGGGGAGGGGGGAGGGATCAGTGAAGGGAGGGGGGTTGGGGGGAAAGGGGAAAAAAATTTTTTGTAAAACTTTTTGAATAAAAAAAAAATGGTAGAAATTTTGGCTGAAGTGTTAGAAATTAGCAAGGAAAAGGCGCTTAGCCAGTATTGCTGAGAACTTCAGAGTACTTGCATACAAGATATGCAACAAGGAATAACTTTCCTAGAGAAGTTCATATAAGATTCACCAAAAAATCAATCAAAGCACAAATTTTACAAATGGCAAGAGACAAAACGTTGAAATATAAAGGCAAAGAAATCATTGTATTGAAACAAGTTCCAAGAAAAGTAAGAGAGTTGAGAAGAGAATACCAATTTTTGATTAAAATTTTATTGCAGAAAGGCATTAATTATAGATGGCTGGCACCAGAGGGCCTGGTGTTTACATGGCAACAGCAAAAATATAGAATAGATACTATAGACAAAGCCAAGGATTTTTATGCAGAATTCTTGAAAGAGAAAGAAATGGATACAAGTGCTGAAATTACATTGATTGAATTACAGGAGTCAGAGCTATTGGCGTTGCTTGAGAAAGAAGGTGCTGTGGGTGGTAAGGTAGAAGTTAAGCCATGTCGTGAACCCAGATCGACAAGAGCGATAAACCCTAATTATAAAGTATAGAAATGGAAGAGAGAAAATGGATATCAATAAATGTAAATGGATTAAATTCGGCTATAGAGAGGAGAAATACATTTCACAAATTAGAGAAATTGAAATTGGATATAATTTGTTTGCAAGAAGTACATATTAGAGGCTCCATCGGCCTCTTCGAACTCTCGGCGGCGGCCTGGTTCTCTTCGTCGGGCGTTGGCGCCGGTGGAACCCCGGGACTGCTGGCGGGACTTGGCGACTGGTGCCCCCTCCCGGATGGTGGGGATTTCAGTGGCCTGATTGCGGTGGCGATGGGGCATTCCCGGCGGCGATGGCCGGGCGGAGGTGGTAGGCGGAGGCGGAGGCGGTAGGCGGCGGCGGCCTGCCCCGGTGCTTTGAGGCGGCGGATGGCCCGGTAGGCCCAAGGTGGTTTGTGGCCTTGCCCTAGTGGTGTGGATATCTGGTGGTGCCTGAGGAAGGCCCACGGGCCCAACGGATACCCCTCCATTATTTAACATCTTTAAATAACATCTTTATCATCGTTCCTCCCCCCCTTCTTCCATAGTCCACCCCTGGTTGCTTGTATGGGGTGGTGAATTGACTGAGTCAGCGGTTTGGTCATCTACCGCACATGGATTACCTCTAACTGTTTCCCATCAGGACAGACTGGTCATGGTCACTTTACCATCTGCTTTGTCATCTGCTATCATCTTGACCAGCCCAGGATGGGCCTTTTGCCGGACCTTCTCAGTGATGCGAACATTTACTGCGGCTGACCTACTTGCCCTGCGAGATGCCCCTCTCTCGCGGGTTTGGCCCTCCAGATTATCGAGGGCCCACCTTGAGGACGGGCTTTGGAGTCCCGAGAGGTGGCATGCGAAAAATAGGAGGCTTAGGGGTTTTTTAATTAGTTGTTTTAATAGATTTTTTAAGGGGAGTTTTAATGGGGATTTTAAGGGTTGGGAGGGGGGGAGGGATTTGACGGGTAGGGGAGAGAACCCGTCGGGGAGGGATCCAGCCCCTGTGCTTGTTCGCGACATTGTTACATCTGGTCTGAAGGCAGGGGGGGAGGGTTCTGTTCCAGGACTAGAGGGCTGTCCAATCTGTATGGTAAGTGGGAGAGGCAGATATGGCGGAGGGGGGGGTGCCGTATCGAGTGTTGGGAGCACGTGCTCGATGTTTGACGGTGATCACGTGCTCCGGCCCCTAAGTCCCTACCCGTTCCTCAGGCGGCCATGATCCTCAGAGCCTGGATCTTCGGTTGATGTTATGTAATGCCTGGTCCGTGGCTAATAAAGCCCCCCTGATTTGCGATCTTATTCAGGGGGAGTCCGCGGACCTTATGGGCATTACGGAGACCTGGTTGGGTCCGGAGGGGGGGGTTCCCCTCGTTGAGCTGTGCCCTCCAGGTTTCCGAGCATTTCATCAGCCGAGGGCCCAAGGTAGGGGTGGGGGGGTGGCGGTTGTCATTAAGGAAGATCTAGAACCGAGGGAGGCCACTGTTCCTCAGATTGCCGGTTGTGAATCCCTCTATGTGAGGTGGGGCCATAGGAATCAGTTGGGCTTGTTGATCGCGTACCTGGCTCCTTGCTGTGTGACCACAGCCCTGCCTGAGCTGTTGGAGGTACTTGCCTCTGTGGCGGTTGAGACCCCCAGACTTATAGTCATGGGGGATTTCAACTTGCATCGGCTGGCTTGCTATCGACTGCAGCTCGGGAGTTCCAGGCTTCCATGACGGCCTTGGACCTGATTCGGGTAAATGATGGCCCCACGCACATGGGGGGAGGCACACTGGACCTGATTTATATCTCTGGTCAGTGGTTAAATGATCTGGAATTAGATGATTTAGTAACAGAACCGATGTCATGGTCCGATCATTTTCTCCTTCGACTAGACTTCCGAACCGCCATCCACCATCGCAGGGAGACGGAACCTATACGGTGGTTCCGTCCCAGGCGCCTGATGGACCCTGAGAGGTTCCGGACGGAGCTTGGGCCATTCCCTGAGGATCTGGCCCACGGCACGACTGAGGAACTAGTTGCGGCCTGGGAGCGGGCCGCGGCTGGGGCCTTGGACCGTGTCGTGCCTTTGCGACCTCTGACCCGGCGCAGATCTCGTTTGGCCCCTTGGTTCTCCGAGGGGCTGAGGGAGATGAAACGCCGGAGAAGACGTCTAGAGAGCACCTGGAGGTCCAGCCATTCCGAAGCTGATCGGACACTAGTTAGGTCCTATTCTAGGACCTACCTAGTGGCAATGAGGGAGGCGAGGCACTCATATGCCTCCACCCTCATTGCGTCGGCAGATAACCGCCCGGCCGCCCTGTTTCGGATGACCCGCTCCCTCCTTCATCAGGAGGTGCGGGACAACCCTTTGCAGGGACGTGCTGAGGAGTTTAGTGGTTATCTATACGATAAAATCGCTCAGCTCCGGGATGGTCTGGACCGAAATTGGGATGATCCAAGCGAGGGAGAGGAGACACGTCTTGTTGAGTCCATTTGGGATGAGTTTGACCCTGTGGCTCCCGAGGACGTGGACAGGTTGTTGGGGAAACTTCACGCCACTACATGTTTACTGGACCCGTGTCCTTCCTGGCTGGTACTGGCCACTCAGGAGGTGACATGAGGCTGGCTCCAGGAGATTATCAACGCTTCTTTGTTGGAAGGGGTTTTCCCTGCCGACTTGAAAGAGGCGGTGGTGAGACCCCTCCTCAAGAAGCCCTCCCTGGACCCAGCTATTTTGGGTAATTATCGTCCAGTCTCCAACCTTCGCTTTGTTGCGAAGGTTGTAGAGAGTGCTGTGGCGCGACAGCTACCCCAATACCTGGATGAATCCGTCTATCTAGACCCGTTCCAGTCCGGCTTCCGACCCGGGTACAGCACGGAGACAGCTTTGGTCGCATTGGTGGATGATCTCTGGAGGGCCAGGGACAGGGGCTATTCCTCTGCCCTGGTCCTATTAGATCTCTCAGCGGCTTTTGATACCATCGACCATGGTATCCTGCTGCGCCAGTTGGGGGGATTGGGAGTGGGAGGCACCGTGTATCGGTGGTTCTCCTCCTATCTCTCTGACCGGTCGCAGACGGTGTTGACAGGGGGGCAGAGGTCGACTGCGAGGGACCTCACTTGTGGGGTGCCGCAGGGGTCGATTCTCTCGCCCCTTCTGTTCAACATCTATATGAAGCTGTTGGGTGAGATCATCAGTGGCTTTGGGGTGAGATACCAGCTGTACGCTGATGACACCCAGCTGTACTTCTCCACCCCAGGCCACCCCAATGAAGCTGTTGAAGTGCTGTCCCGGTGTGTGGAAGCCGTACGGGTCTGGATGGGGAGAAACAGGCTCAAGCTTAATCCCTCCAAGACGGAGTGGCTGTGGATGCCGGCACCCCGATTCAGTCAGCTGCAGCCGCGGCTGACTGTTGGAGGCGAGTTATTGGCCCCAAAGGATAGGGTGCGCAACTTAGGTGTCCTCCTGGATGAACGGCTGTCATTTGAAGATCATTTGACGGCCGTCTCCAGGGGGGCCTTCCACCAGGTTCGCCTGGTTCGGCAGTTGCGCCCCTTCCTTGATCGGGATGCCTTGTGCACAGTCACTCATGCGCCGTTACCTCTCGCTTGGATTATTGTAATGCTCTCTACATGGGGCTCCTTGAAGTGCACTCGGAGGCTTCAGTTAGTCAGAATGCAGCTGCGGGTGATAGAAGGAGCTCCGTAGCTCCCATATAACACCGTTCCTGCGCAGACTGCACTGGCTACCTGTGGCCTTCGAGTGCACTTTAAGGTGTTGGTTACTACCTTTAAAGCGCTCCATGGCTTAGGGCCTGGGTACTTACGGACCGCCTGCTGTTACCACATGCCTCCCACCGACCGTGCGCTCTCACAGAGGGACTTCTCAGGTGCCGTCTGCCAAGCAATGTCGGCTGGCGGCCCCAGGAAGGTCCTTCTCTGTGGGGCTCCCACCCTCTGGAACGAACTTCCCGGGTTTACGCCAAATACCTGACCTTCGGACATTCCGTCGCGAACTGAAGACACATCTTTTTATTCGCGCGGGGCTGGCTTAAATTGATTTTAACAAATTTTTAAATTCTTAGAAATTAATTTTAAATGGGGTTTTTTAGCTTATTATATATTTTACTTCTCAGGCCAATTTTAAAATAAGTTTTTTAACTGCATTTTAAATTTGTATATTGTACCGTCTGTTTTATTCTTGCCTGTACACCGCCCTGAGTCCTTCGGGAGAAGGGCGGTATAGAAATCAAATAAATAAATAAATAAATAAATAAATAAATAAATAAATAAATAAATAAATAAATAAATAAATATTAAAAAGCAACATGAACAAGTATTAATACAACAAAAGTTAGGGAAAGTATTTACCTCACTACCACAATGTAAGAAAAGAGGAATAGCTTTATACATAAAAGAGACATTCAGGGCAGATTTAATATATTCAGATGAGAATGATAGAATTTTGATGTTGAAAATAATAAATGATAATACAAAAATACTTTTAATAGCATTATATGCCCCCAATGAAAATCAAGAAGATTTCTACAGGAAATTGCATATAGAATAGAATAGATATTTTTTTTTGTAAAAGTTTTACAAATTTTTCCCCCCATACAGCCCCTCCCCCCAACCCTAACCCTTCCCCTCCCTCCTCCCCCCATCCCCTCCCCCCCGACTTCCCAGAGCAAATACAGGGTATTGTATCTAACAATCATAAACTAAAATATGCTAATTAACATAAACTCCCATCCGTCTTCTTGAACCTCAACTCCCCTTTTCTATAAAAAAAGAAGAAAAAGGAAAACATTAATACTAATACAATTACCTTCTATTCATTTAAAAGCTATTTAGTATTTTATTTCAATCTCCATTATATATATCTTTCAAAAATAATCTTTCAAATATGCTGATAATTCTACATTCTCATCTAAGTTCATTGTTTAAAGTCCAATCTTCTATAATAAACAGTATCCCATCTTCCAATGTTGTAATATCAAAAATTATTCCTCAGTATACCTTATAATCCATCATATTTGTATATCCATCATACATAATAATTAACATCATCTTTCCTTATATAAATTTAACATTTACCTCATATTCTTCCCCATATTCCCCATACCATAAATTTCTAAACAATTTACACCCCATTTATCATACAATCCATAACTTCTTTCTGCTTTTTATATTCAGAAATATCGCTTATAATTTACCCTATCCCATGAAAGGAAAGTCTTTTCATTTGAAAATATTACTTCTTTACTCCTTGTTCTTTACGTTTAATAGTTGCAATCATTCTTTGATCCTTCCCTACGGCTTTCTGTGTTTCTTCTCCCAAATTTACAGCCCCAATTTTAGGTTGTATTTGCTTTGCTTCCTTTTCCCTTTTTAACCATTCCCACCTCTTCTTCCAGCTTAACTTCTAACAATGACAAACTTCCAAACTTCAATACTTTAGCATAAAAATCTCTTGCTTTAAAAACTGTATTAAGACAATATTTCCCTCCGTTATAATTTACTATTAATCCAGCTGGTACATTCCATCTATACTGTATCTGGAGATTTCTAAGCTGATCCACCAAAAAAGCATATTCCTTTCTATTTCTTAACATTTTAGGAGGAATTTCTTTCAATACCAATACCTCTTGTCCCATTATTTGAATTTTATTTTTATAAGAAACTTGGAAATTTCATTACTAATCTTCCTAGATGTAAAATAAATTACTACATCTCTTGGCAAATGTCTCTGCTTTGCAACCCATGAATTAATACAGTAATTTTTTTCAATTTGGATTTCAAAGTCCACTGGTTTCTGTCCGATCAGCTGTTGAAAAGCCTCTGCAAAAAATTTTTTTAAGTCCTCTCGTTTATTTTCTTTCAAACCTCTTACTCTCAATGCAGATTCCATAACTCTGTATTGCAATAAAACCCGCTCTTCCTCTACTCTCTCCGCCTTGATCTGGAGCACCTCTATTTTATTTTTTAAGTCCAAATTAACTTGATTAATTTCTTCAACTTTATCATCCAACTGCTTTATATTCTCCGCCTTGGTCTGAAACTCCTCTATTTTGCTTTTTAAGTTTGAATTAATTTGATCCATTATTATTATTATTATTATTATTATTATTATTATTATTATTATTATTATTATTATTATTATTATTATTATTATTATTATTATTTAGATTTTTATACCGCCCTTCTCCCGAAGGACTCAGGGTGGTTTATAGCCAAAAATAAGAACACAAGCAATATACAATTAAAACAAAATTAAAAAACTTATTATATAATTGGCCGAAAATTTAAAAACATTTAAAATCTAAAAACCCTTAAAATTCATCTAGAAATTTAAATTTTAAAAATTAAAAATTTGAAATTTAAGCCAGCCCCGCGCTAGTAAATAAATACGTTTTCAACTCGTGGCGAAAGGTCCAAAGATCAGGCACTTGGCGCAAGCCAGGGGGAAGTTCGTTCCAGAGGGTAGGAGCCCCCACAGAGAAGGATCTTCCCCTGGGGGCCGCCAGCCGGCATTGCTTGGCGGACGGCACCCTGAGAAGTCCTTCTCTATGTGAGCGTACGGGTCAGTGGGAGGCATGGGGTAACAGCAGGCGGTCCCGTAAGTACCCAGGCCCCAAGCCATGGAGCGCTTTAAAGGTAGTGACCAAAACCTTAAAGTGCACCCGAAAGACCACAGGCAGCAAGTGCAGCCTGCGCAGGAGTGGTGTTACATGGGAGCCGCGTGCGGCTCCCTCTATCACCCGCGCAGCTGCATTCTGGACTAACTGAAGCCTCCGAGTGCACTTCAAGGGGAGCCTCATGTAGAGAGCATTGCAATAATCCAAGCGAGAGGTAACAAGAGCATGAGTGACTGTGCATAAGGCATCCTGATCAAGGAAAGGGCGCAATTGGCGAACCAGGCGAACCTGGTGGAAAGCTCTCCTGGAGACGGCCGTCAAATGATCTTCGAACGACAGCCGTCCGTCCAGGAGAACACCCAAGTTGCGCACCCTTTCCATCGGGGCCAATGACTCACCCCCAACAGTCAGCTGCGGCTGCAGCTGAGTGTATCGGGGTGCCGGCATCCACAGCCACTCCGTCTTGGAGGGATTGAGCTTGAGCCTGTTTCTCCCCATCCAGACCCGTACGGCTTCCAAACACTGGGACAGCACTTCAACAGCTTCGTTGGGGTGGCCCGGGGTGGAGAAGTACAGCTGCGTGTCATCAGCGTACAGTTGGTATCTCACCCCAAAGCCACTGATAATCTCACCCAGCGGCTTCATATAGATGTTGAACAGGAGAGGCAAGAGAATCGACCCCTGCAGCACCCCACAAGTAAGGCGCCTCGCGGTCGACCTCTGCCCCCCTGTCAACACCGTCTGCGACCGGTCAGAAAGATAGGAGAACCACCGGTAAACGGTGCCTCCCACTCTCAAACCCTCCAACCGGTGCAGCAAGATACCATGGTCGATGGTATCAAAAGCCGCTGAGAGATCTAATAGGACCAGGGCAGAGGAACAACCCCTGTCTCTGGCCCTCCAGAGATCATCCACCAACGCGACCAAAGCTGTCTCCGTACTATATCCGGGTCGGAAGCCGGACTGGAACGGGTCTAGATAGACTGCTTCATCCAGGTCGCACCACAACACTCTCTACAACCTTCGCAACAAATCAAAGGTTGGAGACCGGACAATAATTACCCAAAATATATAGAAGGGAGACAGATGAGGAATAATGTTAGGCAGATTGTTAATTTACTGGAGTATTTAGAAAAGAAAAATTTTATTCCAGCAGCATTTATCTTTCTCGATGCAGAGAAAGTTTTTGATCGATTGCATTGGGATTTTTTATTTAAATTAATAGAAAAGATGCAATTTGGAGATGGTTTTACAAGAATAATTAGGGCAATTTATGGAGAGCAAACAGCACAGATTATAATCAATGGTAGCTTAACAGAACCTTTTAAGATTGCGAAAGGAACAAGACAGGGATGTCCTTTATCACCATTATTGTTTATTTTAACTCTAGAACCATTATTGGATAAAATACGAGAAGTAAAGGAGATAGAGGGAATTAGAGTTAGGCAACATGAATATAAACTAAGAGCTTTTGCAGATGACCTGGTGATTACTTTAACAAAGTCCGGCTCGTCATCGACAGCAGCTCGGGAGTTCACGGCTTCCATGACGGCCTTGGACCTGACTCAAGTAGTTGATGGCCCTACTCACATTGGGGGTGGCACTCTGGACTTGATTTTTATCTCTGGTCAGTGGTTGAGAGATCTGGATTTGAAGGAAATAGTCATTAAACCTTTGTCATGGTCAGATCACTCTCTCCTTCGCCTGGACTTTCTGACCGCCATTCAACACCGCAGGGAGACGGAGCCAATACGTTGGTTCCGTCCCAGGCGCCTGATGGACCCGGAGAGGTTCCGGACGGAGCTTGGGCCATTTCCTAAGGGTCTGGCTCACGGCACGGTTGAGGAACTTGTTGCGGCCTGGGAACGGGCCGCGGCGGGGGCCTTAGACCGTGTCGTGCCTTTGCGGCCTCTGACCCGGCGCAGGTCCCAACCGGCTCCTTGGTTCTCCGAGGAGCTGAGGGGGATGAAGCGCCGGAGAAGACGCCTAGAGAGTTCCTGGAGGTCTAGCCGTTCGGAGGCTGATTGGACACTAGTGAAGTCCTATAATAGGACTTACCTAGTGGCATTGAGGGAAGCGAGGCGTTGCTACGCCTCCTCCCTCATTGCGTCGGCAGATAACCGCCCAGCCGCCCTGTTTCGGGTGACTCGTTCCCTCCTTCACCAGGGGGAGCGGGATGACCCGTTACAGGGACGTGCTGAGGAGTTTAACGGTTATCTATACGACAAAATCATTCAGCTTCGGGACGGTCTGGACCAAAATTGCGGTGACTCAGGGGAGGTGTCTGAGGGCGGTCTTGGTGACATTGTATGGGATGAGTTTGACCCTGTGGCTCCCGAGGACATGGATAGGTTGTTGGGTAGGTTGAATGCCACCACATGTTTACTGGACCCGTGCCCCTCCTGGTTGGTGCTGGCCACTCAGGAGGTGACACGAGGCTGGCTCCAGGCAATTACGAGCGCTTCTTTGGTGAAGGGAGTCTTCCCGGCCGCCTTGAAAGAGGCGGTGGTGAGACCCCTCCTAAAAAAGTCTTCCCTGGACCCGGCTGTTTTAGGCAATTATCGTCCGGTCTCCAACCTTCGCTTCGCGGCGAAGGTTGTAGAGAGTATGGTGGCATATCAGTTTCCCCTACACCTGGATGAAACTGTCTATCTAGACCCGTTCCAGTCCGGTTTCCGGCCCGGTTACAGCACTGAGACGGCTTTGGTCGCGTTGGTGGATGATCTCTGGAGGGCCAGGGATAGGGGTTGTTCCTCTGTCCTGGTCCTATTAGACCTCTCAGCGGCTTTTGATACCATCGACCATGGTATCCTGCCGCGCCGGTTGGAGGGGTTGAGAGTGGGAGGCACCGTTCATCGGTGGTTCTCCTCCTATCTCTCCGATCGGTCGCAGACGGTGTTGACAGGGGGGCAGAGGTCGGCTCCGAGGCGCCTCACTTGTGGGGTGCCGCAGGGGTCGATTCTCTCGCCCCTTCTGTTCAACATCTATATGAAGCCGCTGGGTGAGATCATCAGTGGCTTCGGTGTGAGGTACCAGCTGTATGCGGATGACACCCAGCTGTACTTTTCCACACCGGGCCACCCCAACGGTTATCAAGTGCTGCCCGGGTGTCGGGAAGCCGTACGGGTCTGGATGGGGAGAAACAGGCTCAAGCTCAATCCCTCCAAGACAGAGTGGCTGTGGATGCCGGCATCCCGGTACAGTCAGCTGAGTCCACGGCTGACTGTTGGAGACGAGTCATTGGCCCCGATGGAGAGGGTGCGCAACTTAGGCGTCCTCCTGGATGAACGGCTGTCTTTTGAAGATCATTTGACGGCCGTCTCCAGGAGAGCTTTTTACCAGGTTCGCCTGGTGCGCCAGTTGCGCCCCTTTCTAGACCGGGATGCCCTATGCACGGTCACTCACGCCCTCGTGACGTCTCACCTGGATTACTGCAATGCTCTCTACATGGGGCTCCCCTTGAAGGGCATCCGGAGACTGCAGTTAGTTCAGAATGCAGCTGCGCGGGTGATAGAGGGAGCCCCCCGTGGCTCCCGTGTGACACCTATCCTGCGCAGACTGCACTGGCTACCTGTGGCCTTCCGGGTGCACTTCAAGGTTTTGGTAACCATCTTTAAAGCGCTCCATGGCATAGGGCCGGGTTACTTACGGGACCGCCTGCTGCTACCGAATACCTCTCACCGACCCGTGCACTCTCACAGAGAGGGACTCCTCAGGGTGCCGTCGGCTAGGCAGTGTCGTCTGGCGACACCCAGGGGAAGGGCCTTCTCTGTGGGGGCTCCCACCCTCTGGAACGAACTCTCCCCAGGACGTCAACTTCCGGACCTCCGAACCTTCCGTCGCGAGCTTAAAACACATTTATTCATCTGCGCAGGACTGGACTAGATTTTAAATTTAGGTTGATTTTAATTGGTTTTAGTATTTATATCATTTTAATTAATTTGGCTTTAGAATAAGTTTTTTTATTGTGATCTTAATTTGTATTTATATGTTTTTATTTGCCTGTGAACCGCCCTGAGTCCCTCGGGAGATAGGGCGGTATACAAATTTGATTAAATAAATAAATAAATAAATAAATAAACCCTATAAATTCTAGTAAATCTTTGTTGGAAATAATTGATCAATATGGGAAGGTTTCAGGGTTTAAGGTAAATCAGAAAAAGACAAAAGTGATAATAAAAAATATGGCCACACAACAGAAAGAAAAACTAGAGGAAATAACAGGATTTGAAATTGTAAAGAAGGTTAAATACTTAGGGGTTTATATTACATCGTCAAATGTGAAATTGTATAAGAATAACTATGAGGTTTTATGGCAAAAAGTTCAGAAGGAGTTGATTGTTTGGAAAAAATTGGAATTATCTTTGCTGGGGAGAATTGCTGCTATTAAAATGAATGTTTTACCTAGATTTTTATTCCTCTTTCAGATGATACCAATAATTAAGAAAGATAAGAATCTTGAGGAATGGCAGAAGGGAATTAACAAATTTATATGGGAAGGTAAAAAAGCTAGGGTTAAAATGAAAATAATTCAAGATTCTCGGGAAAGGGGAGGTTTAAAAATGCCCAATTTTAAATTATACTATGAAGCAGCTGCTCTCTGCAATAAGTGATTGGTTTAATTTAACGGAGGAAAGAATTTTGAATATAGAAGGTTATGACTTGCTATATGGATGGCATGCATATTTAATTTATGACAAAAAAGTGGATAAGGCCTTTAAAAATCATGTGTTAAGAACTACTCTTCTGCGTGTTTGGAAAAAATACTCTTATAAACTAAATTATAAGGTTCCTATATGGGCAAGTCCTAGACATACAATAGAGAATATAAATATAGAACAGAATCAGGAAATGATTACATATAAAGATCTTTTGTATACTGAAAGAGGTAATTTGCAATTAAAATCTCTGCACGTATTAAAAGAGGAAGGGAAAAATTATACTTGGTTTCAATATGAGCAACTACCTGCTAGATGGAAGGAAGATCAGAAAATTGGTATAGAGCAGAACGAGGGAAATTTGGTAAAGCAAATTAGAAATCAGTCTCAGGAGCATATAAAGAGATTGTATAATGTGTTACTTGAAATAGATTCTGAAAGGGACTTGGTAAAGGACTGTATGATAAAGTGGGCACAAAATTTTCAGGAGCCAATATTATTGGAAACTTGGGAAAAAATTTGGGTTAGAAATGTTAAATTCACGCAGGCACAGAATTTGAGGGAAAATTTTTATAAAATGTTTTATAGATCCTAAAAAATTATCGTGTATGTATCCAGATATGCAAGCAAAATGTTGGAGATGTAATTGTGATGACGCTACATATTTTCACATTTGGTGGACTTGTAAGGATATAAAGGCTTTTTGGATAAAAATTTGGTGGATCTTACAAAATGTTTTGAAAAAGAAGATAAAGTTCCTGCCGCAATTTTTTTTTTTTGTTGGGAATTATTACGGATTGTACAGTAATTGAGACTAAATTGATTTTAAATCTAATAACAGCAGCAAGATTACTAATAGGACAATACTGGAAGAAAAAAGAAGTACCTACAGTAGAAGAATGGATATTGAAGGTTGCCAATTTGGCTGAGATGGCGAAGATATCAGCCTTTTTGAAAGACAATACGCAAGAAAGATACTTAAAGGAATGGAAAAAATGGATTGACTATATTCAACGTAGATATCAGACTAAGAGTTATCAGACTGTTTTTGAATGATTATGATGTATTATTTTTGATTGTTTTCGGGGGAAGTTAGGAATTGATGATTGTAGGGGTATAATTAAGTTGGGATGAAATTTTTTTAGCATATGTTTGTTTTATTTTTAACTATACCTTGTGTTCGTTCCGGGAAGTCGGGGGGGGAGGGGGGTTGTGAAGGGAGGGGGGGAAGGGGGGGAAATTTTGTAAAACTTTTTGAATAAAAAAAAAAATAATTATTACCCAAAATAGCTGGGTCCAGAGAAGGCTTCTTGAGGAGGGGTCTCACTATCGCCTCTTTCAAGGCGGCAGGGAAAACCCCTTCCAACAAGGAAGCATTAATAATCCCCTGGAGCCAGCCACGTGTCACCTCCTGTGTGGCCAGCACCAACCAGGAAGGGCATGGGTCCAGTAAACATGTGGTGGCGTGAAGCCTCCACAACAACCTGTCCACGTCCTTGAGAGCCACAGGGTCAAACTCATCCCAAACAAACATCCATCTCTTCCACTTTTTCATCCAATTGTTTTGTATATTCAACCACTCTTAAATGCTGCCACCATTTCTTCTCTTATCTCTTCGTCTTTAGCTGCAACAAAATCTTTAATTTTCAATATTTTCTCCTCAATTTCCTTAATTTTTTTTATCCCGAACAGAAATTTGAGCCTTCAGAAATTCCTTCAGCTCCTCTTGTAATTTATGTAGTTGAACTAACGGCGCTCCAACTTCCTTGAAAACAGCAGGCTGTATTTGTACAGAAGCCATCTTACTTTAATTTTATAATTTGGAACAAGGTCAAAGTCTTTTCGTAAACACAGTATTTAAGTTAAATAAGTCAGTTGTATAATCCTTCCAGCTTTCACTTTATAGTTTCTTCATATAAACGTAAAATCCAGCAAGTTTAAGCAAAGTTATAAACTGTAACAGTGTTAATAAACACCTCTTTGACTTTCATGCCCATTATACTCAGACGCCATTTCCTTTCTTCTCAAACAGAATCCACACACAGGGTTGAGGTCTGGTACTTACATCTACCTTGCCTCCTGACATTGCTCTGTCTGGTTAAGTCAAAAATCCATTTAAACTCATTATTGATCGCAGATGTGGTCGCGGCGTTTTGCTCTGCCAAAAAAGACAGAGGTCTCTTGGATCCGTAGCTCTTCAGGTTACCAAGGGAGCTCTTCCCTTCAAGCCTCCAGGATCATTCCTGGTGCTTTAGGGGGAACTCTACCTCCACCCGATCGCTCACCTTTCCCTCTTCACCCGGGGGAAAAGTTTCCAAGCCGCTAGACAGCTGATTTTCACTGTCTTAGTGGCTCTACGCGATCCAGGGCTGGCGGTCTAAAAAGACCGTCCTCAATGACCAGTGGAGCCATAGGAAGTCCTAGAATAGAATAGAATTTTTATTGGCCAAGTGTGATTGGACACATGAGGAATTTGTCTTGGTGCATATGCTCTCAGTGTACATAAAAGAAAAGATATCTTCATCAAGGTACAACATTTATCACACAAATGATGGTCATAATATTTACAATATGAAGATTGTTGAATTGGACTATGAAAATACTTGTATTCTTGGTGATTTTAACGGCATAGTAGGTGCAAAGTTGGACTATAAAACACAAAAAGCAATGAGGCAAAATAGAAAGACCCTTCCAAAATCCTTTTTTAAAATGGTAGAGGAAATGAATCTAAAGGATGTGTGGAGAGAAAGGAATCAAGAGAATAGACAATACACTTTTTACTCTAATAGACATTTGTCCTGGTCTAGAATAAACATGATATGGATGATAACAGAAATGAGTTTTAATATAGAAAAAATTGACATAGAAGCTAATACCTGGGCAGATCATAACCTCATGACGTTGATATGGAAAGGCCAAAGGAAAAGATCCAGATGGACTTTAAATACTATGATCTTAAAAGATAGAGAGTTTGTACAAAAAATAGACAAGGAATTGACCTTTTTCTTTAAGGAAAACAAAAAGGAATATATCTCAATTCAAAATTGTTGGGATACAATGAAGGTATATGTAAGAGGAGAATATATAATTCTTCTTCTGCGCATGCCCGATATGGCAGCGTCTTGAGCTCTGTAGAGACAACGGGTCGGGTTTCCTGAGCCGGGAAACCACGCGGAGCCGACTGCCGAGCTGCCGAGTGCCCTCCGCCTCTTGCTGAAGCTGTCCGGCGGCCGATGGAGAGGTTTTGGACGTCGTGGGATCCTCGGCCGCCGAGAACGAGGCTGGAGGCATGACTGGGCAGCGGACGGACGGCGGCGGCCATCTTGGGGGGTGCGGAACGGCGCTCCCTGAAGATCTGAAGTTCCGGCGGCCAGCTGGCTTTTCGATCTGCTGGCTGGCCGGTCTGTCGATCTGCGGGCCCGTGGGCTTGCCGGCTCGCGGGGGATGGACGGCGGCGCTCGCTTCGGGGGGGTGCGGTCCGGCGCCCCCCGGTGGTGGACGGCCAGCCTTGCCGGCCCCGCTGGCTTGCGGGCCTGCCGGCCTGTTGGTTTTCGGCGTGGACGATTCGGGAGGTATGACTGGGCAGCGGACGGCGGTAGCCATCTTGGGGGGTGCGGAATGGCGCCCCCTGAAGATTTGGCGGCCAGCTGGCTTTTCGATCTGCTGGCTGGCCGGACTGCTGACTTGCGGGCCTGTGGGCTTGCTGGCATGCGGGAAAGGGACGGTGGCGCTCACTTTCGGGGGGTGCGGTTTGGCGCTCCCCGGAGATGGACAGCCGGCCTTGCCGGCCCTGTTGTCTTGGGCCTGCCGCCTGTTGGTCTCCGGCCTGTCGGCCTCCCGGATTGCCGGATTGCCAGATTGTCGTTCTGCCGCAAGTACCATCGGCGGCTGGAATTTTTCCGCTAGATTCAAGTCCTAATACCATCGACCTGGTCATGAGCCTGGACATCGGCTCTGTCTTGAGCCTGGACATCGGCCTTAGACATTGGCCCCGACATCGGCAGGGCTTGGCGGCTTGGACGGTTTTTTAGCTCTCGGCGTTCACCTCACCGCGAAGGACATCAGCGGGACTATCATCTGACTGTGAACGACTTTGGACGGCCTTTTACCATCCTAGGCTTTAAAGGCCTAGTTTTATGGCTGATTTTAAGCTAACGATAATGGCCGCTATTTCTGTCATCAGCGGCATTGCAGACATGACTGTCAACTGTCTGACGTAGTTAACTTTAAACATGGTCGCTCCTCATGGTGTTCGCCTGGCAGTGGTGTACCGGTCCGCTAATTCCATCAGCGGACTTCGGACAGTTTGATCCCCGTTTTACATCTTATATGGACAGGGGGTTGGTTTTACTACACTTGTAGGGAACTGCTGGCTCGGGATACCCTTTTTTTCCGTTGTTACCTGATCCTATTATGAGTTACTCGGCGCTTGAGCTCTTACGGCTGCGAGGTTCCCCCGCCTCGCAGGAGTGGCCCTCTGCTCTATCGAGGGCCTACCTTAATGAAGGGTCTTGGGACCCAGAGAGGTGGCATGCCTCGAAGAAGAATCTCTGGGGGTTTTTTAATAGGTTTTTTAATAAGGGGCTTTTAAAGGGGGGGAGGGGATTGGCGGGTAGGGGAGTGACCCGTCGGGAGGGTATGTCCAGTCCCAACGCGGGCTCACGACACTATTTCACTTGGTCCGAAGACAGGGGGGAGGGGATTGTACAGAGCGGAGAACATTATCCCATCTGTACGGTGAGTGGAGGGGCAGATATGGCGGAGGCAGGGGCGTATCGCTCTTTGGGAGCACGTGTTCGATGTTTAAAAGCGATCACGTGCTCCGCCCCCAGTCCTCACTGCTCCTCGGATGGTCAAGACCCTCAGAGCTTGGGTCTTAGGCTGATGCTTTGCAATGCCCGGTCCGTGGTTAACAAGGCTCCCTGATTTGTGATCTTATTCAGAGGGAGTCCGCGGACCTTATGGGCATTACGGAGACCTGGTTGGGCACAGAAGGGTGTACCCTGGTCGAACTGTGCCTCCGGGTTTCCGTGCATTCCATCAGCCGAGGACCCAAGGTAGGGTGGGGTGGCGGTTGTGATTAAAGAAAGTCTGGAGCCGAGGAGTCCACTGTTCCTCAGATAGCTGGCTGTGAATCCTCCTTGTGAAGTGGGGCCACCGGAATCAGATGGGGCTGTTGATCACGTACCTGGCTCCTTGCTGCGTGACTACAGCCCTACCTGAACTGCTAGAGGTGCTTGCTGGCGTGGCGGTGGAGATCCCCAGACTACTGGTCTTGGGGGATTTCAACCTGCCATTTGCCGGCTTGTCGTCGACGGTGGTTCAGGAGTTCCAGGCCTCCATGACGGCCTTGGACCTGATTCAAGTAACTGATGGCCCTACACACATTGGGGGAGGCGCGCTAGACCTGATTTTTATCTCTGGTCAGTGGGTAAATGATCTGGATTTAGGAGATTTAGTGAAAGAACCGGTGTCATGGTCAGATCATTTTCTTCTTCGCCTAGACTTTCAGACCGCCACCACCGCAGGGAGACGGAGCCAATGCGTTGGTTCCGTCCCAGGCGCCTGATGGACCCGGAGAGGTTCCTGACGGAGCTTGGGCCGCTTCCTGAGGATCTTACCCACGGCACGACTGAAGAACTGGTTGCGGCCTGGGAACGGGCCGCGCTGGGGCTTTGGACCGTGTCGCGCTTTGCCTCTGACCCGGCGAGATCTCAATTGGCTCCTGGTTTTCCGAGGAGCTGAGAGAGATGAAACGCCGGAGAAGACGCCTGGAGAGTGTTTGGAGGTCTAGCCGTTCGAGGCTGATCGGACACTAGTGAGGTCCTTTACTAGGACCTACCTAGTGGCAATGAGGGAGGCGGCGCCTCACGCTTCCACCCTCATTGCATCGGCAGATAACCGCCCGCCGCCCTGTTTGGTGACCCGCTCCTCCTCCATCAAGAGGGACGGATGACCTCACAGGGACGAGCTGAGGAGTTTAACGGTTATCTATACGATAAAATCGTTCAGCTCGGGATAGTTTGGACCAAGATTGCGATGATCCAGCCGGGACGACAGAGACGCGTCTTGTTGAGGTTATTTGGGATGAGTTTGATTCTGTGGCTCCCGAGGACATGGACAGGTTGCTGGGGAGGTTACATGCAACTACATGTTTACTGGACCCGTGCCCTTCCTGGTTAGTGCTGGCTGCTCAGGAAGTGACACGAGGCTGGCTCCAGGGGATTATAAATGCTTCTTTGATGGAAGGGGTTTTCCCCGCCGCCTTGAAGGAGGCGGTGGTGAGACCTCTCCTCAAGAAGCCTTCCCTGGACCCAGCTATTTTGAGTAATTATCGTCAGTTCCAACCTTCGCTTTGTGGCGAAGGTTGTTGAGAGTGTGGTTGCATGGCAGCTCCCCGGCACCTGGAGGAAACTGTCTATCTGGACCTGCTCCAGTCCGGCTTCGACCCGGTTATAGCACGGAGACGGCTTTGGTCGCGTTGGTGGATGACCTCTGGAGGGCCAGGGACAGGGGTTGCTCCTCTGCCTTGGTCCTATTAGATCTCTCAGCGGCTTCGATACCATCGACCATGGTATCCTGCGCCGGTTGGAGGGATTGGGAGTGGGGGCACCGCTATCGGTGGTTCTCCTCCTATCTCTCTGACCGGTCGCAGACGGTGTTGACAGGGGGCAGAGGTCGCCCTCGAGGCGCCTCACTTGTGGGGTGCCTCAGGGTCGATTCTCTCGCCCACCCTGTTCAACATCTATATGAAGCCGCTGGGTGAGGTCATCAGTGGTTTCGGGTGAGTTATCATCTGTACGCTGATGATACTCAGCTGTACTTTTCCACCCCGGACCACCCCAACGAAGCGGTCAAGTGCTGTCCCGGTGCCTGGAAGCTGTACGGGTCTGGATGGGGAGAAACAGACTCAAGCTCAATCCTCCAAGACGGAGTGGCTGTGGATGCCGGCATCCCGGTACAGTCAGCTGCATCCGCAGCTGACTGTTGGGGCAGTTAGTGGCCCCAAAGGAGGCGGTTCGCAACTTGGGTGTCCTCCTGGACGGACGGCTGTCTTTGATGAACACCTGGCGGCCGTCGCCAGGAGGGCCTTTACCAGGTTCGCCTGGTTCGCCAGTTGCGCCCTTCCTTGATCGGGATGCCTTATGCACGGTCACCACGCCTGGTTACGCCTAGGCTGGATTATTGCAATGCTCTACATGGGGCTGCCTTGAGGTGCACCCGGAGGCTGCAGCTAGTCCAGAATGCGCGCGAGTAGTAACGGAGCCGCCGTGGCTCCCACGTGACATCGCTGCTCCGTAGCTTGCACTGGCTTCCTGTGGTCTTCGGTGCGCTTCAAGATTTTGGTAACTATTTTAAAGCGCCCATGGCTTAGGACCCGGTACTTACGAGACCGCCTGCTGTTACCTTTTGCCTCCCACCAACCAGCTCGCACAGAGAGGGTCTCCTCAGGTGCCGCCCGCCAAACAGTGTCGGCTGGCGGCCCCCAGGAGTAGGGCCTTCTCTGTGGGGGCAGTGACGCTCTGGAACGAACTTCCCCCCGGTCTGCGTCAAGTGCCCGATCTTCGGACCTTCCGTCGTGAGCTCAAAACATATTTATTCATTAAAGCGGGACTGGCATAATTAGTGATGTATTTTAATTGGGTTTTTAATATTTTTTAACTTTTTAATTTAAATTTTAATAATCGGCCTTTAAAATTTGCTCTTTTTAATTGTTGTTTTAAACTGTATATATCTTTGTTTTTACTTTGGCTGTACACCGCCCTGAGTCCTTCGGGAGAAGGGCGGTATAAAAATTTAATAAAATAAATAAAATAAAATAAATAAGAGGCTTGATGATAGATTATGTAAGGAGAAGAAACCTTAAGAAAAAGCAAACCTTCAGAATACTAGAAAATGACTATAGGAAATGGGAGCAAGATTTACAAAGATTTCCAGAGAGAAAAGATATTAAAATGAGAATGGACTTACTTAAACATAAAATGGTTCTAATTGAAAAAGAAGAACTAGCACAAAAAATCAAAGGGACAAAACATGTTGGAGGGAAACATAACATAACAATGATGGAACTAATGCAAGCGCTTAAAAAACAGAAAAGTGGAAAAGCACCAGGCCCAGACTGATTGCCAGCTGAATACTATGTGACCTTTCAAGAACAGTTGGGCCTTCCGCTATTAGAGGTCATGAATGAAGTGATGCAAAAGAAAAAAATACCTGAGACCTGGACAGAGGCCTATATTATGCTTATTTCGAAAGAGGATAATTTGATTTGATTTAAAACAAATTAAAAACTATAGACCAATATCTCTGTTAAATTCGGATTATAAAATTTTTGCTTTAATATTGGCAGAAAGACTTAAACGATACTTGAATGAGTTTATACATCCTGATCAAAATGGATTTCTGCCTAAAAGACATACTAAAAACAATATGAGAATAATATTGGAAACTTTAGAATATTATGAGGCTCATCCCGAAAAGCAGATGGCGTTGATTTTTTTGAATGCACAAAAAGCCTTTGATAATGTTAATTGGTGTTTTATTCTTCTACAACTGGAACAAATAGGTTTTGGTGAAATGTTTATTAAAGCAATAGAAGCTATATACCACAAACAATCAGCCAAGGTTATGATAAATGGTGAATTGACTGAAATGATTCAAATTATAAATGGCACAAAACAAGGTTGCCCTCTGTCACCGCTGCTGTTTGTGCTGACACTGGAAGTATTAAATAGAAGTGTCAGAGAGGAAAGAGAGATAAAAGGCATGAAAATTCAAAAGGAAGAATATAAACTCCAAGCTTTTGCTGATGATCTGGTTTTTATTATTGAGGATCCATTAGAATCTATAATTTGCTTGATAGATAAAATAGGAGAATTTGGGAAAGCTGCAGGCTTGGAAATTAATAAGGATAAAATGAAGATTTTGACAAAAAATATGTTAATGAAGCAAAAAAATAGAACTGGCAGAACGCTCAGAGATGCAGGTTACAAACAAAAGTTAAATATTTGGGGATATATTTGACTGCAAGGTGTAGTACATTAAAAGAGAATAATTATAGTAGACTCAAACAGCAGATTGTGACAGATCTGGCAAAATGGGAACATTTGCAATTGTCACTGCTTGGAAGAATATCAACGATTAAGATGAATATACTACCTAGGATTTTGTATTTGTTCCAGACAATTCCAATTAAATTGGGGAGAGGATACTTTGAGGAATTGAATAAAATGATGTTGAAATATATTTGGCAAGGCAAAAAAGCGAGGATAAAATTAAAATTATTACAAGATGTGAGAATGAGAGGGAGCTTTGAGCTACCTAATTGGGAATTGTATTATCAAGCAGCAAACTTGATGTGGATTAAAGAATGGATAACTCTAAGAAATAATAGAATATTGACTTTGGAAGGATATGATTTGTCGCTGGGATGGCATACCTTTTTATGGTATGGACAAGCCAAAACACAGGGATATTTTAGAAGACATTTAGTAAGAGAGGCGTTGTTATCAAACTGGGAGAAGATAAAGAAAAGCCATTTTTTAAAAATTCCAGTTTGGGTATCATCTATTGAGGCATTCTCATATTCAATAACATTTAGAAAGGAACAAATTTTTAGGTACAATGAATTGTTGAATGAAAAGGTTGAGTTAAGAACTAAGCTAGAACTAGAAGTAGAAGGCATAAAAATGAATTGGTTTTCTTATTTGCAAATACACTCCAGATATGATAAAGATTCTAAAACAGAAGGCTTTTATAATAACACTACGAGTTTTGATAAGATTTTAACAGGTACTGATGATAACTTGATTAGGAAATTGTATGGATATTTATTAGAGGTTAAATTGGAGGAAGAACAAGTAAGAGAGACAATGATTGCTTGGGGGAAGAATTTTGGTTATGGGATAGATCTAGAGGCATGGCAGAAATTATATCTATAACTATAAAATGAAAATGTCTACAGCATATAGAGAGAATTTGTATAAGGGCCTCTGTGGCTCAGACTGGTAAGACAGTCTGTTATTAACACAGTTGCCTGCAATTACTGCAGGTTCTAGTCCCACCAGGCCCAAGATTGACTCAGCCTTCCATCCTTTATAAGGTAGGTAAAATGAGGACCCAGATTGTTGGGGACAATAAGTTGACTTTGTATATAAATAGACAAATAGGATGAAGACTATTGCTAACATAGTGAAAGCTGCCCTGAGTCTTCGGAGAAGGGCGGGATATAAATGCAAATTTAAAAAAAAGATGTTTTACAGGTGCCATTTATCCCCGACAAGAATTGCTAGAATGTTCAAGGATAAATCCGAAAAATGTGGGAAGTGTCATCAGACACCTGGATCATATTACCATATGTGGTGGACATATGTTGAAACGAAAAGATATTAGACTAAAATACACACATGGTTGGAGAAAATGATCAAAAAACATGTAGACTTTAAGCCAGAAGTTTTCTTATTGGGAATTATACCTGAAACATATATTACAGATTTAAAATATTTGATTGTGAATATTATTACAGCAGCCAGGACTGTGTTTGCTAAAAATTGGAAAAATGAGAAATTACCTTCGCAAGATGAAATTATTAGAAAGATGATGGAATGTGCAGAGATGAGCAAATTTACATTTGAAATTAGAGAACAAGAAGATACGCAATATTATAAAATATGGGATCTATTTTATCATTGATTAGAAGGAAAGACATGTTAGAAAATATTTTTTAAAAAAAGAGGTCAAGATTAAGAGAACTAATCTGAATTAATCTAATTTAGGAAAATGGAATGAATAATGTTATCAGAAAAAATACTACTGTTTAATTAAAAATTGATTGAGTAAGAGACCTGGACAATGTAAGACAGATGTATGAAAGGGATGTTTATTTTGAAACTGCACAAGAAGATATGTAAACACCCCACCAACACACTGTAATTGGTTTGACAAGATTTTTATGTTTATGTTTGTTTGTTGTTAAAAAATAAAAAATAAATTATTAAAAAAAGGTCACTGCTTTGTGAATTTCTTCTATTTTCATGGCTGGTTATTTGGGCTACATTTGATATGATGATAGTAGAGCTCCCAGATTAAATTCACTAATTTGAACCTGCAATGAAATCAAAACATGTCTGCAAGAGTTGCTCACTAGGCCAGAAGTGCATTTTGCCAGTGCTGGAACAGCTGCACTGATTCCACCTAACTAATTCTCTAACATATAGACAACCTGCTTTACTCCAAGTGCTTTGGATTACAATTCTCAGAATCCATGGCATTGCTCACATTGGCTGGAGTTAATCAGATTTGTAGTACAAAATATGAGGGGGTACAATATGCTTTATGTGCACTACACAAATCATACTACCTTTCATGCATTTCTTGAGTGGACAAATAATTCAGAGCCATCACTAGGATTACAAAACCAATTCCTGAAAAGGAATTAGGAACCCATAGGACTCTATAGAAAACATCCTGATTGGCAGAAGCAACTGATCCCTCAACCCATATGGGAGGGATTGCAATCAGAAATGAAATGAAGACAATCAGAAATATACAAACTGAGTCCTAGATGAAAGACAGGATTCAGAATTTATTTGTTGCTTTTAAGGACATTGTCTTATGTTCAGATGAATTTTTAAATGCTTCACTGATAAGTCTATAATTCCCAATTATTTGAGCAAAGGTCAACTCTTTCTCCTCTGCTTTGGATTTGGATTCTACTTTTTTGGTAGAATGTAGTCTGGAGTCATAGGAGACAGGAGCTTTTTCCCAGAGACCAAAAAGACAACTTTTAGTTCTCTTCCAACACATTTTATATGCTTACATTAATATATTTTGCCTTTTCTCTCTCATTTTTATTTTCTTTCTTTCTTTATGTTGTATATTCTAATCTTACCCTCCACCCTGAATTCTAATCATTTATCAACTTCCCTATTTATAATGTAATGTAATGTAATGTAATGTAATACATAATATAATATAATATAATATAATATAATATAATATAATATAATATAATATAATATAATATAATATAATATAATATCAGAGTTGGAAGGGACCTTGGAGGTCTTCTAGTCCAACCCCCTGCCGAGGCAGGAAACCCTACACCATTTCAGACAAATGGCTATCCAACATTTTCTTTAAAATTTCCAGTGTTGGAGCATTCACAACTTCTGCAGGCAAGTTGTTCCACTTATTGATTGTTCTAACCGTCAGGAAATTTCTCCTTAGTTCTAAGTTGCTTCTCTCAATTGATACTTGTAAATTTTTTAATAGACTACTTATCAGTCCCTAGGGAGATAGGGCGGTATAAAAGTATGAATGAATGAATGAATAAATAAATAAATAAATAAATAAATAAATAAATAAATAAATAAATAAATAAATAAATATATAAATCAAACATTAGAGTCATTCACATATTTGCAATTCAAAAAACAATTATATTAACCATAATCAAAAAAGAAAAGGAAAAAAACTTAATCTTCATATCATTTCTAATGCTTTAAGTAAATTCCATAATTACAATTAAAGACTTCTTATACAACATAAAGAAAGAAAGAAAATAAAAATGAGAGAGAAAAGGCAAAATATATTAATGTAAGCATATAAAATGTGTTGGAAGAGATCAAATGTAATTTTACTGGAGCAGGAAGTAGAAGAAATAAAGAAAGATAATTTAAAATTGTGAAAATAAGATTGAGATAGTTCAAAGTAAAATGGATAAAGTTGATGATGAAATTGTTTTGGTACTATATAGAGCTATGGAACATGCTTTACGAATACGTGGTATGAAAGAGCATAAACAAGAGAATTTGAAGCAAATTTTTTCTGAGGCCTTTGCAAAGATTTTGGCAGTTCGGCCAGTAGATGTGGCTTTTCATATTGACAAAATTTATCGTGTGAGTTTCTGGATAGCAAGACAAAGAAATCTTCCGAGAGACATTGTTATTTATTTTACTACTAGAACAGTGAGAAATGAGATTTTACAAGCTTCTTTTAAAGGAGACAAGATTCAAGCGGCTGGTCAAGATATTTTAATACTAAAGAAAATTCCCCCAAAAATGTTGAGAGGTAGGAAGGAGTTTGCTTTTTTGGTGAACGAACTTAAAAAACGTCAGATTGAGTATAGATGGGACATCCCAACCGGTATAATAGTTTATTATGAAGGGAAAGCACATCGTCTTAATACAGTCAGTAAAGCACGAGAGTTTTATGCTTATGTGCTTAAAGCTGGAAGTCCACCATCTCCGAATGGTAGGAGAAAGGAAGGCGAAATTAAAGAAAAAGAAGTGATAGTAATGGAAGAAGACCTTTTACAAGTGTTGGATGTATCTAAGATGGGATCAGAGCTTCCAAAAGAGCCAAGGATGACAAGAGCAGCTGTCAAACGCAAGGAACAAGAAGAAAAGGCTCAACAGGCTCAATCTGCTATTACCAAGACGGAAACAGTGGGAGGAGCAAGGCCCAAAGAAAGATATGATTTGCGGCTGGTGCTTCAAAAGTTTCTGATTGCTGATAATGGCAATTAGACTTTTATCTTGGAATGGATTAAACTCACCACAAAAGAGAAGAAAGATATTTCATTATTTGAAGCAATTTAAAAATGACATTGTATGTTTACAAAAAACACATATTAGAACATCAGACCAGAAATATTTGATAAATTCAAAATTGGGAATACATTTTGCTGCATCTGCCACAGAAAAGAAGAATGGACTAGTTGTTTATATAAAGAGTAATTTATCTGCAACATTAATTGAGGCGGATAATCAAGGAAGATATATTGCTATTGAACTTTTATTGGAGGGGAGAAAAATACTTTTAATAGGAGTTTATGCGCCAAATCAACAACAAGAAAAATTTTATAAGTTTTTACATAAAAGAATAACATCCTGGGATTATAAAACTTATATATTAATGCAGTGATTCCCAAACTGTGAGCCGCGGCTCCCCAGGGAGCCGCGCCACAGCCACAAGGGAGCCGCGAAGAAGCAGCGTCCGCTCCACACGCGGTGCCGCGAGATCCCAGATGCACAAAGCCGGACACGGCCGCAGCGACCGGGACTCGCACACCACAACTCGGGACAACTCCAAAAGCCAAGGGAGAGTCAAGATCCACACTCTGGGCAGGCCACAGCAGGCAGGAAGACGGCAGACGCCGACGACGGACCAAAGGAAGCGCGAGCCCGCCCGCCCGCCCGCCTGAACCACAGCGCCCGCCCAGACCCGCCGCCTGGCGAAACAACGGCACACCTCCTCCAGTCTGCCCGCACGCCACTGGCCTCCCAGACCACCCGACACGCTGCCCAACACGACCGCGGCCACCACGCCGACGGCATCGGGAAAAGAGGGCTGCGCGAAAATAGCAAAACCACCCTGTTGGTTCCTCCCAGGTGAGCCAGGCTGGAGGCGAGAACAGCCACCTCCTCCACAAGGCGGAGACCCGAGGGAACAAGGGGATCGCGAGAGGCCAAACTCCGAGACCGAAGCAGGGACCCCCACGCCTGGGAAAGTTCCACAGAGACCGCTCCCATCAAAGGAGACGGCGCGTCCATCAGCAAAACATGAGTATGCCAAACACTTTGTAGAAACAGACTTTTTGATTAAACTCACATACCTATGTGATATCTTTGAAAAGTTGAATGTGTTGAATCTCTCTTTACAAGGAGGCAATATGCACATTTTAAAGTTAACAGAAAAGATTTCAGCTTTCAGAAAAAAATTCAGAAAAAAAGACAAAAATTAAAAAAAAAATCGGATGTACCTATTAAGGGAGCCGCGGAAAAAATCCGAAGTGTTATGGGAGCCGCAAACCGAAAAAGATTGGGAACCTCTGTATTAATGGGTGATTGGAATGGAGTGATGGATATCCAGAAAGATAAAAGAAGTCTTAGAAATATTTCCAATCGTGTAAAACTGCCAAAGGTTTTCTTTGATTTGATGGAAGATTTAGAATTGAGAGATGTATGGCGAGAACGCAATGAAAAAGAGAGAGATTTTATACTTTTTTCTGACAGACATCAATCCTTTTCTAGGATCGATTTTATTTTAATTACTAATGATTTGTTTTTCAGAGTGAAGAAGACCAAAATTTGTTCCAGAACTTTCTCTGATCATAGCCCGGTTTGGATTGAGCTAGATCGGGGAAAAGAGGCCAGGAGGTCATGGAGGATGAATGAGAACTTGTTTAAATACGAACAAAATGTAAATGAATGTAAAATTCTAATGAAGGAATTTTTTTCTTTGAATATGGATAAAGGGACACCTATAGAGATTAGTTTGGGACACCAGCAATGCCTATATGAGGGGAATTTTATTAGATATGAATAATAAATATAGAAATAGATTGCACAAAAGGCGAAAAGAATTAGAAGAGGAAATTAAAAGGAAGGAGCAGTTATTGGTATGTAATCCAGGAGATAGTAAAATAAAAGCGTCAATAGATATATTAAGAGGTCAATTTAATATGTTAATGGCAGATCAGGTGGCGACTAATCTACAATATGCAAAACACAATTTGTTTAATAATTCTAATAAACCTGGAAGGTGGTTAGCATATTAATTAAGAAAGAAACAGAAACAACGTATAATTGATGAAATAGAATATAGAGGTAAGGAAGTATATCAGCAAAATTTGATTTAAAAAGCTTTTTTAGAATATTATACTAAGTTATATTCTAGAGATGTGATTAATGATAAAGATATAGATAGATATTTACAGGACCACGGTATCTTAGAAATTACAGTAGATCAAAGGGAAGAGTTGAATCAATTAATTTCTTCAGAGGAAATAGTGTTTGCAATTAAGCAGCTTAAAGCGAATAAAGCACCAGGTACAGATGGTTTGACAACTACTTATTATAAAAATTTACAAAATGAGATGATTGTACCACTTAAGGAGTTATTTAACAGAATACAAAGGGGAGGAGAAGCTCCTCCCTCGTGGAGGACAGCTTTTATTTCATTAATACCTAAAGAAGATCGAGATGGTGTTAAACCAGAGAATTATAGGCCAATATTGCTTTTAAATACTGATTATAAGATATTTGCTAAGATACTAGCGAATAGATTGATGCCACTAATGACTCAATTAATTCATAATGATCGAACAGGATTTATTAAGGGGAGACAGATGAGATATAATATGAGACAAGTTGTAAATTTACTTGAATATTTGGAAAGAAACAGCCAGGTCTCAGCAGCATTCCTCTTTTTGGATGCGGAAAAAGCTTTTGATAGATTGGATTGGCAGTTTTTGTTTAAAGTAATGGAAAAAATGCAATTTGGGGATTATTTTATTCAAGCAATTAAGGCTATATATCAAAAGCAAACAGCTCAAATAATAGTAAATGGTGGATTAACAGAATCTTTCAAGATTGAGAAAGGGACTAGACAAGGATGTCCCTTGTCACCATTATTATTTATTCTAACTTTGGAAATATTATTGAGTAATATACATGGTTTAGATCGAATAAAAGGAATTAGAATTAAAAATCAAGATTATAAATTAAGAGCGTTTGCAGATGATCTGGTTGTTTCTTTATCTCAACCAATACAATCAGTTGTATATCTAAAGGAGACAATCGATCAGTATAGTAAGGTATCTGGGTTCAAATTGAATCAACAGAAGACAAAAATGATAATTAAAAATATGAATACACATCAGAGGGAAGAACTAGAAAGAATAACTGGATATGAAGTAGTCAAAAAGGTTAAATACCTAGGAGTATATATTACAGCATCGAATGTAAAATTATATAAAAATAATTATGAGATATTGTGGGGAAAAGTAATTAAAGAAATAGAGAATTGGAAGAAGTTACAATTATCATTGTTGGGAAGAGTGGCAGCTATAAAAATGAATGTTTTGCCTAGATTTCTATTTTTGTTTCAAATGATTCCAATATTGAAGAAAGATGCAAATTTACATGAATGGCAAAAAAGGATTAATAATTTTGTATGGAAGGGTAAAAAACCGAGAATAAAGTTAAAAATAATGCAAGACGTTAGGGAAAGAGGGGGTTTAAAAATGCCTAACTTGAAATTGTACTATGATGCAGTTGTTTTAGCTTTAATCTCTGATTGGATTAATTTAACAGAGGAAAGGATTTTGAATATAGAAGGTTATGGTTTGTTATATGGATGGCACGCATATGTAATATATGACAAGAAAATTGATAAGACATTTAAGAATAATATGGTCAGAAGTGCGTTGTTGAGGGTTTGGAAAAAATATCAATATAAATTAGAGGGAAAGATACCAATATGGACTATCCCCAGACATATAATAGAGAATATAAATATATTACAAAAAATGGAGGTTATTACTTACAAAGAGTTTTTGACTATGGAAAAAGGGGAATTACAGCTAAAATCTAGGGATAAATTGAGGGATGAAGGGAGAGATTATACATGGTTCCAGTATGGACAATTGCAATCTAGATGGAAAATAGACCAGAAAATTGGTATAAGGCAAAGTGATGATAATTTGGTAAAACAAATGAAAGATCAAGATCAACAGCATATAAAGAGATTATATAATGTATTGGTAGAAATTGATTCAGAAATGGAGTTGGTTAAAGATTGTATGGTAAAATGGGCACAAAATTTTCAACAACCTATAATGTTAGAAACATGGGAAAAAATTTGGGTGAGGAACGTTAAATTTACGCAAGTACAAAATTTAAGAGAAAATTTTTATAAAATGTTTTATAGATGGCATTTAGATCCTAAAAAACTGTCATGTATGTATCCAAATGTGAAAGCAAAATGTTGGAGATGTGATTGTGAGGATGCTACCTATTATCATATATGGTGGACTTGCAAAAAAGTTAAAGCCTTTTGGATTAAAATATGGTGGATTATGCAGAACATTTTGAAAAAGAAGATCAAGTTTGTTCCACAGTTCTTTTTATTAGGAATAATTCCAGAGTGCACTGTTATAGAGACAAAACTGATTTTGAATTTAATAACTGCGGCAAGACTATTGATTGCACAATATTGGAAGAAAGAAGACTTACCGACAATTGGAGAATGGATTAGTAAAGTATCAAATTTAGCAGAAATGGCAAAAATTTCTGCCTATTTGAAAGATTGTACACAAGAAAAATATATTTTGGAATGGAGAAAGTGGATTGATTATATTCAAAATAGGTATCAGATTAAAAAATATCAATTAGTTTTTGAGTGAAGTTAGGAATTGACATGTATTAGAGTTAAGAAAGAAGGGAATTGATAGTGTGATGGTGTGATGGTGTGAAATGGAATATGTTCTATGTTATATTTTAGATTATGTTTGTTAGTTACAATACCCTGTATTCTGTTCTGGGAAGTCTCGGGGGGGGGAATGGGGGAGGGGGAAGGAGAGGATTATAAATTGATTGATTGCCACTGTACAGAAATAATGGTAGAATTAAACAAGTTGGAATGGTGTAAAGTCGGGGCTGCTCGGTAACCACTCCCGAAGGGAAAGGGTAAGGAAAGAGGAGTAAAGAAGGAAGAAACTAGGTAGGTAGGTAGGTAGGTAGGAAAGAAGGGAGGGAGAAGAAAGGATAGGAGGAGAAGAAGGAGGAGAAGATAGAGGGTTAGAAAGGATGGTAGTGAGAAGTGGGGAAGAGCAGGGGAAGTAGGAAAGTGAGGAGAAGGATGATGGGGAAAGTTGAAGAAGGATGAGAAGGGTAGAAAGGATTAAGGGAGGGTGTTCTGTTTCCCTCCCCCTAATACTCCCAGCAAAGAGCCAGTCAGAGGCCTTCTTTTCTCCTTTTATTTACATAGATATATGTCCTGGCCACGTCTACCCACGGGCCTGCCAAGTTTCTGGAGATAATGAGGAAATTATAGATAAGGCCAGAATTACTCACGAATATATTCTTCCCTCCATTGAGACAGTTAGCTCGCGCCAATTCATTGCTTTGTCCAAGACAAAAAACCAGGAAGTCCCGCCTCCTATTTATAGTCTCTGCAGATGTCACTGCATGACAATTATGACTTGGCTTTGTCCCAACTCTTCCGCTGCTGCGCACGCCGATCACGTCTGCGTAATCTTGCATCACTCCAAAACTGTTCTTGGGGCGTTGCCAAATCAGAAGGAGGCTCCAGGGAATCAGGCTTTGCCGGCCCCTCCTCCTCCCTTTGAGTGGGTGCCAGGGAGGGAAAGGGCTCAAGAGAAGCAGGGCTTGCCAGGTCTTCTCCCTCACTTTCTGAATCATCCGAGTCCAGGAGTCCGGGTCCAGGAACCTGGGTCACAACACTATCCCTCACCGCAGGGCCCTTCCCCCGGGGCTGACGATCGGGATGCGGTCGGGCTGGGTTCTGCTCATGGAAGGCCTGCACCAGGTCAGGGGCATGAACGTCGGAGGCATCTACCCAGGAAAAATCAGTCCCGTATCCCTTCCACGCGATCAAATATTGGAAACGACCCTTCAGCCAGCGGGAGTCTCGTACGCTGTGGACTTCGTATTCCTCCGATCCGTCCTCGGCAACAGTGACGGGTGCTGTTGGGCACCGAAGGGGACTCGGTGTGGCCTCAGGAACCAGAAGGGACCGGTGAAAAACGGGGTGGATCCGCATGGATCGTGGCAGGGTCAGTCGGTAGGCTACCGGGTTGATGACTGCCTCGACAGGGAATGGGCCGATGAATCGGTGGTCCAATTTCTTTACCGGGCGGTCAGACGGGAGGTGTTTGGTGGAGAGCCACACCCGGTCTCCAACTGCCAGCGGGGGCGTTGCCCGTCGGGAGCGGTCGGCAGACCGTTTGTAGTCCTCCTTTGCCCGATTCAGCTGCTGACGTACCAACTGTTGGACCGCATGCAATTCCGTCAGGAAGGTCTGCGTTTCGGGAACAGGAGAGTCCGGTGGTGCCAGAGGGAAGAGCCGCGGATGGTACCCCACATTGGCAAAGAACGGGGTCATCTGAGTAGAGGTGTGCTGAGAGTTGTTAAAAGCAAACTCCGCCAGGGACAGGTAGTCGGCCCAGTTGTCCTGCTGCTGGTTGATGAAGCAACGGAGATACTGTTCCAGTATACCGATGACCTTCTCTGTACCCCCGTCGGTCTCCATATGGTGCGATGACGACAGACACACCTGCACCTCCAACACGGCCATCAGGCTCTTCCAGAAGCGGGCTGTGAACTGAACTCCGCGGTCCGAAACCACCCTGTCCGGTAGACCATGGAGGCGGAAGATGTGCTGCAGGAAGAGACGGGCCGTTTTGGCGGCTGTGGGCAGTCCGCGGCATGGGATGAAGTGTGCCATCTTGGTGAGCATGTCCACCACCACCAGCACTGTGGTGAACCCAGAGGACGGCGGCAGGTCCGTCAGGAAGTCCATAGAGATTGCCCCCCAGGGTCTGTCGGGTGTCGGCAAGGGCTGGAGGAGCCCGGGAGGGGCCCCCGTGGCGGCCTTGGCTTGCCGGCACGGTACGCAGGATGTCACATAGGCATGTATATCATGCCACACTCGGGGCCACCAAAAGGTCCGTGTCACCAGGTGGAGGGTCTTGAAGAACCCAAAATGTCCTGCTGCAGGGTTGTCGTGGCACTGGGTCATGACGAGGGCTCGGAGTGGTCCTGTGGGCACATATAATCGCCCCCGAAACTTGAGTAAGTCCTCCTCCAAGGTCCAAGGAGACGTGGGGCCCACATCCGCTCTCCTTTGCTGCGACCAGGCGTCCTGGCGCTGCGCCTCTCGCACCTGGGCCCGCAAGTCCACTGGCTCCCGTGCTGCGGCCAAGGCTTCTGCCGGCAGCACTGTCCGTGGAGGAAGGGGGTCCTTGGCACAGAGGTACTCTGGCTTGCGGGACAGGGCATCCGCCCTCCGGTTGTGACCTCTGGGAATGTAGGTCACGTGGAAGTTGAACCGGGCAAAAAACAACAACCACCGGATCTGCCGCTGGTTCAACTTCCGAGCTGTGGTGAGGTGCTCGAGATTCCGATGGTCCGTTCGGACCTCCACCTGATGTCGGGCCCCCTCCAGATGGTGTCGCCAAGCCTCGAATGCAGCCTTGATAGCCAGCAACTCTTTTTCCCAGATAGTGTAGTTGCGCTCGGAAGGATTGAGTTTCCGGGAGTAGTAAGCGCAGGGAAAAAGTGTGCCGCCATTCATCGGAGCCTGTAGCAGCACCGCTCCCAGAGCCACATTGGACGCGTCCGTTTCCACCACAAAAGGCCGGAGCGGGTCGGGATGCCTCAGGACGGGTTCCGTGACGAAGGCTTTCTTGAGGGCTGTGAATGCTTCTTGCTGGGGGGGACCCCACCGGAACGCAACCTTCTTCCTGAGGAGCTGGGTAAGTGGAGCCGTCAGTGTGGCGAAGCCCGGGATGAAGGTCCGGTAGTAGTTGGCGAAGCCCAGCAGGCGCTGAACATCCTTCACCCGACGAGGGGCTTCCCAGCTACACAAAGCTTCTACTTTACATGGGTCCATGGCTATGCCCTCGGGCGAGATGATATGCCAGAGGAATTCTATGGAAGTCCGGAAGAAGACGCATTTCTCCAGCTTCGCATTGAGTTGTTGCTCCCGCAAGCGTTGCAGAACCAGACTGAGGTGTCGAAGGTGGCTTTCCCTGGACCGGGAGTAAATCAGGATGTCGTCCAGGTAGATAACCACAAACCGATCCAACATGTCTCGGAACACGTCGTTCATGAAGTGCTGGAAAACGGCAGGAGCGTTGGTCAACCCAAATGGCATGACAGTGTATTCGTAGTGTCCGTATCGGGTGCCGAATGCCGTCTTCCATTAGTCTCCTTCTCGCATCCGCACCAGGTTGTAGGCCCCCCCGGAGATCGAGCTTGGTGAAGATCGTTGACTCCCGCAACCTCTCCAGTAGCTCCGGGATGAGCGGCAGGGGGTAGCGATTCCGCACCGTAATGGCGTTTAGCTGGCGGTAATCACAGCACAGGCGCAAGTCCCCTGTCTTCTTCTTCACGAAGAGGATCGGGGCCGAGAGAGGGGACTTTGAAGGCCGGATGAACCCTCGGGCCAGGTTTTTGTCCAGGAAGTCCCTGAGGGCAGCCAACTCGGGCTCCGACATGGAATACAGGCGTCCCACAGGCAGTGGTGCGTTGGGCAGAAGGTCCACGGGGCAATCGTAGGGCCGATGCGGGGGTAGTTGGTCCGCCTCCTTCTCGCTGAACACGTCGGCGAAGTCCGTCAGCTCAGGAGGCAAGGTGATGGCAGCGGAGGGGAAGTTCTGGCCGGCACAGGTGTGGCGGATGTGATCGATGCACTGCAGACTCGGGAAAGAGATGGCGTTACGCGACCAGGCCACCTGAGGATCGTGGGTCCGAAGCCAGGCCAACCCAAGGACCAAGGGAAAATGAAGGTCCGCCGTGACATAAAACTGGATCGCCTTCTCATGGTCCCCAATAGCCAGGCGCAAAGGCTGGGTGGCAAATTTAATGGGGCCGGACACCAGTTCTCGCCCATCAATTGTCTCTACCCGCATCGGAGGGTCCACCGGCACCACGGGGACCGCAAACTGGGTCACAAAGGCCTGGTCCATAAAGTTTGTTGTGGCCCCTGAGTCCACCAGCGCATGCGCCTGGAGCCCGTCCGACTGGTTCCCCAACCATATCCGTGTGTCCAGAATCAGATGCCGAGGGGGCCCAGAGTCTACTTCCGCAACGTTCAGTGGGGGCTTAGTACGTGCCCGACCTAGGGTTTCCCCGAGGTCGGGCCTGCTCCGTTTCCCGATTGGTCACGCTGTGATTTGGGGACCGGCGTGCGTGCCCCACTTCGCTTTCTGGGGCAAGAAGCGGCGAAGTGGCCGGGCTCCCTACAGTACAGGCACAATCCCCCTTGGCGCCTCCGGTTCCGCTCCTGGGCTGTCAGGCGAGGTCTGGCCGCTCCCAACTCCATGGGCTCTTCTGCAGCGGTTACAAAATGTGGGGCGACCCTGGGTGCTGGTGGTGCAGGAAGTGGGGGTGCAGATGTCAACGGCGGGTCCCGGGGGTGCGACGGGACGGTCGCCGTTGCAGACGGGCATCGAGGCGGAGACAAAGGGGCACCAAGTTGTCGAGGGTCTGCGGCGCCTCCACGCGGGCCAGCTTGTCTTGCAATTCCTCTGAGAGTCCCTCCTGGAACGCGTCCACCAGCGCTGCATCATTCCAGTCAGAGTCCTGGCACAAAAGACGAAATTCGGCGATGTACTCCTGCAGGGGGCGTTTCCCTTGACGGAGTTCCTTAAGGCGCCTGGTTGCCGTCAGCATTCGAATGGGGTCCTCATACATGGTGCGCAGGTGCTGCCAAAAACGCTGTTGGTCCGCCAGCAGGGGGCTGTCCTGGAGCAAGAGAGGCGTGGCCCATCGAGCAGCCGAGCCGGAAAGAAGGTTAATCACAAAGGCCACCTTAGCCCGGTCGTCTGGGAAATCCTCTGGCCTCATAGCCATGTAGAGCTGGCACTGTCCCAAGAAGGTCGGGAACATCTCAGGCTGCCCAGAAAACTTATCCGGCACGGTTATCGGGCACTTGCGACGAGAAGGAGGAGTGGGAGGATGGGGGGGGCTGCAGGCACATTCCTGGCAGCAAGTTGGCCTGCCAAGTGAGCCACCTGCTGCTGGAGCTGTTGATTAGCCCCTTGTAGCTGCTCTAACTGCTGCTGTATCTGCTGCTGGTCCATCTTTGGTGGAAGATGTTTTAGTCAGGTCTTGAACAAAATGTTCTGTTTCCCTCCCCCTAATACTCCCAGCAAAGAGTCAGTCAGAGGCCTTCTTTTCTCCTTTTATTTACATAGATACATGTCCTGGCCACGTCTACCCACGGGCCTGCCAAGTTTCTGGAGATAACGAGGAAATTATAGATAAGGCCAGAATTACTCACGAATATCTTTCTGTATCTTTCTGTCAGCATGTTCCAGTCGTGGGTTTCATCCCACCAAGTTTCAGTAATTGCAACTATATCATATCTACCCTTATGTACTAATAATTCAAGTTCACCCTTTTTGTTCCCCTAACTTTGAGTTTTTGTATATAGGCATTTGAGATAGTTTATGTCTGACTTTTATGTCTTCCTGGTGTTTGAGTTCGTCTTCCTTCCCATCATTCCTTCCTTATTATTTGTTTTGGGATGTTTTTAGAATTAGGTCCTGGAGATCCTAGAGATTGGTCACCCTCCCCACTCAATTTTAGTTTAAGGCCCTCCTGATAAATTGAGCCAGTTATTTTCTGAAAACACTTTTCCTGGTTTTTGTTAGGTGCAGCCATAGTGGAGACCATGGTTCAAGAATCCAAAGTTCTCTTGGTGACACAAACCCTTTAGCCAGTGGTTTACTTCAAGAATCCTTTGTTCTGGGGGTATAGCTGACGTCGTGACGAGACATCCAGTTGAATCTGAAGCTCCAGATTCACCGGCAAAGTTTTCCTGCCAGGACGGTTCTTTTTTGGACCTCACTGTCCCGAAGAGACAGTGATAGTTGAGGGCACTTCCTGTGGATCTCAGGGATACCACAAAGTCCCTGATTGATCCAGGAGAAGACCTTTTTTCCTGTCAGGAAACTCCAGTTTTAATGGCTGCTGAAGTTGGGACAGCTCCGGAACGGAAGAATTGAAAGAAGTGTGCTGGTGGGGTGAGAGACTTCCTTTTTAAAAATTGCAAATCATCTGGATTTTAGAAGAGACTAATTGGTGGAGGGAAAAAAGAGTTGAGCGGCGGATTAATTTATTTAAAAAAAAACTGTGTTCCTTTTATTTTATTTTTTTAAAAAAAGAAACAGCCTCTTCTTTTTTTGTGGGGCGAGTGCATCTCTATTGGATTTAATTGGCAAAACTAATTTGGACGACTTTTAGCTTCTGGACTCTTTTTTAAAAAAAGAAAGGAAAAAAGAGAAAATTTTCTGTGCCTTTTTTGGGGGGTTCCTCTTGTTATTCTTACTTTTATTCAATATTATTTGGTAATATAACAATTTTTCCTTTTGGTTATTTCTTTGTTTAAGTCGGGAAGCAGGGAAAGGCTCAACAATACTGCCACCTAGTGGACTTTGGAAATTTTTATTTTTACTTTTACTCTTCTTTTTTCTCTGTCAATGGTGGAATCTCCCTGATGCAAAAAAGTTGCCATATGCCTGAGGCTCTATGTTTATACTTTGTTGCTTTTGAGATAGAGGGTGAGAGACTTTGAAACCTTGCAGTCTTGTTTATTCAGGTGCTCTAACAGATACTATCAACTGAAAGAGCCTATAAGGGAAAGGGAGGATTCTTTCTTTTTTGTTATGAAAAATATTGTGGTGACTCTGGAAAGAGAGCTGCAGATAATTATTTTTAAATTCTCTATTATTTTTCTAAGAAGAGTAAAGGGAAAAAAATTTTTCTCTGTCTTTGCTTCCCACTTGGGGATTACCACATTTTATTTTTTTTCTCTTTCGCTATTTTTTTTTTGATAGCTTCTTTTTCTATGTTGGATGTTTTTTCTTACTCTTCTTGGGATTAATTGGAACAATTGGATTTAGACATACAAGAGTCTGAAGATTTTTTTTTGTTTACTACACTAAATTTTTGATCCTTTTTCCTGCATATATTACAATGAGTAGAAAAGGAACACCACATGGATCGGCTACATCAACACCTTCCTCCTCACCAGGAGGTCAAAGGTCAATACAAGCGATGCTTCAAAGGAAAAAAGGTAAAGATAAAGAGATTTTTTTACAGATTATTTGGCAGGGAATTCAGAAATTGCAAGAAGAAGCAGAATAAAATAAGAAAAGAACAGAGAAAATGGATGAAAAGGTGGAAACCATACAACAAATGATGAGGAAATATGAGGACAAGTTTCAAAGAGTTGATGAAAGAGAAGAGCAAAGAGATAAAATCAGAAATACTGACAGCAGATTGGAGGAGGTTGAAAAATATAAAAGTGGAGCATTGGGTTGGGAGATGGATAGAGCAGAATTTTTTCTTAGATTTCAGAATATCGAGGAAGAGAAGGGAGAGAATTTGGCAGATAAAATGGTGGAAATTCTGGCCGAGACTCTAGAAATTAGTACGGAGGAGATGATTGATGGTGTTGACGAGATCTTTAGAGTCCATACGAGATATGCAACAAGAAACAATCTCCCAAGAGAAGTGTACATAAGATTTACCAAAAAACCAATAAAAGCACAAATATTGCAAATTGCGAGAGATAAACCGTTGAAATATAAAGGCAAAGAAATTATAGTATTGAAGTAAGTTCCAAGAAGAGTGAGAGAGATGAGAAGAGAATATCATTTCCTGACCAAAGTTTTATTACAGAAAGGTGTCAATTATAAATGGTTGATACCAGAGGGTTTGGTGTTTACATGGCAACAGCAAAAATATAGAGAATTGATTCACTAGACAAAGCCAAAGACTTCTATGCGGAATATCTTAAAGAAAAAGAAATTGACACGAGTGAAGAAATTACATTGGTCGAGCTTCAAGAGTCTGAGCTGTTGGTAATGATTGAAAAAGAAGAAGGCGCTGTGGGTAGTAAGCCAGAAGCTAAACCACGACATGAACCAAGATCGACAAGAGCGATAAATCCTAATTATAAAGTATGAAAATGGAAGAGAGAAAATGGATAACAATAAACATTAATGGACTTAATTCAGCTATCAAGAGAATAAAAACATTTCACAAATTAGAGAAATTAAAATTGGATATAATTTGTTTGCAAGAAGTACATATTAAAAAACAACATGAACAATTACTAATCCAGCCAAAATTGGGGAAAGTATTTACTTCACTACCACAATGCAAGAAAAGAAGAATAGCTTTATACATTAGAGATACAATTAGGGCAAAGCAAATATATTCAGATGAGAATAGTAGGATTTTGATGTTGGAAATATTAGATAACAATATGAAAACACTTTTAATAGCATTATATGCTCCCAATGATAATCAAGAAGATTTTTACAGGAAACTACATGCAAAAATTGTTGATTTGGACTATGAGAATATTTGCATACTGGGCAATTTTAATGGTGTAATTAATGGCAAATTGGAGTATAGAACACAAAAAGCAACAAAACAAAATAAAAAGATCCTTCCAAAATCGTTTTTTAAAATGATAGAGGAAATGAACTTAAAAGATGCATGGAGAGAAAGAAATCAGGAAAATAGATAATATACTTTTTATTCAAATAACATAACATAACATAACATAACATAACAATATATATATATTATATATATATTATAATATAATATAAGCTGTATGTTTCATTTGTCAGTTTCATCCCACTAATGGGATGGGCCGGTTTAGCTCTGCCTGGTAAGGCCTGTTATTAAGAACACAAAGCCTGCAATTACTGCAGGTTCGAGCCCGGCCCAAGGTTGACTCAGCCTTCCATCCTTTATAAGGTAGGTAAAATGAGGACCCAGATTGTTGGGGGGGCAATAAGTTGACTTTGTAAATATATACAAATAGAATGAGACTATTGCCCTATACATTGTAAGCCGCCCTGAGTCTTCGGAGAAGGGCGGGGTATAAATGTAAACAAAAAAAAAAAAAAAAAAGTTTCCGTAATGGCAACAATATCATATCTGCCCTCATTTACTTGAATTTCTAATTCACCCTGTTTATTGGTGTATAGACATTTGATTGGTGTAGACATTTGAGTCCATTTTGATTGACCTTGTATTTACTATCTACATAACCTGTGTTGTGCCTGACTGCCCCTACTTTCTTGCCACCTGTTTGACTAGTGCATATGGTATGGCACTCACTATTAAATGCTTGGTTTTGCTTGATAGCAGGGCTGATAATCTTACCCACACAGACATCTATCTTACATGCACTGATAACCCTATTAATTTTGGATTGCTGGGGACAGAAATTTTCTGTATCAATTAATTCTCTGTCCCCACTGTTCAGTTTAAACGTTTATCCAGAAAATCTGTGAATTTATTGCTAAGTAACTCAGTTCCTTTCTTTGATGGATGCAATCCATCTCTTTTGTACAGTTTTTCATTGGACCAGTTGCAGACATCATGACTAATAAAACCAAAGCCTTCCCTTTTACACCACTCCTTTAGCCATACATTAAACTCCACTACACGCTGGCCTTTACCTTTTTGTTCCTTATATACTGGTAAAACCTCTGAAAAGATAAGCCTACAACCTATACTACTAAGTTCATACCCCAAGCTCTGGAAATCATTCTGCACAGAAAGTACATCCTTTTGGGACAGATCATTTGTGCCAAGATGTATAATAGAAACAACATCACAATCCTTGCTGGCATTCTTGACTATCTTAAGAATACGCCTCTTGTCTCTGCTGGCAGTAGCACCTGGCAGACACCTGACCTCTTTCAAAACCTCCATATCCTTTCCTAAATTTACATCCCTTACAATTGAATCACCAATCAGAAGGTGGCTTCTCTTTTTGGATACCATGCTCCTCTTGTGTGACCGATGTGTAATACCTTTCCAAAGTAAGTTCTTCATCTTGGACCATGATCCCCTGATTGTTTGAGTTATCTACAACTACCTTGACCTGTCACTTTAGTATCCCTATTAAGGTCAGCAAGGGCACTATATCTGTTATACTGGGACACTGCAAAAGCTTTGTGTTTATGGTTCACAGCTCTCACCCTGCCAGATCCCACAGTTGTCCATACTGCCCTTCTCCTGCAGGATCTTTGTGGTAGAGGGGACTGATGGCATGGAAGCTGGAATGGTTAAATTGGGCACCTAATTTCTGCTTGGAGAGCATAGATTTGAGATTCTAGATAGGTAATTTGTCCACGTAGACTGCTAATTTGTTTACAAAGAGGACACTATCCAAATTTGAAAAGAGTACTGCGAAAGACAGCTGCAAAACAAGTATTGCACTGAACTAGACATTCATGAAATAGACATGAAATAGACATTCATCTTGATTTAGAATAGATATAATATGGATGACAATAGAACTGACCTCTAATATAAAAAAGATTGATACAGAAACCAGTACCTGGGCGGACCATAACCTTATGAAAACAACATGGAAAGGGCAAAAAAGAAGGTCTAGATGGACTTTAAATACAATGATTTTAAGAGATAAAGAATTTGTCCAAAAAATGGAGAAGAATTGGCTTTTTTCTTTAAGGAAAATAAAAAAGAGGATACATTGGTCCAAAATCGTTGGGATGCAATGAAGGCTTATGTAAGAGGCTGGATGATACACGGAAAAGAAACTTTAAGAAAAGACAAGCCCTTAAAACATTAGAAAATAGTTATAAAAAATTAAAACAAGAACTACAAAAATCTTCAGAGGAAAAAGATATTAAAATGAGAATGGACTTAATTAAACATAAAATAGCTGATTGAAAAAGAAGAATTAAGACAAAAAATTAGAGGGGTGAAACAGAATTATTTTGAAAATGCTAATAAACCAGGTAGATGGTTAGCTTATAAATTGAAAAAAGAGAAAGAATCTCAGAGAATACTACAATTAGTGGATAATCAAGGCCAGATTAAGTTTGGGAATGAAGAGAAGAAAAAAATTGTCCAAGACTATTATAGAAAACTATATGAACAAGAGAGTATTGAAGAGGGAAATAGTAAATATTATTTACAGAAAGCTAATTTACCTCAGATCTCTAAAGATACTGAACTGATGCTGGAAGGAAATATAACAATGATGGAATTAACCCAAGTACTTAAAAAACAAAAAAATGGGAAAACGCCAGGTCCAGACGGATTGCCAGCTGAATACTACATGACATTTCAAGAACAGTTGAGTCTTCCACTATTGGAGGTTATGAATGAAGTGATGTTAAAGAAGAAAATATCAGAGACTTGGACGGAGGCATATATTACACTTATCCCAAAAGAAGACATGGATTTACAACAAGTTAAAAACTATAGGCCTATATCTCTGTTAAATTCAGATTATAAAATTTTTGTTTCAATATTGGCATAAAGACTGAAAAGATATTTGAATGATTTTATACACTCAGATCAAAATGGATTTCTGCCCAAAAGACATATTAGAAATAACATGAGGATAATACTGGATACTTTAGAATATTATGAGGCCACCTGGAAAAACTGATGGCGTTGATTTTCCTTGAAACACAAAAAGCTTTTGACAATATCAATTGGCGTTTTATGCTTTTACAACTGGAACAAATGGGATTTGGAGGAAAGTTTATTAAGGCAATAGAAACTATATATTATAAGCAATCAGCCAAAGTAATTATAAATGGTGAACTGACAGAATCGATTCAAATTAAAAAAGGAACAAGGCAGGGTTGCCCACTGTCACCTCTGCTGTTTGTACTAACATTGGAAGTATTAAATAGAAATATTAGAGAGGAAAGAGAAATAAAAGGCATGAAAATCCAAAAGGAAGAATAGAAATTACAAGCATTTGCTGATGATTTGGTCTTTATTATTGAGGACCCATTAGAATCTATAATTAAGTTGATAGATAAAATAGGAGAAGTTGGAGAAGTTGCAGGTTTGAAAATAAATAAAGATAAAACGAAAATTTTAACAAAAAATATGTTAAAGAAGCAAAAAGCTGAACTAGCAGAAAGATCAGAGATGCAGATTACGAATAAAGTTAAGTACCTGGGGATCTTTTTGACTGCAAGATGTAGTACATTGAAAGAGAGTAATTATAGTAAACTCAAACAGCAGATTGTGTCAGACTTGGCAAAATGGGAGAACCTGCAGTTATCATTGATTGGACGAATATCAACGATTAAGATGAATATTCTGCCTAGAATACTATATCTGTTCCAAACAATTCCAATTAGATTGGGGAAAGGATATTTTGAGAAATTGAATAAAATAATACTGAAATATATCTGGCAGGGTAAAAAAGTGAGGATAAAATTAAAATTATTGCAAGATGTGAGAACAAGAGGGGGTTTTGGGCTAACCAGTTGGGAATTATATTATCAAACTTAATGTGGATCAAGGAATGGATAACCTTAAGGAACAACAGAATACTGATTTTGGAAGGTCACAATCTGCTATTGGGATGACATGCTTTCCTATGATAAGGACAAGCTAAAACACAGGAGTATTTTAGAAGACATATTGTAAGGGAAGCTCTGTTATTAAACTAGGAGAGGATTAAGAAAAGTGACTTTTTAAAAATTCCAGTTTGGGTATCAACTATTGAGGCTTTTTCATATTCAATAACATTTAGAAAGGAAAAAAATTGTTAGATATAAAGAATTGTTAAATGAAAAGAGTGAATTAAAAACTATGCAGGAACTAGAAACAGAAGGCATAAAAATGAATTGGTTTTCTTATCTGCAAATATGCTCCAGATATGATAAAGATTCCAAGACAGAAGGCTTCTATAGTAATCTGACTAGTTTTGATAAGATTTTAACAGGTGCTGATGACAACTTAATTAGGAAATTGTATGGATATTTGTTAGAGATTAAACTGGAAGAAGAACAAGTTAAGGAGACGATGATTGCCTAGGGGAAGAATTTTGGACATGGGATTGATTTAGAGGTATGGCAAAAATTATGGACACATAATTATAAAATGACAATGTCTGCGGCATATAAAGAGAATTTGTAGATGTTTTATAGGTGGCATCTACCCCCGACAAGGATTGCCAGAATGTTCAAGGACAAATCTGAAAAATGTTGGAAGTGCCATCAGACACCTGGATCATATTACCATATGTGGTGGACATGTGTGGAAGCTAAAAGAGATTGGACTAAAATATACACATGGTTGGAAAAAATAATTAAAAAACATATAGATTTTAAGCCAGAAGTCTTTTTATTGGGGATCATACCAGAAATATACAGTAGGGAATTGAGATATCTGATGGTGAATATTGTAACAGCAGCTAGGATTGTGTTTGCTAAAAACTGGAAAAATGAGAAATTACCTTTGCAAGATGAAATTATTAGGCAAATAATGGAATGTGCAGAAATGAGCAAACTGACATTTGAAATTAAAGAACAGGAAGATAAGCAATATTATAAGATATGGGACTTATTTTATCAATGGTGAGAAGGAAGGATATGTTAGAAAAGATTGGAGAAAGACTTTTATTAAGTGAAATATTAACTTGATTTAGAATGATGGAATGAATAATGCTATTAGATAAAGTATTAATTTGTGGACGTTTATATGGAATGAGAGTATGAAAGATTATAGCCATTGGTTAACTAAAATAAGAGTGGCAAAACGTGAGTATTTTTCCGCTCTTATTGCATCAGCAGATAATTGCCCAGCCGCCCTGTTTAGGGTGACCTGGTCCCTACTTCATCAGGGAGCTCGGGAGGACCCCTTGCAGGGTCGTGCTGAGGATTTTGGCCAATATCTGCACGATAAAATCGCTCAGATTCAGGATGGTTTGGACTCTGATTGGGTAGATTCGAGTGGGATGACGGAGGCTGTTCTTGATGATGTTATCTGGGATGAGTTCGATTCTGACTCCCCAGGACATGGACAGGATACTGGGGAGGCTGAATGCGACATGTTTATTGGACCCGTGTCCCTCCTGCCTGGTACTGGCCACACAGGAGGTTACATGAGGCTGGCTCCAGGGAATTGTTAACGCTTCCTTGATGGAGGGTGCCTTCCCATCCGCCTTGAAAGAGGCGGTGGTGAGGCCCCTCCTCAAGAAGCCCTCTCTGGATCCAGCTGTTTTATCGAATTACCGTCCTGTCTCCAACCTTCGCTTTGTGGCGAAGGTTGTTGAGAGTGTGGTGGCAAGACAGCTTCCCCAGTACCTGGAGGAAACTGTCTATCTTGACCCGTTCCAGTCCGGCTTCCAACTGGGGTACAGCATGGAGACGGCTTTGGTCGCGTTGGTTGATGATCTCTGGAGGGCTCGGGATAGGGGTTGTTCCTCTGTCCTGGTCCTATTAGACCTTTCAGCGGCTTTTGATACCATCGACCATGGTATCCTGCTGTGGCGGCTGGGAGGATTGGGAGTGGGGGGCACCATCTTTCGGTGGTTCTCCTCCTATCTCTCTGACCGATCACAGACGGTGTTGGCAGGGCGGCAGAGATTGGCTGCGAGGCACCTCACATGTGGGGTGCCGCAGGGGTCGGTCCTCTCGCCTCTCCTGTTCAACATCTATATGAAGCCGCTGGGTGAGATCATCTGTGGTTTTGGGGTGCGATGTCATCTGTACGCTGATGATACTCAGATGTACATTTCCACCCCTAACCACCCCAACGAGGCTGTTGAAGTGATGTCCCCGTGTCTGGAGGCCGTGCGGGTCTGGATGGGAAAGAACAGGCTCCGACTCAATCCCTCCAAGACTGAGTGGCTGTGGATGCTGGTTCCATCGCTGACTGTTGGAGGCGAGTCATTGGCCCCTATGGAGAGGGTCCGCAACTTGGGTGTTCTCCTGGATGCTCGGCTGTCGTTAGAAGAACATATGATGGCCGTCGCCAGGGGAGCCTTTTATCAGGTCCGCCTGATTCGCCAGTTGCACCCCTTCATAGACCGGGATTCCTTATGCACGGTTACTCACACCCTCGTCACTTCCCGCCTGGACTACTGTAATGCTCTCTACATGGGGCTCCCCTTGAAGAGCACCCGGAATGCGGCTGCATGGGTAATAGAGGGAGCTACTCGTGGCTCCCATATAACACCTCTCCTGCGCAAGCTGCACTGGTTGCCGGTGGTCTTCCGGGTGCAATTCTAGGTGTTGGTTACCACCTTTAAGGCGCTCCATGGCACAGGACCGGGATATCTACGGGACCGCCTGCTGCCACCAATAGCTTCCCATCGCCCTGTGCGCTCCCATAGGGAGGGTCTCCTCAGGGTGCCGTCAGTCAAACAATGTCGGCTGGCTACCCCCAGGTGGAGAGCCTTCTCTGTGGGGGCACCTACCCTCTGGAATGAGCTGCCTCTGGGGTTACGTTTGCTCCCAACCTCCGGACCTTCTGACGTGAGCTCAAGACCTTTCTGTTTCACCGCACAGGGCTGGCCTAATTGTAATATAGTTTTTAACTTGGGTTTTATTATTGTTTTATTAATAGTTTTAATGGAATTCGGCCTAATTGAATTAGATTTTTAAAAATTATTTTTTAATTTATTGATGAATCTGTTTTATGTTGGCTGTAAACCGCCCTGAGTCCGGAGTCCAGCTGTAAACCACCCAGAGAAGGGCGGTATAGAAATTAAATAAATAAATAAATAAACAAATAAAAGATTGGATATTAGATGGAGGTAATTAATACTAGATGAATTAAGAATATTTTTATGTTGAAAGTGCACAAGAGATATGTAACCACCCCACTGAAACACTGTAATTGGATTTAAGATGTTTTTATGTTCGTTTTGTTTCAAAAAATAAACAAAACTTTTGTATTAAAAAAAAAGAATCCTTTGTTCTTGCCATGACCTTTCATTTTTTATGTGCTTTCAAACTGCCAGGTTGGCAGAAACTGGGACAAGTAACTAGAGCTCACCCCGTTACGTGGCACTAAGGATTTGAACCACTGAACTGCCAACCTTTCGGTAGACAAGCTCAGCATTTGAGCCACTGAGCCACTGCATTGATCTTTCATTGGCAGTACAGATGAAAAAACTACTTGTGCACCTAACTCCTTAACTTTCTTGACTAGCTAAATCACTCAATATTATTTCCAGTTTCATTTTTGTGTCATTTATCTCAATGTGTAGTAATAGAAAAGGGTAGTACTGTATTTTTCAGTGTATAAGACACACCTTTTTACCCCCAAAAAGAGGGCGAAAAACTGGGTACGTGTTATACGCCGAATGTTGCATCAGCCATACCTGGGGATGTGATGTCGGAAATGGTGGCAACGGCGACAACTGTGGCAACAGACAGCTGATTGGCGGTGTTCTGGAATCCAACCGCCAATCAGAAAAGTGAAAAGCAAACGGTTCTGGGAACCGTTTGCTATAAATTGAGGCACTGCCCTGCCACTGCCTCAGGCGCCCCTCAGCTATCTGAGCCACCGCCACCGCCACTCACCTTTAGGAGCCGGAGCCGAAGCCGCACCCCACCACCACCATTGCTGCTTGTAAGTCGGAGCTGAAGCAGTCAACTTGTGGACTTTAACTCTCAGGATTCTGGGCGTTGAAGTCCACAAGTCTTAAAGCAGTCAGTTTGTGGATTTTAACTCTCAGGATTATGGGACTTGAAGTCCACAAGTCTTAAAGCAATCACGTTTGAAGACCTCTGGGTTAGGGGTTAAGGTTAGCATCTGTTTATAACAGGTTAGGGTTAGCACTTGTTTATATAGGGTATGGGCAGGGGTCTGCAAACTTGGTTTTTTTAAGACTTGTGGACTTCAACCAGCAAAGCTGGCTGAGGAACTCTGGGAGTTGAAGTCCACAAGTCTTAAAAGAGCCAAGTTTGCAGACCCCTGGGATAGGGTTAGGGAGGAAACAAATCATCAATGTCCTAAAATTCTCAGCTTGCTATTGTTACTGTAGTTTAGGGTGAGGGCATAATGAGCTACTCTAGTGTATGTGTATGACTGAACATGATTTTAGCTACAGTACTCTGCATTCTTATAAAGGACACAATATTGTTCTTTCTTGCAGAAAAATGTCAAAGCCAAGAAGGCAAGCATACAAAATCTCTTTCAAGCTGGAAGTCATGAAATATGATCAGGAGCATGGAAACAGAGCAGCGGAGAAACATTTTTGGCCACCTCCAACTGAAAAATGGTAAGAAAGTGGAGGAAACAGCTGGAACAGCTGCAAAAGGTAAAGGATAAAAGCAAGCACAACTTCCGTGGGGTTCCTGAAAAGTGGCCCCACTTAGAGGATATGAAAGACTGGATCACAGGTCACCGGAACAGTGGCTTCGCGGTCACCACAAAAATGGTGATGTATGAAGCCAAACGCGTTGCTACACAGAAAGGCATTCAGGATTTTACTGGATCACCATCGTGGTGCTTCAGATTTATGAGGCAATATGGCCTTGCTATGTGCATCAAAACTAGAATTGCACAAAGAATGCCAAAAGAGTATGAATCTAAGATTCTGTCTTTTTATACATTTGTAATAAATGCTAGGAAGAAAAATAATTTTGAAACTGGCCAGATTGAGAATATGGATGAAGTCCCACTAACTTTTGATGTGCCATCAAATAGGACTGTTGATGTGAAAGGTGCCAAAAGCATAACAGTGAAAACCTCAGGACATGAGGAAACACATTACACCAGGGCTGGGCAACTATGGCCCCTTTATGACCTATGGACTTCAACTCCCAGAATTCCTGAGCCAGCATGCTGGCTCAGGAATTCTGGGAGTTGAAGTCCATAGGTCATAAAGGGGCCATAGTTGCCCAGCCCTGCATTACACGGTTGTGTTGTCCTGTTTTGCAGACAGCACCAAAGTGCCACCAATGTTAATATTCAAAAGAAAAACCTTCCCAAAGGAAGTGATTCCAAGAGGTGTTGTTGTGCATGTCCATGAGAAAGGATGAATGGATGAACATGGAATGAAGGTATGTGGTCCAAACGTCCTGGAGGGCTTCTGAAAAAAAAGCTTTATTAGTGCTCAACAAATTTAGAGCACATATTAGTGAAACCACAAAGAAAAGATTCAAAGAAGTGAAGACTCATCTAGCTATAATTCCTGGGGGTCTTACCAGCCAGTTGCAACCTCTTGATGTTTCCATCAACAAGCCATTCAAAGTGTACATGCGAGAAGAGTGGAACAAATGGATGGCTGCTGGTAATCAAGATCTGACACCCACTGGACTAATGAGGAGGCCCATTATCACTGAAGTTTGTGAATGGGTGAAAACATAATGGAACTCAGTGAAGGACAAAACTGTTACACGGTCCTTCAAAAAATGTGGCATTAGTAATGCCTTAGATGGAACTGAAGATGATATCATTTATGAAGGTAGAGAAGAAAGCAATTGTCAGCAACTCTGCTTCCTAAACTCTGATACCAGTGACGATGATGAGTTCTTGGGGTTTCCAGAAAATTAGAGGAGTGCTTGAACCTTTAAAATCTCTCCTCATTTGTTAATGACAGTGATGATGGTTCTTAATACCGCTGTTGACTTTACATGATTGTAAAAAGTGTACATGGTTGTAAAAAGTTACATGGTTGTAAAAATTGTTCTGCTATGCTGATATTTTATTAAATAATATATTACTACACCATTTGGTTCAGAATACTTTTTCCCTTGTTTTCCTCCCCCAAAATTAAAGTGTGTCTTATATTCCGGTGCATCTTATACACCGAAAAATACGGTAATCTGTTATTATTTTGGTTTGGTTCTCAGATACAACTTTGATTTTTGTTCCAGGGAGCCAAATACCTTTCTAGATTGACTGTCTGGTCTACAGACGGCTGGTTCTGTTCCCTTGAGAATTGAATCTCCCAACACCAACACTTGTCTTTTTTCCTAGGGAGGTTTCGGGTATTTTTCTATCTGTCACAGAAGCACTTGCAGATACTGCTTTTTTAGGGATATTTGATGATGCTTCTTTTCTAGGTGTCTGCATGTTTTCTTCCAGGGAGAGTCTATGAAATCAATTGCTCAGCTCCAGCGGGGCTGCATCAGAGTAGGTTGGGTTGGACAGGGGTTTTGTACTAGGTTGGTGTTTTCTTCTATGAGTTGCATGTTTCCATCTGTCTTCTTCTTTTAAAGGTTTATTTATAGGGTTGATTCTTTTAGAAGTTGTCATTATTATATTCAGTTTGGGTATAATTTTCTTACGAAGTTTGGAGTTCCTTATTTTGGTAGATTGAGTTTCAGAGTGGTTAGAATTTCCTCTAGACCCTTTATTTTTTCTTTTAGAAACTCAATTAGTTTATATTTGGTACATATAAAGTCTAGGTTTCTATGGGAATAAGCGTATACATGTTTTGCAGATCACAATAGTATCTGTTGCTTTTTCCATTTGGATTGAAAAAAATAGAAAATGAAAATGTAGAAGTTTTTACCACAGATTTTTAAAAGGAAAAATGTCCAATTTAGAATTTGATATTTTAATGGATCATTTATAAATTTGGGGGAAAATATCTAGTTTAAAAAATAAAGTTCTAGCAGTTTATTTAAAAGTGTCAAATTTTTATATTTTTAGTGTTGAGTAAGACTCAAATGCAAGGTTCGTTCTTATCCTGCCATGGAGTGTTCTATAATTATCTCTTTCTTCCCTGCCTTCTTGTGATCCTTTCCCCCCTTGCCTTCTTGTGAGCTTAATTTATCCCTTCCTTCTCTGCTCTCTTATGTTCCACACTTGCTATTGTCTACTCTCCCTACTTATTTATCCCCTTATTCTTTGCCTTGTTTTTTTTTTAATCCTCTCTTCTTAGTTGCCTTTTGCCTGCCACTACTGGATAGTCAGCCCTCCCTGCTTTCCTCAATGACAATACAAAAGCCACAATTGTGGTACTTGCCTCAACGCTGCCCTGCAAATAAGAGTGGAATTTCTGTCATGATGTCACCCTGAACATGTCATCTTTTGATATACTGTACTGTTAGTTTGCACATTTCTCTGCCAGTGAGTTTCTAAGGATGAGAGTAGATTCAGACCTGTTACATAAAAGGTACCTTATGAACATGAATCAAGAATTCCAGGAGTTCTAAACACATTTTAGACACTGAAGATCTACAGTGGGATTACAATTTATATGTTTAAGAAGCTAGATTTGAAATCACAAAACTAATGCCATAATATGCCACATAATATTGCTTTTAATTCAGATATATATATATTTTAACCACCCATGCCAAAAGATCAGTTAGCAGTCAGTGCAATTTAGTAAGTTGAACTTTCTTCCTTTCCTGTAAACAGGTGATCAGAAACTATCCTGGCAGTTTGTATGACTAGGTACTATAACTACCTGCAACTGTGAACTCTGGCAATTCTGCCAGAAGGTACTGAACCATCTTTTCCCATGGGAAAGGAAAGTGGGGGTAAAATCTTCCTTAGCTGAAACTCACAGAAACAAAAGAAGTCAAGTATATCATAATTTTGAATCTGGTAAACAATGTCATTCCAAACTATGGATTCCTGCTTTCAGATATTGTCTTCTGTGTAATAAGGTTATTGAAAGTTTTACTGTACTTAAAAGCACATTATATGGTGCATACTGGCTAACGTATATAAATTCCTTAAAATTAGCAATAATTATCTAAAAACAAACATGTGAAGTCCAGCACTTACAATCATCTTCTTATAGAGTCCATAATGTAGCACCAGACTGTGGGTCAATGCCAACCGATGTGGTTTCATGGGATGTCCTGCTCCTAATATGGGGAGAGGGAAGAGAAAAGAAACACGTGTAATTAACATCTTCACAGCACAAGCACAGGAATCTACCTGATCACTACTACAAGTCCTCAAAGAATAAAGAATAATATGGAAAGTAAAAGTGGGAGGCCTTTTAAAAGACTATTGATTCATTAACGGGATCTAGACATATTTATCTTGTTTTGGAAATTTCCTTAGTTTAAACAATCAAAAGAAGTCTGGTGTGTAACTATCTTTTCACAAATTTCACAAATGTAATTTACATGTATACAACGTGGAATGGATTTGAAGTTCTGAACAACTGCAATAATCTTCATAAAGTAATAAGCATGAATACTTGATACAACTCTGTACAATAATATCAAGAATCTATGATTCTTCACATACCCTCTAACATTCCATAGATGAAGATACAGGCATTCTCACAGAACAATGCTTGAATTCTATTACATTCCATAAATACAGATATAATTATATTTCCCTACGAATAGTATGCCACTATATATTAGGCTATCAGATCTGGACTGCAAAAATCCAGGTGCTCTTTGCTGCTATCTGGACCTTTAAAAACCACAAGGTCTGTTACTCTGAAACAGAAGTTGGCTGGGTCATTGATGGTGTGTGTGTGTAAAAGTAAGCACTGCTGTAAGAATTCTTTTCTTTTCTTTTATGTACACTGAGAGCATATGCACCAAGACAAATTCCTTGTGTGTCCAATCACACTTGGCCAATAAAAATTCTATTCTATTCTATTAAAGTTAGCTTTTGAAGGGCACAATATTCTTGTTTAAGTTCATGATGAATATGAAGTAGTAATTATAATGAAGCAGTAGTTCAAATATAATCAAGAGCACTTGGAAAGTCTCATACCGTTAGAATGGTCTCCTGCTTGAGCAGGGGTTGGACTAAATGACCTACAAGATCCCCTCTAAATCTGTTTATTCTATTCTAATTCTTATTATATTCTATTATTCTCCTTTCTCAAAACATGAAGTAGTGTGAAATGATTCCCGCCAGGTTTCCTACACATGCACAGAACTTCAGTCTTTCAAATCAGGAAAGAAAGTTAAAGGCTTTATTTCAGCGTTGCCGCAAAAAACAAAGACAAGGACCGAAACAAACCCAACGCCTTTCTGATAAAGAGGAGAAACTTTGGCACATGGCTGTTAGGAAAATTGGGATTACTGCAATGCTCTCTACATGGGGTTCCCCTTGAGGAGCATCCGGAGACTCCAGGTAGTTCAGAATGCGGCTGCGCGGGTGATAGAGGGTGCCCCTCGTGGCTCCCACGTAACACCTCTCCTGCGCAGACTGCACTGGCTGCCTGTGGCCTTCCGGGTGCACTTCAAGGTTTTGGTAATGATCTTCAAAGAGCTCCATGGGATAGGGCCGGGCTACTTACGGGACCGTCTGCTGCCACCGAATGCCTCTCACCAACCCGTGCGCTCTCACAGAGGGACTCCTCAGGGTGCCGTCGGCCAGGCAGTGCCGACTGGCGACACCCAGGGGAAGGGCCTTTTCTGTGGGGGCCCCCACCCTCTGGAACGAGCTTCCCCCAGGACTTCGCCAACTTCCTGACCTTCGAACCTTCCGCCGCGAGCTTAAGACACATCTATTTATTTGCGCAGGACTGGACTAGAATTTTAAATTTTTTAAATGTTTAAATTTTAAATTTGGTTTTAAATGGGGTTTTATTATTTATATCTCTATTTTAAATATTCGGCTTATGTAATAAGTTTTTTTAAATTAATGTTTTATTTTGTATATATATATGTTTTTTAAGTGGCTGTAAACCGCCCTGAGTCCCTAGGGAGATAGGGCGGTATAAAAGTACGAATAATAAAATAAATAAATAAATAAAAGTCCGCTCCTTCCCTCAACCGAGGAAAAATCAGTCTTCACTCGATCAGAAAGCACGAGCATCCCAAGATTTCCCAATTACCGCTGCTGCGCACGCACCGTAATGAAAATTGCCCACATCGGGATCATAGAAATAAGCCACAGTCTTCGCCATGCCGCCACACTCGGAAGGACTCGAGCGCCGAATGACCTCCCGGTTGCGTCCCTCCACCCACAGGCTTACGTCACCGCGTCGCCTAAGCAACGTGCGGAAGCTCAACCCGGAGGGAAAAAAGGCCTCTCTTTCCCTGCGCGCAGACGCCTAGTCACCGCCTCCGTTCTGGTTTGGGGTCGGGAAGTGTTGCTACGTAGCGAAGAGCAATAAGGCCGTGGGGAGTCGTGTTGCTTTTTAGTCAAATAACAGGCTTCTGATTCGGTTCGGTTTGCTGTGTTTATTTTCTGCCGTATCTGGGCGGCCAAAAGTTGGACGATGACTAAGTGACAGTAACGAGATTATTTTTTTACTTTTTCTTTCCCTCTAGGTTTCATATGGATTTTCTCAGCCCAACTTCTAAACAATTATAGTTAAATAGTTTAAATAGCGCTAATATAAAATAAAACAAAAGACTCGCTTCTACCATCTTAAAATACTCTCAAAAGGCATAGGTTCCATTGTGTAAAACAGCAGATTGTGATAGAATCTTCAGTTAGACCGAAGGGAGTGATTGAGAGGGCCCCTTTACATATGGCTGTTTTCTCAGATCCTTAAACAACATACATTAACTCAATTTCTACTATTATGAACTACCATTAAGCTTTTAATAATCTAAGGACAAATGCCATTTTCGTATTTATTAAAAAAATTGTTTGCAATAGCAAAAGTGAAAACAAACTAAACTCTGAAAAAGTGCAAAAGTAAGTAGTAAGATAAAGAGAAAAGAAATAGGTAGAGTGACTTCATTGTAATGTCCTTCCTGTTTCATTCCTTCATTGTAATGTCCTTCCTGTTTCATTCCTGTTTCATTCCTTCATTGTAATGTCCTTCCTGTTAAAGACTACTTCAGCTTTAATTGCAATAATACAAGAGCAACCAATAGATTTAAACTTAATGCCAACCACTTTAATATAGATTGCAAAAAATACGACTTCTGTAACAGAATCATCAGTGCTTGGAATACTTTACCTGACTCTGTGGCCTCTTCCTATAATCCTAAAAGCTTTAACCAAAAACTTTCTACTATTGACCTCACCCCATTCCTAAGAGGACCATAAGGGGTGTGCATAAGCGCACAAACGTGCCTACCGTTCCTGTCCTATTGTTTTTTTCTTCTTCTTGTATATATATAAGCATATATATATATGCTTATACCTCCTAATATTTACTCATATATATGTTTATATACTATATAATCTTTTTGTATGATGTTGTGACAAAATAAATTAAATAAATAAATAAATAAAATCTTTATTACAAATTCGATAACTCTTCATCCCCTATAAGGCTGCAAATAAATATCTAGTTACAAACAAATATTTAGTTTTCCACACACATTCTCTATTTTGGGTTTCTTTTTGTAAAATGAATGATATAGTGCGTGGGTGTCTAACTCACAGCGTCATGTGATGTATAGTGATGTTTTTCCCCTTCCTGGAGCTGGGGTGGGTGTGGCCTGCACATGACACATCCGGTCCATAGGCCATCAGTTTGAAACCCCTGATATACTGTAATATATGTGTTGGAAAAAATATCCTTCTGAGTTTAGTTCCCAGTGGTGAAAAAGACACTAAGATGGTTTAATGATGGACAGAATCGCATGGCTTGAGTTCCTGAGCAGAATAAGGGCAGAGATGCTGAGAGTGCCTTGGTTTTATGTCCTCTCTGGGCCCCACCCTAGAGTTTCCGGTTCCTGTGTAAGAAATGCACTCTGATTGGTGGTCAGACTTCCAGGAAGTATGGGTCTTAGCTAACTTTGTAAGCTTTCTGTCTCCCAGGCTTGGTTGAGCCTTGCTGGGGGCTGATGTAATCTCCCCAGGTGCCATGTGGTGAGTTCTGTTGCTAGATGGGTAGAGGGCTATCTTTGTTATGTAGAATGGACTGGCTCAGGCCTTAATGGTCCATTAACAAAAGGGGGGGCTGAGTTTCTGCCTTCCTTTTTGGGGAAATATCCTGCCCTTTAAATATTTCCCAAAATATCTCTCGTTTTACTAGGAGAGGGGTGGGTGCTAACTTCCTACAAATGTCATGTGTTGTTGCTTATCTGAGGTATATTTACCTATTTCTAATAGCAATAGCATTTAGACTTACATACTGTCCCATAATGCTTTACAACCCTCTCTGTCTTTCCAGGGCTTTTTAAAAAAAAAAATTCCTTTATTCTTCTTCTAAAATTAACAATTTTTCTAAAAGTTTATATTGTTGGAAGAAATATCCATCTGGGTTCAGTCCCAAGTGGGGACAAAGACACTGGAAACATGGAGGCTGCTTGGAAAGATGGTTTAATGGTGGTCAGGATCACATGGCTTGAGATCCTGAACAGAAAAGGGCTGAGATCCTGTGTGCTCCCTGGTTTTATGCTTTTTCTGAGCTTTGAACTTTCTGGGGCAAAGGAAGAGTACCCTGATTGGCTGTCAGACTCCCAGGGGGTGGGGGTCTTAGCTAGCCTTGTAGGTTGTCCCTCAAGCTTGCCTGAGCCTTGCCATGTGGTGAGTTTCTGTTCTAGATGGGTTCTATTATGATGCAGATGATGGCCCATTAGCAAAGGTGGGGGGTGGCAGGAAGTTGCAGGGAGCTGCTTTGTCTTTAAAACATGTTTCTCCATTTCTCATCCAGGGAAATATATTCTGCCTTTTTAAATATTTTCTAAAATATTTCATTCTTCTAGGAGGGGGGTGGGTGCTAAATTCCTACAATCCCTACTTTTTTTTTTTCAAAACGTGAGTTTTGAAACATGCTCTTGGCAAAAAATTAAAATTGATCAAATCAGGGAAGCTTGATGGGTGCTTTTAATTTTTCTGATGCAAAGGAAGCCATTGATAGAGACAACAGAAAAAAGATTCCTTCAGTGGCTCCCAAAAGCTTTCAACCATGAAGGTCTAGCAGCCAGGGGAAAAGTTCTGGTAAGAATTTTACAGTATCCAATTTTCTATGCCAATTAATTTCAGCTGTTAGATATCACTTTCTGTGAGCTTCCAGTCAGGTTTCAAGCAAGCACACATCCCAAAATTTTCACAGCCATGGTTTTCCTTTAAATTACAGGCTGCCCATTTCCAAGGGTTGGTTACTGAACCTGCCCTAGCTCTTACTTTAGTGCATCCAAGATTTATTTTTTATTAGTCCAAATTGAGGTTAATCAGTGTGCAATCCAGGCTTTTTTCTTTCTTTCTTCTTCTTTTTTTTTTTTTTAAATTACACACAATGAGCCCTGGGACTTCTACTCATGAGTCCACCAGTGCAACATATATTGCTTTACTGGGCAACTGGGCAGCATCATTTGTGAGTCAGTCAGGGCTTGGGTTTTGGATATCACTTTTTCTGCTATCTCTTCAAGAGAGGAATTGCCTGAGGGGGATGCCCTCCCCCATGGAATTAGCAGGGAGATCTGACTCCTTGGGCTTTTAGTGCCACAGAGCAAAAATCAACCTAGAAGTCTTGTGTGGAGGTAAGTGAAGGGAATAGTTTCAGTCTAATTCTGAATGGTGTGTCTCTCTGTGTGTGCCTGTGTATGCAGCTACTTTTACAATACAGGCAATACAAACATTTTGGACATATTTCCCTCCCACCAGACAGAAATCTAAGGTGTTCAGAACTTGCTGTGGTAGCCACTCAAATAAAATCCTTACATGAGTACTTTAGACTGATTACAATGTAAATGAGACAAGAAAGAAAACCTTACAATGAATTTACCACCTCCCCCATAGTCTTTCCAGCTGTCTTCTGGGAATTGAAAAGAGTCTTTTAGTCTTTCCTTGTACATCTCAGGGTCCTTTCTTTCATGTCTGCTGGGTAGCATGCTTGCTGGTCAGTCAGGTTTGGAAAGGTCTGCTCCAATCTGGTTGCTGTGATGACTTTCAGTGGGGGCTGGATTCAAACTCAATTCCTGGCTCCAACAAATGGAAGGTCTCCTCTGGGGGCAGCATCTGGAACCATGTGCTCTGCTTCCACAGTTGCAGAGTCATCTTTTCAGGGCTGAAAGACATTAGAACAGAATCTCCTCCCCACTTTTGTGGGTAATCTTCTCAGGAAAGGCATTGTAACAGGATTAAAAAAAAAGGGGGGGGTAGATATCTTGCAGGCAGTTTGAAAAGAAACAACACATCAATATTGCAGTTACTAAAAGATAATGCAGTTTCAACAAAATGCAGTTTCAACAAAATGGAGGCATAACTGATGAGAAAGAAAAAAAACTGGATTCACATGCTTCAAGAAGAGGTAAAATCATTTAAACACACAGTAAATGCAAGACTGAATTTTTTTTTCTCTTGTGAGTGAACTTAAAACGTTTCCTCATAAACTTATCTTGTAAGTGAACTTAAAATGTTTCCTTATAAACTTATCTTGTAAGTGAACTTAAAATGTTTCCTTATAAACTTGAGTTGTTACTTTAAGATAAAGAGAGGAGAAAAAGAAAAAAACAGAAATGAAAAGTTCTCTGTACCCTATTCCCGGTGGCCACACGAAAACAGGGTAAAGGCTCTTTCTTTCCTCTTTCTCTCTCTCTCTTTTCCCCATTTTCATTGTTTCAACCTTTTGTTTTTGTTTTTCCCTAACAATTTAAAATTCTTGTCTCTAGAGATCAGATACATTTTACAGTTACAATTACCTCAAGGGCCCACAAAGACAGACATACACACATAAAAAACAAGGAGGACAAAGAGAGGAAAACAAAACTGAGATTTACACACACACTGATCATTCCCGCCATAAATCTCAGTTAAATTAGGGAAGGCACAAATCTTAACAGACAGACCACGTGGTTCCATAGAAGAAAGAGAAAGAGACAAACAAACAAACAAACAAAACAAAAACCCAAACATTCCTATTTATATATTTTCCTTTTCTTTTAAGTACCTTTATTTAGCCAAATTTGTTTCCTATTCTCATCTCTTAGCAAAGCCCATTTTTCACATAGTTTCCTCACCTACTTTTTCGCATACCAGGCAAAACTGGCAGCCTGCGGGCATCCCAGGCCCCAAGCAGGTTTCCTAGGGGATTTCCCGCCACCCTCGAGCTACTGCTTCCCATGTTTCCCTCTCCGATGTGAGGTTTTATTTTTCACTTTGGCTTAGCCGGGTGGACCCTCCTACAGTTTTCAGAAAAAAAAGTTCTGGGAAGGACTTCGACTCCCTTCTGTCGAAGTATGGGCCCCTTCCTGTTAAGGGAGCTTCGTTTTGGATCAAAAAGGTGATCCCAGAGGACCTACTGCCCCTCCAGCAGGTACTAGCACCTCCTCAACACTGCTTCCTGCTTTGCTTTCTCTAAAATACACTAGTAAACTCTACTCTTTTTAATTGTCCCCTTCACACTCACTTTCCTTTTACTCGGCTCCCATTCCTGATAAACACAAAGTTCCACATTTGGCTTCCCCCCCTTGCTTTCTCTATCCTACCGGTCACGGCTCGGTGGAGCTAGCAGTAGGCAGAGGTGCGGCTAGAGGTTGCTCAAAGAGGTGGAATCAGATTGTTTCCTCAGGTGGAATCCCACACACACACTTCCTCCTTCCCTAACAGAAGGTCCTGTGCTCTGGCAAAACCCCCATGCTCTCCAGACTTTTGGTCTTTCTGCGGTTAGGAAATGCACAGAGGAAGCAAGATCCAGCTGTGATTGGGAGAAGGGCTCTCTCATTCATACACATGCAGGCATACACATATTTCCCATGCTTTTCCATGCTTTAAAGTTAAATTTAGAGATACTCACTTTCTTTCCAAGCAGCCTTTGAGCTCAACACTCAAAACCCCTTTAAAACCTAGTTCCAAATGGCCAAGGTCCAGGAAAACTTACCCACAGACTCAATGGGTCTGCTGCTAGCAAGGGAGGCTTACCTGGGCCAAGTCCATTGGTTAGGTTAGCTTGGAGTCCCATCTGTGGGTGCCAATTGTTGGAAGAAATATCCATCTGGGTTCAGTTCCAAGTGGGGACAAAGACACTGGAAACATGGAGGCTGCTTGGAAAGATGGTTTAATGGTGGTCAGGATCACATGGCTTGAGATCCTGAACAGAAAAGGGCTGAGATCCTGTGTGCTCCCTGGTTTTATGCTTTTTCTGAGCTTTGAACTTTCTGGGGCACAGGAAGAGTACCCTGATTGGCTGTCAGACTCCCAGGGGGTGGGGGTCTTAGCTAGCCTTGTAGGTTGTCCCTCAAGCTTGCCTGAGCCTTGCCATGTGGTGAGTTTCTGTTCTAGATGGGTTCTATTATGATGCAGATGATGGCCCATTAGCAAAGGTGGGGGGTGGCAGGAAGTTGCAGGGAGCTGCTTTGTCTTTAAAACATGTTTCTCCATTTCTCATCCAGGGAAATATATTCTGCCTTTTTAAATATTTTCTAAAATATTTCATTCTTCTAGGAGGGGGGTGGGTGCTAAATTCCTACAATATCCAATCCTCTATTTTTTCGGGAGGGGGGGGCGGGTTTGTAATATTTTTAAGCTCTCCAAATCCAATTTCCAGATTCAACTGTCAAACTCCATTTTGGGCTTTGGTGATTTACTCCCACTTTGTTCTTCTCCCTCCATTATTTATTTATTTTATTTATTTATTTATTTTTATTTTATTCAATTTTTATACCGCCCTTCTCCCGAAGGACTCAGGACGGTGTACAGCCAAGTAAATAATCACAGTATAAATATTAAAAGAAATTAAAACAAACATATTATAAGGTGGCCAAATTTAAAACAATTTAAAATATTAAAATATAAATAACCCCAATAAAATTTTAGGCCAGTCCCGCTTGAATAAATAGGTGTGTTTTCAGCTCACGGCGAAAACATTTCCCAGCGCTAGTTAGCTGCTATTTCGATGCCGGGACTCTTTTAAAAAAATTCAAATTGGTTCTTTATTATCTTGCCTGTTCCTCCTAATCGTCCGAGATGCTTCTCCTTCTTCACCGTCCCTACAGGACAGTTCCAGTCCGAAGACCTCCCAACAGTGGTTTGTCTGGCTGGATTTTCACCAGGCTCGTTGGAGCCTGCTACTTTCCAGCCAGTCTCACCGCAATGCTTCTGGTCAAATTGTAGAATGTTCATCTTGATAGAGGCTATTCCAATGAGAGACAGCTGTAGTTTTTTCCAGATTTCCAAATTCTTTTTTATCTGTTGCATTAATGTGTTATAGTTATCTTCCTTGATTAATGAACATTTAGGTGATAACCAGATTCCCAGATATTTTCCTTTTTTGGTCACTTGTATGCCCATTCTTTCTTCCAATTCTTTTTCCTTTTTTTGGTGAGGTTTTTCATCATTGCCTTTGTTTTGGTTTTGTTAAAAAAAATTTATTATTATAAAAAAGTTTTATTTTTGTTAATTTTAAGTCCTGCTATTCTACAATATTTTTTTTATTTGTTGCACTAATTTAGGTCCTGTCTCTAATGGTTGTTCTAGAATGAATACTAAATTGTCCACAAATGCTTGGACTTTATATTCTTCTTTTTTTATTTTCAGGCCCTTTATTTCATGTTTACCTCTGATTTTTATTAGTAATACCTCTTAAGGTTAGGATGAATAATAGGGGTGATAGCGGGCAATTTTGTCTTACTCCCTTCGCAATGTTAAATTTTTCAGTAATATCCCTGTTTATTATTAATTTTGCTGTTTCAGTTGTGTATATTTATTCCACCATTCTTACAAATTTCCTTCCAAAATTCTTGTTCTCCAATTGTAAGATAATAAACTTCCAATTTAGATTATCAAAAGCTTTTTGGGCATCCAGGAAGATTAATGCCGCTTGTTCTCCGGGGTGGGCTTCATAGTATTCTAACTATAATAAACATATGATAGTTCTCATATTATTTTTTTATTTGTCTTCTTGGTAAGAATCCGTTTTGATATGGGTGGATAAATTTGTTTAAAACTTTTTAAACTCTTTTCAAAATTATAGCTCCAAATATTTTGTATTCCGTATTCAGTAGTGAAATGGGTCTGTAATTTTTAATCTGTTGCAGATCTGTATCTTCTTTTGGAATGAGTGTGATAAGTGCTTCTGTCCAAAAATTAGATATTTTAGCTTCTACAAGTGCTTCATTAAATACTTTCAGCATTAACATGTCTAGTGGTTCCTATACCGTCTTATATAGCTCCGCTGGACGTCCATCTGGGCCTGGTGTTTTATTATTCTTTTGTTTCTTTCTTGCCTCCACCAACTCCATCATGTTTTTTTATAAAAAGTTTTTTATTTATAATACAATTAAAAACATTGGACATGGTATGACTTTTCTGGTTCGAACATTTCCATCTTAAAACAAATACAGTTTACACTATGTTAATATATACAATCTATCACAATTCAAACACATAGATTCTTCCGTCTGTGAAAATTACAATATCGATACGGTTCCTATTTGTCACAGAGTACTAACATGAAAAATTTTAAACTTTTGACTTATCAATAATCCTTTGTCCTGACATTCCTCCTCCTCTCCAACCAATAATACATTTATTCCAGATTTCATAATATTCCATATCACATTTATCTTTGAATTCTAGAGTCAACCTGTCCATTTCAGCAGAAGTCAGTATCTTGTTTAATACCTCTTCTTCTGTGGGGGTCTCTTTATTTTTCTAGTTTTGCGCGAAGGCCAATCTTGCTGCCATTAAAATATGTAACATTAAATATATTGTTCCCTTGTTATATTTGTCCTTTATAATACGCCCACCCCCCAAAAAAAGTTCTGGCTTTAATTCTGTATTTTGAGATAACATCTCCTCCAGCCATCATTTTATCTGGAGCCAAAAATCTCTAGTTTTCGGGCACTCCCACCACATACGATAAAAAAGTCCCTGGCATTGCCTTGCATTTCCAACACATTGGTGAAAGGTTTTTGCTCATTTTAGCTAATTTTGTGGGTGGGAGATGCCAGCTATAGAACATCTTGTATAGATTTTCTTTATACGTGGTGGCTAAAGTAAGTTTTCTGTTTCTTCCCATAATTCCTGCCAATTATCTAAATCGATACCATAACTAAAGTTTTTAATTCAAATTAACATGGTTTCTTTTACCTGTTCTTCAAACATAGCATGTTCTGGTAAGTATTGGTATATTTTTCTTATCACCTTCTCCTCTGTTCCTAGTAAAATTTTATCTAATTTGGTAGATTCTGTCTTTATGCCCCATTATTTTATCTTTCTTTCTTTTTTTTTTGTAAAAAAGTTTTATTTCCATTTTCCAACAACCTATTCAATATACAGTCTCTTATTCAACATTAGTCATTAACTTTCATTTGTTACTTATTTGGACCTGCCCAGCTACCACTTCCTTCCTTAACAAACCTTTCCTCCTCCCTTCTCTACTTTCTTCTACTTTCTTCATCCTTCCTCTCCTTCGCTTTTCTACTTCCTCTCCTCCTTTCCCACTCTTCTCTTCCACCCTTTCTAACCCTCTCTCCCCTTTCTTCTTCCTCTCCTTTCCCCCTTTTCTACCTCTCTCTTTCCTACCTACTTTCTTCCTTCACTCTCTCTACTCATCTCTCCCTTTCCATTCCCTTCTGAAATGGCAGCTGAGCAGCCCCGATTTCATTTCAAATTATTTCTATTTCTTAATTACATATCTTCAATCATTCCTTTACATTGATCCTTCATCTCCCCTCCCCTTCCCTCCCTCCCACCTCCCACCCCCCGAGACTTCCCAGAACAAAGTACAAGGTATAAGATTAACAATCATAAATTAAAATACAACATAAGTCATAATCCATAGTCACTCCTCTCTCTAAGACCTTAACTCCCCTTCCAGAAACAAAAAAGTACATTCTTCTTCCAGTCCATTATATATCCGTCCATTCCATTCCTAAAATCACATCTTAAGCATTCTCCTTCCCCTTGTCTTCTATCTTACACATTTTCCTCCATCTGCTCACCAATCAGCTTAACATCTAACAATAAAGAATTTCCAATCTTTAATATATTGGTGTAAAAATCTCTTGTTTAAAAACTTATTAAGAAAAGATAAGCCTCCAAAAGTTCCTATAAAAAAAAATCCATATTTGAAGTGAAGAAGTTTCCGAGATTTTAGTAGTTAGTTCTGTTTGCTTAAGAGCCATTCTTAAACTGTAAAATCTACCAAAAAGAGGGGAAAAAATTCAATAAACTTTTCTTCTTAAACATTGTGATAAAGAAAAAGGTAAAAAGAAAAAAAAATCATTAACAGTTCTTATTCATTCCATTTAAAAAGTAGCTTGTTATGTTCTTCTCTTCCTTTGTCCTTCTATAGTTTCACTTTCCTTTGTATATTGCAAACGCCATTTTAAATCCACTCAAGTTGAAAGTTAGTTCAAAGGAAAGCTATTTAAGAGCTGAAGTTAAGATTTATTACTTGCAAATTCTTGCTAGTCCTCCTACTTTGTTCTGTCTGTGTTGAGTTCTCTTTAAAAATAAATCTTGGCACAGAGATGGTCGCGGCTTCTCGTTCTGTATAAACAGAAGCACCCTGGGCATGGAGCTTCGTCAGGCTAAAGGGGAGCTCTCACCCTTCAATCCCCTGGTTAAATTTCAGGGGCTCCCAGGGAGCTCTACCCAAACCTGACCACTCTTCCCTCCCCCTTCTCCCGGGGGAGAGAATTCCAAACCGTTTGACAGCCCATTTACGCTGTCAGGGACGGTTTGACGAAACCCAGGGCAGACAATCCCAAAGGAACGTCCACGAAGCCTGCGTTGCCAGCGGAAGTCCCATTTTTTTCCCCATCTTTCATATATTGTGATTGGACTTGAAGGTATGCCCACCATTTGAGTTCTATTCCTTCCTCGTATAGGTCTTTCCTAGGTTTCAATTCTCCTCTTTCATTTAGTATATCGTTATATGTAATTACTGTTCCTAATTTAATAAAATTTGGATGTGTAAACATCTCCAGAGTTGATAGCAATTAGGAATTTCCATATAGTTACGTTGTTTAATTTTAATCCAAACATCTATAGTGCCTGTCTAATGTAGTGCTTCTGGAAATACTGGTGTGTTTCCCAGAGAATAGTGTGCCACCCTATTTGCATGTCATGGCCTTCCAGCATTAATAACCTCCTGTTTTTTAGATGTAGCCAATGTCTTACCCATGTCAGTGTTACTGCTTGGTAATATTTTTCCCAGTCCAGGAAGGCTGAGTCCCCCTCTTTCTTTAGAGTCCTGTAGTAGTTTAATTCTCAGTTTTTTGTGTTGCAGATGAATTTAGATATAATTTTGCTTAAATTTCCAAAAAATTCCTTTTCTAATTTTATCAGTATACATTGAAATAAAAAGAGTATTTTAGGTAGTATATTCGTCTTTATTATTCCAATTCTTCCCATAAAAGAGTTGCAAATTTTTCCACCTATCCAGGTCCACTTTGATTTGATCAATTAATTTATCATGATTATCCCCTTTGATTTATTTATTTATTTTATTTTATTTATTAAATTTGTATACCGCCCTTCTCCCGAAGGACTCAGGGCAGTTCACAGCCAGTAAAATCAAGATACATATGATACAGGTTAAAAACAATATAAAAAAATAATTCAATATATGGCCTAAATTTTTTTAAATACAATTAAAAAACCCGTTTAAAAACCCTAATTTAATAACCCCAATTTAAAACTACGTTTAAGCTAGTCCTGCACGTCGAAACAAAAGCGTCTTCAGCTCGCAGCGAAAGGTCCGGAGGTCGGGGAGTTGACGAAGCCCCGGAGGCAGCTTGTTCCAGAGGGCAGGGGCCCCCACAAAGAAGGCCCTCCCCCTGGAGGTCGCCAGCCGACATTGTTTGGATGACGGTATCCGAAGGAGGCCCTCTCTGTGGGAGCGCACTGGTCAGTGGGAGGCTACTGGTGGCAGTAGGCGGTCCTGTAGATAACCCGGTCCTAAGCCATGGAGCGCTTTAAAGGTGATAACAAGCACCTTGAATTGGACCCGGAAGACCACCGGGAGCCAGTGCAGACTGCGCAGGAGGGGTGTCACATGGGAGCCACGAGGTGCTCCCTCTATCACCCGTGCAGCTGTATTCTGGACCAGTTGAAGCCTCCGGGTGCCCTTCAAGGGGAGCCCCATGTAGAGAGCATTACAGTAGTCCAGGCGGGATATAACAAGGGCATGAGTGACCGTGCACAGGGAGGCCCGGTCCAGAAAGGGGCGCAATTGGCGTATCAGGTGGACCTGATAAAAAGCTCCCCTGGCGACAGCCGTCATATGTTCTTCTAAAGACAGCTGTACATCCAGGAGGACGCCCAGATTGTGAGTCCTCTCCGTGGGGGCCACCGACTTGCCCCCAACAGTCAGTGATGGAATTAGCTGACTGTACCGGGCTGCCGGCATCCACAGCCACTCGGTCTTGGTGGGATTGGTTTCTCCCCATCCAGACCTGTACTGCTTCCAGACACTGGGACATCACTTCAACAGCCTCGTTGGGGTGGTTAGGGGTGGAAATATACAGCTGTGTATCATCAGTGTATAGATGACAACTCACCCCAAAACCACGGATGATCTCACCCAGCAGCTTCATATAGATGTTGAACAGAAGAGGCGAGAGAACTGACCCTTGCGGCACCCCACACAAGAGGCGCCTCGGGGCCGATCTCTGCCCTCCTGTCAACACTGTCTGTGACTGGTTGGAAAGGTAGGAGGAGAACCACCGATAAACGGTGCCTCCCACTCCAAGTCCCCCGAGCCGGCGCAGCAGGATACCATGGTCGATGGTATCAAAAGCCGCTGAGAGATCTAGTAGGACCAGGACAGAGGAGCAACCTCTGTCCCGAGCCCTCCAGAGATCATCAACCAACGCAACCAAGGCCGTTTCCGTGCTGTAACCAGGTCGGAAACCAGACTGGAACGGATCTAGATAGACAGTTTCATCCAGGTACTGGGGTAACTGTTTTGCAATCACACCCTCAACAACCTTCACCACAAAACCAAGGTTGGAGACAGGATGGTAATTTGCTAAAACAGCTGGATCCAGGGAGGGCTTCTTGAGTAGGGGCCTCACCACCGCCTCTTTCAAGGCGGTAGGGAAGACACCCTCCATCAAGAAAGCGTTAACAATTCCCTGGAGCCAGCCTCATGTAACCTCCCGGGTGGCCAGTACCAGCTAGGAGGGACACGGGTCCAGTAAACATGTGGTCGCATTCAGCCTCCCCAGTATCCTGTCCATGTCCTCAGGAGCCACAGAATCAAACTCATCCCAGATAGCAACCCCAAGACCAGCTTCTTCCACCCCGCCCGGATCTACCCAATCTGTGTCCAAACCTTTCCGAATCTGAGCGATTTTATAGAACAGATATTGTCCAAACTCCTCAGCATGCCCCTTGTAAGGGATCCTCCACCGCTCCCTGATGAAGGAGCGAGCGGGTCACCCTAAACAGGGTGGCTGGGCGGTTATCTGCTGATGCAATGAGAGTGGAAAAATATTCCCATTTTGCCACCCTCTGTTGTGTCTTGCCCGCTCTCACCGCAGCCGGGGTCTGCTTATCTGCTTCCGAACACGGAGGAATGTATGCCTCCCGGCCCCAGTCCTGGCTCCATGCCCATGCAGGCTGCAGAGAAGGGAGCACCCCCCGGCCCCAGCCCTGGCTCCATGCCCAGGCAAACGGAGCAGCTAGACCCCTCCCCCTCCTCCACAGCATGTGAGCCTGAGGAAAGTTTATTTCCAACAGCTGCTGATTGGAGTGACCCTCGCACCAGAAGACTGGATAGGCGGAGGCAACAGAAGGAAGGGAGGGGCAGGCCTTAATGAGTGCTGAGTCATGGAGCCACACCCCATGGCCTATATAAAGGATCTGCTTTCTGGCAGTCTCTGAGTCAGGCAAAGTCAAACTTATCTTGCTGAAGTCACTTTCTGGTCTCCTGCCTGCTCTGAGGACTTTGCTAGGACTTTGGGCAGAGCTGCAGAGGCAAGCCTGATTCGGATTTCCCTGACCCGGCCGTCAGCGGAGGAGTGGGACACGACATCTTGCCTGACTCCACAAACATCTACAAGATGGATCAGCAACAGCTGGCGCAGATTGTGCAGAAGCTACAAGCGGATAACCAGCAACTGCAACAGCAAGTCGCCCAGCTGACTGTTCAACTGGCTGCTGGGAATGCCCCAGCAGTCCAACCTCCTCATCCTCCTCCTCCTCAGCGCCACAGCCCGGTACCGGTGCCGGAGAAGTTCTCAGGACGGATGGAGATGTTCCCGGCCTTCATGGCCCAGTACCAGACCTACATGGCAATGCGGCCGGGGGACTTTCCAGATGACCGGGCCAGGGTGGCCTTCGTGATGAACCTGTTGTCTGGCCAGACTGCGCAGTGGGCCACGCCTTTGGTGCTCAGGGACAGCCCCTTGCTGGCGGACTACCAGGGGTTCTGGGGGCAACTGCACCTAATGTATGAAGACCCCGGAGAGATCCAACAAGGGCCCCGCCCCCTCCGGGAGTACATCGCGGAATTCCGGTTGCTGTGCCATAATTCGGACTGGAACGACACGGCACTAGCGGACGCGTTCAAGAGGGGCCTTTCGGAAGAGCTCCAGGACGAGCTGGCTCGGGTGGAGGCGCCGCGGACCCTCGTTGACCTGGTGCCCCTCTGCCTGCGCCTCGACACCCGTCTCCAGCAACGCCCGTCCTGTTGCCGCCAGCAACCGTCAAAGACTGTCGCCCTCCCTCGACCTGTGCCGACCCCGTCCCGGGCCGCCCCGCGCTTCGTGGCCACCGCCGAGGAGCCCATGGAGTTAGGAGCGGCCAGGCCTCGCCTGACGGCCCAGGAGCAGAGCCGGAGGCGCCAAGGGGGGCTGTGCTTGTACTGTGGGGAGCCCGGCCATTTCGCCGCCGCATGCCCCAGGAAGCGCGGCGGAGCACGTACGCCCGTCCCCGAATCCCGGCCTGGCCAGTCGGGAAACGGGGCAGGCCCGGCCCAGGGGAAACCCTAGGCCGGGCATGGACCAAGCCCCCGCCAGACATGGCCGACGTGGACCCCGGGCCCCCTCGGCACCTGATTTTGGACACCCGGGTGTGGGTGGGTGACCGGCTGGAAGGGATTCCGGCGCACACGCTGGTGGATTCGGGGGCCACCACGAAATTTATGGACCGGGCCTTCGTGGACCATTTTGGTGTCCCCTTGGTTCCGGTAGACCCTCCGATGAGCGTCGAGACCATCGACGGGAGGGAGCTGGTGGCCGGACCCATTAACTTCGCCACGCAGCCCTTGCGCCTCGCCATCGGGGACCACGAGGAGGCGATTCGCTTCTACGTGATGGCGGACCTCCACTTCCCAGTGATCCTCGGACTGGCCTGGCTGCGGACTCACAACCCTCAGGTGGCCTGGTGAGGGAACGCCATCTCGTTTCCCAGCCTGCAGTGTGTTGACCACATCCGCCACACCTGCGCCGGCCAGGACGTCTTCACCCCGGCCGTCGCCGTGCCCCCTGAGCTGCAGGACTTCGCTGACGTCTTCAGCGAAAAGGAGGCGGACCGCTTACCCCCGCACCGGCCTTACGACTGCCCCGTGGACCTGCAACTCGGCGCCCCACTGCCAACGGGACGCCTGTAGTCCATGTCCGAGCCCGAGTTGGCCGCCCTCAGGGACTTTCTGGACAAAAATCTGGCCCGAGGGTTCATCCGGCCTTCCAAGTCCCCTCTGTCGGCCCCGGTCCTCTTCGTGAAAAAGAAGACGGGGGATTTGCGCCTGTGTTGCGACTACCGCCGGCTGAACGCCATCACGGTGCGGAATCGCTACCCCCTGCTGCTCATCCCGGAGCTGATGGACCGGCTGCGGGAGGCCTCAATCTTTACCAAGCTCGACCTCTGGGGGGGCCTACAACCTGGTGCGGATGCGTGAAGGGGACGAGTGGAAGACGGCGTTCGGCACCCGGTACGGACACTACGAGTACACGGTCATGCCGTTCGGGCTGACCAACGCCCCCGCCGTCTTCCAACATTTTATGAACGATGTGTTCCGGGACATGTTGGATTGCTTCGTTGGTGATCTACCTGGACGACATCCTGGTCTACTCCCGGTCCAGGGAAAGTCACCTCCAGCACCTCCGCCTGGTCCTGCAGCGCCTGCAGGAGCACCAGCTCTACGCCAAGCTGGAGAAGTGCTTTTTCCTCCGGTCGTCCATCGAGTTCCTTGGGCACATCCTCTCACCCGAGGGGATCACCATGGACCTGCGCAAGGTGGAGGCCCTGAGCAGCTGGGAAGCCCCGTGTCGGGTGAAGGATGTCCAGCGGCTGCTGGGCTTTGCCAATTACTATCGGACCTTCATCCCGGGCTTCGCCACGCTGACAGCTCCGCTCACCCAGCTCCTCCAGAAGAAGGTCCCTTTCCGGTGGGGTCCCCCGCAGGAGGAAGCCTTCACGGCTCTCAAGAAGGCTTTCGTCACGGAGCCCATCCTGCGACATCCCGACCCGCACCGGGTTTTCGTGGTGGAGACGGACGCCTCCAACGTCGCCCTCGGAGCGGTGCTGCTACAGGCCCCGGAGGATGGCGGCACTCTTTTTCCCTTCGCGTACTACTCGTGGAAGCTCAACCCTTCCGAGCACAACTATACCATCTGGGAAAAGGAGTTGCTGGCTATCAAGGCCACGTTTGAGGCATGGCGGCACCACCTGGAGGGGGCCCGGCATCAGGTGGAGGTCCGAACGGACCATCGGAACCTCGAACATCTCACCACAGCTCGGAAGTTGAACCAGCGGCTGATCCGGTGGTCGCTGTTCTTTGCCCGGTTCAACTTCCGCGTCACCTATATCCCCAGCGGCCACAACCGGAGGGCGGACGCCCTGTCCCGTAAGCCGGAGTACTTGAGCGCCCAAGACCCTCTTCCTCCACGGACCGTACTGCCGGCGGAAGCCTTGGCCGCCGTCCGGGGACCGGTGGACTTACGGGCCCGGGTGCGAGAGGCGCAGCGCCAAGACGCCTGGTCTCAGCAGCGGCGAGCGGAGGCGGACCCCACGTCTCTGTGGACATTGGAAGATGACGTACTCAAGTTCTGGGGGCGGTTGTATGTGCCCACGGGACCGCTCCGGTCCCTTGTCCTGGCCCAGTGCCACAACAACCCTGCCGCGGGCCATTTCGGGTTTTTCAAGACTCTCAACCTGGTGACGCGGACCTTATGGTGGCCCCGGGTGCGGCATGATGTCCATGCCTATGTGACGTCCTGCGTGCCGTGCCGGCAAGCCAAGGCCGCCACGGGGGCCCCTCCCGGTCTCCTCCAGCCCTTGCCGACTTTTGATAGACCCTGGGGGGCAATTTCCATGGACTTCCTGACGGACCTGCCGCCGTCCTCGGGGTTCACCACGGTGCTGGTGGTGGTGGACATGCTCACCAAGATGGCACACTTCATCCCGTGCCGCGGGCTGCCCACCGCCACCAAGACGGCCCATCTCTTCTTGCAGCACGTCTTCCGCCTCCACGGTCTGCCGGACAGGGTGGTGTCGGACCGTGGGGTGCAGTTCACGGCTCGCTTTTGGAAGAGCCTGATGGCCGCATTGGAGGTGCAGGTGTGCCTGTCGTCGGCGCACCATCCGGAGACTGACGGCGGGACGGAGAAGGTCATCGGCGTCCTGGAGCAGTACCTCTGGTGCTTTGTGAACCAACAGCAGGACAACTGGGCCGATTACCTGTCCCTGGCGGAGTTCGCATTCAACAACTCCCAACACACCTCCACCCAGACCACCCCGTTCCAGGCCAACTTGGGGTACCATCCGCGGCTCTTCCCTCTGGCGCCCCCGGACTCCCCGGTTCCCGAGACACAGTCCTTTCTCTCTGAGTTGCACGCGATCCAGCAGATGGTGCGTCGGCAGCTGAATCGGGCGAAGGAGGACTACAAGCGGGTCGCTGATCGTTCCCGACGGGCAACACCCCCGCTGGTGGTCGGAGACCGCGTGTGGCTCTCCACAAAGCATCTCCCGTCTGACCGGCCGACAAAGAAACTGGACCACCGGTTCATCGGTCCGTTCCCTGTTGAGGCGGTCATCAATCCGGTGGCCTACCGGCTCACCCTGCCGCGTTCCATGCGGATCCATCCCGTCTTCCACCGGTCCTTGCTGGTCCCTGAGGCCCCGCCGTGTCCCCTCCGGCGCCCGGTGCCTCCCGGCGCTGTCGACGAGGATGGGGCGGAGGAGTACGAGGTGCACAGCATACGCGACTCCCGCTGGCTGAAGGGGCGCTTCCAATACCTGGTTGCATGGCAGGGGTACGGGACTGAGTTCACCTGGGTCCATGCCTCCGACGTCCACGCCCCGGACCTGGTGCAGGCCTTCCACGAGCAGAACCCGGCCCGACCGCATCCCGATCGTCAGCCCCGGGGGAAGGGCCCTGCGGTGAGGGATAGTGTTGTGTCTTGCCCGCTCTCACCGCAGCCGGGGTCTGCTTATCTGCTTCCGAACACGGAGGAATGTATGCCTCCCGGCCCCAGTCCTGGCTCCATGCCCAAGCAGGCTGCAGAGGAGGGAGCACCCCCCGGCCCCAGCCCTGGCTCCATGCCCAGGCAAACGGAGCAGCTAGACCCCTCCCCCTCCTCCACAGAATGTGAGCCTGAGGAAAGTTTATTTCCAACAGCTGCTGATTGGAGTGACCCTCACATCAGAAGACTGGATAGGCGGAGGCAACAGAAGTAAGGGAGGGGCAGGCCTTAATGAGTGCTGAGTCATGGAGCCACACCCCATGGCCTATATAAAGGATCTGCTTTCTGGCAGTCTCTGAGTCAGGCAAAGTTGAAGTTATCTTGCTGAAGTCACTTTCTGGTCTCCTGCCTGCTCTGAGGACTTTGCTAGGACTTTGACAACACAGTATCAACAGTAGAAACCTTCAAATTTCTGGGTTCTATCATATCGCAAGATCTCAAATGGACAGCTAACATCAAAAACATCATTAAAAAAGGACAACAAAGAATGTTCTTTCTGCGCCAACTCAGTAAGCTCAAACTGCCCAAGGAGCTGCTGATCCAATTCTACAGAGGAATTATTGAGTCTGTCATTTGCACCTCTATAACTGTCTGGTTCGGTTCTGCAACCCAACAAGAAAAACACAGACTTCAGAGGATAATTAGAACTGCAGAAAAAATAATTGCTACCAACCTGCCATCCATTGAGGACCTGTATACTGCACGAATCAAGAAGAGGGCCGTGAAAATATTTGCAGATCCCTCGCATCCTGGACATAAACTGTTTCAACTCCTACCCTCAAAACGACGCTATAGAGCACTGCACACCAGAACAACTAGACACAAGAACAGTTTTTCCCCGAAGGCCATCACTCTGCTAAACAAATAATTCCCTCAATACTGTCAGACTATTTACTGAATCTGCACTACTATTAATCGTTTCATAGTTCCCATCACCAATCTCTTTCCACTTATGACTGTATGACTATAACTTGTTGCTGGCAATCCTTATGATTTATATTGATATATTGATCATCAATTGTGTTGTAAATGTTGTACCTTGATGAACGTATCTTTTCTTTTACGTACACTGAGAGCATATGCACCAAGACAAATTCCTTGTGTGTCCAATCACACTTGGCCAATAAAAAAAAATTCTATTCTATTCTATTCTATTCTATTCTATTCTATTCTATTCTATTCTATTCTATTCTATTCTATTCTATTCTATTCTATTCTACAGTGTGGAATTCCGGGGCTCTGGAAAAAAGTCGGTATCCCAGCCATTCAGGAGATCCCCAGGGATCATAGTTGTCCTGTAGGGACAGTAAAGAATGGAGGCACAGGCTGGCATGAACAGGGAAGTTGCAATTTCCCTGAAGTGCCAGCATCAGTCTCTGACCCAGCGGCAAGGGAAGACAGCCATTAGGAGTTTTCAAAAGCCAGGGTGGCCACACGAAAGAAGAAAAGAAAAAAGAGCGAGGTGATCATCTGGGTGAAAAACTGAGGTCTTGGAAACAAGATTCCTTTTACATATTTAACTCCTGAACTTTTAAAAATATTTCTTTGAGAGACATGGCAAAGAGGAGAGGGGAGGGAGCGGAATCAGGCTACCTCCCCACTTCCGGAACAGCGTCGAAGAAGCAGAAGCCATTAATAAAGACTAATTACTGAAAACTGAAAAATCAATTTAATGAATTGAAAGCAGATTTGACAACGAAGTTTTCTTTTGGCTGATGAATTATATTTTGAAAATTTGAGTTTTGTAGCTGGGAGCGCAAAGTTGAAAGAACAAAAGTATATTGATATTTTTAAGATTGTTTTAAGTGAATTGCAGTGCCATCTAATGGTGACAGAGAAAATTAAATAGACATACTGAATAAAGAGAAGATGAGAGTGGAAATGACCTTGGACAACGTTTTGGAAACTGGCAAGAAGATTTTGATAAGAAGTGGTCTTGTGATTTTGTAACAGAAGGAGGGGGGAAAAAAGAAGAATGAAAGCTTTTGTAAACTACTAGGATTGAGTTGTCTGGTTTTTTTTCTCTTTCGCCTGATGGACTTATAAATTTTGAAAGACTTTGGAATAGTGGTATTTTGGAATATTATTTTTCTTTCTTTCTGCTTTTCTCTTTTTTGTTTTTTTTCTCTTCTGGTTCTTTCTTCCTGGATTTAAATTTTTGTGATTGGTATGGTTTTTGTATTTTTTTCTCCATTTTTGTTAATTTATTCTTGGAAGATCATATTTTACACTTTTTCTATTTTTTATTGTTTCATTGGACATTTTGAGTGAATATCTTGATTTTGGAATTATTTATTGGTGAATTTTTAGTTTTGTTCCAATCTGTTTTTTTCTTTTCTCCTTTTTCCATTTTTTCTTCTTTGGCTTTTTGGGTTGTTGCTGGTTTGTTTTTGGTTTTTTGTTTCTCTCTGACATAGCCGTCCTATCTTTTTCTTATATGGATTAAACCTATGTGGATTAAGGTATCAAGAACCTGAAAAGTTTGATTGATTTGGGAGCAGATTTGGAATTTAAATAAAGAAATAGCTGGAACCTAAGAATTGGATTATTTGGATTACAAATTGGGTGGTATGATTTGAAGAGACAAGACAAAAACGACACAACATATATCATCAATATCAATAGCATTGGGTGTCACAGGGCAAAAGACAACAGAAACTGCATCACAGCAAGAGAAAATCAACACAGAATTAAAAAATACGTTACAGACTATATATGAAGATCTTAAGACAAGATTAGATAAGGTAGATGGGAGAATGGAAAAAATGGAAGGAAATGGAAAAAATGGAAGGAGAATTAAAAGAAGTAAAAGAGATGACACAAGATATGCAATGAGAAACAACTTACCTAGAGAAATCCACATTAGATTTACTAAGAAAACATTGAGAACAGAGATATTGCTGACAAATGATGAGAATGTTTATGTTTAAAAGCGATCACGTGCTCCGGCCCCCCAGTCCTTATTCGTTCCCCGGATGGTCAAGACCCTCAGAGTTTGGGTCTTCGGCTGATGCTTTGCAATGCCCGGTCCGTGGTTAATAAGGCTCCCCTGATTTGTGATCTTATTCAGAGGGAGTCCGCGGACTTTATGGGCATTACGGAGACCTGGTTGGGCACAGAAGGGGGTGTACCCCTGGTTGAACTGTGCCCTCCGGGTTTCCGGGCATTCCATCAGCCGAGGGCCCAAGGTAGGGGTGGAGGGGTGGCGGTTGTGATTAACGAAAGTTTGGAGCCGAGGGAGTCCACTGTTCCTCAAATAGCTGGCTATGAATCCCTCCTTGTGAAGTGGGGCCACCGGAATCAGATGGGGTTGTTGATCACGTACCTGGCTCCTTGCTGCGTGACTACAGCCCTACCTGAGCTACTAGAGGTGCTTGCTGGCGTGGCGGTTGAGATTCCCAGACTTTTGGTCTTGGGGGATTTCAACTTGCCATCGGCCGGCTTGTCATCAACTGTGGTTCAGGAGTTCCAGGCCTCCATGACGGCCTTGGACCTGATTCAAGTAACTGATGGCCCTACACACATTGGGGGAGGCGCGCTAGACCTGATTTTTATCTCTGGTCAGTGGGTTAATGATCTGGTTTTAGGAGATATAGTGAAGGTACCGGTGTCATGGTCAGATCATTTTCTTCTTCGCCTAGACTTTCAGACCGCCACTCACCACCACAGGGAGACAGAGCCAATGCGTTGGTTCCGTCCCAGGCGCCTGATGGACCCGGAGAGGTTCCTGATGGAGCTTGGGCCGTTTCCTGAGGATCTTACCCATGGCACGACTGAAGAACTGGTTGCGGCCTGGGAACGGGCCGTGGCTGGGGCTTTGGACCGTGTCGTGCCTTTGTGGCCTCTGACCTGGTGTAGATCTCAATTGGCCCCCTGGTTTTCCGAGGAGCTGAGAGAGATGAAACGCCGGAGAAGACGCCTAGAGAGTATTTGGAGGTCTAGCCATTCCGAGGCTGATCGGACACTAGTGAGGTCTTTTAATAAGACCTACCTAGTGGCAATGAGGGAGGCGAAACGTTCCTACGTTTCCACCCTCATTGCATCGGCAGATAACCGCCCGGCCGCCTTGTTTCGGGTGACCCGTTCCCTTCTTCATCAAGGGGGACGGGATGACCCCTTACAGGGACGAGCTGAGGAGTTTAATGGTTATCTATACGATAAAATCGTTCAACTTCGAGATAGTTTGGACCAAGATTGCGATGATCCAACTGAGATGACAGAGTCGCGTCTTGTTGAGGTTATTTAGGATGAGTTTGATTCTGTGGCTCTCGAGGACGTGGACAGGTTGCTGGGGAGGTTACATGCAACGACATGTTTACTGGACCCGTGTCCTTCCTGGTTAGTGCTGGCTGCTCAGGAAGTGACACGAGGCTGGCTCCAGGGGATTATAAATGCTTCTTTGGTGGAAGGGGTTTTCCCCGCCGGCTTGAAAGAGGCGGTGGTGAGACCTCTTCTCAAGAAGCCTTCCCTGGACCCAGCTATTTTGGGAAATTATCGTCCAGTCTCCAACCTTCGCTTTGTGGCAAAGTTTGTAGAGAGTGTGGTTGCATGGCAGCTCCCCCGGCACCTGGAGGAAGCTGTCTATCTAGACCCATTCCAGTCCGGCTTCCGACCCGGTTATAGCACGGAGACGGCTTTGGTCGCGTTGGTGGATGACCTCTGGAGGGCCAGGGACAGGGGTTGCTCCTCTGCCTTGGTCCTATTAGATCTCTCAGCGGCTTTTGATACCATCGACCATGGTATCCTGCTGCACCGGTTGGAGGGATTGGGAGTGGGGGGCACCGTTTATCAGTGCTTCTCCTCCTATCTCTCTGACCGGTCGCAGACAGTGTTGACAGGGGGGCAGAGGTCGTCCTCAAGGCGCCTCACTTGTGGGGTGCCTCAGGGGTCGATTCTCTCGCCTACCCTGTTCAACATCTATATGAAGCCGCTGGGTGAGGTCATCAGTGGTTTCGGGGTGAGTTATCATCTGTACGCTGATGATACTCAGCTGTACTTTTCCACCCCGGACCACCCCAATGAAGCGGTCGAAGTGCTGTCCCGGTGTTTGGAAGCTGTACGGGTCTGGATGGGGAGAAACAGACTCAAGCTCAATCCCTCCAAGACGGAGTGGCTGTGGATGCCGGCACCCCGGTACAGCCAGCTGCAGCCACAGCTGACTGTCGGGGGCGAGTTAGTGGCCCCAAAGGAGGTGGTTCGCAACTTGGGCGTCCTCCTGGATGGACGACTGTCCTTTGATGAACATCTGGCGGCCGTCTCCAGGAGGGCCTTTTACCAAGTTCGCTTGGTCCGCCAGTTGCATCCCTTCCTTGACCGGGCTGCCTTATGCACGGTCACTCACGCTCTGGTTACGTTTAGGTTGGATTACTGCAATGCTCTCTACATGGGGCTGCCCTTGAGGTGCACCTGGAGGCTACAGTTAGTCCAGAATGTGGCTGCGCGAGTAATAACGGGAGCCGCTCGTGGCTCCCATGTAACATCACTACTCCGTAGTCTGCACTGGCTCCCTGTGGTTTTTCGGGTGCGCTTCAAGATTTTGGTTACCACCTTTAAAGCGCTCCATGGCTTAGGACCCGGGTACTTACGAGACCGCCTGCTGTTACCCTTTGCCTCCCACCGACCTGTACGGTCTCACAGAGAGGGTCTCCTCAGGGTGCCGTCCGCCAAACAGTGTCGGCTGGCGGCCCCCAGGAGCAGGGCCTTCTCTGTGGGGGCACCGACGCTCTGGAACGAACTTCCCCCTGGCTTACGTCAAGTGCCTGATCTTCGGACCTTCCATCGTGAGCTTAAAACACACTTATTTATTCAAGCGGGAACTGTCTCTGTTTTGTTGTTAGTCTCTGCTGTTTTATAGTATATGATATAATTATCTCGTTAGGTAATTAGCTTAGCATAATGGCATCTTTCATTCAGGGTACTCAGGTCTTGATATATTGGTATCATTATGATCTAATACCTATGGTTGCATATCGTGTTTCTTTCAATTATTAAGGAAAAATAAGAATATGAATTCATCTCTTAATCGTTTCAGCTGAAGTCTCATGCACAGGACTTGGAATCATGTTTTGCAACTAGGGTGTACAGGCACTGGATGTAGGCTGTTATTATATATATTATATCAGGCATTTTTGGAGATTAGTAAACAGTGACAAAACAATAAGATTGATGTCTACTAGAATAAAAGAGAAGAGTTCCTATTGCTCAGATAGAGTATTTTCAGTGTATCATGTGAGAAGAATTTGCTAATAGACTGCTGAATGAGATGATGCATTTTTCTAAAACTTCCCAGTATTACTCTTGTTTAACTGCAGTAATGTAGGATTCACCTAAAAAGTTGCTTTGTAATATACATCAAAGCCAGTCTTAAAGTACGTAAGTTAATTGAGTATACCAACCACAAAAATGCATATTTCCTTTAACATTTTCATGAAAGCATTTTTGCTTTCTTGAAGGAGATAAATGATTCCTTAAGAAATATAACTGGTTTGTTTTTTTATCAGGGAATATCTAGGGAGCTCCTTTAAAAATGTATTTCCTTTTTACTTGTGACTCTTAAGTCTTAAATGCTCACAGATGTTGTTATTGAAATCTTCAAAAGATGAGGCATGTGTACTCATTGTATTTTTTATTGATTGGATCAGGATAGATAGGCTTTCCTTCAACAGGTAGAGGACAGAATCAGACCCATAAGCATATGAGTCAAGGTTACCCCTTCTTCTTGGTTACATCTCTTGAGGCTATATTTGTAAATATATATTTTGGCTTCTTCAGGCCTCTGTAAACCATCTCTTCTACACATAGGAAATTCACTGTAAAATATATCAAATCAAGAATCAAGAGATCAAGAGATCTTTAAGTACAACTTTATTAAGTACTATAAACATTATCATCACAATTACAAATAAAATTAATATTTCAGAAAATCCATATATAGCCAAAGAAGGTACAGATTTAATTCATGGTATATCTTTACTCAGAATGGGTCTGCTACTTGTTACCGGAAATAATAATTCTTAGTAGTATATATATAATGAAGTTATATACTGTTACTGAACCATTTACTTAGTACATTGAAATATGTTTGCATAACTTGGTGTAAATAATATCTTAAATACTGTCCTGGAATGAGGAAACACATTATACTATAGTGTAACAAGTACAAAAATAAACATGTGCTAAAAAAAAAATGGGAGGGAGAGAAAACATTACTATCCCAGTACTTGTACACAATCTTTCCTGCATGTTACAATAGAACTACTGGTAGCAATCCTTATTATATGTTGTGTGCATTCCATGTTTATTCCATTTGCTCTGTTTTTGGGTGAGGTTCTTACTTCCAACCGTTCTGTAGTTAAGAAGAAAAAAAACATCTGTTGCTTGTGCGTATATAAGTGCAGCAAGGGATGTAGTTTAAATAAGCAATCCCAGTGGCATCAATGAGTGAGGTTATAGATGTGTTCTATAATGCTTACATGATGCTGTTTTACAACAGAGCTTGGAGTAGGATCATTGTGATCAAAGAATATTTAGTGTGATATTTTCATAAGGTAATTGATATTCATCTAAGTAAACCATTATTTCAGCTTCTGTGTCCTATGAGATCACATGTAGAAAGCATTTAGAAAGTTTTCTCATAATAAATTTAACCACATTGCATACACACATTCCAAAATCCAGAACGTTTCTCAGATGCATTTGCAATGTGTGTTTGAACCTCCTGGTTATTTAAGACTTCCAGTATGGAAGGAGAACATGTGTGATAGACGGAAGAGTTTCACAAATGTCCTCCAGTTCATTTAATATTTCTGTAGTATGCCCTTCTAGCAAAATAAATGCTTTTTCCTAGCTAGCTTCCTGGCCTGTTACAAGACTTTTGTCACTTTATGGCTGCTTATGCTTCACTGCTATGGGGTGGCAGACTGCCATGAACTATGCAGAGGGAGAATGAAAGAGGTAATGCTTGGGGAAATGAAAGTAAGTGCTGTAGCTCCTTAAGACGCTGCTTCAAGGTCACCCAGTTAGAAGGAGGAAACCGCATACCTGCTTGCACTGACTGTTATGCTTGCCTGAACCTGGTTGGTTATATAGGGCTGGGCAATGAGAGACAATTAAGGGAGGGAAAAATAGGACTTGGGGATTTTGATGCGTGATTTTCAGTTCTGTCTTTGCAAAACTGCACTACACTATTGCAATATACTTGATCTCTAACAAACTATGCCTTTCTCAACAAATGGATCCAAGGATCATTTTTATTTAGAAGTTTAAGTTGTGGCAGGTTGGACACTTTTTGTATAATCATTTGCTTAGCAAAGTTATTTCAGAAGGTATGAGAAAAGTATTTTATAGATTTCCTGCCTTTTGCTAATTTCAGGCCTTTTTTCCCTATTTGGTCACAATGGAATCTTTCAGGTTTACAGGCTGTATTCCAACTGGCAGGTATAGTAACAACATCAGTGTTTGCCATTGGTGGGTTATTAGTTGTATCCCAGTGGTGAAATGTAAAATTTGTTACTACCAGTTCTGTTGGCATGGCTTGGTGGTAGTGGTGGGGGTAATGTGACTGGGTGGGGGTGGCCAACTTTTTTTTTTACCTTTAAAAGCATTTTTTTGCCTTTAAAAGAAAAAAAGCCTCTGATGATCAGGCAACTCAGCTGGGATCATCAGAGCCTTTTAAAAGCATTTTTTCTACAACCTCTTCAGCCAAAGAAAAAAAATGCTTTTAAAAGTAAAAAAAAAAACCTGATGATTGCGCAGCTCAGCTGGGCATGGAGGGAGGCAGGGATTTTTGCTACTGGATTGGGTGATCCAGTCCGAACTGGGAGTATTTCACCCCTGTTGTATCCCCATTTTAAAAAAAATGCTTTACAGAAATATGAATCTTTAGAGAACAAGGCCATTCCTGTGAAACATATGTTATACTCTGTGCCTAGTCAGTCAATATTTTTGGTTAGTTAACTGAGCTATCCAAGGCAAAGACTGAGAGAATATGCAAAACTTACATATTATGATTCAAGAATTGAAATTAATCCCTTGGAATAGAAGCAGACAGAGAAATAGGCATCTCATTTTGAATCTGAATTAATTATAATGTCCAACTGGCATAGTGAGATTTTCCCCCAAAGCACTTTGCAGAATAACTAATATTTATTAGATTATTCATAAGAGTCATTTTATGTGCAAATAATTCTGTTTCATAATTATATTGACCGAATACCAAATGTATCTTTATTTAAATCAAATGTTTATTTTTCTTAGTTAGATTTGCATAAACTCATTGATTTCTATGTACCTACAAGCACCTAATTCTGTACATGATTGAGCTACACAAGTCAGTTTATATATAGCTCTCTCTCTCTCTCCTCTTTGCTGCCTGTTTGGACTTTGAGTGATAGGGACTTCAGATCAGCAAGGTGCAAGAGAGAGATAAAGTTAGCCCATATTCTGAAAGTTAACTGCATTTTGGGACTAGATAGCACAATCATCTTGAAAGAAAGAGAGGTAAGAAATATTGCTTCTTCTCAACCCACAAACTGTCCTCCTGTTAGTACTGAAATATTATAATTTATTAATTATAAATAAAAAAATATATGTGAAATGCCTTTGGATCAGGATTGCATCAGATAGTCTGGTCTATTACCCTGTTTCCCCCAAAATAAGACATCCCCTGATAATAAGCCCAATCGGGCTTTTGAGAGCATGGCAATAAGGCCAAGAGCTTATTTCAGGGTTCAAAAAAAAATAAAATAAGACAGGGTCTTATTTTTTGGGAAACACGGTAGAACAAAACAAATGACTGTAGCTTAATAATCTAATTATGTCTCAGTATAAGAATATACTGATACATAGATTTTTGTCAGAATTTTTCTTCTGAATTTTTTTTGTTTTAAAGTGTGATAAGAAAAATGGATGTACAGTATTAGAAAGTCAAAGTCTGTGCTTTTAAGCAGTCTTGAAAATTAAATGCAGGAGATATTATATAAACTTGGCTTAACTGTGTAGCAAACAAATTTCAAATTCACTAAAAAGTCAGTGCAACAAGAGCACTGATAATAGCTGTTGTCATCTATTTCACATATTATAAGGACCATTTATGCAGAGTGAGCTACAGCTGGTCAAGGCTCCTTCACAGATCTACTGTCCCATTTAAAACTTTATATAGACAGGACAATAACTTCCATGGATCTTTCTCTTATGTGATTATGTATAGGATTTTGCTGAACATAAGGTCACAACATCATAACGGAGAATATAATTCTCTGAAAAAAAGGAAATAACAACAGGCAAGTGATATAACGAAAATATACTGTAGTGTTTCTTTAGGCAAAGTTTTGCTTATGGTCTTGCAAAGAATAGAGGCATACATGGAGAGAGCAATGTCAAACTAATATATGCATATTGTAAAAGAAATCAAGACATGAAAATAGCTAATAAAAGGTAGAACAAAAGAATACAAGGAGGAGTTTTACCTCTGCTCCATTGACTAGATGGAAAATAAGAATTTAATTGGCATCTAAATCTGGTCAGCAATAGTTTAATTGATCAGTAAAGAATTAAATAATTATCAGCACTGGAATTAGCCACATTAAGGTGCTAACATCCTTGGGAGAAATACAAAAGGAAAAGGAAAAAAGAATATCAAAGGATGACATAATATACAATGGCTTCTAAGTTTTTAAATTTTGTTATACCTTTTGAAAGTCTAACTTTAATGTATTTCACTTTGAAATTTCAGGGACCATGCTATTATTTTTCAGCCATCATGTCATTGAAATTCAGCAATCTGGTAGGAGAATACTTAGGGGCTGCAAAAAATAGATTTGAAGTTCATATATGATCCTTATGTTTCAGGTTATTTATTTCTGAAATAACAAAACATAAGTGACTACTTTGTTGTTTATCTCATACAGCTTCAAAACGTATGAAAATAGGACTTCCGGCAGTGATGTCATCGTGGAGCAGGGTGAGGGAATGGACCTCGGTCCCTAAACCCTGAAAAATCTTCACTAAAAGCCCACTTTTAGGGCATTATCGATCTTCGAGAGATCGATACTAAAGAGGAAGCTCTGTAGGTGCTTGGGGTAACACCTACAGTGCTACCCCAAGCACTGGGGTAGAAAGCAACCATCTTGGGGTAGAAAGCAACCATCTGAGTAGTCAGGAGCAGCACTCTTAAACTAGCAGAGAGGAAGTCGGTGTCAGCCTCCTCTTATTACTTTAAGTGTTTAGTTATGGAGTAGGATGTTTAACTGTTTTATTACTTTGTTAAGTGTTTTATTGCTAGGTTGTTGTCATGCTAAATTAATGGGGGTTGTGGCTCTTGAAGCTTCGGCTGCCATTGAAAGGAGGAATGAGGAGGAATTCAAACTGTCAGACACGCGCGCTGGCATCAACGATCTTTGCATACCAGACAGAAGAATAACATCGGAAGAAGAACACCACGTGGCCCATGAGGGCAAAGACATTGGACCAGATCTGTTTGACCTTTGGAGGGAGGAGGGATGAATGAGGGGAAATTCATCCGTAAGTCGCACCTACTCTCAGATCTTGCTTTCCTTAGCTGTAATCAGACGTATCCAGTAAAAGTACCTATCTCTATTACCATATGGAGTTGGGGGTTTCCTCTCTTGGGTATTGATCGGAGACAAGCTGACAGTCGGTCTTTATGGCCAGCCAGGAGCGATGACTACTGCATAAGTGGGAAGCAAAGAGTGAAAAGCAACAGCTGCGTTTGACAGAGGAAAAATCCCAGAAGAAGATGAGAGGCGTGTGATAAAGAGAAGGTGTGGAAGAGAAAAGGCAGAGAGAGAGAGTGACACAGCGTGTCTGGGAAGATGGCTAAAATGGAGTAAACTGCAGATCAGAGAGATAAAATAGACTGAGAACAGTGCACAGCAGTTTGGGGCCCAGATTGAAATCCACAAATTGCAATGTTTGGTGAGTGAGAGACTTAAAGAAAAATGAGCTGAGATAATAAAAGAAAATGAAGCGAATTTGAAAACATAAATAAGGACTGATTAGAACTAAAGATTTAAATTTGAACCGGAAAATAGAGACTAAAAATACTGGCTAATGAAATATAATTTGGCAAAACAAAGGAGTTGTGAAAGTTGAACTTTGATGGACAAACACTTATGTAAAATGGAATAGTGAATTGATTGGACTTATAGAAAAGGAGGAAAAAACAAAAAGAGGAGAAGAAGCAGAAGAAGAAACAAGAGGAGCCGTCTGATGGAATTGTAGATATATTAAAAGTTGACTTTGAAGAGGAAACTGGAAATAAGACTGATGTAATATTGTAATATTGTAATATAATATTGTAATATTGAGGGGACGCGGTGGCTCAGGGGCTAGGACGTTGAGCTTGTCGATCGAAAGGTTGGCAGCTCGGCGGTTCGAATCCCTAGTGCTGCCGTGTAACGGGGTGAGCTCCTGTTACTTGTCCCAGCTTCTGCCAACCTAGCAGTTTCGAAAGCACGTAAAAATGCAAGTAGAAAAAATAGGGACCACCTTTGGTGGGAAGGTAACAGAATTCCATGCGTCTTTGGATTTAAGTCATGCCGGCCACATGACCACGGAGATGTCTTTGGACAGCGCTGGCTCTTTGGTTTTGAAACAGAGATGAGCACCGCCCCCTAGAGTTGGCAACGACTAGCACGTATGTGCAAGGGGAACCTTTACCTTTACCTAATATTGTAACACCTAGGATTTTTTTAAAAAAAGGGTATAGATGATAAACCAAATGGAACTGAATGAAATATCGAACTGAATTAAGTTGATTATTGGATTAACTGGAATAATATTGGATTTATATTGACAACTCTATATATTTATATCTATATTTAGTAAAGAAATATAGTTAAAGGTAATTTAAGAAATTAAGAGTATATTAAAAAAATAGAACTGTATAAATATATGTATTACACAGGGTTATTAAGAATTATAAAAATATATATATAACATACATAAGAAAGTGTTAAGAATAATACACAGTATATTAGACAAGTGTGGGAGAAGAAAGGGGACAATTGCATAAAGAACAATAGAGATACAAAGACTGTAAAAAATAAGATATATTTTTGTATTTAAATATAGAATACTCTGTGTGAAAAATAATTAAAAAAGAAAATACTTTCTCATATGCAAAGGTGGGAGAATTTTACCCAAACAATAAAGATGACAACTACAGCAACTATCATTAAAGTAGGTAAAAAAACAGCGATAATCCCTTCACCTATTACAGCTTCACCTACAAATCAAAAATCGACAACGACCACACTTGGCAAAGATAAATCAGATCTGGCAACGAACATGCAAAACATGCAAATAATGATACAAATGTTACAGGAAACAATGAATAAAACACAAGAAGCAATAGCAAATAATCACGGAAACAAAAATGCTACATAAAGAATGAAAGACTGAAATTGGTGAAATGAAGGAGGAAATTAAGAACATGAAAAATAAAATTGGTGATATTCAACAAGTAAAGCTAGAAAATGAACAAAGAATTCAAAAAGTGGAATCTAAAATAGTTCTTTTTTGTTAAAAAATAAAAATAATATTAGAAAAACAAAACAAAACAAAATGTATGAAAATAATAGCAGTGATCCCCTTGCACTATTTCTTGAATCACTATTGCCTGAAGCCCCTTCATGGATTACTGCCTTGTCGTGGCGAAGGTGCTTGCATATCTCAATGAAATTATGAGCTATGCCATGCAGGGCCACCCAAGATGGACAGATCATAGCACAGAGTTCTGACAAAACGTGATCCACTGGAGAAGGAAATGGCAACCCACTCCAGTATCTTTTCCATGAAAACCCCATGGAAAAAGGAAAAAAGATATGATGCCGGAAGATGAGCCCCTCAGGTCGGAAGGTGTCCAATATGCTACTGGGGAAGAGTGGAGGGCTAGTACTAGTAGTGCCAGAAAGAGTGAAGCGACTGGGCCAAAGCCGAAAGGACACTCAGCTGTGGATGTATCTGGTAGTGAAAGGAAAGTCCGATGCTGTAAAGATTTTTTTTCCATAGGAACCTGGAATGTAAGATCCATGAATCAAGGCAAGCTGGACATGGTCAAACAAGAGATGACAAGACTGAACATCAACATATTAGGCATCAGCGAACTAAAATGGACAGGAATGGGTGAATTTAATTCAGATGACCATCAGATATACTACTGCGGGCAAGAATCCCTCAGAAGAAATGGAGTAGCCTTCATAATCAATAAAAGAGTAGGAAAAGCAATACTGGGATACAATCCCCAAACTGACAGAATGATCTCAGTTCAAATCGAAGGCAAACCATTCAATATCACAGTAGTCCAAGTCTATGCCCCAACCACTGGTGTGAAGAGGATGAAATTGACCTGTTCTATGAAGCCCTACAGCACCTTATAGAATTAACACCCAAAAATGATGTCCTTATCATCATGGGAAATTGGAATGCTAAAGTAGGAAGCCAAAAGATAACTCGAATAACAGGCAAGTTTGGCCAGGCACAGGCTGATAGAATTCTGTCAAGATAATACGATGGTCATAGCAAACACTCTTTTCCAACAACCCAAGAGATGACTCTACACATGGACATCACCAGACGGTCAACACAGAAATCAGACTGACTATGTGCTCTGCAGCCAAAGATGGAAAAGCTCTATACAGTCAGTAAAAACAAGACCAGGAGCTGACTATGGCTCAGATCATGAGCTTCTCCTTGCAAAATTTAAGCTTAAATTAAAGAAAATAGGGAAAAGCACCAGGCCACTCAGGTATGAACTAAATCATATCCCTGATGAATATACAGTAGAGGTGACAAATAGATTTAAGGAATTAGATCTGATAGACAGAGTGCCTGAAGAACTATGGACGGAGGTTCACAACATTGTACAAGAGATAGCAACTAAAATCATCCCAAAGAAAAAGAAATGCAAGAAAGCAAAATGGCTGTGAGGAAGCTTTGCAAATAGCTAAGGAAAGAATGGAAGTGAAAAGCAAGGGAAAAGAGAAAGATACACCCAGTTGAATGCAGAATTCCAGAGAATAGCTAGAAGAGATAAGAATGCATTCTTAAATGAACAGTGCAAAGAAATAGAAGAAAACAATAGAATAGGGAGGACCAGAGATCTCTTCAAGAAAATTGGAGAGAGGCGTGGCCAGCATTGCGACAGGACGATGCAAACCCCGGGAGCTCCGGGAAATTCCGGTCGATTTGGGGTCCTCAATGGACCATAGCTGTCGTGAAGGGACAGCAAAGAAAGAAGGCACTGGCCAGCGCAAACAAGGAAGTTGCAAATTCCCTGCAGCACTGGCATCCAGTCTTCGACCCAACAACAAGGAAAGGCAGCCATTGGAGCTGCCAAAGTCAGGACAGCCACACAAGAAGATTGAGCAGGAGTGAATATTAGAACAGAGTATTGTTACCAGGCGAGCAATTGGCCAACTCACAAGTAAGAAGAAAAAAAAACTTTTAAAGCTCAAGAGATTTTCTGGCTTGAAGTTAACGGCTAATTGGCACGCGGAAACTTAAAGTGAGAGGAAACAAACAGCAAAGAGGATTTATAAGACAAAAGCCCTAAAAGAACTAATGATCCATCTGGACTTAAAATTGGTTTGGGAAGAAAAGTAAATAAAATAAAATAAAAAAATAAATAAAGTAAATAAAAGAAAACTGAGGGAAAGCATCTTTTTGCTAAGAAAAGGATTAAGCAGAGGAAGACAAAGGAATTGGTTTTGTGGATTAATGAGTGACATTTTGTTGCTGGGAGTTGTGGATTGGAAAGAAATATCGCTGGGGAGGGAAAAAACAACATTGCATTGTTTAGGCTATTAAGAGAAAGAGGAACACTGAAGGAGTACTTGTTTAAACAGCTGTGGCATAGCTTCAAAAGACTGGAAAGATCAAGATAGGACAACCTAGAAAAAAACAAACAAACATCTGAACTGACTTGCATTTGGAAATAGAAAAAAGGGGGGAAAAACAGACAATATTTTGGACTTGAATTTGGACTATACATAAGTTAAAATAAGTAAATTTAAAAAGCCTTTCTCCTTACATTGAAAATATGGAGAGTTGGGAGGAGCTATGGGAGATGCTTCAAATGGTATGGGAATCCTTTAAAGGAAATAAACAAGCAGAGCTGTGGCTTAAAAATAAAAAAAGAAATTATGAAGAAATTATGAGTAAACGAGGAACAAAAATATAATGTTGAAAAAGAAATGAGTGAGGATAAAAATACAGACGATCATATTGGGATTGATAGTGAAAGAATAGAAATGGAGAGGGGGAAGAATACTTTGAAAAAGAAAAGGGAAAAAGAAAAAAGAAAAGACTGGAAAAATTAAAAGAGTGAAAAAATAGATGATTACACTGGGATTAGCAGTGACAGAATAATAATAATAATAATAATAATAATAATAATAATAATAATAATAATAATAATAATAATAATAATAATAATAATAATAATAATAATAATAATAATAATTTAATTTGTATATCACCCTTCTCCCGAAGGACTCAGGGCGGTGCACAGCCAGAATAAAATACACAAACTACACATACAATACTAAGAACAACCCTTAAAAAACTTATTTGAATGGCCACATTGAAATAAAATATCTCCCTATAAAATTACAAAAATTTAAAACCCATAAAAACGATTTAAAATTTTAAAAATTCAAGCCAGTCCAGCAAGACAGAATAAATACGTTTTAAGTTCGCGGCGAAAGGTCCTGAGGTCAGGTAATTGTCGAAGTCCAGGGGGAAGTTCGTTCCACAGGGTAGGAGCCCCCACAGAGAAGGCCCTCCCCCTGGGGGCCACCAGTCGACATTGCTTGGCTGACGGCACCCTAAGGAGTCCCTCTCTGTAAGAACGCACCGGTCGTTGGGAGATCGACGATGGCAGTAGACGGTCCCGTAAGTATCCCGGTCCTAAGCCATGGAGCGCTTTAAAGGTAGTAACCAACACCTTGAAGTGCACCCGGAAGACAACAGGCAGCCAGTGCAGTCTGCGCAGGATAGGTGTTACATGGGAGCTCCGAACTGCTCCCTCAATAACCCGCGCAGCCGCGTTCTGGACTAACTGGAGTCTCCGGGTGCTCTTCAAGGGGAGCCCCATGTAGAGAGCATTGCAATAGTCCAAGTGAGAGGTAACGAGAGCATGAGTGACCATGCATAAGGCATCCCGGTCCAGGAAGGGACGCAACTGGCGGATCAGGCGAACCTGATAAAAAGCTCTCCTGGAGATGGTTGTCAAATGGTCTTCGAAAGACAGCCAACCATCCAGGAGAACGCCCAAGTTGCGCACCCTTTCCATCGGGGCCAATGACTCACCCCCAACAGACAGCCGCAACTGCAGCTGACTGTACCGGGGTGCCGGCATCCACAGCCATTCCGTCTTGGAGGGATTAAGAATAAAGAGAAGAGGAAGAAATGGAGAAAAATTGAGGGGGATAATTAAAAGAGTAAAAGTTAGAGAAAGGAGGTGGAAAAGAAGATATAAGAAAGAGAGAAAGAAAAAGTTAAAAGAATGGGAGAAAGGGAGAAAAATACTAAGAGATGGGATTTTGGAGAGACTGAAAGAAAATGGTTAAAAAGAGGGGGGGGGAAAAGGAGTCTCTGGAGGCTGGGTACAGCAAAAATCATCACTTTCTGTCCAAACAGAAGTTGGTAAATGAGCTGTTTCTGGCCTCCAGAGGGCCTTCACCCTCCCAGACTCATAGAGATGCTCTGGAGACAGGTAAGAGAGAAAAATGGGCCTACCGGGCCATCGCGTGTCAGGGGGGAAGAGTCGCGTGCGCATGCGTGGGGGTGGGGCACATAGAATTATGGGTCTGGGGACGCATGCACTGGAGCTGAGCTTGCGTGCCCACTGATATGCCTATGTGTGCCACCTGTGGCACACGTGCCATAGGTTCGCCATCACGGAACTAAAATATATGAGGGGAGGTTTGAGAAATATACTCAATAAATGAGAAACTCAGGGTTGCCTGGACACCAGAAATATTGAAATGAAAATAAATACAGCAATGGAAAGGACAGAGATGGAAAGGGAGAAGGAGAGAGGGAGAAAGAAGAAAGGGAAGAGGAGAGCAGGAAAGGTAGGGGAAATAAGAGTAGAAGAGAAGGTAAAATAGGGAAGAAGTAGGGAGGAGGGGGAGAAAGGAAGGGGAAGTAGAGGAGAGAGGAGAGAAGAAAGTAAGTAGGATGAAAGAAGGGAGTAAGAAGAATGAGAAGAAGAAAGGATTGCTGTGAAAAAGAAAAGATGAAATGGAAGAAAGGCAACTCCGAATATATTTGAATATATTAGGATAAAAATTGAAACAGTTAAAAAAAAGAATGAAAGAGAATGCATACTAATAAAAATGGAGAAATTAGAACCTGAGGGCGAAAGAAGACGTGACTTAGTGAAATGAGCAAGGAAATATTAGGATATGAATAAAAATTATGAAAAAAGAATATTTTGGCAAAAACTGTAACTAAGTAAAATATATTTGAATATGTTGAATTGTATAAGATATAACATGGCCAATACTCTGTTCATAAATCATGTATGTGTATAAGGGGGAAATTAAAAAATCAATAAAATTTCTTTGAAAAAAAAAAGAAAATTGGAGATATGAAGGGAACGTTTCATGCAAAGATGGGCATGATAAAGGACCAAAATGGCAGGGACCTAACAGAGGCGGAAGGGATTAAGCAGAAGCGGCAAAATTACACAGAAGAACTATACAAGAATAAGCTTAACATCCCTGATAACCACGATGGGGTGGTCACTGACCTTGAGCCAGACATCCTAGAATATGAAGTCAAATGGGCCTTAGGAAATCTGAGCAACAACAAAGCTAGTGGAGGAGACAGTATTCCAGCTGAGCTATTCAAAATCTTAAAAGATGATGCAGTAAAAGTGCTACACTCAATTTGCCAGCAAATTTGGAAAACTCAACAGTGGCCACAGAATTGGAAAAGCTCAGTTTACATTCCAATTCCAAAGAAAGGCAATGCCAAAGAATGTTCAAACTATCGCACCATTGCACTCATTTCACATGCTAGTAAGGCTATGCTTAAAATCCCACAAGCTAGGCTCCAGCAGTATTTGGATCGAGAACTACCAGAAGTACAGGCAGGATTTCGAAGAGGCAGAGGAACTAGAGATCAAATTGCCAACATACGTTGGCTCATGGAGAAAGCTAGGGAGTTCCAGAAAAACATCTACTTCTGCTTCATTGGCTATGCTAAAGCCTTTGATTGTGCGGATCACAAGAAATTGTGGCAAGTTCTTAAAGAGATGGGAGTACCAACCATCTTATTTATCTCTTGAGAAACCTGTATGCGAGAACTGGACACGGAACCACTGATTGGTTCAAAATTGGGAAAGGAGTCTGGCAAGGCTGTATACTATCACCCTTCCTATTTAACTTATATGTAGAGCACATCATGAGAAAGGCGGGGGCTAGATGAATCAAAAGTTGGAATTAAGATTGCCGGGAGAAATATCAATAACCTCAGATATGCAGATGATACTACTCTAATGGCAGAAAGCGAAGAGGAACTAAAGAGAGCCTCTTGATGCAGGTGAAGGAAGAGAGTGCAAAAGTTGACTTGAAACTCAACATTAAGAAAACTAAGATCATGGCATCCGGCCCTCTCAATTCTTGGCAGATAGATGGGGAAGAAATGGAGGTAGTGACAGATTTTATTTTCCTGGGCTCCAAGATCACTGCAGATGGGGACTGCAGCCAAGAAATTAAAAGACGCTTGCTCCTGGGGAGGAAAGCTATGGCAAATCTAGACAGCGTACTAAAAAGCAGAGACATCACCCTGCCAACCAAAGTGCATACAGTCAAGGCTATGGTTTTACCAGTTGCGATGTATGACTGTGAAAGTTGGACCATAAGAAAGGCTGAGCGCCAAAGAATTGAGGCCTTTGAACGCTGGTGCTGGAGAAGACTCCTGCGAGTCCCTTGGACTGCAAGACGATCAAACCGGTCAGTCCCAGAGGAGATCAATCCTACTGCTCTTTAGAAGGCCAGATCCTGAAGATGAAACTGAAATCTTTGGCCACCTAATGAGAAGGAAGGACTCACTGGAGAAGTGCCTAATGCTGGGAAAGATTGAAGGCAAAAGGGGACGACAGAGAACAAGGTGGCTGGATGGATTTACTGAAGCAGTAGGCATAAGCTTAAATGGACTTCAGAGTATGGTAGAGGGCAGGAAGGCCTGGAGGAATGTTGTCCATGGGTTGATGGGTCGGACCTGACTTCACAACTAACAACAACAAAATTGCCTGAAGATTTCCAGTCATGAATCTGAACATAATGCTCTGGGTTTTGTTTTGTTTTTTGCACTGTTAATTGAATATAGTTTAAATTTGCTTTTATTAGTCACAATGTCTGCAACTGGTCCAATGAAAAACTGTACAAAAGAGATGGATTGCATCCATCAAAGAAAGGGACTGAGTTACTTAGCAATAAATTCACAGATTTTCTGGATAAACATTTAAACTGAACAGCGGGGACAGAGACTTAATTGATAAAGAACATTTCTGTCTCCAGCAATCCAAATTTAATAGGGTTATCAGTGCATGTAACATAGATGTCTGTGTGGGTAAGATTGTCAGCCCTGCTGTCAAGCAAAACCAAGCATTTATTTATTTATTTATTTATTTATTTATTTATTTATTTATTTATTTATTTATTTATTTATTTATTAAATTTGTATACCGCCCTTCTCCCGAAGGACTCAGGGCGGTTCATAGCCAATAAAATACAAAAAATACATATAGCACAAATTAAAAACAGTATAAAAGACTAATTCAATGTATGGCCTAAAAATTTAAATACAATTTAAAAACCCCATTTAAAAACCCCAATTAAAAAACCCCAATTAAAACGACATTTAAGCTAGCCCTGCACGCTGAAACAAAAGCATCTTCAGCTCGCGGCGAAAGGTCCGGAGGTCAGGGAGTTGACGAAGCCCCGGAGATAGCTCATTCCAGAGGGCAGGAGCCCCCACAGAGAAGGCCCTCCCCCTGGGGGTCGCCAGCGACATTGTTTGGCTGACGGTACCCAGAGGAGGCCCTCTCTGTGGGAGTGCACAGGTTGGTGGGAGGCTACTGGTGGCCGTAGGCGGTCCCATAGGTAACCCGGTCCTAAGCCATGGAGCGCTTTAAAGGTGACAGGGGGGCAGAGATCAACCGTGAGGCGCCTCACTTGTGGGGTGCCGCAGGGGTCGATTCTCTCGCCTCTCCTATTCAACATCTATATGAAGCCGTTGGGTGAGGTCATCAGTGGTTTCGGGGTGAGTTACCATCTGTACGCTGATGATACGCAGCTGTACTTTTCCACCCCGGACCACCCCAACGAAGCTGTCGAAGTGCTGTCCCGGTGTCTGGAGGCCGTACGGCTCTGGATGAGGAGAAACAGACTCAAGCTCAATCCCTCCAAGACGGAGTGGCTGTGGATGCCGGCACCCCGGTACAGCCAGCTGCAGCCACAGCTGGCTGTCGGGGGCGAGTTATTGGCCCCAATGGAAAGGGTGCGCAACTTGGGCGTCCTCCTGGATGGGCGGCTGTCGTTTGACGATCACTTGGCGGCTGTCTCCAGGAGGGCTTTTCACCAAGTACGCTTGGTTCGCCAGTTGCGCCCCTTCCTTGACCGGGATGCCTTATGCACGGTCACTCACGCTCTTGTCACTTCCCGTTTGGATTATTGCAATGCTCTCTACATGGGGCTGCCCTTGAAGTGCACCCGGAGGCTGCAGCTAGTCCAGAATGCAGCTGCGCGGGTAATAGTGGGAGCCACTCGTTGCTCCCATGTAACACCGATCCTGCGCGGCTTGCACTGGCTTCCTGTGGTCTTTCGGGTGCGCTTTAAGATTTTAGTTACCACCTTCAAAACGCTCCATGGCTTAGGGCCCGGGTACTTACGAGACCACCTGCTGCTACCTCATGCCTCCCACCGACCCGTACGCTCACACAGAGAGGGTCTTCTCAGGGTGCCGTCTGCCAAACAATGTCGGCTGGCGGCCTCCAGGGGTAGGGCCTTCTCTATGGGAGCTCCTACGCTCTGGAACGAACTTCCCCCTGGATTGCGTCAATTGCCTGATCTTCGGACCTTTCGCCGTGAGCTGAAAATGCATTTATTTATTCAAGCGGGACTGGCTTAATATTTTTAATATTTTTAATATTTTTAAATACTTTTAAATCTTTTAACCGGGGTTTTATCATTTCAGGGTTTGTAATTTTAAATTTTAAATCTTTTAATTGGCCATTTTTCTAATATGCTCGGCTTTAAATTGTTGTTTTAATTGTATATTTTCTATGTTTTTTATCTTTTGGCTGTACACCGCCCTGAGTCCCTTGGGAGAAGGGCGGTATAAAAATTTAATAAATAAATAAAATAAATAAAATAAATAACCAGCACCTTGAATTGGACCCGGAAGACCACCGGAAGCCAGTGCAGACTGCGCAGGAGAGGTGTCACATGGGAGCCACGAGGTGCTCCCTCTATCATCCGCGCAGCCACATTCTGGACCAGTTGGAGCTTCCAAGTACCCTTCAAGGGGAGCCCCATGTAGAGAGCATTGCAGTAGTCCAGTGAGTGCAATACCATGTGCACTAATCCAACAGGTGGCAAGAAAGTAGGGGCAATCAGGCACAACACAAGTTATGTAGACAGTAAACACAAGATCAATCAAAATGGACTCAAATGTCTATAACCAATGCACAGAGTATGAGGAATAAACAGAGTGAATTAGAAATTCAAGTAAATGAGGGCAGATATGATATTGTTGCCATTATGGAAACTTGGTGGGATGAAACCCACAAATGGAACATACAGCTAGAGGGATATCAATTATTTAAAAGAAATAGACCAAATAAAAGAGGAGGTGGAGTTGCACTATATATAAGAAATTACTGCATCTCTACAGAAATAGAGCACAACAATAATGAAAATTATCTTGAATGCATTTGGATCAATATAAAAGGGGGAAAATGATATTGCCATAGGTCTATACTATAGGCCACCCAACCAAACAGAGGAAGTAGATGAACTTTTTGCTAGTCAGCTAACTAAGATATGTAGGAAGCACATCACAGTAGTAATGGGGGATTTTAACTACCCTGACATCAACTGGAAGACAAACTCTGCACCAAGTGGAAGAGCCAACAGGTTCCTAAGAAACCTAGCAGACAACTTTGTTTCCCAAAAAGTAGAGAAGGCAACAAGGGGATCAGCCATATTGGACTTAATTCTCACTAACAGAGATTAAATGATAGAAGGTGTTGAAGCTACAGGAACCTTGGGGGCAAGTGATCATGCAATATTGGAATTTGACATTAAGCAAATACAAGTAGTAGAACAAAGTCAAACTAGAGTCTTGGACTTTAAAAGAGCTAATTTCAATAAACTTAGAGAGAGCTTGAGAAGGATTCCATGGATGAGAATCCTCAAGGAAAACAACTCAGAAGCTTGGGAAATTTTGAAAAGTGAGATTATAAAAGCCCAGACTAGCACAATACCAATGAAGAAGAAAAATAATAGATTTCAAAAGAAACCAGCATGGATGCATAAAGAACTGTCTGACAAATTGAAAGACAAAAGAACAAGTATAAAAAGTGGAAAGAAGGGCAAATAACTAAAGCAGAATATCAGCAAATAGCCTGAGCCTGTAAAGATGAAGTGAGGAAAGCTAAGGCTCACAATGAACAAAGGCTAGCAACAAAAGTAAAAAATAAGAAAAAAAGCTTTTTCCGAATGTTAAAAACAAGAAAAAAGTCAAGGAAACAATTGGCCCATTGCTGGGAGAACGTGGAAAGAAGATGACAAGCAACAGGGAGAAAGCCGATCTACTTAACTCATATTTTGCATCTGTCTTTACATAAAAGGAAAAAACAATCCAACCTATCAAAAACAGCACCACAAAAAACAATTAGGAACAAAAGTTAAAATAGAGAAGAAAATGGTAAGTGAACACCTGTCTATCCTAGACGAGTTCAAATCACCAGGACCGGATGGATTACACCCCAAGGTTCTGAAGGAACTGGCAGACGAGATCTCAGAACCACTGAACTATCAAAGATCCTGGAGCACAGGGGAGCTGCCAGAGGACTGGAAAAGAGCTGATGTAGTTCCCATCTTCAAAAAATGGAAAAAAACAGATCCAGGAAACTACAGACCTATCAGCCTGACCTCAATACTGGGGAAGATTCTGGAAAAGATAATCAAGCAACGAATCACCGAACACCTAGAAGCAAACTAAGTAATAACCAAAAGCCAACATAGGTTTGTCAAAAACAGATCATGCCTGTTGTGGCTCCAGCCCCCGAACCTGGCCCCATGCCCGAAAGTAACTCCGAGAGTGAGGGGGGAGGGCTGGTAAGGCTTACTTCAGAAGCACCGATTCCTTTGGCCCGGCTCCAGGAGCCAGAACCAGGCCAGTCAGAGGACGTAATGAGGCTGACATCCCCTGATTCCTCCCTTCCTCAGGCTATGCCTTCAGACGCAGCTGATAATCATACTAATCAAGCCTGGATCGACCTGCGTTTCAGAAGATTAGAGAGGCAGCGTCATCAAAGGGAAGGGTGGGGCTCCACAGGATATATAAGGAGCTTTGGGACTGCTCTCAGTTCCATTGGAAGCAAATTAGCTGAACCGTGTTGAAGTGACCTGAAGTCTTAATCTGTTTGAACTTTTTGGCAGGCAGCTGCGTTTTCTCGGCCAGGACTGATAGGAGCCATGAACCCACTGGCTGTAGGCCAGCTCGTTACTCCAAAGTGAGGACGGAGACAGAACAATGCCAGACTAATCTTATTGCATTCTTTGACAAAGTGACAAAATTAGTAGACCAGAGGAATGCTGTCAATATAATTTATTTGGACTTCAGTAAAGCATTTGATAAAGTAGACCATAACCTACTACTAGATAAAGTAGAAAAATGTGGGTTAGACAGCACCACCACCTGTTGTGGCTCCGGCCCCTGAGCTGGCCCCCGAGCCTGCCCTCATGAAGGAGAGTGACTCAGAGAGTGAGGGAGAGGAGCCAGCAGGGTCTCCCTCGCCAGGACCCTCCTCGCTGGCACCGCCCCAAGTTCCAGCTGCAGGCCAGGAGGAGGAGCTGACAAGGCCTCTTTCCCCTGACCCCTCCTCCTCCTCCCTGGCAAAGCCCTAAGTGTCAGCTGCTGTGGATCAATCTTGGCTCAATCCGAGACAGCGATGCCGAGATAAGCACACGCAACAGAGAAAGAGGTGTGGCAGGCCCAGGGATTGCTAAGTCATGGAGCCACACCCCACAGGGGATAAAAGCAGGTGGAATTGCTCCGAAGGCCCTTGTGTTGGACAAAGCTACAAGCTATTAGCTCTTGGACTGCTTCGTGTGAGCTACTGACAGCTTTTTGACTGAAGGTTGGGATTTCTTCGTGAGTAACTGTTTGATCATCCTGCAGACTCCTGGTTGCCCTGGCAATGGTCCGTCAGCACACTGCTACTTGATAGAGACTTGGCAGACACATGAAGAAACATTCCCAGAACTTTTCGCTGCCAAAGAAATCCCGGCCAAATGTAAATAAATGGCTGGCAGATGGCCCTCGGCTGGCGTGCTTTCTTAGGGGAGGTAGGGGGGGACAGAACAGCACCAGATGGATTCGTAACTGGCTGACCAACTGCACTCAACGTGTGGTCCTCAACGAACTACATCCACATGGAGGGAAGTATGCAGTGGAGTACCCCAACGCTCTGTTTTAGGCCCAGTACTCTTCAACATCTTCATCAATGACTTGGACAAGGGGATAGATGGGGAACTCATCAAATTTGCAGATGACACCAAGCTGGCAGGAAAAGCCAACACTCCAGAAGATAGGCTCAAGTTACAGAAGGATCTTGACAGACTTGAACATTGGGCGCTATCTAACAAAATGAAATTCAACAGTGAAAAAAGTAAGGTTCTACATTTAGGCAAAAAAACTAAAATGCACAGGTACCGTATATGTGGTACCTTGTTCAATAGTAGTACCTGTGAGAGGGATCTTGGAGTCCTAGTGGATAACCATTTAGATATGAGCCAGCAGTGTGCAGCAGCTGCTAAAAACCCCAACACAGTTCTGGGCTGCATAAACAGAGGGATAGAATCAAGATCACGTGAAGTTTATAATGCCACTTTATAATGCCTTGGTACGGCCACACTTGGAATACTGCATTCAGTTTTGGTCACCACGATGTAAAAAAGATGCTGAGACTCTAGAAAGAGTGCAGAGAAGAACAACAAAGATGATTAGGGGACTGGAGGCTAAAACATATGAAGAACGGTTGCAGGAACTGGGTATGTCTAGTTTAATAAAAAGAAGGACTAGGGGAGACATGATAGCACTGTTCCAATATCTCAGGGGTTGCCACAAAGAAGAGGGAGTCGGGCTGTTCTCCAAAGCACCTGAGGGTAGAACAAGAAGCAATGGGTGGAAACTAATCAAGGAAAGAAGCAACTTAGAACTAAGGAGAAATTAGAAGATGCATATAACAAACACTAAAAGAGTATCAAAGACAACTGAGAATATCAATTACCGTATATACTCGAGTATAAGCCGACCCGAATATAAGCCGAGGCACCTAATTTTACCACAAAAAACTGGGAAAAACTATTGACTCGAGTATAAGCCGAGGGTGGGAAATGAGGCAGCTACTGGTCAATGTAAAAAATAAAGATAGAGCCAAGTAAAATAACATGAATATTTATTTGAACGAAAAACATTTCCCTACATTTCTTGTGGGCAGAAGGTGGACCCCTATGTTTCCTTGAAAACACCTCCCAATATTTATTAGAGTGACTTCTCTCCCCAGAAGAAAGGTGCGAGCGCTGTTTAACAATCCCGTCAGCTAAATCCTATCGAGTCAAAGGGGCCAGTCAATGGGGCTAGGATGAATTCTGGGTCACCAGGGACCCTTTTTTTGTGCCCGTTCCCCAACCAGGGCGGGCCAAGCAGCCGCTCTTTTAGCGGCTCTGGAATGGATGTTGAGGTAACCCAAGAGGCAGCCTCTTTTCAACTCCCCGCCTTTTAAACGCGTCCTGCCGGGCGGCGACAGGGACGCGGACACCATGGCGCCCGTTCTTCTCCGCTTTTATTTTATTTTAGTATTCAATCGGCAGCAGAGGCTCGAGCCTTCTGGGCGCCGGGAAAAGGAGCCGAGGAGCTGCAGCAACGTTGCAAGAGAGCCGAAAAGAGGGGTGGGGGAGAGAAGCAAAAGAAGAAGAAGCAGCAAGCTTTCCAGCCGACTTGGTGTGGCGCGAGAATCCGATCCACCGCCTCCTTCCCCGGCCGACAGGGCTGAACTGCCGCTGCACCACCACTTCCCAAAACAGATTTCCAGACTTGGAAGCAGCCCGCCACGAAGGAGGAGGAGGAGGAGGAAGGCGGCGCCGGCTGCTCCTGCTGCTGTTTCGCTCTCCGCCCCTTCCAGCGCCTTGACGAGAGCGAGAGAGCAGAGAAAGGAACCGCGCCGTCCGACCGGCTGTGTGTGTGTTTGTGGTGGGGTCTCGTCCCAGCCACCCACCCACTCGCTCCCTTTCCTCTTCGAGCGTGGGCTGATCTTAGAAGCGCTGTCCCGGCGGGGCCGTCGCCTCCTCCTCTTCCTCCACGCTCGCTCCTCTTGCACGCCCCTCAACCCCCATCCCCACCCTCTCCAGCGTGAAGGTCACCTCCTCCTCTTCCAGGCGGCGGCGGCGGCGGCTCAGCGGAGCGCCACAGCCGGCAGCTCCGCTTCCTCCACCTTCCTCCTTGCTAAAGGGCCAAAGTCGGCTCCCCGCCCGCGCGGACCCGAGCCAAGCGGTCGCAGTCAGCGAGCGGTGGCGACATGCCGGCGCCACTCCGCTTTCACCGTTCGGCTGGACTGCGATCGCTTCTGGTCCGCAGTAACTCCGCCAGGCTGTGCGCGAAGAAACCATTTAAAAGCCCGCCAGGCTTTCTTTCTTCTCCCTCCGTGCTTCAGAAGTTGGGCTTTTAAATGGTTTCTTCGCGGCACAGCCTGGCGGGAGTTACTGCGGACCCGAGCCAAGCGGTCGCAGTCAGCGAGCGGTGAAAGCGACATGCCGGCGCCACTCCGCTTTCACCGTTCGGCTGGACTGCGCGCTCGCAGTAACTCCGCCAGGCTGTGCCGCGAAGAAACCATTTAAAAGCCCAACTTCTGAAGCACGGAGGAGAAGAAAGAAAGCCCTGGCGGGCTTTTAAATGGTTTCTTCGCTGCACAGCCTGGCGGAGTTACTGCGACCAGCCGGTCGCAGTCCAGCCGAACGGTGAAAGCGGAGCGGCGCCGGCATGTCGCTTTCACCGTTCGGCTGGACTGCGACCGGCTTGGCTCAGGTCCGCGCGGCGAACTGCTCAGCCTTGGGCAAATCCCGCCGGACGATCTCGCCGCCTCTTTGGCGTCTCCTGTGCGGGGTTCCCGAAGTACATCAAGACGTAGACTCGAGTATAAGCCGAGGGGGCGCTTTTCAGCACAAAAAACGTGCTGAAAAACTCGGCTTATACTCGAGTATATACGGTAGATAAATTGTGACCAGAATATTATAATAGTTACTTTAAGGAAAATTTATTATTAAAGGGAAAAAAAGCAGTTCTATTTGTGAAATTTTTGCTAGGAAAAAGAATTAACAGAATAACAGAATTGGAAGAGAGCTTGGAGGTCTTCAAACCAGGGATAAAATGCTCCTGGTTTGGACTGGATCACGTGATCCGGTAGCGATGGGGGCAAGTAGTTCGGAGAACCGGTAGCAAAAATCCCTGCCCCCACCCCCACTGCTCACACCTTGCTGTTCCTCTTCTCTGTCCCTGAAGCTCTCGGTGGTGATATAGCTGCAAACGGCCTTAAATGACTGCCGCAGTACTTCAAAGGGCCGCACTACAGCTGATCAGCGCTGTAGGCAGATAGTAGACCAGTGCCTCTATTTTTAAAGAAAGTAGACCGGGGCCTCTGTTTTTAGAGAAGGTAGACCGGTGTCTCCCAAGTTTTGTATACTTTATTATTTTTATTATTTAATATTATTGACCATGCCCATTCAGTCACCTGACCACCAAGCCACACCCACCAATTAAGCCATGCCCACAGAACCAGTAGGGAAAATTTTTAGATTTCACCCCTGCTTCAAACCCCTACTAAAGCAGGAGACCCTATACCATTTCAGACAAAGGAGTAGCCATGCTCTTCTTTTTTGCGGGCAAAATTTTTTATTTTCCATAATAATTCCCACAATTTGACCAGTGTACAATACAATCACTTATCCAACAATCGATCCTATACTCAAATTATGCTCAATCAGGCCTGCTCGACCGCCACTCCCTCCCTTAATCCTTTCTACCCTTCTCATCCTTCTTCTACTTTCCCCACCATCCTTCTCCTCGCTTTCCTACTTCCCCTCCTCTTTCCCACTTCTCACTACCATCCTTTCTAACCCTCTATCTTCTCCTCCTTCTTCTCCTCCTATTCTTTCTTCTCCCTCCCTTCTTTCCTACCTACCTACCTGCCTACCGACTTCCTTCCTTCTTTACTCCTCTTTCCTTACTCTTTCCCTTCGGGAGTGGTTACCGAGCAGTCCCAACTTTACACCATTCCAACTTGTTTAATTCTACCATTATTCCTGTACAATGGCAATCAATCAATTTATAATCTTCCCCTTCCCCCCCATTTCCCCCATCCCCCCCCCCGAGACTTCCCAGAACAGAATACAGGGTATTGTAACTAACAAACATAATCTAAAATATAACATAAAACATATTCCATTTCACACCATCACACTATCAATTCCCTTCTTTCTTAAACTCTAATACATAGCAATTCCTAACTTCACTCAAAAACTAATTGATATTTTTTAATCTGATACTTATTTTGAATATAATCGATCCACTTTCTCCATTCCAAAATATATTTTTTCTTGTGTACAGTCTTTCAAGTAGGCAGAAATTTTGCCATTTCTGCTAAATTTGATACTTTATTAATCCATTCTCCAATTGTAGGTAAGTCTTCTTTCTTCCAATATTGTGCAATCAATAGTCTTACAGCAGTTATTAAATTCAAAATCAGTTTTGTCTCTATAACAGAGCAATCTGGAATTATTCCTAATAAAAAAACCTGTGGAACAAACTTGATCTTCTTTTTCAAAATGTTCTGCATAATCCACCATATTTTAATTCCAAAAGCTTTAACTTTTTTGCAAGTCCACCATATATGATAATAGGTAGCATCCTCACAATCACATCTCCAACATTTTGCTTTCACATTTGGATACATACATGACAGTTTTTTAGGATCTAAATGCCATCTATAAAACATTTTATAAAAATTTTCTCTTAAATTTTGTGCTTGCGTAAATTTAACATTCCTCACCCAAATTTTTCCCATGTTTCTAACATTATAGGTTGTTGAAAATTTTGTGCCCATTTTACCATACAATCTTTAACCAACTCCATTTCTGAATCAATTTCAACCAATACATTATATAATCTCTTTATATGCTGTTGACCTTGATCTTTTATTTGTTTTACCAAGTTATCATCACTTTGCCTTATACCAATTTTCTGATCTATTTTCCATCTAGATTGCAATTGTCCATACTGGAACCATGTATAATTTCTCCCTTCATCCCTCAATTTCTCCCTAGATTTTAACTGTAATTCCCCTTTTTCCATAGTCAAAAGCTCTTTGTAAGTGATAACCTCCATTTTTTGTAATATATTTATATTCTCTATCATATGTCTGGGGATAGTCCATATTGGTATCTTTCCCTCTAAATTATATTGATATTTTTTCCAAACCCTCAACAACGCACTTCTGACCATATTATTCTTAAATGTCTTATCAATTTTCTTGTCATATATTACATATGCATGCCATCCATATAACAAACCATAACCTTCTATATTCAAAATCCTTTCCTCTGTTAAATTAATCCAATCAGAAATTAAAGCTAAAGCAACTGCATCATAGTACAATTTCAAGTTAGGCATTTTTAAACCCCCTCTTTCCCTAACGTCTTGCATTATTTTTAACTTTATTCTCTGTTTTTTACCCTTCCATACAAAATTACTAATCCCTTTTTGCCATTCTTGTAAATTTGCATCTTTCTTCAATATTGGAATCATTTGAAACAAAAATAAAAATCTAGGCAAAACATTCATTTTTATAGCTCCCACTCTTCCCAACAATGATAATTGTAACTTCTTCCAATTCTCCATTTCTTTAATTACTTTTCCCCACAATATCTCATAATTATTTTTATATAACTTTACATTCGATGCTGTAATATATACTCCTAGGTATTTAACCTTTTTAACTACTTCATATCCAGTTATTCTTTCTAGTTCTTACCTCTGATGTATATTCATATTTTTAATTATCATTTTTGTCTTCTGTTGATTCACTTTAAACCCAGATACCTTACTATACTGATCGATTGTCTCCTTTAGATATACAACTGAATGTATTGGTTGAGATAAAGAAACAACCAGATCATCTGCAAACGCTCTTAATTTATAAACTTGATTTTTAATTCTAATTCCTTTTATTCGATCTAAACCATGTATATTACTCAATAATATTTCCAAAGTTAGAATGAATAATAACGGTGACAAGGGACATCCTTGTCTAGTCCCTTTCTCAATCTTAAAAGATTCTGTTAATCCACCATTTACTATTATTTGAGCTGTTTGCTTTTGATATATAGCCTTAATTGCTTGAATAAAATAATCCCCAAATTGCATTTTTTCTATTACTTTAAACAAAAACTGCCAATCCAATCTATCAAAAGCTTTTTCCGCATCCAAAAAGAGGAATGCTGCTGAGACCTGGCTGTTTCTTTCCAAATATTCAAGTAAATTTACAATTTGTCTCATATTATATCTCATCTTTCTTCCCTTAATAAATCCTGTTTGATCATTATGAATTAATTGAGTCATCAGTGGCATCAATCTATTCGCTAATATCTTAGCAAATATCTTATAATCAGTATTTAAAAGCGATATTGGCCTATAATTCTCTGGTTTAACACCATCTCGATCTTCTTTAGGTATTAATGAAATAAAAGCTGTCCTCCACGAGGGAGGAACTTCTCCTCCCCTTTGTATTCTGTTAAATAACTCCTTAAGTGGTACAATCATCTCATTTTGTAAATTTTTATAATAAGTAGTTGTCAAACCATCTGTACCTGGTGCTTTATTCGCTTTAAGCTGCTTAATTGCAAACACTATTTCCTCTGAAGAAATTAATTGATTCAAATCTTCCCTTTGATCTACTCTAATTTCTAAGATACCATGGTCCTGTAAATATCTATCTATATCTTTATCATTAATCACATCTCTAGAATATAACTTAGTATAATATTCTAAAAAAGCTTTTTTAATCAAATTTTGCTGATATACTTCCTTACCTCTATATTCTATTTTATCAATTATACGTCGTTTCTGTTTCTTTCTTAATAAATATGCTAAACACCATCCAGGTTTATTAGAATTATTAAACAAATTATGTTTTGCATATTGTAAATTAATTACCACCTGATCTGCCATTAACATATTAAATTGACCTCTTAATATATTTATTGACTCTTTTATTTTACTATCTCCTGGATTACATACCAATAACTGCTCCTTCCTTTTAATTTCCTCTTCTAATTCTTTTCGCCTTTTCTGCAATCTATTTCTATATTTATTATTCATATCTAATAAAATTCCCCTCATATAGGCCTTGCTGGTGTCCCAAACTATCTCTATAGGTGTCCCCTTATCCATATTCAAAGAAAAAAATTCCTTCATTAAAATTTTACATTCATTTATATTTTGTCGTATTTAAACAAGTTCTCATTCATCCTCCATGACCTCCTGGCCTCCTTTTCCCGATCTAGCTCAATCCAAACCGGGCTATGATCAGACAAAGTTCTAGAACAAATTTTGGTCTTCTTCACTCTGAAAAAAAAATCATTAGTAATTAAAATAAAACATACTTATTTAATTGTGCAGGACTGAGCTAGATTTTAAATTTTGGGTTTTAAATTGGGTTTTATTTCTATTTTTAATTGGACGGGCTTTAGAATAAGTTTTTTAAATGTTTTATATTGTATTTATATTCTATTTATCTGTTTTTAGTGCCTGTAAACCGCCCTGAGTCCCTTGGGAGATAGGGCGGTATATAAATACGATTAAATAAATAAATAAATAAATAAAATAAATAAAATCGATCCTAGAAAAAGATTGATGTCTATCAGAAAAAAATGTAAAATCTCTCTCTTTTTCATTGCGTTCTTGCCATACATCTCTCAATTCTAAATCTTCCATCAAATCAAAGAAGGCCTTTGGCAGTTTTACACGATTGGAAATATTTCTAAGACTTCTTTTATATTTCTGGATATCCATCACTCCATTCCAATCACCCATTAATATATGAGTTTTATAATCCCAAGATGTTATTCTTTTATGTAAAAACTTATAAAATTTTTCTTGTTGTTGATTTGGTGCATAAACTCCTATTAAAAGTATTTTTCTCCCCTCCATAAAAGTTCAATAGCAATATATCTTCCTTGATTATCCGCCTCAATTAATGTTGCAGATAATTACTCTTTATATAAACAACTAGGGGACTTCCTGGTTGGCTCCGTTGGCAATGGAGGTGATGTGTTTGATCACCAACCTCTGGATCGTGTTGGACCGCTAAGACAGCGACAATCAGCTGCCCAGCAGTTCGAATTCTTCGGGCGAAGAAGAGGAGGTGAGCGAAAGAAGCAGAGGTAGAGCTTCCCTAGAACTCCTGGAAGACACCAGGGGGCTCGAAGGGTTAAGCCCCCTCAGAACTTCAAAGCACTCCAGATCTGAGGCTTTTTTCCTGCTTCGGCAGACCTAATCAGAAGAACTGCCGGGACCAATTTTAACTTAAAGAAGAAAATACCAGACTGAATACCGGACTGAACAGAAACAGGAGAGCTCTAACTATAAAAGTAAGTAATTAAATCAATTCCCTGTTATTTTTTTTTAAAGTTTTGGAGTTGACTTTAAAGCGAAAATGGTGGCTGTTCTTTAATGAGCTAAGCAGTTGAAAATGAAAGTGTTACAATTCTCACTATTTGCTGTTTATTGTTGAAGACCAGCTGGAGATTCTTTAAAACATTGTAATGAGAAGGGGGAAGAGACATTGAGACTGTTTCTTTAAAAGACTTAGAAGATTTATACGTAACATTAAGTTAAAGAGAAATTTTGAGAGATGGCAGCAAAACAATTAAAGACAACTGTAACAAAAACCCCAGGAACATCAACACCGGGAGTCTCTCCAGCACATACAGCAGATACAAAATCACTAAATTTGGAAGCACTTCAGGATAATTTGAAAGATTTTATGAAAGAATCTCTTAATGATGCTATGAATTTGCAAACCTCTCAGATAGAAGATAAGTTTAAATTAATTACAGAAGAAATGTCAGAGATGAAAAAACAGATGTTAGAAATTCAAATTGGAAATAAAGAAGTCATGGAAGGTTTGGTGTCAGCAGTACAGGGTCTGGCATTAAATGTGATTTTACTGGAGCAGGAAGTAGAAGAAATAAAGAAAGTTAATTTAAAATTGGAAAATAAGATTGAGGTAGTTCAAAGTAAAATGGATAAAGCTGATGATGAAATTGTTTTGGTACAATATAGAGCTATGGAACTTGCTTTAAGAATACGCGGTCTGAAAGAAAATAGACAAGAGAATTTGAAGCAAATTTTTTCTGAGGCCTTTGCGGAGATTTTGGCAGTTCGGCCAGCAGATGTGGCTTTTCATATTGACAAAATTTATCGTGTGAATTCCTGGATAGCAAGACAAAGAAATCTTCTGAGAGACATTGTCATTTATTTTACTACTAGAACAGTGAGAAATGAGATTTTACAAGCTTCTTTTAAAGGAGACAAGATTCAAGCGGCTGGCCAAGATATTTTAATACTAAAGGAAATTCCCCCCAAAATGTTGAGAGGTAGGAAGGAGTTTGCTTTTTTGGTGAACAAACTTAAAAAAAGTCAGGTTGAGTACAGATGGGACATCCAAACTGGTATAATAGTTTACTATGAAGGGAAAGCACATCGTCTTAATGCAGTCAGTAAAGCACGAGAGTTTTATGCTTATGTGCTTAAAGCTGGAAGTCCACCATCTCCGGATGGTAGGAGAAAGGAAGGTGAAATTAAAGAAAAAGAAGTGATAGTAATGGAAGAAGACCTTTTACAAGTGTTGGATGTGTCTAAGATGGGATCAGAGATTCCAAAAGAGCCAAGGATGACAAGAGCGGCTGTCAGACGCAAGGAACAAGAAGAAAAGGCTCAACAGGCTCAATCTGCTACTACCAAGACGGAAACAGTGGGAGGAGCAAGGCCCAAAGAAAGATATGATTTGCAGCTGGTGCTTCAAAAGTTTCCGATTGCTGATAATGGCAATTAGACTTTTATCTTGGAATGTTAATGGATTAAACTCACCACAAAAGAGAAGAAAGATATTTCATTATTTGAAGCAATTTAAAAATGACATTGTATGTTTACAAGAAACACATATTAGAACATTAGACCAGAAATATTTGATAAATTCAAAATTGGGAATACATTTTGTTGCATCTGCTACAGAAAAGAAGAATAGCCATGCTCTTCTTAAAGATCTCCAGCAATGGAGTACATACAACTTCTGAAGGCAAACTGTTCCACTGATTAATTGCTCTAATTGTCAGGAAATTTCTCCTTAATTCTAGGTTATTTTCCATTTATTGTTTTTTGTCCTGTCTTCAGGTGTTTTGGAAAATAAGTTGACGCCTCTCTTCTTTGTGGCAGTCCCTTAAATATTGGAACACTGATACCATCCTTAATTCTTTTCATTAGACTATACCAGCCATGTCAAACACAAGACCCGTGGGTCAGATCCAGCCTGCTATATCGTTAGATCTAGCCCGCAGAGCTGCCCTGGAGACAATGAAGGAGTGGCCCAGACCACCTGGGCATTGATCTACAACTTGGTGGTGGCCATCTGGGCTGGAACATGGTCAGCCTTAGATCTGCGGGGCTACTGAGGAGCTAGCAAGGGGCAATCTCCACCACCTTGTCCCAATCCCCTAGGCTGACTGCATTCTGAGCGCTTCCTTTTCACCCAGGATGCCAGCTCCTATGTGCTCATTGCCTCCTGTGTGCATACCCAAGGGGACAGGGCTGACGTTTACAGATTTAGATTAAGAATTGGAAGGGACCTTGTAGGTCATCTAGTCCAACTCCCCACCCAAGAAGACCTTACACTATTTCTAAAAAAAGGCAGTCCAATTTCTTCTTGAAAGCTTCCAGTGATGAAGCTCCCACAACTTTCAAAGGCAAGCTGTTCCATTGGTTGATTGTTCCCACTGTCAGAAATTTTTTCCTTAGTTCTAGGTTGAATCTCTCTCTCTTTTTTTTTTTTAATTTGCATTTATATCCCGCCCTTCTCCGAAGACTCAGGGCGGCTTACACTATGTCAAGCAATAGTCTTCATCCATTTGTATATTATATACAAAGTCAACATTGCCCCCAACAATCTGGGTCCTCATTTTACCTACCTTATAAAGGATGGAAGGCTGAGTCAACCTTGATCAATCCTTGATCAGCTTCCATCCATTATTCCTTGCCTGGCCTTCAGGTGCCTTAGAAAATAGCTTGAACCTCCCCCCCCTCCATCTCTGTGGCAGCCCCTCAAATACTGGAACTGCTATCATGTCTCTCCTGGTCCTTCTATTCACTAGATTAGCCATACCGAGTATTTACAACCATTCATCGTATGGGTGGCCCCTGGCTGACTACAGGGTGACCCCACGGATCTAAGGCTGACTGCATTCCAGCCTGGATGGCTACCACCAAGTTGTAGATCAGTGCTGGGCCTGCCACCAGCGCCTCCTGGGCCCACTCATTGGCCCGGCCTCATAACACGCAATCACTTCCCTTTTACTAGGACCGTTCTGCATGGGAAAGTCACAGCCACTGGCTACACTGCCAAAATTTTATTTATTTATTTATTTATTTTGTCACACAGTATATATAAGCATGTAATAACTATAAAATATATAAGCATATATATAAGTATGAGTATGTACTAACTATATTAATTGGATATAATGAAAGGAAACATGTAAAGGAAACATGTAAAGGAAACAATAGGACAGAAATGGTAGGCACGCTTGTGCTCTTATGCACATTACAGACCTCTTAGAAATGGGGTGAGGTCAATAGTAGACAGTTTTTGGTTGAAGCTTTGGATATTTTGGGAAGAGACCACAGAGTCAGGTAGTTTATTCCAAGCATTAACAACTCTGTTACTGAAGTCATATTTTCTGCAATCAAGATTGGAGTGGTTAACATTAAGCTTAAATCTATTGTGTGCTAGTGTATTGTTGCAATTGAAGCTGAAGTAGTCTTCAACAGGAAGGACATTGTAATAGATGATTTTATGAGTTAAACTCAGGTCATGTTGAAGACGGCGTAGTTCTAAATTTTCTAAACCCAGGATTTCAAGTCTGGTGGCATAAGGTATTTTGTTGTATTCAGAGGAGTGGAGAACTCTTCTTGTAAAATATTTCTGGACACATTCAATTGTATTGCTGTCAGAAATGTGGTATGGGTTCCAGACAGTCGAGCTGTATTCAAGAATTGGTCTAGCAAATGTTTTATATGCTCTGGTTAGTAGTGTAGTGTTTTTGGAGACGAAGCTACGCAAGATTAGAATTACAACTCTTAAAGCCTTTTTTGCGATGTAGTTACAGTGGGCTTTGGCACTTAGATCATTTGATATTAAAACTCCAAGGTCTTTAACAGGGTGGGGGTCATCTGTAAGGTAACGTCCATCAAGCTTGTACTTAGTGTTTGGGTTCTTTTTTCCAATTTGCTGGTTGAGATTTGGAGTTGCCATTCAGATACAAAGTCAAGGTCTTTTTGAAGGGTAGTTGTATTGTTGGTGGTATTAAATAATTTGACATCGTCAGCAAAAAGAACACAATTACATGGAATATGGTCACAGAGATCATTAATGTATAATATGAAGAATGTTGGTCCAAGAATGATGCCTTGGGGAACGCCACTTTTGACAAGAACAGGATTTGATACAGCATTGCCAATTTTGACCACTTGTTGTCTGTTTGACAGGAAAGCTGTTATCCAATTGTGGAGGGGTCCTGAAATGCCGTAGGATTTTAGTTTTAGGAGAAGTTTATCATGTACTACTGAGTCAAAAGCTTTACAGAAGTCTATGTAGATTGCATCAATTGCTTTGCCTTGATCAAGATTTGTAGTCCATATGTTTTTGCAGTGAAGAAGTTGTAAGTTACATGATAATTTTTTTCTGAAACCAAATTGTTTATTAGAGAGTAGGTTGTTGTTTCTAGGTGGAGGGTAATGGATTGGTTGATGATAGATTCCATTACTTTGCAGGTGACGCAGCATAGAGAGATTGGTCTGTAATTTTCCACTAGGCTGGGGTCTCCTTTTTTGAAGACAGGGATGACCGTGGCTAGTGACCAAAGTCTGGGAAGGGAACTGGTCATGAAAGCTTTTTCAAAGATTATGCTTAGGGGTTCTGCTACATTAGTGGAAAGTTTTTTTTAAGAAGTATGCACATAGTCCATCAGGTCCAATAGATAGGGATGGTTTCAGTTTGCAAAGAGCTTTTTCAACATTATCTTCTGTGAAGTCTATATGTGTTAGATCATTATAATTGTTGGTACAATTGGAGAATGTTGGGTATGAGCCATTACTGTTAACAAAGACTGAGCCAAAGAATGTATTAAAGAGGTTTGCTTTAACTGTTTCATCATTATATTCTTTGCCGTTAGATTCTTTTAGTGGTGGGATGGATCTTGAGTCTTTAAGTTTGTTGTTCACAAAATTATAAAAAGCACGATTGGAATTTGTGCGCAGAAGGTCTTCTTGCTTGGTGTGGTAATTGGTGCATTCAGTTTTTATTTGGTTGCATATATTTCTCTAGCGGTTTTTGAAATTAGCTACATACATTTTGTTTCTTCTCCAGAAGGATTTTTTTTGGGATTGAAGCTTTTTTATTGATATGGATAATTTGTTTTTGTTTATTTTGGTGGTGGTTTGTGGTATGTAAAGTTTAATGACTCTATTGACTTCAAGGAGGAAAATTCTATAGTGGTCTTCAGCAGTGATTCAGGATGAGAACAGAATTTGCAGTCAAGAGATGAGAGGTCCTTGTTTATAAGGTCATAGTTGGCTTTTTTGAAATTGTAGTTTGGAATACCATTATTATGATGATTTATGTAAGGTTGTATATTGAGACAAAAATCTATCATGCAGTGGTCGCTGTTGGAAAAGGGTTCTTTTATTTGTAGTCCATAAATTGAGTTTGTGTTGTTACAGAAGATGAGGTCAAGGCAGTTGTTGAGTCTTGTATTGTTAGTTACTAGTGTTCAAGACCTATGTTTGTAACAGCATTGTATAGTGTAGTATGGATGGGTTCAGTTGTACATTCATTTGTTATCCAGTTAATAAAAGGTAGATTAAGGTCACCCAGGAAGATGAGAGGAGAGGGGGAGGGAGTGAGGAGATTGGAATGAGAAGGTGTAAGGTAGGGGAGAAAGGAAGGAAGGAAGGAAGGAAGGAAGGAAGGAAGGAAGGAAGGAAGGAAGGAAGGAAGGAAGGAAGGAAGGAAGGAGATGGGAATGAGGAGGGAGGCAGGGAAGGAAGGATGTGAGGGAGGAAGGGAAGGAAGGAGATGGCAATGAGAAGGAGGGGAGGAAGGAGGGGAGGGAGGGACTAAGGAAGGGAGGGAGGGAGGGGAAAGAGGGAGATTGGGATGAGAGGGAGGGAGGGTCTGAGGAAAGTCCTGCCTTAGCACTTGGCCACCAGCAGCCCTGCTACCCTTTTGCCATCCCCTTGTGGCCTCTCCTGGTGGTCTCCCATCCTACTGCTGAAGGTGCTTTGGTTACAAAGCTGGGTCTCCACACATGGAGAGGGAGTGGGCCTCCCTCAGACCCATACACTTTGCCCTCCTGCACCCACTGAGCATCCTGGCCAAGGAAAGCAAGCACAGCAGCAGCCTCGAGGAGGAGGTAAGTGTAGCCAGGCATCCCCTCAAGGAAGTGGTGCTAGGCTGGACTGGGCTGGGCTGAGTTGCAGGGTTCCAGTGCCCTGGGAGCTCAAAGGCCAGGCTGAGTGCTTGGCCTCTGCTGCCCAGAGCTCCAGGCAGACTTTGCCACCCTCCGGTGGTCTTCTGCGTGGCTTGAGAGGGACAGCAAGGCTTCTCTGATGGACTAGGCTTGGGCGCTCTCCCTGGTTTCGCCTTCCTGTGCTGGACACCTCAGGATCTCCCCTTCTAGCCTTGCCTGGGCTCCGACAAGAGCCAGAAGACAATGCTGCTGCATGTGGAAGCATGGAGGAGAAAGTTTGCAGGAAGCAGTTTCTTCTGAGTTCAACTTCTGCCTTAACAGATCTCTGGAGAGGAGGAGGGGGTGGTGGGGGTCTGCCTGAGGGAAGGCTGCCTCAACAAGACATCTTTATTACACACGATTGGAAATGGGGAATCCCTTTCAAGAAGGACATCTCTCCCTTGTGCAGAGCCAGGGAGCACTGCTCCCCTGGCTCCTCCTCTTACTCTCCAGAGACATTTCAGGGAAGAAGTTGGACTTGCAGGAAACTGCTTCCTGCAAACTTTCTCCTTCATGCTTCCACAAGCAGCAGCGTCATCCTCCTGCTGTGTTGGGAGGGGACATCGAACAGGGAAACACCAATGATGTCTGGGATTGGGAGAAGTACATCTCCTTTGGCATGCTGTGCACATGCACACATGCATGCATGCACACACACCATTCCAAGCTTGGAGACTTATCCACATCTGAACTTTTTTCCCCACAAGCACAAATTCCAGAAGTGATATCCAAATAAGAACATATTTTCCTCTTTAAATAAAGTATTCAATTTAACCATTACTACTTCATCTTCCTTGCTATGGAAATAGTATGTATTTCTATTTGCACCTAATAATCGTTGTGAACTGTCACCATTTTTATTTACAAATTTTATTGTATTCCTTCAAATTCTTTGGCCTTACTGAAGGGGAGGGAACCGTTTTTTTCTTTACACCATCCCCTTTCTAAAGTTTTAAAAAACAAACAAAAAACAAACAAAAAAACAAAAAGCACTTTTTTAAAAAATCAAAACTTTCTAATACATCTTATTCTTTGACTTTAACATGCACGTTTTAAACTTCAATATTGCATCTAGCTCCCTCCCTCCAAACTACCCTTGTATATTTTTTTTTGTATAAACATCCTTTCTAACATACAGAGTTTTTCTTTAAACTGGTACATCATTTTCTTTAACTTTCTTTTAATACAGGTACTCTCAGATATATTTACAATAGCTTTTGATTACTTTTAAGAGTTACTGTATGTATGTATGTAGGTCTTGGCATATTCGGGTCTTTTCCTGTGTAAGGTTGAGAGTATCTTGGCGACGTTTCAATGAGGACTCACTCATCATCTTCAGGCTGGTGCTTTCGGCTTCATGCTTGTGCGAGCAAAGCGTGGTCGGAGCTGCCGTCTCTCTATAAATACTGGTGGGGAGGTGGGGAGTGTTGCTATGAGCGAAAGGGGAGTTAGTCAACTTTGCAGTCACCCCCAAACACATCCCCACTGAAAACATCATATGCTGAGTTGAAGCTAGCCTAACAAAAATCAACCCAGATGAAGCCAATAAAATCAGACTTGAAATCACCAATGTCCTCTGCTCCAGCAACCCACCCAGAAGCAACTTACACAAAGAAGAACAAAAAGCACTCACTGACTTGAGGAAAGACAATAATATAATCATTCTCCCAGCAGACAAAGGCAATGCCACAGTGGTGATGAACACATCTGACTACTAATCCAAACTGTCCAACCTACTCCAAGACCCCGCTTACAAACCTCTAAATACAGACCCCACCACCTACCTGGAAAAAACCACCAAATTCAAAATAAAAGCCTCCCCCATCAGTAAAGAGATTCACCAAAAAATCATCCCCAGAGAGAAATCATCCAGATGCCCCAAGCTTTATGGCCTCCCCAAGATACACAAAGAAGGAACACCACTCAGACCCATAGTCAGCTCCATTGGCTCACCTCTACAAAATCTCACCAAATTCCTTGCCAAAAAACTTTAGCCCTATGCAGAATCCATCACCTCACACATACAAAACTGTTGTGTCTTCGCCCCCCGCCCGAACCTGGCCTCCTGGCAGAAGGTGACTCAGAGAGCAAGGGAGAAGAGCTGACAGGGCTTCCCTCTGCGGAGCCTCCTTCTCTGGCTTCGCTCCAAGTCCCAGAGGCAGCCAGGTGGAGGAGATGACGAGCCCTCTGTCTCCTGCATCTCCTCCCTCTCAGGCCATGCCTCAAGACCCAGCTGCTGACAATCACTCGTGGCTGAGCCCCCGGTATCGCAGGCAGGAGAGACGGCAACATCAAAAGAAAGGGTGGGGCAGGCCTAGAGAGTGCTGAGTCACGGAGCCACACCCCACAGGATATAAAAGCAGGGGGCTGCCCTATAGTTCTTGTGACGAACAAACAATTGACTGTTGAAAATGTTGGCTGTACTTTGGCTCCTGGATTCTGTTTCGTTTCCTTCTGAACTTTGGGATTGTTCCAGCTCAGACTGCAGTCTCTCTGATAGATAAGAGGACTTGGCAAGAATAAATTGCTGGCACATCTAGTCAGTTTGCGTTTCTAATTGATTGTGGTTGGGGGGGACAGAACAAAAACTCATTCCACTTCATTGAAACAATAAAGAAACAAAACCTACAACCCAGCAACCTACTCGTGAGCTTTGATGTCATATCCCTCTTTACCAAACTGCCTATTAAAGAAGCCTTGACAGCTATCCAAAACAAATACAACCCCCCCAAACACATCCTAGATCTAACCAACCACTGCCTAACCAACACATACTTCATCCATAATGGACAAAGATACAAACAGATAGAAGGAGTACCCATGGGATCACACCTCTTACCCGTCATCGCAAACCTATACAGGGAATACTTTGAAACCAACGCTTTAGATAAATCTGAACTCAAACCCAAACTCTGGCTTAGATACATAAATGACACATTCGTAATTTGGCCACATGGCAAGGAGAAACTGGACAACTTCCTCACACATCTCAACAGTCTACACCCCAAAATACAATTCACTATGGAAATAGAAGCTAACAACCAACTCCCCTTTCTGGATGTCTAATCTACAAAAAACTCAACGGCTCCCTAGGACACACCATCTACCAGAAAAAAGCACACACCAACCGCTACTTAAACACACAATCACATCACCAGCATGCACAGATCAACTCTCATCTCCAGAACCAAATGCCTAGCCGACAAAGACCACCTGAAAACTGAATTAACACAAACGTATTAATCTATAACGGATTCCAAAGAAACACAATTACCAACCTAATCCAAAGGGAGACACCACCCAAGAACCAAGACACAGGACAAGATAACGACATCGCCCTCCTCCCGTACATCAAAGGCAACACAGATAAAATCAGCAAAATTCTCCACAAACACAACATCAAGACAGCCTTCTGCACAGACCAAAAAATAGCCAACATCTTAAGAAACCCCAAAGACAAGATCCATCTAGAAAACCAAGGAGTCTATGAAATACCATGCAAAATCTGCCCAGCCACATACATTGGACAAACTAACAGGAGAATAAAGGCATGCATCGCAGAACACAAGAACAGTCAGAAAAGAAGAAAAAACCTCCTCCCTTTTCCAGCACCTTAAAACCACAGGATATGAAACTGATTTTGAAGGAACCAAATTAATCTCCAAAACTGAATACTATAACAAGAGAATAATTATGGAAGCTATCAAAATAGAGAAACACCCCCACAACATGAACAAATGGGATGACACCTCCCGCCTACCAGACATCTGGAAACTAGCCTTAGTCAACAAATGAGTCCCAGCCACGAAAATTGACACCGGACCCAGGATAATGCACACTGCCACCACCAATCATCCTCACCAGATTCAAACCCAAACCCATCCCACAGATGGAACACAACCACCATTCAGAAGCCAGACCATGCTGGCACCACTGGCTGCTGTGCCTCCCTCCAATCCCCACACAAAGCAAGCTGACACACGCCAGGAACTACATGACAAGCCAAATCCCGGGATGCTGCATCACAGCCATCTGCTGAAGACATCACATCACAGAACTCCAGAGGCCACAACACCAAAGCTCAGGAACAAAAGACTAGGATCACACCCACACAGGATGCTACGAAACATCTGACCAATCTGCAAACACCCACTCCATCTACCAATCAAGATGCAACCACACAGCCAACTGTTCTGTCCCGCTCCTCAGTCCGGGAGACACGAGCAATAACTTAATTAGCCAGCAACTCTCAGCTCTGGCAGCAAACTAGTGAGCATCTGCCAAGTGTCTCTGTTATCTCTCTTGATGCCGGTGAGTCAGCCAGGAAACCAGGAACAAACAGGACTTCAGCTCTAGTTCTCTCCCTCTAAGCAGTTGATTTACTTGCCACGAAGTGGTATAGCAGCCCTTGCTGCTTTTATATGCTGTGGGGTGTGGCTCCATGACTCAGCATTTCCTAGGCCTGCCCCATCCCTGCTTCTGTTGTTCCTGCCTCTCCTGTCTACGAAACCTAGGGTCCAGACAGGCCTGATTGCCATCAGCCGGGTCTGGAGGTGTGGCCTGGGGGGGAAAGTCAGGGGACGGAGGCCTCATTATCTCCTCCACCTGGCCTGCCTCTGGCTCCTGGAGCTGAGCCAGGGAAGCCAGTGCTCCAGAGGTAAGTCCTGATGGCCTTTCCCCCTCACTTTCCGAGTCACTTTCAGGCAGGGGCCCCGGCTCAGGGGGCACAGACACAACAGCCAACCAACCCGCTCGCAGCAATACTCCCCACCTCCCCATCAGTATTTATAGAGAGATGGCAACTCCAACCATGCTTTGCTCGGACAAGCATGAAGCCGAAAGCACCAGCCTGAAGATGATGAGTGAGACCTCGTCGAAATGTCACCAAGATACTCTCAACCTTACATGGGAAAAGACCCGAATATGCCAAGACCCATATACCTATACCCCTGAAAACCTACGAAAACATATGTGTGTATGTGTGTGTGTGTGTGTATATACATATATATACATGTGTATATATATATATATATATATATATTTGTTTTCTGAGGTTTTCACGGGTGTTTGTACATAGGTCTTTGGTTGTTCGGGTTTTCTCCCGTGTAAAATTGGAAGTGTCTTGGCGACGTTTCGACAAAGTCTCATTTGTCATCTTCAGGCTTCAGCTTCGTGCTTCTGGGAGCAATGTGTGATCGCAGCTGTTTCTTCCTTTTAACTGCTAGTGGGGGTTTGAACTGATTGGGTGGGAGCTTGGCTGTGCTCTGATTGGCTGGGGGTTTTTCTGTGCTCTGATTGGCTGGGGTGTGTCATGTGTTGGTGGGGCTTGGTTGTGCTCAGTCTAGTCTGTGCTGCAGGGGATTTGAGCTGGTGAGCTGCATAGCTGTTGTTTGGCTTTGTGGTGTGCTACATCTTCATAGTGGGTGTCAGTCTGCTGCATGAATGGATTGGAGGGTTTGAAATGGCTAATGTTGCAGCTGCGGTCTGGCTTCTGGTCCTTGGTGGTGCTTCATGATCAGTGTGGGTTTGGGTCTGCCTGGGTGGATGTGCGGTGGTGACATCCTGTGTGGACCTTGAGTGTGGGTCTGGTGTCATTCCTCGTGTTAGGGACTCGTTTGTCAATAAGGCGGGTTTCCAAATGGCTGGTAGGCGGGGGTGTCACTCGTTTGTTCATGCTGTGTGGGCGTTTTCTATAATCAGAAGCCATTTGAACACAGGCAATGACACAGACCACATGACAACCATACCACAGGATGTCACCACCTACACACCCACACCCGACCCAAACCCACACTGATCATGAAGCACGACCAAGGACCAGAAGCCAGACCGCAGCTGCAACATTAGCCATTTCAAACCCCTCCAATCCATTCATGCAGCAGACTGACACCCACTATGAAGATGTAGCACGACCACAAAGCCAAACAACAGCTATGCAGCTCACCAGCTCAAATCCCCCTGCAGCACAGACTAGACTGAGCACAACCAAGCCCCCACCAACACATGACACACCCCCAGCCAATCAGAGCACAGAAAAAACCCCATCCAATCAGAACACAGCCAAGCTCCCACCCAATCAGTTCAAACACCCACTAGCAGTTAAAAGGAAGAAACAGCTGCGATCACACATTGCTCCCAGAAGCACGAAGCTGAAGCCTGAAGATGACGAATGAGACTTTGTCGAAACGTCGCCAAGACACTTCCAATTTTACATGGGAGAAAACCCGAACAACCAAAGACCTATATATATATATATATATATAGCGGGTGTTTGTATGTAGGTCTTTGGTTATTTGGGTTTTCTCCCGCGTAAAATTGGAAGAGTGTGTGTGTGTGTGTGTGTGTGTGTGTGTGTATGTGTGTTGTGACCCAGGTTCCTGGACTCAGACTCCTGGACTCGGATGATTCAGAAAGTGAGGGAGAAGACCTGGCAAGGCCTGCTTCTCCTGGGCCCTCTCCCTCCCTGGCACCCACCCAAAGGGAGGAGGAGGGGCCAGCAAGGCCTGATTCTCCCGGGCCTTCTTCTGATTTGGCAACACCCCAAGAACAGTTTTGGAGTGATGCAAGACTGCGCAGACGTGATTGGCGCGCGCAGCAGAGGAAGCGTTGGACAAAGCCAAAGAATGATGAATCATGCAGTGACATCTACAGAGGTTATAAAAGGAGGTGGAACTTCCTGGCTTTTTGTCTTGGACAAAGCAGTGAATTTGCACGGGCAAACTGTATCAATGGAGGGAAGAATATATTTGTGAGTAATTCTGGCCTTATCTATAATTTCCTTGTTATCTCCAGAGACTTGGCAGGCCCGTGGGTAGACGTGGCCAGAACATTTATCTATGTAAATAAATTAGAAAAGGAGGCCTTTGACTGACTCTTTGTTGGGAGTATTGGGGGAGGGAAACAGAACATTTTTGTCCAAGACCCTGACTAAACCATCTTCCACCAAAGATGGACCAGCAGCAGGTACAGCAGCAGTTACAGCAGCTACAAGTGGCTAATCAACAGCTACAGCAGCAAGTGGCTCACTTGGCAGGCCAACTTGCTGCCGGGAATGTGCCTGCAGCCCCCCCGTCTTCCCACTCCTCCTCCTCATCACAAGTGCCCGATAACCGTGCCGGATAAGTTTTCTGGACAGCCTGAGATGTTCCCGACCTTCTTGGGACAGTGCCAGCTCTACATGGCTATGCGGCCAGAGGATTTCTCAGATGACTGGGCTAAGGTGGCCTTCGTGATTAACCTTCTTTCCGGCTCGGCTGCCTGATGGGTCACGCCCCTCTTGCTTCAGGAGAGCCCCCTGCTGGCGGACCAACAGCATTTTTGGCAGCACTTGCGCATCATGTACGAGGACCCCGTTTGGACGCTGACGGCAACCAGGTGCCTTAAGGAACTCCGTCAAGGGAAGCACCCCCTGCAGGAGTACATCACCGAATTTTGTCTTTTGTGTCAGGACTCTGACTGGAATGATGCAGCGCTGGTGGACACGTTCCAGGAGGGACTCTCAGAGGAACTGCAAGACGAGCTGGCCGGGTGGAGGCGCTGCAGACCCTCGACAACTTGGTGCCCCTTTGTCTCGGCCTTGACGCCCGTCTGCAACGGCGACCATCTGTACCCCTGCTTCCTGCGCCACCAGCACCCCAGGTCGTCCCACGTTTTGTAACCGCTGCAGAGGAGCCCATGGAGTCGGGAGCGGCCAGACCTCACCTGACAGCCCAGGAGCGGAACCGGAGGCGCCAAGGGGGATTGTGCCTGTACTGTGGGGAGCCCGGCCACATCGCCGCTTCTTGCCCCAGAAAGCGAAGTGGGGCACGCACGCCGGTCTCTGAATCACAGCGTGACTAATCAGGAATGGAGTAGGCCCAACCTCGGGGAAACCCTAGGTCGGGCACGTACTAAGCCCCCACTGGACGTAGCGGAAGTAGACTCTGGGCCCCCTTGGCATCTGATTCTGGACACATGGATATGGTTGGGGAACTATTGGACGGGCTCCAGTCGCATGCGCTGGTGGACTCAGGGGCCACAACAAACTTCATGGACCAGGCCTTTGTGACCCAGTTTGTGGTCCCCATGGTTCCAGTGGACCCTCCGATGCGGGTAGAGACAATTGATGGACGAGAACTGGTGTCCGGCCCCATTAAATTCGCCATCCAGCCTTTGCGCCTGGCTATTGGGGACCATGAGGAGGCGATCCAGTTTTATGTCACGGCGGACCTTCATTTTCCCTTGGTCCTTGGGTTGGCCTGGCTTCAGACCCACGATCCTCAGGTGGCCTGGTCGCGGAACGCCATCTCTTTCCTGAGTCTGCAGTGCGTCGACCACATCCGCCATACCTGTGCCGGCCAGAACATCCCCACCGCTGCCATCTCCTTGCCTCCTGAGCTGACGGACTTCGCTGGCGTTCAGCGAGAAGGAGGCGGACTGACTACCCCCGCATCGGCCCTACGATTGCCCCGTGGACCTTCTGCCCAACGCACCACTGCCTGTGGGATGCCTGTATTCCATGTCGGAGCCCGAGTTGGCTCCCCTCAGGGACTTCCTGGACAAAAATCTGGCCCGAGGGTTCATCCGGCCTTCGAAGTCTCCTCTCTCAGCCCCGGTCCTCTTTGTGAAGAAGAAGACAGGGGACTAGTGCCTGTGCTGTGATTACCGCCGGCTAAATGCCATTACGGTGCAGAATCGCTACCCCCTGCCGCTCATCTCGGAGCTGCTGGAGAGGATGCGGGAGGCCACGATCTTCACCAAGCTCGATCTCTGGGGGGCCTACAACCTGGTGCGGATGCGAGAGGGAGATGAATGGAAGATGGCATTCGGCACCCGATGCGGACACTACGAATACACTGTCATGCCGTTTGGGTTGACCAATGCCCTTGCCGTTTTCCAGCACTTCATGAACGATGTGTTCCGAGACATGTTGGATCGGTTCGTGAACCTGAACAACATCCTGAACAACATCCTGATTTACTCCTGAACAACATCCTGATTTACTCCTGATCCAGGAAAAGCCACCTTCGACACATCGGTCTGGTTCTGCAACACTTGCAGGAGCAACAACTCAATGAGAAGCTGGAGAAATGCATCTTCTTCCGGACTTCCATAGAATTCCTCGGACATATCATCTCGCCGAGGGCATAGCCATGGATCCATGCAAAGTAGAGGCTTTGTGTAGCTGGGAAGCCCCTCGTCGGGTGAAGGATGTTCAGCGCCTGCTGGGCTTCGCCAACTACTACCGGACCTTCATCCCGGGCTTCGCCACACTGACGGCTCCACTTACCCAGCTCCTCAGGAAGAAGGTCACGTTCCGGTGGAGTCCCCCGCAACAAGAAGCATTCACAGCCCTCAAGAAAGCCTTCATCACGGAACCCGTCCTGAGGCATCCCAACCCACTCCAGCCTTTTGTGGTGGAGACAGACGTGTCCAATGTGGCTCTTGGAGTGGTGCTGCTACAGGCTCCGACGAATGGCAGCACACTTTTTCCCTGTGCTTATTACTCCCGGAAACTCAATCCTTCTGAGCGCAACTACACCATCTGGGAAAAAGAGTTGCTGGCTATCAAGGCTGCATTCGAGGCTTGGCGACACCATCTGGAGGGGGCCCGACATCAGGTGGAGGTCCGAACGGACCATCGGAATCTTGAGCACCTCACCACAGCTCGGAAGTTGAACCAGCGGCAGATCCAGTGGTCGTTGTTTTTTGCCCGGTTCAACTTCCGCGTGACCTACATTCCCAGCGGTCACAACCGGAGGGCGGATGCCCTGTCCCGCAAGCCAGAGTACCTCTGCGCCAAGGACCCCCTTCCTCCACGGACGGTGCTGCCGGCAGAAGCCTTGGCCGCAGCACGGGAACTGGTGGACTTGCGGGCCCAGGTGCGAGAGGCGCAGCGCCACGTGCCTGGTCGCAGCAAAGGAGAGTGGAGGTGGGCCCCGCATCTCCTTGGACCTTGGAGGAGGACTTACTCAAGTTTCAGGGGTGATTATATGTGCCCACAGGACCACTCCGAGCCCTCGTCATGACCCAGTGCCACGACAACCCTGCAGCAGGACATTTTGGGTTCTTCAAGACCCTCCACCTGGTGACACGGACCTTTTGGTGGCCCCAAGTGCGGCATGATGTACATGCCTACATGACATCCTGTGTACCGTGCTGGCAAGCCAAGGCCGCCACGGGGGCCCCTCCCGGGCTCCTCCAGCCCTTGCCGACACCCGACAGACCCTGGGGGGTGATCTCCATGGACTTCCTGACAGACCTGCCGCTGTCCTCTGGGTTCACCACAGTGCTGGTGGTGGTGGACATGCTCACGAAGATGGCACACTTCATCCTATGCCGCGGGCTGCCCACAGCCGCCAAAACGGCCCGTCTCTTCCTGCAGCACATCTTCCACCTCCACGGTCTACCGGACAGGGTGGTTTTGGACCGCGGAGTTCAGTTCACAGCTCGCTTCTGGAAGAGCCTGATGGCCACGTTGGAGATGCAGGTGTGTCTGTCATCATCGCACCATCCGGAGACCCACGGGGGTACGGAGAAGGTCATCGGTATCCTGGAACAGTATCTCCGTTGCTTCATCAACCAGCAGCAGGACAACTGGGCCGATTACCTGTCCCTGGCGGAGTTTGCTTTTAACAACTCTCAGCACACCTCTTCTCAGATGACCCCACATTTGCCAATGTGGGGTACCATCCACAGCTCTTCCCTCTGGCACCACCGGACTCTCCTGTTCCCGAAACGCAGACCTTCCTGACGGAATTGCATGCGGTCCAACAGTTGGTACATCAGCAGCTGGATCGGGTGAAGGAGGACTACAAACGGTCCGCCGACCGCTCCCAACGGGCAACGTCCCCGCTGGCGGTCGGAGACCGGGTGTGGCTCTCCACCAAACACCTCCCATCCGACCGTCCGGTAAAGAAGTTGGACCACCGATTCATCGGCCCGTTCCCTGTTGAGGCAGTCATCAACCCAGTAGCCTACCGACTGACCCTGCCACGATCCATGCGGATCCACCCCATCTTTCACCGGTCCCTTCTGGTTCCTGAGGCCACACCGAGTCCCCTTCGGTGCCCAACAGCACCCTTCATTGTTGCCGAGGACGGGTCGGAGGAATACGAAGTCCACAGCGTACGAGACTCCCGCTGGCTGAAGGGTCGTTTCTAATATTTGATCGCGTGGAAGGGATACGGGACTGATTTCTCCTGGGTAGATGCCTCCGATGTTCATGCCCCTGACCTGGTGCAGGCCTTCCATGAGCAGAACCCAGCCCGACTGCATCCCGATCGTCAGCCCCGGGGGAAGGGCCCTGCGGTGAGGGATAGTGTTGTGACCCAGGTTCCTGGACTCGGATGATTCAGAAAGTGAGGGAGAAGACCTGGCAAGGCCTGCTTCTCCTGGGCCCTCTCCCTCCCTGGCACCCACCCAAAGGGAGGAGGAGGGGCCGGCAAGGCCTGATTCTCCCGGGCCTTCTTCTGATTTGGCAACGCCCCAAGAACAGTTTTGGAGTGATGCAAGACTGCGCAGACAAAATTTATAGAGTTAATTCCTGGATTGCTAGGCAGAAGAAACTTCCTAGAGACATTGTGGTTTATTTTTTGAAAAGAACAGTGAGAAATCAAATTTTGCAAGTTGCATTTCAGAAAAACTTGAAAATAGGGGAACAGGAGCTGAAGGTTTTGAAAGAGATTCCTCCCAAGATGTTAAGGGATAGAAAGGACTTTACATTTTTTACACAAGAACTTAAGAAATACCAGATTCAATTTAGATGGGAGGTTCCAGTTGGTTTGACAGTGTATTATCAAGGAAGGAGATATCGTATTGATACAGTGCTTAAGGCCAAAGATTTTCTTTCCACCGTGCTGAAACTTGAAGTAGAAATAATAGAAAAAAGAATTCAAGAGACTCAAATGGGTGTGGAAGCTGAGGTGATTCCAGTGATGTTACCATCTGAGGAACAACCACAAGAACAAAGACTGATGAGGGGAGCCCTTAAGCGTAAAGAAAAGGAGCAACAAACTCAAAGTAAAGTTCAGGATTCTGCTACAGAAGCGGTGGGAGGAGCATGGCCGAAGATACGGGAGGACGATCTTCAGCTGATTGCTCAAAAGCTTCAGCAGGCCAGTAATGGCAAATAAAATCTTGACCTGGAATGTCAATGGTTTGAATTCAGCTCAGAAGAGAAGAAAAATATTTCATTATTTGAAACAATTTAAAAATGATGTAATTTGTTTACAAGAATATTAAACTATCTGATATTAAACTATCAGATCAAAAGTACTTAATAAACTCAAAGTTAGGTAAACATTTTGTTGCTTCTGCTTTGGACAAAAAACATGGCATAGTGGTTTATTTGAGAAAAGATATACCAGCCAAGTTAATAGAGGCAGATATTCACGGAAGATATATTGCTATTGAACTTACAATAGAAACAAAAAAGACCCTTTTGTTTGCTATATATGCACCCAATCAAGAGACAAGAAAAAGAAAAATTTTATAGAATGTTGTATGATAAGTTGATTCTATGGGATTATAAATCGTGTATTATATTGGGAGATTGGAATGGAGTAATAGATACACGAAAGGACAAGAGAACTTTTTCTAAGAAGATACCTGCACATGCAAAGCTGCCTAAATCCTTTTTTGACATGATAGAAGATTTTGAGTTGAGAGATGTATGGAGACTGCAGAACTTGGAGGAAAGAGACTATACTTTTTTCTCTGATAGGCATCAATCCTTCTCACGTATTGATTTTATTTTAATTTCTAACGACTTGCTTTTTAAGGTGAAGAAAACTAAGATATTTCCAAGATGTTTGTCTGATCATAGTCCTGTTTGGATGGAATTGCAATATGGAAAAGAAGGTAGAAGAACTTGGAGATTAAATGAAAATTTGTTTAGATATCAGGATAATGTAAATCAATGTAAAAAGCAGATGAAAGAATTTTTTGATTATAATTTGAATAACGAAACATCGATAGAAATGGTTTGGGACGCCAGTAAAGCTTTTATGAGAGGTGTATTAATATATATTAATAATAGACAGAGAAATAAGCAACAAAGACAGCGTAGGTATTTAGAAGAGGAAATTTATAAGAAACAACAATTATTAATACATAACCCCATGATCAAAAACTTAAAGATGCAATAAAGTTATTACAGAGTCAATTTAATATGATAATGGCTGATCAGGTGGCAACAAATATACAATATGCCAAACATAATACTTTTTGTAATGCAAATAGACCTGGTAGGTGGTTAGCATATACCTTAAGGAAAAAACAAAAACAACGTACTATAGAAAAAATAGAATATAAAGGTAAAGAGGACAGGACAAAATTAAAAAAGCTTTTTTAGAATATTATACAAATTTATATCTTAAAGATAATATATTGAACAGGGATATTGATAATTATTTGAAGGAATATAAGGTTAAAAATTTAACTTTAGAACAATCGGATGAACTGAATCAGCCTATAACTTCTGAAGAAATTATTTTGGTAATTAAACAATTAAAAATGGGGAAAACTCCTGGTACGGATGGGCTTACAGTTAGTTATTATAGGAATTTACAGGATGAGATGTTAGGTCCACTTAAGGAATTATTTAATCAGATACAAATAGGAGGGGGAATTCCCCCCTCATGGAGAACCTCTTTTATTTCATTGATACCAAAAGAGGAACAGGATTGTTCTAAACCTGGGAATTATAGGCCAATCTCACTTTTAAATAATGATTATAAGATTTTTGTTAAAATAATAGCTAATAGATTAATGTTGATTTTGCAGCGAAGAATTCATAATGATCAATCTGGATTTATAAAAGGGAGACAGATGAGGAATAATGTTAGGCAGATTGTTAATTTACTGGAGTATTTAGAAAAGAAAATTTTTATTCCAGCAGCATTTATTTTTCTTGATGCAGAGAAAGCTTTTGATCGATTGCATTGGGATTTTTTATTTAAATTAATAGAAAAGATGCAATTTGGAGATGGTTTTATAAGAATAATTAGGGCAATTTATGGAGAGCAAACAGCACAGATTATAATTAATGGTAGCTTAACAGAACCTTTTAAGATTGCGAAAGGAACAAGACAGGGATGTCCTTTATCACCATTATTGTTTATTCTAACTCTAGAACCATTATTGGTTAAAATACGAGAAGTAAAGGAGATAGAGGGAATTAAAGTTAGACAACATGAATATAAGCTGAGAGCTTTTGCAGACGACCTGGTGAATACTTTATCAACCCCTATAAACTCTAGTAAATCTTTGTTGGAAATAATTGATCAATATGGGAAGGTTTCAGGGTTTAAGGTAAATCAGAAAAAGACAAAAGTGATAATAAAAAATATGGTCAAACAACAGAAAGAAAAATTAGAGGAAATAACAGGATTTGAAATTGTAAAGAAGGTTAAATACTTAGGGGTCTATATTACATCGTCAAATGTGAAATTGTATAAGAATAACTATGAGGTTTTATGGCAAAAAGTTCAGAAGGAGTTGATTGTTTGGAAAAATTGCAATTATCTTTGCTGGGAGAATAGCTGCTATTAAAATGAATGTTTTACCTAGATTTTTATTCCTCTTTCAGATGATACCAATAATTAAGAAAGATAAGAATCTTGAGGAATGGCAGAAGGGAATTAATAAATTTATATGGGAAGGTAAAAAAGCTAGGGTTAAAATGAAAATAATTCAAGATTCCCGGGAAAGGGGAGGTTTAAAAATGCCCAATTTTAAATTATACTATGAAGCAGCTGCTCTCTCTGTAATAAGTGATTGGTTTAATTTAACGGAGGAATGAATTTTGAATATAGAAGGTTATGACTTGCTATATGGATGGCATGCATATTTAATTTATGACAAAAAAGTCGATAAGGCCTTTAAAAATCATGTGTTAAGATCTGCTCTTCTGCGTGTTTGGAAAAAATATTCTTACAAACTAAATTATAAGGTTCCTATATGGGCAAGTCCTAGACATACAATAGAGAACATAAATATAGAACAGAATCAGGAAATGATTACATATAAAGATCTTTTGTATACTGAAAGAGGTAATTTGCAATTAAAATCTCTGCACGTACTAAAAGAAGAAGGGAAAAATTATACTTGGTTTCAATATGAGCAACTACGTGCTAGATGGAAGGAAGATCAGAAAATTGGTATAGAGCAGAACGAGGGAAATTTGGTAAAGCAAGAAATTTGGTAAAGAAATCAGTCTCAGGAGCATATAAAGAGATTGTATAATGTGTTACTTGAAATAGATTCTGAAAGGGACTTGGTAAAGGACTGTATGATAAAGTGGGCACAAAATTTTCAGGAGCCAATATTATTGGAAACTTGGGAAAAAATTTGGGTTAGAAATGTTAAATTCACGCAGGCACAGAATCTGAGGGAAAATTTTTATAAAATGTTTTATAGATGGCACTTAGATCCTAAGAAATTATCGTGTATCTACCCAGATATGCAAGCAAAATGTTGGAGATGCAATTGTGATGATGCTACATATTTTCACATTTGGTGGACTTGTAAGGATATAAAGGCTTTTTGGATAAAAATTTGGTGGATTCTACAAAATGTTTTGAAAAAGAAGATAAAGTTCCTGCCGCAATTTTTTTTTGTTGGGAATTATTACGGATTGTACAGTAATTGAGACTAAATTGATTTTAAACCTAATAACAGCAGCAAGATTACTAATAGGACAATACTGGAAGAAAAAAGAAGTACCTACAGTAGAAGAATGGATATTGAAGGTTGCCAATTTGGCTGAGATGGCGAAGATATCAGCCTTTTTGAAAGACAATACGCAAGAAAGATACTTAAAGGAATGGAAAAAATGGATTGACTATATTCAAAGTAGATATCAGACTAAGAGTTATCAGATTGTTTTTGAATGATTATGATGTATTATTTTTGTTTGTTTTTGGGGGAAGTTAGGAATTGATGATTGTAGGGGTATAATTAAGTTGGGACGAAATTTTTTTTAGCATATGTTTGTTTTATTTTTAACTATACCTTGTGCTCATTCCGGGAAGTCGGGGGGGGAGGGGGGTTGTGAAGGGAGGGGGGAGGGGAGGTGGGGGGAAAGGGGGGAAAATTTCTGTAAAACTTTTTGAATAAAAAAAAAAAAAAGACTGCGCAGACGTGACTGGCGCGCACAGCAGAGGAAGCGTTGGACAAAGCCAAAGAATGATGAATCATGCAGTGACATCTACAGAGGTTATAAAAGGAGGTGGAACTTCCTGGCTTTTTGTCTTGGACAAAGCAGTGAATTTGCGCGGGCAAACTGTATCAATGGAGGGAAGAATATATTTGTGAGTAATTCTGGCCTTATCTATAATTTCCTCGTTATCTCCAGAGACTTGGCAGGCCCGTGGGTAGACGTGGCCAGAACATTTATCTATGTAAATATATTAGAAAAGGAGGCCTTTGACTGACTCTTTGTTGGGAGTATTGGGGGAGGGAAACAGAACAATGTGTGTGTGTGTATGTGTGTTGGATACCTGTGCTTCGCTACGAAACTATGTGATCGGGCTTGATTAATCGATACTTACAGCTTGAAAATTAATGAATAGTTACAATCAGCCTCTCCTCTCCCCTTCTCTCCCTCAGCCTTGCCCCACAGAAGCCTCCCCTATCCTATCCCCTGGTTGCTGCTGTGAAAATAAAACTGAAAATGAAACTCCTCTGCTTGTGTTTTGCATTTGGAACAGATTTCTTTTCAGGTGGGGATGGGGAGTAGAACTCCTCAGCATCAGAGCATGTTAATCATAATATAGAAAATACTAATGCTCTGATGGTCATTTCAAAAAATCCTTTCTTAGTGAGCACCTAGACCAAGAGGACCACACGCAGCAAATTTCACGTGTGTAGGCTTTACGGTTCTGGAGATTTCATGTTTACAGCATGAGTGGTTTTCGCGTACACGCACACACATTTCAAATTTTGAAAATGCATCCTGATTCCAGTTAACTCATTAAATCGAAGCAATTCTTTCCAGCTGGAGTGAAGTCTTTTTCTTCTCTGGAAGTATCAAAAATTCATACTCCTTTCTTTTTATCACAAAATCCTCAACCTTTTTAATGACCTTAAAGAAAAAGTCCCAAATTTGTCTTTTTTCTCACCACTCTTCTTTCAGTTGTGTTGAGTGGTTTACATCTGAACCATAACAGTAAGGGTGAAAATGAAAGTTAATACCGGGTTTTTTCAAGGCTGCGATATGCTCCTTGAAAATTTGCCTCTGCAGTTTGGTAACATTCCCACATATTTGCATCTCTGAAGTGCTTTGAAAGGATTTTCTATCATCAAAGAGCAATTGGCCCACAAATTGGTGTATTTTATTTAGAGACCTTTCAAGTATATCTCTAATACTTTGCTCTACTATCTTGCCTTTCTCTTTTAGTCAAAATCAGAATCATAAAATTTTAGCCACCCAGAGCTAAGAAGATCAAGCTGCCAGTTACTACAAAATAAACTAAAATCACAACTTTCAATCTTTATCTTTCTCCGTCAACTTTTCTTTCTCTCTCTCTCAGCAAACTTCCTTATTTGGCTTGCTTTAGCAGCCTTCTTCCTTGTTCTTTAAGACAAAAGAAATCCCTGAAATGGCGCAGGTCTTCAAAAAGGTATAGCAGGTTGTTGCTAGAATGAGCCTCTATTAAATTGATTTAAAATAGAATAATAATCTCTGACAGTGATTAAGAAAGGAAGGCATAACTTACTGTTTGAAAAAAAAATCAAAATGGACAGCTACTTCAACCCTCAAACAGATTATAGCCCTACTAACACTGATAGTATTACCTATTTCGGGTAAGGAAAAATCTACAAGAAAACAACCAAGCTCAGAGAGCACCAAGGATCCCTCATTTCAACCCTGAGCTACAAATATTCTCCTGTATTGGTACCAATAATATAATAATTTATTAAATTTGTATGCCATCCAATTCTCAATGATTCCAGGTAGCTCACAACATTCAAACAAATTACTATCAAATAAATAAAATATATAAAGACAAAAGATGGCAAGCATGATGAAGTGGGGTGGGGGAGTTTTAGCTCTTCCTTACTAAACACTTGCATGAAAAACCAGGCCTTTGTGGCTCTTCCAAACAACAGGGAAAAAAATCCAGATACCATCATTATTATCATAATCTCTTCATTTTATTTTTTTATTGAATTTATTGCAATTTCTTTAATTGTTATGAGCCACCCAGAATCAATGAAAATTGGGTGGCATACAAGTTTAATTATTACTATTACTATGATCTTCTTAATAAGAAAATCTGTTTTTCATTATTACCTGACCTTTGTAGAAACTAAAAAATTATAAAGTGCATATAAAATGTAAGTTGTGGTGATATTACAAAACATACCAGTACTTATTAGTCTTTACATTTAGTCTTTACTAAAAAGCTTAGGAAAACATATTCTGATGCTTTGTAGCTTGTCATTCTTGCTCCTGAATATTCCATGTAAATCGTAAGTGCTATATCTTCATAACATTCTTCTGCCTATTTTCAAAAATTTCTATATTTGCACGATTGTACAACATCTCTGTTGGCATGCTGCTACTACATCTTGGTACTGCCAGAAAATGCAACATTTTAAATAAGCATTTTATTATCAAGAAAAAAGCTTTCAATCTAATCTCTTTTCTCTAATGTTTCCTTGTAGTTATTCCCATTTCAAAGTAGTCCCTGGGGGAAGTTGTATTTAACAATTTATATAGTTCCATTTCTCCCATTTTCTAGGCAGATTAAATTTTTGAGTAGTTCCTAAAAAGACCATTCACTTCAGCTTCTTAATTTATCTAACAGTATTGTTGGAGATTCTTACTATTCTGTTAATGTTCAGGGGAGCCAAATGCTATAATCATTCAGAGTGAGGGGGGGAAATCCACATACTGTACTCTCAGATGAAATTTTACTGTTCTTTTTGCTTACATTTGTGAAACTCCACGATTCTTTTGAAATGCAGTGCAGTGTAATGGTTAAAGATACAAGGGCTGAAACTGGGAGACTATTGAGTTCTAGTCCTGGCATAGGCAGAAAGCCATCTGGGTGAACTTGGCCCAGTAACTTTCTCAGCCCTAGGAAAAAGGCAGTGACAAACCAGTTCTGCAAATCTTGGCAAGAAAGCTGCAGGAACTTCTCTATGGAATTGACATCTGACTTGATGGCACAAAGAAAAAACACCCTTAATTTTAAATTTACACATATGTGAACTTAACAAATCTAGTTTTGTGAAAACTTGTATGTTGTTCTCTTTTAAGTACTGTAACTAGTAATTATATTTAAAGGAACAGGAGAACTACTAGTATAACATTCACCAGCCTAGTCTGTGCTTTCAATACCAATCGTGAATGCTATGCCCCTTGAATATTTGTAGGACTGAACACGCACCCACACAGAAGTCCAGCTCCCATGGGGTCTTTATATATGTAGTCTGTCTTATATCTGATGTCCACATCTGACATGAATAGCGTTTTTTAATGTGAACACCATGTGGAAGAGGGTTGCAAAAGAGACAATATAAGAAAGGCTCACTAGAAAAATGAGAAATAAGAACACACATTTTTATTTGTTTTATTTATTTTGTCACAACATCATACAAAAAGATTATATAGTATATACACATATAAACATATATAGGAAGAAGAAAAGAAAAACAATAGGACAGGAACGGTAGGCACATTTGTGCACTTATGCACGCCCCTTATGGTCCTCTTAGGAATGGGGTGAGGTCAATAGTAGAAAGTTTTTGGTTAAAGCTTTTAGGATTATGGGAAGAGACCACAGAGTCAGGTAAAGTATTCCAAGCACTGATGATTCTGTTGCAGAAGTCATATTTTCTGCAATCTAGATTAAAGCGGTTTACATTAAGTTTAAATCTATTGGTTGCCCTTGTATTATTGCAATTAAAGTTGAAGTAGTCTTTGACAGGAAGGACATTACAATAGATGATTCTGTGAGTTAAACTTAGGTCTTGTCGAAGGCGACGGAGTTCCAAGTTTTCTAAGCCTAGGATTTCAAGTCTAGTGGGATAAGGTATTTTGTTGTTTTCAGAGGAATGGAGAACTCTTCTTGTAAAATATTTCTGGACACGTTCAATTGTATTGATGTCAGAGATGTGGTGAGGGTTCCAAACAGGTGAGCTGTATTCTAGAATTGGTCTAGCAAATGTTTTATATGCTCTGGTTAGTAGTGTGGTGTTTTTGGAAAAGAAGCTACACACAATTTGGTTTACAACTCTTAGAGCTTTTTTTGCTATGTAGTTGCAGTGGGCTTTGGCACTTAGATCATTTGACATGAAGACTCCAAGGTCTTTAACGGGATGGGGGTCGTCTGTAAGGTAATGTCCATCTAGTATGTACTTAGTTTTAGGGTTCTTTTTTCCTATATGTAAGACTGAGCATTTGCTGGTTGAAATTTGGAGCTGCCAATTTTTAGACCAAGCAGTTAGATGGTCAAGGTCGTTTTGAATTATAGAAGTGTTATCTGTGGTGTTAAATAGTTTGACATCGTCAGCAAAGAGAACACAATTACTTGAGATATGGTCACAAAGATCATTAATGTATAGAATAAAGAGTGTTGGTCCAAGGACGCTGCCTTGAGGCACATAAGCTTGATGATTGCTTTTATATGGAGATGATAAATTTATTTCGTAGCTCCATAGTTATCCATAGTGGTTTCTCTAGAAACCTTCCAGCTATTGCCCTGTCAGACCAGGGGAGTCCTTGTAGGCTTTTCTTGAGATATTGTTAAAACTTCAAAATATTTCTTAGATGCTGGAAGACTACTGCTATTCCTGCAAAAAAGCCTTGGTAGCCACTGAGGTGGATAGAAATAGCTTGCTATTTACTCTTTATCTTTGTGCCTAAAGTATGAAATGGTGAGACTAGAAGGTGCTTAGAATAGTATCTGGCAGTGCAAGATGCAGAGTTGCTAGGAGACAGATGAAAGTGGGTAGATTTACCCAAAGCAGAATCCTTCAGGTATACTAGTAGCTGCAGCATTCAGGATACTGCACCTTAAGCAGGAGTGCACGATACTGATGACAGAAGGGGGCAGTGCCTCATGGTCAGGGGTATTCTGAGGGGAGAGGAGATTTTTATGATGGGACATACCTCAGAAGGACAACCAAGTAGATGCAGAGATCAGTGCTGAGTCTGGAAAGGACGGCTTGGCAGGCAGTTCTGGAAATAGGTAAATGGTGGGGCTGGTAGGGCTGCCGCAGTCTAAGAAGGTGACTTGTTTATATTCTGACTTTTGCAGCCTTGCTGCGGTTCTATTGCTCACCTTGGATTCCTACATTCGGAAGCTGAACTCGGCCTTCTTTTTTTGTGAGTACAGTACCTGGGATAGAGAATAAGGAGCGTGTGTGTTTGTGTGTGTATGTGGGGTGGGTGGCATCAGCAGAGCCAGTGGCGGGGCCAGTTTGCGTTTCCAATGTAGAGGCGATGCAGCAAAGAAAAGCGCGAATGCAGCCTACGCTCTGCCCTGGGAAGAATCCGCATTCCGGAAAAGGACAGGGCTGAAGCTTAGAGGGAGGTCGCGACAAGCAATCTGAATGAGAGGCATTAGTAAATATTAAACCCACCCACCCAACATAGCTCTTGTTTCAAGTAGGAAAAGGGGTTGGGTGTTGGGGTCCTCCGAGAGGCGATCAAAACTCAGGAAGATTATTGCGTATTGCAAAAGCAGCAGAGACCTTGGGAAATGTCATGAAGGAAGCGGCAATGAATGCGAGGCAGGGAGGGAGCGGGTGGCGAGAAAATGCGCGGGCGCGCGAGCCAGCAAGCGATCTGGAATTGACTAGAAAAAGTAAATACGGGAATCGGGAGGGAAAGAGGGATCGCAGTTTTCAAAATCGCTTAAACCGGAAACCCAAATACCTCGAGGAGGAGGAGTTTTCTAAGTGTAGCTGAGAAGCAGAATGTGTTTTGAAGATCCTTCCTTTCTCGTTTGTATATCTCACTTTTTGGATGGATAATCGCTCAATTAAGACCAAAATGTTGTTTTTAGGATATGTTTCTGGAGTGATGGAGAGTAGTAATAATAGCAGCAGTCACCATCACAATAATAGCTGCAGCAGGAACAACAAAAGTGAATCTCAAAGAACTCTGAGTCTTACCATCCGTTTTGTAGCTCCGGATGTCAGAGCACAGCAGCACCACAGATGGGGATGTGGACCCCCAGCATGGCTTATATATGCTGATCCTGCTAGTCTTGATCTTCTTTGTCATGGGTCTTGCGGGCTTTCTCATTTGCCATATCCTAAAGAAAAAGGGATACCGCTGTCGGACATTCAGTGATGAATTTGACTCTGACAACAAGGAATCATTGACACAACTCCAAGATGGTAAGTAACTGGAAGGTGGGGTGAGGAGAGAGAAACTGAATTTCTTGCCAGCATCTTGCAACTCAATTGTGGTGAGGAGTTCAGTCAAGCCAGAAACTGCTCCTTAATTCTAAAGTTGCCGGCATGATGCTTTGAAACAGTATATTCTATTGGGTAAATCAGATTTAGGATGATATGCAAGAAGGAATCAAGCTTATATAGGTGGGTTAGTGGAGGGCTCAGAGATTTCAGATCAGCCACTATCAAATTTGGCATTTCCCACCCATCTACACTTATCTAGTAGTTCTGTGAGTGGTATTGTTATTTCTAAAATGTAGAAACATAGTTCCTAGTCTAATATGTGTTGGGTTGTAGCTACTACCACTTTTGATAATTTGAGGTAAATTGACACAAAACTAAGGTGAACTTACATCTAAGCAGAATGTACATAGTTGTCTTTTCTATTTTCCTGATTTTGCAGCTCATTTAGTTTAATTGTGAAAATATACTGACAATCACATCTGAGAAATCTTCCCAACCAGATGGGTTTCAGAATCAGACTGTGGGAGGGGTGGGACTGAAGCTGTGAATATAGGCAATCCAGTCCTAGCCCAAAGACCCTCCAGGGTCTAAGAGCTGTTTCCATTAATGGAGATGATTCAAATTGACATGAGCTGCCAAAGGAGTTGTGGTATCGGCATAGATAGTAATAACTGAAGAAGCCAAAACAGAGAGGCCTGTTAGGGTGTAATTAATCTTAATTCTTTAAATAGAAAACCTTTTAATGAGATTAACAATTAGCCAGGTTTAGACGTAAAAATAGTTTCCCCAAAATCCCAAATATTGTTTATGCTACTTCCATTTTTCATCTTCTTCTTTTGAAATTATCTGATACTAAGAAGATTTTAAAATGTGATTTTATTAACTTAGGTTTCAGTGTTCATATTATGCATGCATCAACAATTTAGTGACAGGAAATTGCATTACAATTTTTCTAAATTTTATAAACATGCATTTACAATTGTGTATAAAATACTACTTTGTGCGATGATATGTGCTATATGTTGTAAGAGGCATACTTTTCTTGCTTCATGGGCACATTGTTTCAAAGAATAAGTCGCCAGACAAATAAACTGGCTATAAAACAGGGGTTTTCTTACTATCTTTCATGTACAAACTAACATTTAGAAACATTCATTTCTTTATATGATGATATCAGGTACTAAAATAAGGAGATTAAATTGCCTTGTACACTGCTTCCCTGAAAATAAGATCTATCTAGAAAATAAGCCCTAGCTTGATTTTTACACATCCGCCCAATATGAGCCCTACCTCCAAAATAAGCCCTAGTTAAGCCCCTGCCCACCTGATTGCATGAGGTGGGGTGAGGTGCATGGGTAAAAATCAAGCTATGGTGGGGTGGAGCTGCCTCACATGCCCTGCACCCACTTACCTTAGGACAGTTGCAGCCAGGCCTTCCATACCCAACACTTGCCTCACCTTGCTGGCCCACTTCTTCTGTGGCCGCTTGCCACCGCTTGTGCATGTTGTCGTCCCTGGCTTCCGTTTCACTGTCAGAGACCTTCAGAAAAGGCCTCTGCAGCTGAGAAATGAACTCTGGACTCGCGTCAATCTGGAGCTTGTTTCTTGTTGTAGAGGCTTTTCCTAAAGGCCTGTGATGGCAAAACGGATGCTGTGAGGTGCTGTGCAGCAGCAGCAGCAAGTGGTTGCAGAAGAAGTGGCTGGCAGTGGCCACACATGCTCCTGCTGGGTGGGGCTGTCAGTGTCGCCACCGTGAGGTGAAACAGTGGAACACATCCCCTGAAAATAAGTCCTAATGCCTCTTTTGGAGGGAAAAAAAGACTGAGTCTTGTTTTCAGGGAAACATGGTATTATTGTGAAATGAAAGAAATGGAGTAGGAAATTAGCATCATAGAAAGAATGGTAGAAATAATAGGAGACAAGAAGTGGAAATGCTGGCTAAAGATATATAGGCAACTGTTACTGTTCTAAAGTCTCCCAAGAGATTCTTAAACAGAAGAAGCCAAAATGTGGGCTGGAATATTCTACCATTAGATAGATAAAAAGCTGGTTGAACAATCATTTCCAATAAGTGTGTGACAATGGCACTGTCAAGGCTCTGACTAACAAACCCAAGCAAATCAGAACTCTGAGACTTGGCTCCTTCTCAAAGGTCTTGTTTAATGAGTACATTATATTGACACAGCTTCAGTGGAAAACCAAATCTAAATCTTTCCTGCAATTTCAGTATAAATTAGGAAATAACCCCATCCCCAAGTGTCACAGGTCACATTGGCCAATTGGGTTAATTGGCGGGCTCTTCAGGCACTCCTTCCCTACTATTATCTGTTGCCAGTAGAGATGACCTTGGTTCTCATGAGAAAACTCTTCGTTGTGTGTAGTAATGCATTCCAATCTCCTTTCCCCTTCCCCCTCTGTGTGGCAACTGAGGAATAGAAAGATGGCTGCGGCCAGGTTCAGTCCGAAGTTGACAGGTACCAGTGATATAGTACAGGTTCCATTTTACATTACTGTTTTGGGTATTTTAGCAGATCACCAGTTGAACATGCAGTTGGACAATGAAGGAAGGAAGGAAGGAGAGAGAGAGGGAGGGAGGGAGGGAGGGAGGGAAGGAAGGAAGGAAGGAAGGAAGGAAGGAAGGAAGGAAGGAAGGAAGGAAGGAAGGAAGGACATCCTAAATTGGATCAAGAAAAGTAAAGTGTCAGGATTAACAAAAGTCATTATTCATTTCTTTCTTCATTCATTTCCTTTCTTCATTTGTTAGAACCAGATTTTAAGAAAGTCACTGACAAACTAGAATATGTGCAAAGGATAGGGAACATGAAATAAAAAATTATGAGAAATGTTTGGAGGCACTGGGTGTGTTTAAGATGAAAAAAAAGATGGTATTGAGACACCAAAGATATCTTCCAAGTATTTGAAAAGCTGTTATGTACAGGAATAGGCAGAATTCTTTCAAGTTGTCTCAGAAGTCAGGGGAAGAACAATGAATTTAAAATGGCAAGGAACTATACATCAAGAAAAAAATCTTAATGGTAAAGTCAGTTTTAGAATTGAATGGCTCACCCTAGATGCTGGTTGGATACTCTTTCATTGAATGCATCTAAACACAAACTGGGTGGATAGATGTCAAAGCTGCTGGATTTCTGTATTGGCCTAGATGAGCTCTAACTTCTTTTCTGAAAGTGGCAAAGTAAATATTTGATGGTTAATCAATATAATATTATGAGGGAATAGAAAGGGAACTCATCAAATTTGCAGATGATAGTAAATTGGCAGGAATAGCCACCACACCAGAAGACAAGCTCGGGATCCAAAAAGATCTTGACAAACTTGAACAATGGGCTCTATCCAACAAAATGAATTTCAGTGTGGAGAAAAGCAAAGTTTTACATTTAGGCAGGAAAAATCAAAGGTATAAGCCAAAAAAGCCAATGTTGCATTAACAGAGTGATATAATCAAGATCAAGTGAGGTACTAATACCACTCTATAAAGCCTTAGTAACACCACACCTAGAATACTGCATTCTGTTGTGGTCACCACACTATAAAAAAAGATGTTGAGACTCTAGAAAAAGTGCAGAGAAGAGCAACCAGGATGATTAGGGGACTGGAGACTAAAACATATGAAGAAAGGTTACAGGAACTGGGCATGGCTAGTCTAGTGAAGAGAAGGACTGGGTAGACATGATAGCAGTGTTTCAATATCTGAGGGACTGCCACAGAGAGAAAGGGGTCAATCTATTTTCCAAGGCACCTGAAGGCCAGACAAGGAATAATGGATGGAAACTGATCAAGGAGAGATTCAACCTAGAAATAAGGAGAAATTTTCTGACAGTGAGACAATCAATCAGTGGAACAGCTTGCCTTTGGAAGTTGTGGGAGCTTCATCACTGGAAGCTTTGAAGAAGAGATTGGACTGCTATTTGTCAGAAATGGTGTAGAGTCTCCTGCTTGGGTGGGAGGTTGGATTAGATGACCTACAAGATCCCTTCCAACTCTGTTAATCTGTATCTGTATCTGTAAGTACAGATTAGGCGAGACCTGACTTAAAAACAGTAACTGTGAGAGGGACCCTGCAGTCCTAATGGATGATCTCTTGAATATGAGCCAGCAGTGTGCAGCAGCCACTAAAAAGCCAATACAATCCTGGGTTGTATAAACAGAGGCATAGAATCAAAATTACGTGAAATATTAGTACCACTTTATAAAACCTGTAAAACCACATCTGGAATACTGCAACAAATTTTGGTCAGCATACTACAAAAGAGATGTTGAGACTTTGGGAAAAGTTTAGAGAAGAGCAACTAAGATGATTGAAGGCCTGGAGACTAAACCATATGAAGAACGGCTGCAGGATTTGGGTTTGGCTAGTCTAAAGAAAAGAAGAATGAGGGGTGTCATGATAGCAGTATTCCAGTATTTGAGGGGCTGCCTCAAAGAAGAGGGGATCAAATTATTCTCCAAAGCACTGGAGGGCAGGACAAGAAACAATGGTTGGAAACTAATCAAAAAGAGAAGTAACCTGGAATTAAGGAGAAACTTCCTAATAGTGAGGTCAATTAACCAGTGGAACAGCTTGCCTCCAAAAATTGTGAGCATTCCATTGTGAGCACTGGACTTTTTAAGAAGATTCTAGACCAGGGGTGTCAAACTAAATTTCATTGAGGGCCACATCAGGATTGGGTTTGACGTTGGAGGGCCTGTGGTGGGGATGGCTGTGGCCATGGTGGGCATGATACAGGACCCCACATCCTCAAGCATGGTTTTGTGAACTTATAGAAATAGGGAGGTGTACATTTCTGTATTTTTTTTAAATATTTGATCTACTTGATCACCTTATGAGAGAGAGATTAGATAAAGAATCTGAATCAATAGGAGTTGAATAGGCTATAATAGCAGAATCCTGCAAGCCTGAAACGTAAAATATTTTACTTTTCCTCCCTTTTATAACCTTCTGAGTCAAAGATGGCCTCCTGCAGCACTCCGGAGGCCCCGTTTTGGGCCTGGAAGGCTTCCTGGAGGCGAAAAGCGGTTGTGCCCCATTTTTGCTAGCAGAGGCATCTCGGGCCAGTCCTTTGATATTTCCAGACTAGCCTTGTGGGCTAGATCTAAGCATCCTGTGGGGCAGATGCAGCCTGCAGGCCTTGAGCTTGACACCCCTGGTCTAGGCAGTCACTTATCTGAAATGATATAGGTTCTCTTGCTTTGCAAGGGGCTGGACTAGAAGACTTCTAAGGTCCCTTCTATTCTATTCTATTCTATTCTATTCTATTCTATTCTATTCTATTCTATTCTATTCTATTCTATTCTATTCTACCCAACCCTACCCTACCCTACCCTACCCTACCCAACCCTACCCTACCCTACCCTACCCTACCCTAATTATTTTGTAATAACAATGTATGATTAAATATAGAAGAATATGGGACTTCTGGCAGTAATGTCATCTGATAACAATGAAATCGTGGTTTTTTCCTCTGGAAGTTCTGAGATGGGAACAAAGTCTTGGCCAGAGGCTATTTTAAAAGGAGTGAATCCTGTGCTACTATGAACTGAGTTATTGTAGGCTACTTCAGCAAATGGCAGTAGGTCTACCCAATTATCCTGTTGATAATTAATGTAACATCTTAGATATTGCTCAAGTACAGAGTTTGAGCGTTCACAAGATCCGTTAGTTTGGGGATGATGGGAGGAGCTTAATCCTTGGGAGAAGCCTGTTAGTCGTAGAAATTCTTTCCAAAATTAAGAATTGAACTATACTCCTCGGTCTGAGATTATGCGTTCAGGAATTCCATGTAGTCTGTAAATGTGTTGCACAAACAATTTTGCCAAAGTTTTTGAGTTAGGTATTTTTGAGCATGGGATGAAATGTACTTGTTTGGAGAACAAGTCAGTCACTACCCAAATAACAGTGTTGCCTCCACTTTCAGGCAATTGTACTATGAAGTCCATAGATACTTCTTTCCATGGTCGAGCTACTGTTTGAAGCAAACCTGGAGGTTTTCCAGGTGGTCTTTTTAGCAGCTGCACAGATGGAACAACTTGCTATATAAGATTCAATGTTCTTTTAAGTCCTGGCCACCAAAATTGTCTTTTTAGGAGGTGCAATGTTTTCACAAATCCAAAATGTCCTGCCATTTTAGCATCATGGCATCGTTGTAGTATGGTTTCCCTGAGTGATGCAGGAACATATAGCTTTGCCCCAACCCAAGCTTGAATGAGCCAAGAACCAATCGTCTGTGTTTAAGGCCTCTTTTAATAACTTAGTTAATTCATCTGGTAGTGATGTCTCGGTTTCAGTATGGCTTTGGGTTATAGTGGGAGCTGCTTATTGTTGAATGGGGAGTATTGGGCGTACCACATTGGAGCGAGCACTATTGTATTGGGGCAGTCATGAAAGAGCATCTGCCAAAAAGTTCTTTCCTCCAGGAATATAACGTAAAGTTAAAACGGTTAAAATATTGAGCCCAGTGTGCTAGTTTAGGTGAAAATCTTATGGGAGTTTTTAGGGCTTCCAAGTTTTTCTGATCAGTCCAAACTTCGAAAGGGTGGTTAGATCCCTCTAAGATTTGTCTCCATGTGCGAAGAGCACAGTGAACTGCAAAAGCTTCCTTTTCCCAAATAGCCCATCTCCTTTCAGTTTCAGTCGATTTCCGGAAAGTGAAAGCACAAGGTTGTAGTTTACCATCAGCATTGTTTTGGAGCAAAACAGCTCTGACTGTTACATCACTAGCGTCTGTTTGTACCACAAAAGGAAAATCCATGTCGGGGTGTTTTAAGATAGGTTCAGCCTCAAACAGCCGTTTCAACTTTTCAAAAGCTGCTTGGCATTCCATTGACCATTCAAGGGATAATGAAGGTTTGGGTTTTGTATTTCCTTTAGTTTTCAGGAGGTTGGTGATAGGCAGAGCAAATTGAGCAAAGGAGGGGATGAATTGACGATAAAAATTTGCAAATCCCAAAAAACTTTGCAGCTGTTTGCACATGTGTGGGGGTGCCCATTCTAAGACAGCTTTTACCTTCCCAGGGTCCATTTCCAATCCGTCCGCCAAGATGCGATATCCCAAATAGTCTATTTTTGTCTGATGAAAATCACATTTGGATAGTTTGGCATAGAGTTCTGCTGCTAATAATTTTTTGACTACCGCTCTTACTAGCTTTATGTGCTCGTCCATTGTTTCTGTGTAGATAAGAATGTCATCAAGGTAAACGGGGACCCCTTTAAACAAGTGTTGATGGAGTATTTCATTTATCAGTTGCATGAAAACTGCGAAGCCCCCTGCAGTCCAAATGGAAGTACTCGAAACTGCAAACAGCCCAGGGGACAGTTGAAAGCTGTTTTCCACTCATCCCCTTCCTTTATGCGAATTCTGTAGTAAGCCTCTCGTAAGTCCAATTTGGTGAAAAACTTCCCTTTCGCTAGATGGGCCAACATGTCTTTCATGAGCGGCATGGGGTATACGTTTTCGGCGCATATGGCATTTAGGTTTCTATAGTCCACTATGAGATGAAAAGAGCCATCTTTCTTTTCTCGGAACATCACTGGTGCAGCCACTTGAGGCCTAGCCTGTTGAATGAACCCACGCTCTAAATTTTTGTCTATGAATTTGCGTAACTCCCCCAATTCTTTCTGGGTCATGGGGTAAGCTTTTGGTTTTGGGAGCTTTACCACTGGGAATATGTCTATTGCAGTCAGTTGGCCTTTGGGGGGGGGATATTACATCCGATGCCTTTTCACTAAAGACTTCTCGTAAGTCCCAGTATTCTTTGGGAATCCTCTCCTCCCCTTCTATCCGTTCCATCATTGCCCCCATCACGTCGTGGGGCACGGCAGGCTCCTCCCTGGTGTCCCTTTCCTCCACTTTTGGCGCTCTAGAGCGAAAGCGTAAGACCCCCATCTTCCAGTTAATATGTGGGTTCCACTTCCGGAGCCATGACAGACCTAGCAGCAGAGGCTGGTCCATTCCCAGGGCTACTATAAAGTTTAGGATCTCTCAATGGTCTTCCATCATCATCTCTATTGGTTCCGTTACAAAATGGGCAGGGCCTCCCCCTGCCACAGAGCCATGCAACTGGCAAAAAACTATAGGTCTACTCAAAGTTCTTAGTTTTAGTTCCATTTTCTCTACTACCTCAGGGCTGATGATGCACCTGGTACATCCAGAGTCTAGGAGAGCTAGCATTTCTCCTTTATTTCCCGAGGAAGGGACATGCAGTTTGACTGGGATTGTCAAAGGGCCCTGTTTCCAACTCACCAGTAGGTCTTCATCAGAATCAGAAGTGGTATCGCTGTCATCGGACACGGTCGGAGTCCTACGCTCCTCCTCGATGGGAGTGGCCTTCTTGGCAACACCTACTTCTGCCTTTGCCAGCTCTCGCGCCTTGGTAGTTGGTTTCACCAGTCCCTTTTCACCACTAGGGGTTGTCTTTGGCACCAGCTTCACCCGGCAGTCAGCCACTTGGTGACCTTCCTTTCCACATCTGAAGCATGCAGTGGATCGTTGCCTCCCACTCTCAGAAGTAGGGGAGTCCTTTGGAGGGCCTCTAGGGAAATGGGTGGGGTTTTGCCTCCCAGCACACTCAGCCTGACTACGATCCTTCGCCATTTCGATTTCCATCTCTGCTGCCAGGGTATACTAGGCGTACAGTGTGGTTGGAGAGGCCCACGACTGGCACAGTGCATACAGGTCCCCATTCAGGCCATCCTTGTAAATATCCACAAGGGTTACCTCCGACCATCCTCTCATCAGGGGAACCAGATCACTAAACTCCTGGTTGTAGTCAGCCACTGGTCTCCTCCCCTGTCTGATGGTTTTCATCTGGCCTTGGCCTTCTGCTCTGCCAGGGGGCCCTCAAATCTCCTCCTCAGGGTGGTCATGAAGTGATCATAGTTTTCCAGTAAGGGGGAGTGTCCGTTGTATAACGACACAAACCAGGCAGCTGCTCTTCCTTTTATGTTTGGGTCACGGCTCTAACCTGCGCTGCTTCCGACCAATACTCTTCCCCCCAGTCCATCATATGGTTATTCACTTACGCCAGGAACAATCCTAACTCCTTGGCATCTCCATCAAATTTTCCAGACGGGGGGGGGGGGATTTTTGGCTTTTTCCTTCCTCTGTGCAGCCTCACTCGGCCAGCAGGTGGCATCCGCCCTCCATCCGACTCAGCTGCCTCTGGGAAGGGGTTTCTGGCTCTGGTTCCTCCAAACCTCTTCGTGGGACACCCCCCCAGCTGCTCCCCTGGCAGTTCCTTCATCTTCACCCCCCGCCCCCCCAGAGGACCGAATAGGGTATTCATACCTTTGGCGAGCTGCTTGCCCCTCTCTCACCTCTTGGTAAAGACGCAATGCCTCATCCAACTGGAGCTTATCTCTGATTTCCTGCTCTCATTGCCAATCTGAAAGCCTTTCTTTTTCCTTTCTCCTTGTAGTCATTCCAGAAGGAAGCTCTTCAGGGTCTGGCAGACTGCCCACCCCTAACGACCATTTGGCCTTGTCCCATTTGTCTTCCAACTGCAATTGTTCCATCCACAGAGCTCTGCTCTCCTCCAGTTTAGCGTGAAGCATAACAGTACACATACATTCTGGTACCTCCTCAATTTCAGGGGTTGGCTGGCTTCCCATCAAATTTTCTTTTCAACTCCTCGTATTTAAATTTTAATTTTAAATCCTGGTTGGTCGACATCCTGGTTAGTTGAATGGTGAGATTCAACTAAATGACAGACTGTCTCTGATTATATTTAGGAAAGAAAACACCTTGACTTCATTTGAAAATAAAGAAAAGTACTTTTACTAAATACATGTGGAATACAGCCATGGATAGTTGAATCTGAGACAAAATATGGCCAACATCCCATATCCCTCATTAGTCCCTCCTTCCCACAAGAGGTCAGGCAGGCTGGGCCAATGCCAGCTCCCCTCGCCGTGGTAAATTTCTTCCGAAAGTCTCCGGCTGCTTGGCATGTCAGGAATGCCAGTTTCATTGAAAAGACTGTGCATCTGGCCTTCATGCTGATTTCAAACCTTTCCTCCCCTCTCCTTTTTATGTCAGACGACACTCTTAAAGGGCCCTCTTCTCTTTTCCTGTATAGGATAGTAATACACCTTAAGTCCATGTGCTATTCTACATTAAACATAATAACATTGCAATCTAACTATTAAATATAAATGCACAAATAGAAGTGAAGATTGGAATGGAGGCTGACAAAAAGAATTTTACAATCTACATTTTACACAGGAAGAGGAACAAGAAAGTAAAGAAGAAACAGACAGCAAAAGTCAGGAAGAAGAAAATTTAGAAGAAAGAGAACAAGAAAGAGAAATAAGAAAAAGCCAGGAAATGAAAGAGACGAAAGAGAAGAGGCGAATGGATGGAGACAATGAACACAAAAATATAACAATAGACAATGGAAGAGGCATTTAAACTTTTCTCAGTAAACATAAATGGACTAAATTCACCAAAAAAGAGAACACAAACATCCACAAAATTACAAAAATTAGGACCAGACATGATATGTCTCAAAGTGGTACACATAGAAAAAAGATATAAAAAATATTAGAAAATTCAAAATTAGGAAAATTATATACATAATTGATACAAAAAAAGAAATGAGGAGTAGTGGTCTATGTAAAAGACGAATAAAATTAAAATTAATCTATACAGACGAGGAGGGTAGAACAGTGATGGTAGAATTAGAAATGGAAGGGAAAAATTATTAATAATAGCAATATATGCCCCTAACAAAAACCAACAGGAATTTTTTAAAAAAATACATAGCAAAATAATAGACCTAGATATGAAAATATCTGTCTAATTGGAGACTATAATGCCATAGTAGACAATAAAAGATTATAAGAGCAACAAGAAAATAAAAGAGGAAGGAAAATGTCAGGCTGCCTCTGATTATATCTAGGAAAGAATTCACCTTGACTTCATTTGCAAATAAAGAAAAGTACTTTACCAGATACATCGGGATAGCAGCTGCGCTTAGCGGTACAAAGTTGAATCTGAACCAAAATATGGCTAACAATCTGTATCCCCTTATTCCTCCCTCCCCTTTCCCAAAAGGTCATCAGGTCTGGTCCAATGCCAACTCCTTCCCGGGGTCCCGGGGTAATCTTCTTCCGCTGGCTTCTGGTTGTCAATCACATCAGGAATGCAATGTCCGTTAGAGTTCGCCAAATATTCCTGTAGAAGTCAAAATAGCAATCTCCCCTCCCACCTTAATCATGTCAGACCGACACTCTTAAAGGGCTCTTTCTACTTAACTTGAATCTAATAACTATGTACATTAGAAATACAATCCTATGCTATCTACAACTAGATATAAAGAGTACAAAGAGATACGAAGGTTGGAGTGGAGGCTGACATTCAGCCCTCCTGCAACAAGGACGTCAGTCCTAGAAAGAAAAAAGAAAGGTTAGGGTTTGTCAGGGTATTTTTTATAGAATTGAGCTATTTTTTCTGAAGCACGAACATCTTCCTTGTTCACCCATTCAGCTTGGGATAGAGGGAAGTGCTTCCAAGCAATAAGATATTGAATCTTATTTCTATGTTTTCTGGAATCCAAAACTTCTTTTACTTCAAAATGTTGTTCGCCCTCAATGAGAATTGGTATAGGAGGGGGTACATGATCAGCACGGAAAGTGGATGTGTGTTCTGGTTTCAATAAACTAACATGTAACACAGGATGAATTCTTCTAAGTGTTTTTGGTAATTCTAGTTGTACAGTCACGGGGTTGATGATTTTCAGTATGGGGAAAGGTCCCACATACTTAGGTCCTAGTTTTTTAGATTTTTGAGTGGTTTGTAAATATTTGGTGGAGAGATAAACCTTATCACCAACTTGGTATTTGTTTTCAGGGAATCGTTTTTTATCTGCTTGTTTTTTGTGTGCATAGTGAGCGTCATCGATCGCCTTGCGAGTCATTTTCCATGTGCTTTGTATTTGCTCTATCCAATCTGATAAGGAGGAAACCGTGGTTTTCTCCTTGGGAAGTTCTGAAATGGGAACAAAGTCTTGGCCAGAGGCTATTTTAAAAGGAGTAAATCCTGTGCTACTATGAATTGAGTTATTGTAGGCTACTTCAGCAAATGGCAGTAGGTCTACCCAATTATCCTGTTGATAATTAATGTAACAACGTAAAATATTGTTCCAGGACCGAGTTCGAGCGTTCACAACTTCCATTAGTCTGAGGATGATGGGAGGAGCTTAATCCTTGGTGGAGCCAATCAATCGTAAAACTCTTTCCAAAATTGAGAAGTGAATTGAACTATACTCCTCGGTCTGAGATTATGCGTTCAGGAATTCCATGTAGTCTGTAAATGTGTTGCACAAACAATTTTGCCAAAGTTTTTGAGTTAGGTATTTTGAGCATGGGATGAAATGTACTTGTTTTGGAGAAAAGGTCTGTTACTACCCAAATCACAGTATTGCCAGCACTTTCGGTAGCTCTACTATGAAATCCATGGATATTTCTTTCCATGGAGCTCCTGGTCGGGCTACTGTTTGAAGTAGTCCAGGAGGTTTTCCAGGTGGTCTTTTAGCAGCTGCACAGATGGAACAACTTGCTATATAAGATTCAATGTCCTTTTAAGTCCTGGCCACCAAAATTGTCTTTAAGAAGATGTAGGGTTTTACAAATCCAAAATGTCCTGCCATTTTAGCATCATGGCATCGTTGTAGGATGGTTTCTCTAAGGGACAAAGGAACATAGAGTTTCAGTCCTATCCAAGCTAGTCCATCACGGAGTGTGCATTCATGCGAATGCATCAAGAATCAGTCATCAGTTTTAAAGCTTCCTTAAACAAATTAGTTAGTTCATCTGGTAGTGATGTCTCGGTTTCAGTATGGCTTTGGGTTATAGCTGGAGCTGCTAATTGTCGAATGGGAAGTATTGGCGAATCACCTCGGAGCGAGTACCATTGTATTGGGGCAGTCATGAAAGAGCATCTGCCAAAAGTTTTTCCTCCGGAATGTAATGTAAGGAGAAGTTAAACGATTAAAATATTGAGCCCAGTGTGCTAGTTTAGGTGAAAATCTTATGGGAGTTTTAGGGCTTCCAAGTTTTGTGATCAGTCCAAACTTCGAAAGGGTGGTTAGATCCCTCTAAGATTTGTCTCCATGTGCGAAGAGCACAGTGAACTGCAAAAGCTTCCTTTTCCCAAATAGCCCATCTCCTTTCAGTTTCAGTCGATTTCCGGAAAGTGAAAGCACAAGGTTGTAGTTTACCATCAGCATTGTTTTGGAGCAAAACAGCTCTGACTGTTACATCACTAGCGTCTGTTTGTACCACAAAAGGAAAATCCATGTCGGGGTGTTTTAAGATAGGTTCAGCCTCAAACAGCCGTTTCAACTTTTCAAAAGCTGCTTGGCATTCCATTGACCATTCAAGGGATAATGAAGGTTTGGGTTTTGTATTTCCTTTAGTTTTCAGGAGGTTGGTGATAGGCAGAGCAAATTGAGCAAAGGAGGGGATGAATTGACGATAAAAATTTGCAAATCCCAAAAAACTTTGCAGCTGTTTGCACATGTGGGGTGCCCATTCTAAGACAGCTTTCACTTTCTCTGGGTCCATTTCTAGTCCATCCATGATATCGATACCCTAGATAGTCTATTTTTGTCTGATGAAAATCACATTTGGATAGTTTGGCATAGAGTTCTGCTGCTAATAATTTTTTGACTACCGCTCTTACTAGCTTTATGTGCTCGTCCATTGTTTCTGTGTAGATAAGAATGTCATCAAGGTAAACGGGGACCCCTTTAAACAAGTGTTGATGGAGTATTTCATTTATCAGTTGCATGAAAACTGCGAAGCCCCCTGCAGTCCAAATGGAAGTACTCGAAACTGCAAACAGCCCAGGGGACAGTTGAAAGCTGTTTTCCACTCATCCCCTTCCTTTATGCGAATTCTGTAGTAAGCCTCTCGTAAGTCCAATTTGGTGAAAAACTTCCCTTTCGCTAGATGGGCCAACATGTCTTTCATGAGCGGCATGGGGTATACGTTTTGGCACACTGCGTTAAGATTTCTATAGTCCACTATGAGATGAAAAGAGCCATCTTTCTTTTCTCGGAACATCACTGGTGCAGCCACTTGAGGCCTAGCCTGTTGAATGAACCCACGCTCTAAATTTTTGTCTATGAATTTGCGTAACTCCCCCAATTCTTTCTGGGTCATGGGGTAAGCTTTTGGTTTTGGGAGCTTTACCACTGGGAATATGTCTATTGCAGTCAGTTGGCCTTTGGGGGGGGGATATTACATCCGATGCCTTTTCACTAAAGACTTCTCGTAAGTCCCAGTATTCTTTGGGAATCCTCTCCTCCCCTTCTATCCGTTCCATCATTGTCCCCATCACGTGGGGCACGGCAGGCTCCTCCTGGTGTCCCTTTCCTCCACTTTTGGCGCTCTAGAGCGAAAGCGTAAGACCCCCATCTTCCAGTTAATATGTGGGTTCCACTTCCGGAGCCATGACAGACCTAGCAGCAGAGGCTGGTCCATTCCCAGGGCTACTATAAAGTTTAGGATCTCTCAATGGTCTTCCATCATCATCTCTATTGGTTCCGTTACAAAATGGGCAGGGCCTCCCCCTGCCACAGAGCCATGCAACTGGCAAAAAACTATAGGTCTACTCAAAGTTCTTAGTTTTAGTTCCATTTTCTCTACTACCTCAGGGCTGATGATGCACCTGGTACATCCAGAGTCTAGGAGAGCTAGCATTTCTCCTTTATTTCCCGAGGAAGGGACATGCAGTTTGACTGGGATTGTCAAAGGGCCCTGTTTCCAACTCACCAGTAGGTCTTCATCAGAATCAGAAGTGGTATCGCTGTCATCGGACACGGTCGGAGTCCTACGCTCCTCCTCGATGGGAGTGGCCTTCTTGGCAACACCTACTTCTGCCTTTGCCAGCGCTCGCGCCTTGGTAGTTGGTTTCACCAGTCCCTTTTCACCACTAGGGGTTGTCTTTGGCACCAGCTTCACCCGGCAGTCAGCCACTTGGTGACCTTCCTTTCCACATCTGAAGCATGCAGTGGATCGTTGCCTCCCACTCTCAGAAGTAGGGGAGTCCTTTGGAGGGCCTCTAGGGAAATGGGTGGGGTTTTGCCTCCCAGCACACTCAGCCTGACTACGATCCTTCGCCATTTCGATTTCCATCTCTGCTGCCAGGGTATACTAGGCGTACAGTGTGGTTGGAGAGGCCCACGACTGGCACAGTGCATACAGGTCCCCATTCAGGCCATCCTTGTAAATATCCACAAGGGTTACCTCCGACCATCCTCTCATCAGGGGAACCAGATCACTAAACTCCTGGTTGTAGTCAGCCACTGGTCTCCTCCCCTGTCTGATGGTTTTCATCTGGCCTTGGCCTTCTGCTCTGCCAGGGGGCCCTCAAATCTCCTCCTCAGGGTGGTCATGAAGTGATCATAGTTTTCCAGTAAGGGGGAGTGTCCGTTGTATAACGACACAAACCAGGCAGCTGCTCTTCCTTTTATGTTTGGGTCACGGCTCTAACCTGCGCTGCTTCCGACCAATACTCTTCCCCCCAGTCCATCATATGGTTATTCACTTACGCCAGGAACAATCCTAACTCCTTGGCATCTCCATCAAATTTTCCAGACGGGGGGGGGGGGATTTTTGGCTTTTTCCTTCCTCTGTGCAGCCTCACTCGGCCAGCAGGTGGCATCCGCCCTCCATCCGACTCAGCTGCCTCTGGGGAAGGGGTTTCTGGCTCTGGTTCCTCCAAAACCTCTTCGCGGTGGGACACCCCCCCAGCTGCTCCCCTGGCAGTTCCTTCATCTTCATCCCCCGCCCCCCCAGAGGACCGAATAGGGTATTCATACCTTTGGCGAGCTGCTTGCCCCTCTCTCACCTCTTGGTAAAGACGCAATGCCTCATCCAACTGGAGCTTATCTCTGATTTCCTGCTCTCATTGCCAATCTGAAAGCCTTTCTTTTTCCTTTCTCCTTGTAGTCATTCCAGAAGGAAGCTCTTCAGGGTCTGGCAGACTGCCCACCCCTAACGACCATTTGGCCTTGTCCCATTTGTCTTCCAACTGCAATTGTTCCATCCACAGAGCTCTGCTCTCCTCCAGTTTAGCGTGAAGCATAACAGTACACATACATTCTGGTACCTCCTCAATTTCAGGGGTTGGCTGGCTTCCCATCAAAATTTTCTTTTCAACTCCCCTCGGTATTTAAATTTTAAATTTAAATCCTGGTTGGTCGACATCCTGGTTAGTTGAATGGTGAGATTCAACTAAATGTCAGACTGTCTCTGATTATATTTAGGAAAGAAAACACCTTGACTTCATTTGAAAATAAAGAAAAGTACTTTTACTAAATACATGTGGAATACAGCCATGGATAGTTGAATCTGAGACAAAATATGGCCAACATCCCATATCCCCTCATTAGTCCCTCCTTCCCACAAGAGGTCAGGCAGGGCTGGGCCAATGCCAGCTCCCCCTCGCCCCCCGTGGTAAATTTCTTCCGAAAGTCTCCGGCTGCTTGGCATGTCAGGAATGCCAGTTTCATTGAAAAGACTGTGCATCTGGCCTTCATGCTGATTTCAAACCTTTCCTCCCCCCTCTCCTTTTTTATGTCAGACGACACTCTTAAAGGGCCCTCTTCTCTTTTCCTGTATAGGATAGTAATACACCTTAAGTCCATGTGCTATTCTACATTAAACATAATAACATTGCAATCTAACTATTAAATATAAATGCACAAATAGAAGTGAAGATTGGAATGGAGGCTGACAAAAAGAATTTTACAATCTACATTTTACACAGGAAGAGGAACAAGAAAGTAAAGAAGAAACAGACAGCAAAAGTCAGGAAGAAGAAAATTTAGAAGAAAGAGAACAAGAAAGAGAAATAAGAAAAAGCCAGGAAATGAAAGAGACGAAAGAGAAGAGGCGAATGGATGGAGACAATGAACACAAAAATATAACAATAGACAATGGAAGAGGCATTTAAACTTTTCTCAGTAAACATAAATGGACTAAATTCACCAAAAAAGAGAACACAAACATCCACAAAATTACAAAAATTAGGACCAGACATGATATGTCTCAAAGTGGTACACATAGAAAAAAGATATAAAAAATATTAGAAAATTCAAAATTAGGAAAATTATATACATAATTGATACAAAAAAAGAAATGAGGAGTAGTGGTCTATGTAAAAGACGAATAAAATTAAAATTAATCTATACAGACGAGGAGGGTAGAACAGTGATGGTAGAATTAGAAATGGAAGGGAAAAATTATTAATAATAGCAATATATGCCCCTAACAAAAACCAACAGGAATTTTTTAAAAAAATACATAGCAAAATAATAGACCTAGATATGAAAATATCTGTCTAATTGGAGACTATAATGCCATAGTAGACATTAAAAAAGATTATAAGAGCAACAAGAAAAATAAAAAGAGGAAGGAAAATGTCAGGCTGCCTCTGATTATATCTAGGAAAGAATTCACCTTGACTTCATTTGCAAATAAAGAAAAGTACTTTTACCAGATACATCGGGATAGCAGCTGCGCTTAGCGGTACAAAGTTGAATCTGAACCAAAATATGGCTAACAATCTGTATCCCCTTATTCCTCCCTCCCCTTTCCCAAAAGGTCATCAGGTCTGGTCCAATGCCAACTCCTTCCCGGGGTCCCGGGGTAATCTTCTTCCGCTGGCTTCTGGTTGTCAATCACATCAGGAATGCAATGTCCGTTAGAGTTCGCGCCAAATATTCCTGTAGAAGTCAAAATAGCAATCTCCCCTCCCACCTTAATCATGTCAGACCGACACTCTTAAAGGGCTCTTTCTACTTAACTTGAATCTAATAACTATGTACATTAGAAATACAATCCTATGCTATCTACAACTAGATATAAAGAGTACAAAGAGATACGAAGGTTGGAGTGGAGGCTGACATTCAGCCCTCCTGCAACAAGGACGTCAGTCCTAGAAAGAAAAAAGAAAGGTTAGGGTTTGTCAGGGTATTTTTTATAGAATTGAGCTATTTTTTCTGAAGCACGAACATCTTCCTTGTTCACCCATTCAGCTTGGGATAGAGGGAAGTGCTTCCAAGCAATAAGATATTGAATCTTATTTCTATGTTTTCTGGAATCCAAAACTTCTTTTACTTCAAAATGTTGTTCGCCCTCAATGAGAATTGGTATAGGAGGGGGTACATGATCAGCACGGAAAGTGGATGTGTGTTCTGGTTTCAATAAACTAACATGTAACACAGGATGAATTCTTCTAAGTGTTTTTGGTAATTCTAGTTGTACAGTCACGGGGTTGATGATTTTCAGTATGGGGAAAGGTCCCACATACTTAGGTCCTAGTTTTTTAGATTTTTGAGTGGTTTGTAAATATTTGGTGGAGAGATAAACCTTATCACCAACTTGGTATTTGTTTTCAGGGAATCGTTTTTTATCTGCTTGTTTTTTGTGTGCATAGTGAGCGTCATCGATCGCCTTGCGAGTCATTTTCCATGTGCTTTGTATTTGCTCTATCCAATCTGATAAGGAGGAAACCGTGGTTTTCTCCTTGGGAAGTTCTGAAATGGGGACAAAATCTTAGCCTGAAGCTATTTTAAAAGGAGTAAATCCTGTGCTACTATGAATTGAGTTATTGTAAGCGACTTCAGTGAAAGGTAGTAGGTCTGCCCAATTGTCTTGTTGGTAGTTAATGTAACAACGTAAATATTGTTCCAGGACCGAGTTCGAGCGTTCACAACTTCCATTAGTCTGAGGATGATGGGAGGAGCTTAATCCTTGGGTGGAGCCAATCAATCGTAAAAACTCTTTCCAAAATTGAGAAGTGAATTGAACTCCGCGATCTGAGATGATGCGGTCAGGCACACCGTGTAATCTATAAATGTGTTGCACAAACAACTTCGCCAGAGTCTTTGAAGAGGGTATCTTTGAACATGGAATAAAATGAACTTGTTTGGAGAAAAGGTCTGTTACTACCCAAATCACAGTATTGCCAGCACTTTCGGGTAGCTCTACTATGAAATCCATGGATATTTCTTTCCATGGAGCTCCTGGTCGGGCTACTGTTTGAAGTAGTCCAGGAGGTTTTCCTGGAGGCCTTTTAGATGATGCGCAAATAGGGCAACTTGAGATATATGATTGAATATCTTTTTTCAGACTTGGTCACCAAAATTGTCTTTTAAGAAGATGTAGGGTTTTTACAAATCCAAAATGTCCTGCCATTTTGGCATCATGACATCGTTGTAGGATGGTTTCTCTAAGGGACAAAGGAACATAGAGTTTCAGTCCTATCCAAGCTAGTCCATCACGGAGTGTGCATTCATGCGAATGCATCAAGAATCAGTCATCAGTTTTTAAAGCTTCCTTAAACAAATTAGTTAGTTCATCTGGTAGGGATGACTCGGTCTTGGAATGGCTTCGGGTTATAGCTGGAGCTGCTAATTGTCGAATGGGAAGTATTGGCCGAATCACCTCGGAGCGAGTACCATTGTATTGGGGCAAACGTGAAAGAGCATCCGCCAAAAAGTTTTTTCCTCCCGGAATGTAATGTAAGGAGAAGTTAAAACGATTAAAATATTGCGCCCACCGGGCTTGTTTGGGAGAAAGTCTTCTAAGAGTTTTTAGCGCTTCTAAATTTTTGTGATCAGTCCAAACTTCAAAAGGATGATTAGAACCCTCTAAGAATTGTCTCCATGTGCGAAGAGCCCAGTGAACAGCGAATGCTTCCTTTTCCCAAATAACCCATCGTCTTTCCGTTTCAGTTAATTTTCGAGAAGTGAAAGCACAGGGTTGTAGTTTGCCATCGGAATTGTTTTGAAGTAAAACGGCGCCAACTGCTACATCACTTGCATCAGCTTGTATTACAAAAGGAACATCCATGTCTGGGTGTTTTAAGATAGGCTCAGCGGCAAACAATCTTTTTAATTTCTCAAACGCTGCCTGACATTCCATTGTCCATTCAAGGGGTAATGATGGTTTGGGTTTTGTATCTCCTTTAGTTTTTAAGAGGTTGGTGATAGGCAGAGCAATTTGAGCAAAAGAAGGAATGAATTGACGATAAAATTTTGCAAAAGTTTGCAAAACTTTGCAACTGTTTGCGTGTGCGTGGGGGGGGGCCATTCTAAGACAGCTTTCACTTTCTCTGGGTCCATTTCTAGTCCATCCGCCGATATGCGATACCCTAGATAGTCTATTTTCGTTTGATGGAAATCACATTTGGACAGTTTGCAGTAAAGTTCTGCAGATAATAACTTCTTAAGAACTGCTCTTACTAGTTTAATATGTTCTTCCATTGTTTCTGTATAGATAAGTATATCATCAAGGTAGACTAGAACTCCTTTAAACAAATGTTGATGGAGTATTTCATTTATCAGTTGCATGAAAACTGTGGGCGCTCCCTGCAGCCCAAATGGTAAAACTCAAAACTGAAAACACCCTAGGGGGCAATTCATTCATCCCCCTCCTTTATACGAAGTATAGTAGTAAGCCTCTCGTAAGTCCAATTTTGTGAAAAATTTTCCTTTTGCCAGATGTGTTAACATGTCTTTCATGAGCGGCATGGGGTATACGTTTTCGGCGCACACTGCGTTAAGATTTCTATAGTCAACTATAAGGTGATAAGAGCCATCTTTCATTTCTCGGAACATCACTGGTGCAGCCACACGAGGCCTAGCCGGTTGGATAAACCCCCGCTCTAAGTTTTTGTCTATGAATTTACGTAGCTCCCCCAATTCCTTTTGGGTCATGGGGTAAGCTTTTGGCTTTGGAAGATTTACCCCTGGAAGGATGTCTATTGCACAGTCAACAGGCCTATGGGGAGGTAGAACATCTGATGCTTTCTCACTAAAGACTTCTCGCAAATCCCAATATTCCTTAGGTATTCTCTCCTCCCCTTCTATCCGTTCGATCATTGCCCCCATTGTATCTTGAAACATGGCCACGGTAGATCCCTCCTTGGTTTCCCGTTTCTCCCCTTTTTGTGTCCTAGAACGGAAACGTAAAACTCCCGTCCTCCAGTTGATATGAGGGTTCCACTTCCGTAGCCACGACAAACCTAGCAACAGGGGTTGGTCCATCCCTGGGGCTACTATAAAGTTTAGGATCTCTCGATGTTCTCCCATTATCATTTCTATGGGTTCTGTTACGAAATGGGAGGGTCCTCCCCCTGCCACAGAGCCATCCAATTGAGCAAAGGCTATGGGCCTACTTAAGGTTCTCAGCTTCAGTTCCATTTTCTCTACTAGTTCGGGACTGATCATGCATCTAGTACATCCCGAGTCTAATAGTGCTAATATTTCCCCCTTATTACCCGAAGAGGGTACATGCAGTTTGACTGGAATGTCCAAAGGGCCCCGTGTCCAACTCACCAGAAGATCTTCGTCGGACTCTGACGTGGTTTTGCTGTCATCAGTTTCGGTCGATGCTTCGCACTCCTCCCTGATGGGCGTGGCCTTCTTGGCGATGCCTTCTCCCACTTTTGCCGGCTTTCGCGCCTTAGCGGCTGGCTTCACTGGTTCTTTTTCACCACCCGGGGTCGCCCTAGGTACCAGCTTCACCTGACAGTCGGCTGCTCGGTGGCCTTCTTTTCCACATCTGTAGCACACAGTCGATCGTTGCCTCCCACCCTCCGATCTAGGGACGTCTTTAGAAGTGCCTCCAGGAGAATGGGCAGGGTACGGTCTTCCAGTGTGCTGTCTTCTGCCACGGTCTTTCACTAGTTCGATTTCCATCTCCGCTGCCAGGGTGTACCAGCCGTACAACGTGGTTGGAGAGGCTCGTGCCCGGCACAATTCATAGAGATCTCCATTCAGACCATCTTTGTAAATGTCCACAAGGGTCACTTCCGACCATCCTCTCATCAAGGGAACTAAATCACTGAACTCCTGATTGTAATCAGCCACCGGTCTCCTCCCTTGCCTGATGGTTTTCATTCAGCCTTTGGCCTTCTGCTCTGCCAAGGGGTCCTCGAACCTCCTCCTCAGTGCAGTAATAAAATGCTCATAGTTTTGCAGTAAGGGGGAGTGGTTGGTATATAGCGACACAAACCATGCAGCTGCTCTTCCTGTCAAGTTGTGGGTCACAGCTCTAACTTGTGCCGCCTGTGACCAATAATCTTCCCCCCAGTCTATCATGTGGCCATTCACTATCGCCAGGAAAAGTTCCTGCTCCTTGGCATTTCCATCAAATTTCTCTGATATGGGGGGAATTTTTGGCTTTTTCCTTCCCCTGCGCAGCCTCGCTTGGTCAGCAGGTGGCATGCGATCTCCATCCAATTCAGCTGCCTCTGGGTAAGGGTTTTCTAGCTCTGGGCCTTCCGAAATCTCTCCGCCCTGGGAATCTCCTCCAGCTGGCCCCTTGGTATTTTCTTCCTCCTCTTCTCCCTCCCACCTGGGGGTCTGAATAGGGGATTCATACCTCTCGCGAGCAGCTTGCCTCACTTTCACTTCACGGAAAAGACGCAACGCCTCCTCCAACTGGAGTTTGTTCCTTATCTCTTGTTCTTCCTTCCAATCTGAAAGTCTCTCCTTCCCCTTTTGGTTTCCACCCTTTCTCTTCCAGCTTTAATTGCTCAATCCACCGAGCTCTGCAATCTTCCAGCTTAGGGTTAAAAGTGTCAGCAGAAAATCCTCCGGACGCCCCCCCCCCCCGGTTCAGCAATTGGCTGGCATTCCATCATTTTTTTCCTGTCGACCTCCTCGGTATTTTGGCTAAAATCGTGGTTTGTTGACATGCTGGTGTGATTCAACTTAATGTCAGGCTGCCTCTGATTATATCTAGGAAAGAATTCACCTTGACTTCATTTGCAAATAAAGAAAAGTACTTTTACCAGATACATCGGGATAGCAGCTGCGCTTAGCGGTACAAAGTTGAATCTGAACCAAAATATGGCTAACAATCTGTATCCCCTTATTCCTCCCTCCCCTTTCCCAAAAGGTCATCAGGTCTGGTCCAATGCCAACTCCTTCCCGGGGTCCCGTGGTAATCTTCTTCCGCTGGCTTCTGGTTGTCAATCACATCAGGAATGCAATGTCCGTTAGAGTTCGCGCCAAACATTCCTGTAGAATTCAAAATAGCAATCTCCCCTCCCACCTTAATCATGTCAGACCGACACTCTTAAAGGGCTCTCTCTACTTAACTTGAATCTAATAACTATGTACATTAGAAATACAATCCTATGCTATCTACAACTAGATATAAGGAGTACAAAGAGATACGAAGGTTGGAGTGGAGGCTGACAGAAATACTACCAAAAGAATTTTTCAAAATGGCGTCGGAATTAAATTTAAAAGATGTATAGAGAGAAACACATGAAGAAGAAAATCAATACACATTCTACTCCCACCCACATCAATCCTGGACCAGAACTGATATGGCCTGGATGACTGCAGACATTCAATCAATAGAGATAGGGGTAAATTAATGGGTGGATCACAATCCAATCACTATAAAATGGAGAGGATGAAAAACATTTAGAAGATGGACAATGAATCAAAATATTTGCAGAGACAAAGAGTATAAAAAATGTTAGAAAAGGAATTGGAATCATTTTTCACAATAAATAAAAAAGAAGATACCTCTCTACAAATTATCTGGGACACCACAAAAGCATATATACTATCGTATATATTGTATATATCGGATTGACTATCGCATATATAGGAAGGAAAAACAAGGAAAGGAGACAGAACCAAGAGAAATTATATGAAGAACTAAAAAAAAGCAGAAGATAAATTACAGGAAGACTCTCAAAACAGAAAAGCAAGAGAGGTATGGAATATAACCAAACATAAAATAAATTTGATAACTCAAAAGGAAATAGCCCAGAAAATAAAAATGGTAAAACAAAATTATTTTGAATTCACGAATAAAACCAGTAGATGGCAGGCATATCAACTGAAAAAAGAAAAAGATAAAAGAAAGATATACCAATTCAAAGATGAGAGTGGGGAAATATAATATAGAAGAGAACCTAAAATGAAAACCATACAAACCTTTTTCTCAAATTTATATAATCAGGAAGAAATAAAGGAAGAAAAATTAAACAATATATAGAAAGGTCAGAAATGAATAAAATTTCAGAAAAACAGAAAGAAATACTAAACAGACCAATAACTAAATTTGAGTTTGAATTGGCGTTGAAAAAACAAAAGAATAATAAAACACCTGGCCCAGATGGACTCCAGGTGGAAATATACAAAAATTTACAGGAAAAATTGGGAGATATTATGTTAGAAGTATATAATGATGCCCTGGAAAACCAAAAAAATCTGACAACCTGGACAGAGGCAATAATCACCATAATTCCCAAAGAAGATATGGACCACCATTTAATACAAAACTATAGACCAATCTCTTTACTAAATACCAACTATAAGATATTTGCAGCAATTATAGCGGAAAGAATCAATTTTTTTTTTGAATAACTACATATATCCAGATCAAAATGGATTCTTACCAGGCCGACAAATTAAGATAATAATAAGTACATTAGAATTTTATGAATCACACTTGGAAAAACAAGCTTCAGTGGTTTTCCTTGACACTCAAAAGGCATTTGATAATTTGAATTGGAATTTTTCTAAAGAACAACTAAAACATATGCAATTTGGGACAAAATTTGAAAAAATGATATACAAAACAAATAGCAAGAGTAATAATAAATGATGATACTACAGAACAATTTGGAATAACAAAAGGGATAAGACAAGGATGCCCACTCTCTCCACTATTGTATATGTTAATGTTGGAGATGCTTTTAAAGGATGTTAGAGAAGATCAGGAAATAAAGGGTCTAAAAATAAAAAATGAGGAATACAAGGTTCAGGCCTTTGCCGATGACTTGGTATTTATAAAGAAGATCCACTAGAATCAGGATCAAAATTAATTAAAAAAATAGAAGAATGCAGAGGAATTGCAGGATTTAAGATTAATAAAAATAAATCAAAATTAATAACTAAAAATCTTACAAAGAAACAGGAAATAGAATTGGAAATTAATACACAAATTCAAGTAATTAAGATAAAATACTTAGGAATTTGGCTAACGGCAAGAGGCTCCTCTATAAAAGAAGATAATTACAATAAATTAGTAAAACAGGTTATAAAATATTTGGATAATTGGAAAAATATCATTATTGGGTAGGATAGCCACCATTAAAATAAATATATTGCCAAAATTGCTATTCTTATTTCAGGTCATACCAATAAAATTTGAAAAAAAATTATTTGAAACATTAAACAAAATAACAGCCAAATTTATATGGCAGGGAAAATGACCAAGAATAAGGCTTAAAATTTTGAAATATACAAAGGATAGAGGGGAAGTAGCACTCCCAGAATGGGAACTATATTATTAAGTTGCTGGCATAACCTGATTAAAAGAATGGATAGAACTAAGGGACAAAAGAATATTAACAATAGAAGGGCACGATTTACAAGTGGGGTGGCATCCATTTCTTTGGGATAGAAAATATAAAACACATAGTCATTTCAAGAGACATATAATAAGAAATGCATTACTACAAATTTGGTTGAATATTAAAAAACAGCACTATACGAAAATCCCAATTTGGCTTTCACCAACAGAAGCACTAAAACTCCCAAATTTAACAGAATAAAATAAAATAATAAGATATAGAGACCTAATAGAGCAACAAGGGAAACTAAAAACAAAACAAGAATTGGGATTAGATTTAAATAGCGATATAGACTGGTGGACATACACTCAAATACAATCAAAATACAAAGAAGACACAAAAACTTATGAAATACAAATAGAACAATGCAAATTAGATAAATTATACTTGGGACAGATGAGAAGTTAATTAGCAAGATATACACATTTTTATTGCGTTATAAAATGGAAGAGGAGATAGTGAAAGACACAATGATTAAATGGGCACAGAACTTTAACTATACAATAGATTTGGAGAGATGGGAAACAATGTGGCAAGTAAATTCAAAATTAACATTATCTGCAACATATAAGGAAAACCAGCTGAAGATGTTTTACAGATGGCACCTTCCACCTACAAGACTTGCAAACATGTTCCCAAACACTGATTTGTTGCAAAGACCCGAAGGCTGAAGATTATTGATCAGACTTTATTTCACCCGGAATTACTGGTGTGTCAATTATCATTTTGAGAGGTCCAGGATGGGTCTGCTTGCTCTTATCATGCGGACATTTACAGCGGCTGACCTTCTTGCCCTGCGAGATTCCCCTCTCTCGCGGGTTTGGCCCCCCACATTATCGAGGGCCCATCTTGAGGACGGGTTTTGGAACCCCGAGAAATGGCATGCCAAAAATAGGAGACTCAGGGGATTTTTAACTAACTGTTTTAATCGGCTTTTTAGGGGGAGTTTTAATGGGAATTTTAAGGGGAGGGTGGGAACTGACGGGTTTGGGTTGGGGGGGGATGGGGGGAAGGGTGGGGAACCCGTCGGGGAGGGTATGTCCAGTCCCAGCGCGCGCTCACGACATTATTTCAGTTGGTCCGAAGACAGGGGGGGGGGGACAGGATTGTGCAGAGCAGAGAGTGTTTTTCCATCTGTACGGTAAGTGGGAGAGGCAGATATGGCGGAGGCAGGGGGCCGTATCGTGCTTTGGGAGCACGTGTTCGATGTTTAAAAGCGATCACGTGCTCCGGCCCCCCAGTCCTTACTCGTTCCCCGGATGGTCAAGACCCTCAGAGTTTGGGTCTTCGGCTGATGCTTTGCAATGCCCGGTCCGTGGTTAACAAGGCTCCCCTGATTTGTGATCTTATTCAGAGGGAGTCTGCGGACTTTATGGGCATTACGGAGACCTGGTTGGGCACAGAAGGGGGTGTACCCCTGGTTGAACTGTGCCCTCTGGGTTTCCGGGCATTTCATCAGCCGAGGGCCCAAGGTAGGGGTGGGGGGGTGGCGGTTGTGATTAAAGAAAGTCTGGAGCCGAGGGAGTCCACTGTTCCTCAGATAGCTGGTTGTGAGCCCCTTGTGAAGTGGGGCCATCGGAATCAGATGGGACTGTTGATCGCGTACCTGGCTCCTTGCTGCGTGACTACAGCCCTACCTGAGCTACTAGAGGTGCTTGCTGGCGTGGCGGTTGAGATTCCCAGACTTATGGTCTTGGGGGATTTCAACTTGCCATCGGCCGGCTTGTCATCAACGGTGGTTCAGGAGTTCCAGGCCTCCATGACAGCCTTGGACCTGATTCAAGTAACTGATGGCGCTACACACAGCGGGGGAGGCGCGCTAGATTTGATTTTTATCTCTGGTCAGTGGGTTAATGATCTGGTTTTAGGAGATATAGTGAAGGAACCGGTGTCATGGTCAGATCATTTTCTTCTTCGCCTAAACTTTCAGACCGCCGCCCACCACCGCAGGGAGACGGAACCAATGCGTTGGTTCCGTCCCAGGCGCCTGATGGACCTGGAGAGGTTCCTGACGGAGCTTGGGCCGTTTCCTGAGGATCTTACCCACGGCACGACTGAAGAACTGGTTGCGGCCTGGGAACGGGCCGCGGCTGGGGCTTTGGACCGTGTCGTGCCTTTGCGGCCTCTGACCCGGCGTAGATCTCAATTGGCTCCCTGGTTTTCCGAGGAGCTGAGAGAGATGAAACACCGGAGAAGACGCCTAGAGAGCACCTGGAGGTCCAGCCGTTCCGAGGCTGATTGGACACTAGTGAGGTCTTTTACTAAGACCTACCTAGTGGCAATGAAGGAGGCGAAACGTTCTTACGTTTCCACCCTCATTGCATCGGCAGATAACCGCCCGGCCGCCTTGTTTCGGGTGACCCGTTCCCTCCTTCATCAAGAGGGACGGGATGACCCCTTACAGGGACGAGCTGAGGAGTTTAACAGTTATCTATACGATAAAATCATTCAGCTTTGGGATAGTTTGGACCAAGACTGCGGCGATCCAACCGGGATGACAGAGACACGTCTTGCTGATGTTATTTGGGATGAGTTTGATTCTGTGGCTCTTGAGGACGTGGACAGGTTGCTGGGGAGATTGCATGCAACTACATGTTTACTGGACCCGTGTCCTTCCTGGTTAGTGCTGGCTGCTCAGGAAGTGACACGAGGCTGGCTCCAGGGGATTATAAATGCTTCTTTGGTGGAAGGGGTTTTCCCCGCCGCCTTGAAAGAGGCGGTGGTGAGACCCCTCCTCAAGAAGCCTTCCCTGGACCCAGCTATTTTGGGAAATTATCGTCCAGTCTCCAACCTTCGCTTTGTGGCGAAGGTTGTAGAGAGTGTGGTTGCATGGCAGCTCCCCCAGCACCTGGAGGAAACTGTCTATCTAGACCCGTTCCAGTCCGGCTTCCGACCCGGTTATAGCACGGAGACGGCTTTGGTCGCGTTGGTGGATGACCTCTGGAGGGCCAGGGACAGGGGTTGCTCCTCTGCCTTGGTCCTATTAGACCTCTCAGCGGCTTTTGATACCATCGACCATGGTATCCTGCTGCGCCGGTTGGAGGGATTGGGAGTGGGGGGCACCGTTTATCGGTGGTTCTCCTCCTATCTCTCTGACCGGTCGCAGACGGTGTTGACGGGGGGGCAGAGGTCGTCCTCGAGGCGCCTCACTTGTGGGGTGCCTCAGGGGTCGATTCTCTCGCCTACCCTGTTCAACATCTATATGAAGCCGCTGGGTGAGGTCATCAGTGGTTTCGGGGTGAGTTATCACCTGTACGCTGATGATACTCAGCTGTACCTTTCCACCCCGGACCACCCCAACGAAGCGGTCGAAGTGCTGTCCCGGTGCCTGGAAGCTGTACGGGTCTGGATGGGGAGAAACAGACTCAGGCTCAATCCCTCCAAGACGGAGTGGCTGTGGATGCCGGCACCCCGGTACAGTCAGCTGCAGCCGCAGCTGACTGTTGGGGGCGAGTTAGTGGCCCCAAAGGAGGTGGTTCGCAACTTGGGCGTCCTCCTGGATGGACGGCTGTCCTTTGATGAACATCTGGCGGCCGTCTCCAGGAGGGCCTTTTACCAAGTTTGCTTGGTCCGCCAGTTGCGTCCCGTCCTTGACCGGGATGCCTTATGCATGGTCACTCACGCTGTGGTTACATCTAGGTTGGATTACTGCAATGCTCTCTCCATGGGGCTCCCCTTGAGGTGCACCCGGAGGCTACAGTTAGTCCAGAATGCGGCTGCGTGAGTGGTAACGGGAGCCGCTCGTGGCTCCCACGTAACACCACTACTCCGTAGCCTGCACTGGCTTCCTGTGGTTTTCCGGGTGCGCTTCAAGATTTTGGTTACCACCTTTAAAGCGCTCCATGGCTTAGGACCCGGGTACTTACGAGACTGCCTGCTGTTACCTTATGCCTCCCACCGACCCGTACGCTCTCATAGAGAGGGTCTCCTTAGGGTGCCGTCCGCCAAACAGTGTCGGCTGGCGGCCCCCAGGAGTAGGGCCTTCTCTGTGGGGGCACCGACGCTCTGGAACGAACTTCCCCTTGGCTTACGTCAAGTGCCGGATCTTCGGACCTTCCGTCGTGAGCTAAAAACACACCTATTTATTCAAGCGGGACTGGCATAATAGTGTTAAATTTTAATTCGGGGTTTTATTAATATTTTAAAAATTTTAAAACTAAATTTTAATTATCAGCCTTTTTGTAATTTGCTAGGTTTTAAATGTTTTAATTTGTATATATTCCTGTGTTTTATCTTGGTTGTACACCGCCCTGAGTCCTTCGGGAGAAGGGTGGTATAAAAATTTAATAAAATAAAATAAATAAAATAAAATAAACAATGTCCAGAATCAACAGCACTTTATTGAACATCACACAAAGTTTATATAGTTTCTCAGGTTCTCATTTCTCACCTAAAATACGTGTTACTTCATTATTGGTTAATGAATCTCCAAGGCACAATAATTGGTTAGTAATTACATCATTGGCTTTTCGTGTGAATATGTGTTTATGCTAGAAAGTAAATGCAACAATGTTTCAGAGTAAATGCAATAATGTTTCAGGGTTACAACTTTGTTTCATCCTGTATTCTTGTATATGCTAAGAACACTGCTTAACTGAGGTTTGCCATCCAAGATAAGAGTGCTACCCACATTCCAAAATGTATACATGATGAACAACGAAATATTAACCCTTCATAAACCCTTCATTTCCTCGCTTTTTGTTTTTAATGAAGAAAAGAGAGATTTTTCAATAGCACGCAATTGAATTGGATGCTAAGTAATTGGAGAAGACTTATGGAAAAGAGCACAAAATGAAGGAATGCATTGCATAAAACAATCACAACTTATAAGAAAAACAAATATAATCACACCATAGAAAAACAATTGTTTTAACCAGGAAAAATCAGGTAACCAAGTAGTTAACCAATCAAAAGGAGAAAAATTTTCATGAACATTATCTTTTATGGAAGCCTGTAAATTAGCCAATTCATCCTCAATAGTCTTATTAAGCGAATGAAAATGCACAGCACAAGCACGCTGACCAACCAAGGTACAAAATCCACCTTGACAAGCTAACAAATAATATATAGCAAAATGTTGTTGAAGCATATCTTGATTTAATTCTTCAATTTCATTCTGTAAATCTCGAATGATTGCAGCAGTAGCATTGATTGATTTTTCTAAGTGACATGTAAGTCCTAAAATAGAATGTCTATTTTCTTGAACAATTATTCCTGGATATGATCCCAAGGTAATGACTCCAGTTATTGCTCCAGCAATTGCACATCCATAGGTAGACAATGCAGAAAGTTGAGTGTCTATGATGACTTCATCAGAACATGCCAATCCCAGGGCTGCACGCTTTCTGCGAGATGATAATCGACCAGGAACACCTATCAGTACTGGTAATGACAAATATCCAATTGCTGCACATTGATAGTTCTGAGGGTGTATATTTGCTGCATATTTGTCAAAGAAAAACTACATAGTAGGATTTTTTAACTGCCATCCAGCACAAATAGATCCAACATTAAAAGAATTTTTAGCTTCAAAAAGAGAAAATTATCAGGATACATGTCAGGCACAATATTATGACCCTGTGATGTTTTATTAATAATACCCCATAACCAATATTTTTGAGTACAATGACTATAATTTCCCAATTTATCTAAAATACGCTTTGCTTTTGGGTAATTAGACCAATTATTAAGCCAAATTTGTCTAGCATAACAACAAAAACATAAACCTCGTGTAAACTGATTAATACAAAGATAATTCCATTTAACAAAATTCAATTGACTTGGAGGTTTAGAATATAACCAAGAAGAAGAAATATGTTGAAGTTGCGAAACAATAAAAGTAGAAGAGGTAATTAGATTAGGAATAAAAGCAACTTGACCAAGAGCCATAGGAGGTTCATAATATAAAGTTATGTTGTGGCCATGAATTAAAAACATATATTGAGCATGACGAATTCAAAGGTTAGGACTGAGGAAAAAAACAGGATTTGTTTCAGAAGTAGTAGAAACCGGAGGAGGAAAACAAAGAAAACAGCACAATAGAATAGTAACAGAATTAGCAGTTATAACAGCGAAAATTGCAGCTACAAGATTTTCTGGATTTTGAGGTAAAGAAGCTTTCTTTAATTGTTGTTGAGCTTCATAGGTAATAGCTTTAACTTGAGCCCAAGTCATGGCTGGAGGATGTGGCAACCTGGGAAGATGAGCCTCCATTTTGAGATTCGGATTGAAGTTTGGAATGGGATTGTGAAGACTCTGATGCCAAGCCATGATAAGAACGAACACACCGGCCTGGAATCCACACAGCTTGTTTTGTCTGCGGATCCTCAATTGCAGCGTAACCACGACCCCAGGTTATAAGTTTAGCAGGTCCACGCCAGGCAGGATCAGGAGGTTGATGATAGGATACCAGAGTTCGAGAGACAGGATCCTGAATATGAAAATATAAATTGACTGGAATTTCTGAAAAGGAATCTAAAAAAGTTAAGTCATTCCAAGCATAAAGAGCAATAGATACCAAATTTTGAATCTTTCGCAGATTGTATGGACCAGATTCAGTTTTCATTAATTTAGTTAATGTAGCTTTAAATGTTCGATGAGCTCGCTCAATTATAGCTTGCCGTTGAGAGTTTTAAGGAATTCCATGAGTCAACTTAATATTCCATTGTTGACAAAAGGAAACAAAGTCCTTACTAGCGTATGCCGGACCATTGTCTGTTTTCAGTTGAGTCGGTCGGCCCATTGCAGAAAAAGAAAGACAATGAGAAGTGCGCTCATGTCTAGAAGCAGTAACCCACAAAAAGTGAGAATATGTATCAATGGATGCATGCAAATAAGTGTATGGTTTAAAATTAGGAAATCTATTTGCCAAATTTGATTAGTTTTTGTTCCTCGAGGATTTACTCCCATAGGAAAAGGAACAGCAAATTGTTGACAAGAAGTACATCCTCGAACAATATCACGAGCCTGAGAAAAAGGAATATGAAATTGTTTAGCCAAAGACTTAGCATTTTGATGAAAATATGAATGGCTAGCAACAGGATCTGAAAATAGTATTGCAATATTTTTTAAAGCTTCATCAGCTTGTTGATTTCCTTCTGTTAGAAAATTCTGAAAAGGAGTATGGCTCCTAATGTGTTCGACATATAAAGGAAAAACACGTCCTTCCAAAATATGTTTTAGAGATAAAAATAAAGATAAGAGATTGACATCAAGAGAAACTGAACAATAAGCATAAGGAAGAGATTGCATTGTAAGAAATACATATTGTGTATCAACAACTAAGTTAAGAGTTTGATCATAAAATAATCTTAAAGCCAAAATAACAGCAGACAACTCAGAACGTTGAGCAGATGTCTGAATTGAAGTGTATTTAGAAAACCATTGTTGACCATCTGTCCAAACCACAACACCTCGAGTAGGTGATCCATCTGTTAAAACTGTTAATGTTTCAGGAAGAGGAGAACGAACAAAAATAGAAGAAAAAGAAAGATTTCATGTGTTTGTAATAACTATGCGAGGATCTTTAGGCAAGGAATAGCTAATATCACCAAATTATTGAGAAAAAGCAATTTGATATGAATCAGAGACAGTCATTAAATGTTCATGTTCAAGTTTAGTACGAGTGAAAGCAATACCCTCTAAATCTTGACCTGTTAATTGTAAAGCACGTCGCCTTGCCTTCATGATTAATTCTTCTAAAGCTGACTGATAAGGAAAAATATTTCTCGGAGGAGAAGCAGATAAATTTAACCATTCATGAATGTGAATTGCCGTTTCAGTAAAGAGAGAATAAGGACAAGCAGTAGGTAAACGTGAAGTAGGAATAATTGCTAACCATAATCCCCTAGGTGTAGAAGCTATTCTATCAACATATTGCAGTTTAAGTTTAGTTAGAATTTTATTTAAACAATTCTTCTGCAAAGTGGTGAGAGTCACCAAGTCTTCAGGATGCTTGGAACCTTTTAGCAAAGAGAAGAGAGGTAACATTTCTCCTGTAGAGATTTGAAAATATGGACAAACCCAATTAATTATACCTAATCATTTTTGCCACTGAATTAAAGTATATGAAGTTTGTACCTTCAGTTCAGGTAAGATAGGAATGGAAGAAGATTGTAAAACTTTATGATCTAAATATGTATAAGGTGCAATGCGTTGTATTTTTTCAGGAGCTATATGCTGGCCACAGTGGTAGTAAATGTTTGTAACACTTGTTCTTCATCAAAATCTTGGCCAGCTATTAAGATATCATCCATATAATGATAGACTAAATAAGAAGGAAATTGATCACAAAAAGGTTGCAAAGCTTGATCTGCAAAATACTGACATATAGTAGGAGAATTCAACATACCATGTGGTAAAACACACCAATGATAGCGCTTTGTAGGTTGACTATTATTTAACACAGGCACAGTAAAAGCAAATTTTTCTTTGTCCTGTGGCTGTAAAGGAATAGTAAAGAAACAATCTTTCAAATCAGCAACCAGTAACTTATGAGACTGTGGGATTAAATGAAGGTAGGGTTACGGGAAAGGCATGCTTTGTTTTCTGGGTGGGTGCACACCCATTGGCAAGTTTCCCGAACGGAAACGGCACTGGTTTGCCCAGTGAAAACCCTTTCTGCATAAAGGACATTTCTTTGTAGGGCGGTTAACACCAGTAGATGGCGCTGAATGACAATCTTTTTGAAAATGGCCAGATTTCCGACATTTGAAACAATTCCTAAAGGACCTGTATACTGCACGAATCAAGAAGAGGGCCATGAAAATATTTACAGATCCCTCACATCCTGGACATAAACTGTTTCAACTCCTACCCTCAAAACAACACTATAGAGCTCTGTACACCAGAAAAACTAGACACAAGAACAGTTTTTTCCTGAACACCATCACTCTTCTAAACAAATAATTCCCTCAACACTGTCAAACTATTTACTAAATCCGCACTACTATTAATCTTCTCATCGTTCCTATCACCCATCTCATCCCACTTATGACTGTAACTTTGTTGCTTGTATCCTTACTGATATTGTTTCCTGATTGCTTATTTGTACCCTATGACTATCATTACATGTTGTATCATTAAGTGTTAAATGTGTACCCTCTATCTTTAAGTGTTGTAAGTGAAGGTATCTTTTTTTTTAATGTACACTGAGAGCATATGCACCAAGACAAATTCCTTGTGTGTCCAATCACACTTGGCCAATAAAAATTCTATTCTATTCTATTCTATTCTATTCTATTCTATTCTATTCTATTCTATTCTATTCTAACAATAATTCAACATGTTGGAAGTGTAAGAAAATTCATGGAATGTACTACCATACTATGGTGGACGTGTCCAGCGGCAAAAAAATTCTGGGCAAATATAAAAAAATGGCTAGAAAAAATAACAGAACAACCAATTAAAAGTAAGCAGGAAACATTTTTACTAGGAATCCTTACGAGAACATACACCAAAGAAATAAAATATCTGATTTTACACATTATAACAGCTGCACGAATAACATATGCACAAAATTGGAAACAGTAAAAGACACCAACAGATGAAGAAGTGATAGGGAAAGTTTTAGAGTGTGCCAAAATGGACAAGTTAACGAAAGAAATTAAAGAGAAAGAAGAGACAGATTATTATATAATCTGGAACAAATGGTATGAATGGCTTGAGACTAGTAAAAAAGGGAAAAAATAAAGGGGAGAAATCAGAAATGTATAATATGTAAATAATAAATATATAAGAATCGAGAAAAGTAAAGCTATTAGTATTAGAGAATTTAATGTAAATAAAAAAATTAGGATAAGAAAGAAAATAAAATAATAAATGAGATATAGGAGGAAAGGTATAAAAGCGAAAGAAGACCACTAAGAAATGTTTAAAAATAGGAGATATTTATACGTTGTATGTTGTGTGTTTGTCAGATTGTGTATCACAATAAAATAAAAAAGTTTTAAATAAATAAATAAATATAGAAGAATATGGTTCAACATTTTATATCATTCAATGGACAGTGTAGAAGAACCAATTTTCAAGAGAACTGAAATAGTATTGTTGTCAACCTATTGCATAGTCATCCTGCTTTTATGTTTTGTATGCTTTTTCAAAATAAACTGCATTCATTAGCATAGAAATTAAAAATTACTATTGAGATCTTTCCCTGCCAGAGGTTTTTCCATCTTTTTGGTTTGGTGTCCTTCATTAAATAATTCCTTTGATAAATCAGCCCTTACAACTGACATTTTTTGCAACCAAAATTAACATTCATTCATTATTCATTCTATTTTATGTTGCAAATAATTAACCAATTGTTCTCATGTAATGATCAATTGTTGAAAAAAAGCACCTGTAATTCAGAAGATTAAAGTATTACCTACAATTTTGAAACTGCACAAGGGAAATAACAAACAGAAGGGTGTTGTTGGAGGAGGGCCCATATTGAAAGAAAACAAAAATAATTAAGGGTTTGTAACTGGGCAGTATTTGGGGGTTTTCAGGATTCTTAGAAGGTCGCACTAATTACTGGAGTTACAATTACTTTTTTTTCACTTCTATATATCTTTTTCTTTCAGATGATGATGAAGATCTGAATGAGGATACTGTAGAAAAAATAGTGAAATGTATTATTCAAAATGAAGGTGGGCATAACTTTGGCTTAGTTAAGTAAAGCCGTAGCACCCAAAGTCTTATTTTGATACATATTCACTTTCTTCACTTTCTAGCAAATGTTGAAGTTCTGAAAGAAATGCTGGGAGAAAGTGATGCTGATCTCCCACTGCCAGTACCTGTACCCAGGTGAGGAGAGCATATAGGTTCAACTTGATAACAATCACATCTTGAGAATCTCTTGTGTTTTCCTTCTTCCTTCCCTCAGTCATGCTCAGGACTAAATCACAAGATATAGTAGTGAGTGTATATAGGTATGTATGTGTATGACATACATTATGCCTTATTATTCATTTTCAACATAACATAAGTGTAATGGAGATTACCGGCCATAGGAGAGTAAGTTTGAAAGCTCTCCTCAGTCTTATTATCCCCCCACAATGCCACTAAGTGCTAATTGAGGATTTTCTTCCTGATTATTTCAAATTCCAGAGGCAGGGAAAGAATGTGGTTGGAGAGGACTTATTTAGAAGTCTGCCCCAGCATATCCTATGGATTCTACTAGGATAGAGAAGTATGGTAAGAACAGCTGCATATTGAATGCATTCACTCTAATTGAATGACTAGGTTAGATGTCTGTCATTCAAAGGAGCTAAACATATTGCAGCCTATCTTTTTGCAGTAGGATAAAAAACCAGAACAGAAGGTCAGTCTCAGATGGCCTTAGTTAATTCTGTTGATGCAGGATGTTATATTGCTGTATAGCAATTGTGTAATGTTCTTGTATAGCTCCTATTTATTTCATTTGGGCCTCAGTAGATGTATTTTGTAGAGAATGGAGTTTCATGGATTATATCTTCCTATCCAGGAGTTTGAAAATAGTCTTTTATTATTATTTATTATTATTATTTACATTTATATCCCGCCCTTCTCCGAAGACTCAGGGCGGTTTACATTGTGTAAGGCAATAGTCTCATCCTATTTGTATATTTATATACAAAGTCAACTTATTGCCCCCCAACAATCTGGGTCGTCATTTTACCTACCTTATAAAGGATAGAAGGCTGAGTCAACCTTGGGCCTGGTGGGACTCGAGCCTGCAGTAATTGCAAGCAGCTGTGTTTAATAACAGGCTATCTTACAGCCTGAGCCACCCACAGCCCTGAGTCTGAGTGGAAGTCTGATTTTGCCTTCCACGGTAGGTTTCTCTGTGTTGGCTCTTTGTTATATGTGCTAATGGGGTTTGCTTTAGAATTAGATTTATATAGCTGCTAATCTTTAAATCTAATGGCCTTTTGTCTTTTCTTTTCTCAGTGCTCTATGTCCACATCGCAGTAATCAAGATGGTGGCATTCCTCATCACCACACAGTGCACTTAGGTTCAACACAAGCACCTTGCATTCATTGCAGCAAGAAAAAGAGACCTCCCATACATCGTCAGGGCCGGTCAAAAGAGAGCAAAAGCAAGATGCACCCTGGGGAAACAACAGTCTTTTCAGTTGGCAGGTAGGTGTTAGTTTGCTTTATATAGAAGAGTTTTGGATTAACTCACGATAGGTATCTAATGAAATACAAGCAGAGTAATAATGTCAGGTTCTAAGGCATAAGAAAGCCAGTTTGATGTAGTAATTAAGACTAGAAATTGGGAGATTGAGTTCTAGTCCCAATTTAGCCACAAAGTCACTCAATTTTGAAAACTTGTCTGAAAATTAAAGGAACTCAATGAGTGGAAGCTCATTAAAGAGACATCCAACCTGGAGTTAAGGAGAAATTTCCTGACAGTTTGTTTCCAAGGGTTGTAGGTGCTTCCATCGCTTGGAGGTTTTCAATAAAAAATGGACAGCCATTTGTCCAGGATGGTATAAGGTCTCCTGCCCTGGGAGATTTCTCCTGGAAAAATTCTGGAGCACTGGGGAAGTACCCGAGGATTGGAAAAGGGCTGATGTGGTTCCCATCTTCAAGAAAGGAATTAAAAAAGACCCAGGAAACTACAGACCAATCAGTCTAACATCAATACATGGAAAGATCCTGGAAAATATAATAAAAAAACCAGATCTGTGAACAAATAGAAGCAAATAAAGTAATAACTAGTAGCCAACACAAGTTTGTTAAAAACAGATCCTGCCAAACCAATCTTATTTCATTCTTTGATAAAGTCACTAAATTAGTAGACCAGCAAAAATCTGTGGACATAGTATACTTAGATTTCAGTAAGGCGTTTGACAATGTAGACCACAATATACTTCTTGGTAATCTAGAAAAATGTGGAATAGATGGATCACCACCAGATGGATTTGTAGCTGGCTAACAAATCGTACTCAATGAGTAGTCCTTAATGGTATTACATCTGTATGAAGACAAGTAAGCAGTGGAATACCACAAGGTTCCATCTTAGGCACAGTACTTTTTAATATTTCACTAATGATTTAGTTGAGGGAATAGAAGGGGAAATCATCAAATTTGCAGATGGTACTAAACTCGCAGAAATAGCCAACACCCCAGAAGACAAGCTCAGAATCCAAAAAGATCTTGACAAACCTGAACAATGGGCCCTATCCAACTAAATGAATTTTAATGTGGAGAAAAGCAAAGTATTACATTTAGGCAGGACAAATCAATGGTATAAGTACAGATTAGGCGAGACCTGGCTCAAAAACAGTAACTGTGAAAGGACCTTGGAGTCCTAGTGGATGATCTCTTGAATATGAGCCAGCAGTGCGCAGCAGCAGCCAAAAAAGCTAATACAATCCTGGGTTGTATAAATAGAGGCATAGAATCAAGATCATGTGAAATATTAGTGCCTCTTTATAAAACCTAGTAAGACCACATCTGGAATACTGCAACAAATTTTGGTCACCATACTACAGAAAAGATGTTGAGACTTTGGAAAAAGTTTAGAGAAGAGCAACTAAGATGATTGAAGGCCTGGAGACTAAACCATATGAAGAACGGCTGCAGGATTTGGGTTTGGCTAGTCTAAAGAAAAGAGGAAAGGGGAGGTGTCATGATAGGAGTATTCCAGTATTTGAGGGGCTGCCTCAAAGAAGAGGGGATCAAATTATTCTCCAAAGCATCGGAGGGCAGAACAAGAAACAATGGTTGGAAACTAATCAAAAAGAGAAGTAACCTGGAATTAAGGAGAAATTTCCTAATAGTGAGGTCAATTAACCAGGACTCCAAGGTCCCTTCCAGCTCTACTCTGTTCTATTTTCAAGATCTCTTCCAGCCCTATGATTCTGTTCTGTTCTGTCCATTTCCATCCCATCCCATCCCATTCCATTTTATTCTATTTGTCATTAGCAATCAAGACTCATCTGAAGACACCAAAAAATGCCATAGCAGCAACATTTTAAATAATAGAACATTTCCAATTTATCCAAATGTACATGGGAATCCTTTGTCCACCTAAAACTAGCATTTTTTAAAAAAAAGTTGTTCTACAATGAATCAGAAGCCTTAAACATGCGTATGGGGGGATGGGAATCTAGAAGGCAATGCAAAAACTCATACTGTGTATCCATGAAAATATGACCTATCCCAAAAATAAGCCCTAGCCTGTTTTTTTTATGCATGCACCTAATATAAGTCCTATACCTAAAATAAGCCATAGTGAAGTGGGGTAGGCATGGCCAGCATAGGAGGCACGGGAGATTCATCTTTGCATCTCTCAGCTTGCCTGCAGCCCGCTTGATATGTTGTGATCACCTGCCTTCTGTGCCATGCCTGTGTAGCCCCTGAGTGCACCAGTCAAAGGATTGGTGGGCTGCAGCTGCTGCCGGATACCATTGGTCCTATTGTGCTTGCTGGCTCTTGTGTGTGTGCTGGGGGCGGGGCACCTAACCAGGCTGATCACCGTGAAATTGTGTTTCCCCTAAAATTTATTTATTTATTTATTTCGATTTTTATACCGCCCTTCTCCTGGAGGACTCAGGGCGGTGTACAGCCAAGTAAAAATTCAATATATAAACATTAAAAAGAAGTTAAAAAGAAATATTATAATGTGGCCGAAATTTTAAAACCATTTAAAATCTTAAAACATAAATACTCCAATAAAATTTCAATCCAGTCCCGCTTGAATAAATAGGTGCGTTTTCAGCTCACGCCGAAAGGTCCGAAGATCAGGCAATTGACGTAAACCGGGGGGAAGTTCATTCCAGAGCGTAGGAGCTCCAACAGAAGGCCCTTCCTGGGGCCGCCAGCCGACATTGCTTGGCGGACGGCACCCTGAGAAGGCCCTCTCTGTGTGAGCGTACGGGTCGGTGGGAGGCACAAGGTAACAGCAGGCGGTCCCGTAAGTACCCGGGTCCTAAGCCATGGAGCGCTTTAAAGGTGGTAACCAAAATCTTGAAGCGCACCCGAAAGACCACAGGAAGCCAGTGCAAGCTGCGCAGGATTGGTGTTACATGGGAGCAACGAGTTGCCTCCACTATTACCCGCGCAGCAGCATTCTGGACTAGCTGCAGCCTCCGGGTGCACTTCAAGGGCAGCCCCATGTAGAGAGCATTGCAATAGTCCAAGCGGGAAGTGACAAGGGCATGAGTGACCGTGCATAAGGCATCCCGGTCAAGAAAGGGGCGCAACTGGCGCACCAAGCGCGCAGTGGAAGGCCCTCTGGAGCCGGCCGCCAGATGACCGCCAAACGCCAGCCGCCCATCCAAGAGGACACCCAAGTTGCGCACCCTCTCCGTTGGGGCCAATAACTCGCCCCCCACAGCCAGCTGTGGCTGCAGCTGACTGTACCGGGGTGCCGGCATCCACAGCCACTCCGTCTTGGAGGGATTGAGCCTGAGTCTGTTTCTCCCCATCCAGACCCGTACAGCTTCCAGACACCGGGACAGCACTTCGACAGCTTCGTTGGGGTGGTTCGGGATGGAAAAGTACAGCTGAGTATCATCAGCGTACAGATGATAACTCACCCCGAAACCACTGATGACCTCACCCAGCGGCTTCATGTAGATGTTGAACAGGAGGGGCGAGAGAATCGACCCCTGAGGCACCCCACAAGTAAGGTGCCTCGCGGTCGACCTCTGCCCCCCTGTCAACACCGTCTGTGACCGGTCGGAGAGATAGGAGGAGAACCACCAATAAACGGTGCCTCCCACTCCCAACCCCTCCAACCGGTGCAGCAAGATACCATGGTCGATGGTATCAAACGCCGCTGAGAGATCTAATAGGACCAGGGCAGAGGAACAACCCCTATCCCTGGCCCTCCAGAGGTCATCCACCAATGCGACCAAAGCTGTCTCCGTACTGTGACCGGCCCGGAAGCCGGACTGGAACGGGTCTAGATAGACAGCTTCATCCAGGTACCGGGGAAGCTGCCATGCAACCACACTCTCTACAACCTTTGCCACAAAGCGAAGGTTGGAGACAGGACGATAATTTCCCAAGATAGCTGGGTCCAGGGAAGGCTTCTTGAGGAGGGGTCTCACCACTGCCTCTTTCAAAGCAGCGGGGAAAACCCCTTCCATCAATGAAGCATTTATAATTCCCCGGAGCCAGCCTCGTGTCACTTCCTGAGTAGCCAGCACTAGCCAGGAAGGACATAAGTCCTATGCTTATTTTGGATGTAAAAGACGGGGACGTTGTGGAAACCGGGTGTGAAAGTTGCAGACCAGATGAGGAGCGTGGACTCTGCAGCATCAACCCAGGTAAAGTCCTCCAGTTAATTTTATTTTATTTATTTATTTATTTATTTATTTGATTTTTATACCGCCCTTCTCCCGAAGGACTCAGGGCGGTGTACAGGCAGATAACCTTTCCATGCCACCAGATACTGAAACCAGCCCCGCAATTGGCGTTTATCATGGATACTGTCCACTTCATACTCCGCCTCTCCTTGAGGGGCTACTGGTCCTGGCGGTGGTGGCACCAGCCTATGCGCACTGTCAGCCGATACTGGGACTAACACGGATCGATGAAAGACCGGGTGAATCTGCATGGTCCGTGGCAGGGATAGGCCAAACGCCACAGGATTGATCACAGCCTCAACCAGAAATGGCCCCAGGTAGCAGTGATCAAGCTTTTTTGATGGCCGTGTCATCTCCAGGTATCGTGTGGAAAGTCAAACTCTATCACCTACAGCTAACGGCGGGATGTCATGATGATGCCAGTCTGTGAAGTGTTTGTAATCCTTCTTGGTTTTCTACAGTTGGTGACGAACCATATGGTGCATGGCTTTTAGCTCTTGTAGAAAAGTGTCCCGACCAGAACTGGGGAGTCAGATGGCGCCAATGGGAAGAACTGTGGATGGAAGCTATAACTGGCAAAGAACGGGACATGCGAGTAGATGCATGCTGAGCATTGTTGTGGCATATTCCGCCACAGCCAGCACCTCCACTCAATTGTCCTATTGGGTGTTGCTGAAACAGTGGAGGTACTGTTCCAAGATTGCATTCACTCTCTCTGTGCCCCTGTCACCTCAGTCTTGGGGTGATGGGTGAACAAAAAAAACGCCTGTACTTGCAGTTCCTTGAGTAAGGTCTGCCAAAAGCATGCTGTAAATTGCACCTCCTGGTCTGACACTCTGTGTTCCGGTAACCGATGCAACAAAAACATGGGCAATGAATAACTGGGCCATTGCCCGTGCTGTAGGAAGACCCGCATATGGAATAAAGTGTGCCATCTTGGTGAGCATGTCCACCACCACCAAGATGGTTGTGGTACCCTTTAATGGTGGTAACTCGGTTGTGAAATCCAATGAGACTGCCCCCCTTTTTGGCATGGGTAGTGGCTGCAAGAGACCAGGGGGCGCACCGGTAGCATACTTGTCCTGTCCCAAGATCCCACACGACGCCACATATCCTGACACGTCATGCTGGAATCGCAGTCACCAAAATGTCCTAGAGACGAGGTGCAGTGTTTTGAAGACTCCAAAATGACCCGCTGCCAGATAGTCATGGCATTGGCGTAGAATAAGACCATGAAGAGGACCTCCAGGCGTGTAGATACAATCACGGAACCTCAACAGGTCCTCCGTATATGCCCAAGGATTCTCCTGTCTCCCGTCCTCATCCAGCTCTCGATGAGTCACCACGAACTGGCACTTCTTGCACTTAGTAAACAGGTGGTTCTCCTGCAAATGTTGCAATACCAGCCGCACATGTTGCCAGTGTTCCTGCAGAGATGCCGAGTAGATCAAAATGTCAATAACTACGAACTGATCTAACAAGGTACGGAAGACATCGTGCATAAATAGAATAGAATACAATAGAATAGATTTTTTTTTAATTGAAAAAGTTTTACAAAACTTTTTCCCCCTCGTTTCCCCCCTTCCCCTAGCCCCTTCCTTCACAAACCCCTCCCTCCCCCAACTTCCCAGAACAAACACAAGGTGTAGTTAAAAATAAAACAAACATGCTATAAATTTTTCCCTCCTAACTCAATTATACTCCTACAATTCTCATCAATTCCTAACCTCCCCCAAAGCAATCAAAAATAATACATCCTAATCATTCAAAGGCAGTCTGATAACTCTTAGTCTGATATCTGTTTTGAATATAGTCAATCCGTTTTTTCCATTCATTTAAATATCTTTCTTGTGTATTGTCTTTCAAAAAGGCTGAGATTTTTGCCATCTCAGCCAAATTGGCAACTTTCAATATCCATTCTCCTATTGTAGGTACTTCTTTTTTCTTCCAATACTGTCCTATCAGTAATCTTGCTGCTATTAGATTTAAAATCAGTTTAGTCTCAATTACTGTACAGTCCGTAATAATTCCCAGCAGAAAAAAATTGCGGCAGGAACTTTATCTTCTTTTTCAGAACATTTTGTAGAATCCACCAAATTTTTATCCAAAAAGCCTTAATATTCTTACAAGTCCACCAAATATGAAAATATGTAGCGTCATCACAATTACATCTCCAACATTTTGCTTGCATATCTGGATACATACATGATAATTTCTTAGGATCTAAATGCCATCTATAAAACATTTTATAAAATTTTTCCCTTAAATTCTGTGCCTGCGTAAATTTGACATTTCTAACCCAAATTTTTTCCCAAGCTTCCAATAATATTGGCTCCTGAAAATTTTGTGCCCACTTTATCATACAGTCCTTTACCAAATCCTTTTCAGAATCTATTTCAAGTAATACATTATGCAATCTCTTTATATGCTCCTGAGATTGATTTCTAATTTGCTTTACCAAATTTTCCTCATTCTGGACTATACCAATTTTCTGATCTTCCTTCCATCTAGCATGTAATTGCCTGTATTGGAACAAAGTATAATTTTTCCTTTCGTCTTTTAATACGTGCAAGGATTTTAGTTGCAAAAAGATCTTTATATGTAATCATTTCCTGATTCTGTTCTAAATTTATATTCTCTATTGTATGTCTAGGACTTGCCCACATGGGAACCTTATAATTTAATTTATAAAAATATTTCTTCCAGACATGCAAGAGAGCAATTCTTAACACATGGTTTTTAAAAGCCTTATCCACTTTTTTATCAGATTAAATATGCATGCCATCCATATAATAAATCATAACCATCTATATTCAAAATTCTCTCCTCCGTTAGATTAAACCAATCACTTATTGCAGAGAGAGCAGCTGCTTCATAGTATAATTTAAAATTAGGCATTTTTAAGCCTTCCCTTTCCCGTGAATCTTGAATTATTTTCATTTTAACCCTCACTTTTTTAGAATAGAATTAGAATAGAATTTTTTTTTATTGGCCAAGTGTGATTGGACACACAAGGAATTTGTCTTGGTGCATATGGTCTCAGTGTACATAAAAGAAAAGATACCTTCATCAAGGTACAACATTTACCTTCCCATATAAATTTATTAATTCCAATCTGCCATTGCTCCAAATTTTTATCTTTCTTAATTATTGGTATCATCTGAAAGAGGAATAAAAATCTAGGTAAAACATTCATTTTAATAGCAGTTATTCTCCCCAACAACGATAACTGCAATTTTTTCCAAACCGTCAAATCCTTCTGAACTTTTTGCCATAAAACCTAATAATTATTCTTATACAATTTCACATTTGATGATGTAATATAAACCCCTAAATATTTAACCTTTTTTGCAATTTCAAATCCTGTTATTTCCTCTAACTTTTCTTTCTGTTGTTTGTTCATATTTTTTATTATCACTTTTATTTTATTCTGGTTTACCTTAAACCCTGAGACCTTTCCATATCGATCAATTATTTCCAACAGAGATACACTTGAGTATATTGGATTTGTTAAAGTAATCACCAAGTCATCTGCAAAAGCTCTCAGTTTATATTCATGTTGTTTAACTTTAATACCCTCTATCTCCTTAGATTCTCGTATTTTATCCAATAATGGCTCCAAAGTTAAGATAAACAATAATGGTGATAAAGGACATCCCTGTCTTGTTCCTTTCTCAATATTAAAAGCTTCTGTTAGGTTACCATTAATTATTATCTGGGCTGTTTGCTCTCCATAAATTGCTCTAATTATTCTTACAAAACCATCTCCAAATTGCATTTTTTCCTATTAATTTAAATAAAAAATCCTAATGCAATTGATCAAAAGCTTTCTCTGCGTCCAAAATTTTTTTTTCTTTTCTAAATATTCCAATAGGTTAACAATCTGCCTAACATTATTCCTCATCTGTCTCCCTTTTATAAATCCAGATTGATCAGTATGAATTCTACGTTGTAAAAGTAACATCAATCTGTTTGCTATTATTTTAACAAAAATCTTATAATCATTATTTAAAAGTGAAATTGGCCTATAATTCCCAGGTTTAGAACAATCCTGTTCCTCTTTTGGTATCAATGAAATAAAAGAAGTTCTCCATGAAGGGGGAATTCCCCCTCCTAATTGTATTTGATAAGATAATTCCTTAAGTGGACCTAACATCTCATCCTGTAGGTTCCTATAATAACTTACTGTAAGCCCATCCGTACCAGGAGTTTTCCCCATTTTTAATCGTTTAATTACCAAAATAATTTATTCAGAAGTTACAGGCCGGTTTAATTCTTCCCTTTCTTCTAAAGTTAAAATTTTAACCTTATAATCTTTCAAATAATTATCAATATCCATATTCAATATTTTATCTTTAGCATATAAATTTGTGTAATATTCTAAGAAAGCTTTCTTAATTATATCCTGTTGATATCTCTCTTTACCTTTATAATCTATTTTTTCTATAATACGTTGTTTCTGTTTTTTCCTTAAAGTGTATGCTAACCACCTACCAGGTCTATTTGCATTACAAAAAGTATTATGTTTGGCATATTGTATATTTGTTGCCACTTGGTCAGCCATTATCATATTAAATGGATGGAGAGGGTGTGCAACTTGGGCGTCCTCCTGGATGAATGGCTGTCTTTGGAAGATCATTTGACGGCCGTCTCCAGGAGAGCTTTTTACCAGGTTCGCCTGGTTCGCCAGTTGCGCCCCTTTCTAGACCGGGATGCCCTTTGCACGGTTACTCACGCCCTCGTGACATCTCGTCCGGATTACTGCAATGCTCTCTACATGGGGCTCTCCTTGAAGGGCATCCGGAGGCTTCAGTTAGTTCAGAATGCGGCTGCGCGGGTGATAGAGGGAGCCCCTCGTGGCACCCATGTGACACCTCTCCTGCGCAGACTGCACTGGCTACCTGTGGCTTTCCGGGTGCGCTTCAAGGTGTTGGTAACTATCTTTAAAGCGCTCCATGGCATAGGGCCGGGCTATTTACGGGACCGCCTGCTGCTACCGAATACCTCTCACCGACCCGTGCGCTCTCACAGAGAGGGACTCCTCAGGATGCCGTCGGTTAGGCAGTGCCATCTGGTGACACCCAGGGGAAGGGCCTTCTCTGTGGGGGCTCCCACCCTCTGGAACGAACTCCCCCCAGGACTTTGTCAACTTCCGGACCTCCGAACCTTCTGCCGTGAGCTTAAAACACATTTATTCGTTTGCGCAGGACTGGACTAGGTTTTTTTAAATGTAGATTTTAAATGGGTTTTATTATATATACTGTTTTTTAATTATCGGGCTATATTTAATTAGTTTTTTAATGGTTATTTTATTTTGTATTTATATGTATTTTATTTGCCTGTGAACCGCCCTGAGTCCCTAGGGAGATAGGGCGGTATACAAATTTGAATAAATAAATAAATAAATAAATAAATAAATAAATAAATAGACTCTGTAATATCTTTATTGCATCCTTAATCTTTTGGTCCTGCGGGTTATGCATTAATAATTGTTGTTTCTTATAAATCTCCTCTTCTAAGTACCTATGCTGTCTGTTGTTTATTTCTCTGTCTATTGTTAATATATATTAACACACCTCTCATAAAACCTTTACTGGCATCCCAAACCATTTCTATCGATGTTTCCTTATTCAAATTATAATCAAAAAATTCTTTCATCTGCTTTTTACATTGATTTACATTATCCTGATATCTAAACAAATTTTCATTTAATCTCCATGTTTTTCTGCCTTCTTTTCCATATTGCAATTCCATCCAAACAGGACTATGATCAGACAAACATCTTGGAAATATCTTAATTTTCTTCACCCTAGAAAGCAAATCATTAGAAGTTAAAATAAAGTCAATATGTGAAAAGGATTGATGCCTAACAGAGAAAAAAGTATAATCTCTTTCCTCCAAGTTCTTCAGTCTCCATACATCTCTCAACTCAAAATCTTCTATCATTTCAAAAAAAGATTTAGGCAGCTTTGCATGTTCAGGTATCTTCTTAGAAGTAATTCTCTTGTCCTTTCGTGTATCTATTACTCCATTCCAATCTCCTAAAATAATACACGATTTATAATCCCATAGAATCAGCTTGTCATACAACATTCTGTAAAAATTTTCTTGTTGCTGATTGGGTGCATATATACCAAGCAAAAGAATCTTTTTTGTTTCTAATATAAGTTTGATGGCAATATATCTTCCGTGAGTATCTGCCTCTATTAACTTGGCTGGTATATCTTTTCTCAAATATACCACTATACCATGTTTTTTGTCCAAAGCTGAGGCAGCAAAGTGTTTACCTAACTTTGAGTTTATTAATTATTTTTGATCTGTTGCTTGTAAGCAAATCACATCATTTCTAAATTGTTTCAAATAATGAAATATTTTTCTTCTCTTCTGAGCTGAATTCAAACCATTGACATTCCAAGTCAAAATTTTATTTGCCATTACTGAAGCCTTTGAGCGATCAGCTGAAGATCATCCTTCTGTATCTTCGGCCTTGCTCCTCCCACTGCTTCTGTAGCAGAATCCTGAGCTTTACTTTGAATTTGTTGCTCCTTTTCTTCATGCTTGAGAGCTCCCCTCGTCACTCTTTGTTCTTGTGGTTATTCCTCAGATGGTAACATCACTGGGATCACCTCAGCTTCCACACCAATTTGAGTCTCTTGAATTCTTTTTTCTATTACTTCTATTTCAACTTTCAGCACAGTAGAAAGAAAATCTTTGGCCTTAAGCACAATATCAATATGATATTTTCTTCCTTGATAATACACTGTCAGACCAACTGGAACTTCCCATCTAAATTGAATCTGGTACTTCTTAAGTTCTTGTGTAAAAAATATAAAGTCTTTCCTATCCCTTAACATCTTGGGAGGAATCTCTATTTTCAGATTTTTCTGATATGCAACTTGCAAAATCTGATTTCTCACTGTCCTTTTCAAAAAATAAACCACAATGTCTCTAGGAAGTTTCTTCTGCCTGGCAATCCAAGAATTAACTCTGTAAAAAAATTTTTAATTTGAATTTATATCCCGCCCTTCTCCGAAGACTCAGGGCGGCTTACACTGTGTTAAGCAATAGTCTTCATCCATTTGTATATTATATACAAAGTCAACTTTTATTGCCCCCAACAATCTGGGTCCTCATTTTACCTACCTTATCTTCTTTTTTATCCAATTTTATTTGCAATCCTCCCATTCTATTATCTAATTGCTGGTTTGACTGAACAATTTGTTGCACCTCCTCCTCCCCCTCCATTCTTTTGGCCAAACCTTGAAAAGCGATCAAAATATCTTCTCTTATCTTTTTATTATCTTCTTTTATTTCTTCTCTTATTTTCTCATTATTATCCATCATTTCCTTAAACCTCTCTTCAAACACTTTTCCTTGTTCTTTAATCAAATCCTCCAAAGCTACTTCAGATCCCCTTCTGCCATCAGTCTTAGGTGGTTTAGTAGCCATTTTAGTTTTTAAAAGTCACAAAATTTAAGTTTTTTAAGTATAGGAGAGCTCAATTCATTACAATCCACAAGTAACATTTCCTAGCTTCTTAGTTACATAGCCTGTTTATACTTTCACTTCTTCACTTTCACTTCCTTTCAGACGCCATTTTAAGCAGTCAATTAAAGCAAGGGAAAAAAAGTTTCTCTTTTTAAAGGTAGAAGTCAGGAAATAAAAAATATTTGCAATCTAATAGTTGTTCACTCGTGCTTGTTCCGTCTGCATGTAGAAATCCACAAAAAGAAATCAATTGAGCAGAGATGGACATCTTCTTTTCCTGCTTTTGCAGGAGCGCGCTGCAAAGATCGGAGCTTAGCAGGATTCCGTGGGATTCAACCCTTCGGGGCTCTGCATAACAAAAACAAAGCCCCTGGGGAAATCTACCACTCCCCCGCTGCTCAATTCTCTCCCTTTCTCCCAGGGAGGGAAATTGAAGCCGGGAACAGCTGTTCTTCGCTGTTTTCACCGGCTTTTCGATATCCAGTGCGGAGCGCCTTAGTTAGGCACCCAACAAAGAAGGTGGCGCCAACGGAAGTCAGAATAGAAATTTTTTAATGGCCAAGTGTGATTGGACACACAAGGAATTTGTCTTGGTGCACATATAAAAGAAAAGATACATTTATCAAGAATCGTAAGGTACAACACTTAATAATAGTCATAGGTTACATCATGCATAAAATGCATGAACATGGTGGGTGTATTGGTCAAGCTGAAAGGCATCACAATATATTCAGAATGATCATACCGTGTCCGTAAGGCTGTCTTCCTCTCATTGCTGGCATGAACTTGGACCAGGTCCCTTGCAAGTCCATGAAGATTTTAGCTTGATGGAGTCGCTCGATCAGTTCAGGAATGAGGGGAAGTGGGTGTTGGTTCTGTATTGTGATTGCATTCAACTTGCGGTAATCACAGCACAGACGCAGCTCTCCCGACTTCTTCTTAACGAAGAGCACAGGCGCAGCCAACAGGGAGGTAGAAGCCGGATAAACCTTTTCTGGAGATTCTTCTCAATAAAATCCCGCAACGTGGCCAGCTCCGGTTCCGACAGGGATTATATCTGGCCCACCGGCAACTTGGCATCGGGCAAGCAATATGACTGATGCGGGGGCAACCAATCTGCCTCTTTTTCCCTGAACACGTCCACATAATCCAACAATTTTGTGGGTTGATCCAGGTCCATGGGTGTAGCCACGCCCCCTGCACAGACATGCAGGCAATGCGTGGTACACTTCTTGTCAGGAAACCACACTGATCCTGACGATCAGACAATCTGCTGATCATGAGCTCGTAACCACTCCAACCCCAGCACCACCGGAAAGTGAGGTACTGTGGCAATGTAAAACACAGCTTCCTCCACATGCTGCCCAATGTGCATGTGAAGGGGTTTGATCCCAGCAACCACAAGTCCTGAACGAAGGGGCCGACCATCAATTGTCTCCACCAATACTGGTGGTGACACCTGCTGCTGGGGAATGGACCACTGCACGCAAAGTTCATGTCCATAAAATTGGCCATGTCCCCTGAGTCCACCAGGGCCTGAATCTCCACCGCTCCCTGACCAGGTAAGAATACATTCGCTGTCAGAATGAGTGCTTCCCAACAGAGAACTATGGTGGAGACAGCTGGCCCAGTGCCACTTGAGCCCGACCTATGGAGCCTGGTAGGCCGGGCCCTGTTTGTTTTCTGCCACTGCTGATGTCGATACTTTGGGTGCCTTAGCGGGACACTTGGCTGCCAGATAGCCTTGGTTGCCACAATACAGGCCAAGGCCTTCATGGCAATGCCAATCCTTTTCGGCTTGGGTCAGGTAAGGTCAGGCAGCCCCCAACTGCATGAGCTCGTCCAGAGGTAATACTAATGGTGGTGCCATCTTGACGGGAGCAGGTGCAGCTTCCGTCCATCGTCTCACCTGTCGCTGCTGGCATCGATGCAGAGGCACAAATGCATGAGCTCCTGCAGGGTGCAAGGGCATTCAGTGCACTCCAGCTCATCCAGGAGTTCCGACGACAGGCCTTCCTGGAACGGGTCCATAAGCACCGCCTCATTCCATTGCAAGTCCTGAGCAACCACCCAGAAGTCAGCAATATAGTCAGTCAGTGAGCCTCTCCGCTGCCTCAACTCTCTCAGATGTCTAATTGCCATTTGGGCCCTAACAGGGTCCTCAGCTGATGGCAAAACTCTGGTCCTTAGCTGATGGCAAAACTGTATAATTATCCAACAATGGGTTGGGCTGGGTTAACAGGGGTGTCACCCAATGTGCAGACCCCAACAAAAAGCTTATCAGAAACTCCACCTTATCCCAGTCAGTGGGGAAGTCCTCTGGCCAAAGGCTCATATACAGCTGGCACTGCCCAAAAATGGTGGAAATTGGGCCAGCGAACCATCAAATTTATCCAGCACTGCTGCATTTGCGGCATGGCCAGACTGCTTGCATCTGCACAGCCTGTGCAGTCAGGAGAGCCACCTGCTGGGCTAAATGATCATTGTCTGCTCTGAGCTGATCCATGGTCACCTCATGTAATACAGAGGAGCAAGCTGGTTTGGGGTTGGGAACAAAATGTGATGACCCAGGGCGTGACACAAAGGCAACGGCCAGAGAACCAATATGAGTTCCTTTATTATCATCAATTATGCCCACAATATCCCTTTCAACTCTCCGGCCTGGAGAGAGCTTTCACCAACCTGAAATAGTCTTTGGCTGGCAATACTTCAGTCCCAGACGTTGTAAGCAGAAAACTTCTAACAAAAAATCCAAAGGCAAGACAAGGTAATTAATCCAGCAGGGCAAGCAAAATAAGAAATTCCACACGTAAAGTACACGACAATAAATCAAACCAGTTGGGAGGATACCAGGATTCAAATAAACTCCAGATAAACTCAGCATTTGTTCCCAACAACTGCCCCTCCCATTTGCCTCTGCTTTTAAACTCCATCAGCAGCTGTGCCTTGTAAAGAGAATTGGGTCCCTTTCCTCCCTCATAAGCCACATTACCCACTTTGCTCTCTTCTCCATTCCTCCCTACTCTGCCTAGGATGAGGAGGGGGTGGGCCTTGGTCTTCATCTGAACACCCCCTCCCTTGTTCTACCTCTCCTCTGCTCTGCCCAGCCTGATTTTGCACTTTCCCAGTTTCTTCCACAGCCAACAGATCCACCCTCTCTTTGTTAGTTGTTCCTCTTCCCCTTCGGATTCAGACTCTGACAGGGGCATGACACTGGTCTTATTTTAGGGGCAGCATGGTATATAAAGCATCCTATAGCATTTATATGCATGTGAATATATCATTACTATTGAATGATGCACCTAAGTGGCATTCCTCACAACATAGAGTTATAGAGTTACCTACTTTCTTCTTTGGTTATTTGGTACAATGTTTTCCCGAAAATAAGACCTACCTCCAAAATAAGCCTAGCCTGAATTTCAGACCTGCGACTAATATAAGCCTTATTTTTTTTAAAAAACTAGTTAAGACCTGCCGACTCCGTCCCACTGCCTGGTTGCTTGGCACGTTGGTGTTGTGACCCAGGCCCAAGTAGGTAGCAGCAAACTTAATCCGTAGAAAAATAAACTTTATTTGAACAGCTGGGAATTACTTCATTCCCAACATTGTTCAACTCAAAGTAAAACAAATGCCTGCCAAACACAAATTCTTCAGTTATATCACAAACCTTAGTCCAATTAGTCAAACTGTCAAAGGCCCTTCCTGGTAAATGTCCAGAAGTCACAAAAGCAAAGATATTCACGAAGCAGAGGACGCAGCTACAACGTTATTTTCCGGCAAGCTGAAACACCGGTGCTGATCTGTTTTAAGCCTTATGGGAGGGGCCAATCATCTCTTGGCCCTACTCCCGAGTTGTCCTCTCTGCTTGAGCTGCTCTTGCCTTTTGGCAGCTCTTCTCATGCGTGCATTAAGAACAGGCTCCTCCTGTTCCTCTGCCTCACTACTATCAGTCTCTGGAGGCTCTGGAGTCCGCACCTCACTTCCCGATGGCCCTGGCCTCACCTCAGCCTCATCACTGTCCGGCTCCATTGCCAGCTCCGTAGGCTGCTGACGGACCACAACAGCTGGTGCCACTGCCATGATGTCTGGCGAGGCAGGTGGGGGGGGGTGGAGCTGCTCCATGCACTCTGTACCCATGCACCTCAGGAGCCTTGCAGCCAGGCCACCCATGCTCCAACACTTTAATCAAGCAGGAGGCCAAGTGGCACACCAGTGCCATGTCCGCAAGGCAAGGCTGACTCACATGTCCTACACCCATGTACCTCAGGACTGCCGCAGCAGGCCACCCATGTCTCAAAACCTTCCTTGCAGTGGCAGGACCAACAGTCCTGTCCAGCAGGAGCCCATATGGCCTCTGGTTTGCAGCCACAACCGAGCAGGAGGCACATACACAAAGAGGTTGGATTGGATCATTCTTTCTCTCTCTCTCTTTCTCTCTCTTTCTCTCTCTCACACACAGAGGTTGGATTGGATCGCCCTTCCTTCCTTCCTTCCTTCCTTCCTACCTACCTACCTACCTACCTACCTACAGCGATGGCTGGTCCCCACTTTTTCACTGGCCTGCATTGCTCCATGTCTTCATTCTGGAAATGGCAGCCCCCTTTTCTATTGCTTCTCCAACCAGCATTATGTTCCTCCTGCTAAGCTCCAGGAAAACTAGGCCACCTGGAGCTGGGTGAGGAAGGTCAGACTCCCCTTCCTCGATGGTTCTGCAAAGCCCTTGAAGTTTTACATGGAAGAGCATATCGCTTCCTAGAGGGTTGGCCTTGGCACCTTCTTCAAATGGCAAACAGAAGTGTTTTGCTTTTTTTCTCCAGGGCCTTTGAAATTGCCCCACCCCTTCAGTTTTCTGCCTTAAAATCCAAAGCACACACATTTTTGTCCTGATCACCTGAGGATACAGTAGCTATCATAAGATTTTTGTAAAAATAAAATAAAAAATGAGGAGCACAACACTGGTTGGAGAAGCAGCAGAAAAGGGGGCTGCCATTTCCAGAATGGGGATGTGGGGCTATGCAGGCCAGTGAGAAAGTGGGGACTGGTGATCAGTCAAAACCTCAATGCCACACAGATTGCCCTGTGGTAGAGGGTTAGGGCTAGGATTAGGCATTGTGGGTTAGGGCTAGGGGTGGGTGGCCTGACTGCAGGGGCCCTTAGGTAAGTCAGTGCACAAGTGTGCAAGCTCCACCCTCTCCCTACCTGCTTCACCTTGTCCTCCACCCCACCTTCCTCGTCTTGTCCTCCAACCCTTCCCCACCTCACTTCGTGGCTGCAGCACCGGCGCATTGCTCAGCCTCCTGCAGTGCTGCGCTGGTGCCGGAAGAAGTGGGCCACCAACAAGAGGTGAGGCAATTGTTGGGGTGTGGATGGCCTGGCTGCTTATACTCGACCTCCTGCTCCGGTGCCGTGCCGGTGCCAGAAGAAGTGGGCTGTGGCCATGTGGGCTCCTGTTGCACATGGATGCTGATGTTGCCGCTGCAAGGCAATTGTTGGGATGTGGAACCACAGGGGCCCTGAAGTAAGCCACTGTGCACATTTGACAGCTCCACCCACCTGCTTCATGGCAGTGGCACTCAAAAGAAATAAGACAATCACCAAGAATAAGCCCCAGTGCTTATTTTTGGGCCTAAAAGAAAAGACCGGGTCTCATTTTGTGGGGAAACACAGTATCTTTTTAATTGGTCACATTTACCACCTTTACAAAAAATCAATACAAAAAAAATCAACATGACCAAAATATTAATTGCATTTATTGTTTGAATTTAAGTACATTTATTTTTTGAATTGTCAGTTGTAATAAGTAAACATAAATTTAAAAATGATGCAATTTTTTCAAATGATTACACAGGAAATTAGATGCAATACTCAAGCTAAAACACCGCCACATTAATACCTAACCTGAATCTGAATATCAGTTCCCAAGAAATTTAAAATAATTTCTGTATATTTTCTCATTATTACTGATAATTTTAAAAATCTCCACAATGGGAACAATTCTTGATGTTTTCTGACAGGTCAAGGATAAGGAATATCAATATTCTTTCACTTAGATATATTGATATAAAAATTGCAAAGATCAGAATTCAAATTACATTATGGCTGCTATTAATCTGAGAAGGGACCAGGGGTGAAATGCTCCCAGTTCGGACTGGATTGCTCGATCCGGTAGCGATGGCGGCGGGTGATTCGGAGAACCGGTAGCAAAAATCCCCGCCCCCGCCCCCTGCCCCTGCTGAGCCGCGCCATCATCAGAGGTTTTTTTCCTTTTAAAAGCATTTTTTCTTCAGCCAAAAAATGCTTTTAAAAGTTAAAAAAAAAAACCTTTGATGATCGTGTGGCTCAGCTGGGATCATCAGAACTCTTTAAACTCTTTATTTTAACAACCTCTTTGGCCGAAGAGGTTGTAAAAAAAAGATTTTAAAAGGCTACTCTGGCAATCCCAGCTAAGTTTCCTGATCACCAGAACCTTTAAAAAACATGTTTTCTACAAGCTCTTCGGCTGAAGAGGTTGTTAAAGCAATCCTTATAAGGTTCTGGTGATCAGGCAACTTCAGCTGGGACCATCAGAGGAGCCTTTTAAAATCTTTTTTTCCTCTGGCGATCCCAGATGAGTTGCCTGATTATCACAAGCTTTTAAAATAATTTTTTACAACGTCTTACAACAGCCCCCACCCATGCCCACCCAATCGCCCATCCCCACTTGCCTATTTGCTGCTTCTTTCGGACTCACTAAGCCTTGCTTTGCTTTGGCTGCTGCAATCAGTTGCATCAGCTAGCAACTGAATCTGCCTGCCTGCAATCCATCTCCTCAGTGAGCAACTCAATCTGCCTTTGCTGGCTGAGGAACTCTGGGAGTTGAAGTCCACAAACTTTAAAGTTACTAAGGTTGGAGACCCCTGATCTAAAAAATATAAATTAAATAAAATAAAATAATAAAATAAAATATTTGTGCAGCTTTCTGAGATTTGGTGTGTTTCTGTAGTGTTTCACTCTAACTACACAAACGCACACAATCTCACAAAGCTGTATGTGGCATTTTGTGTGTGTGTGAGACAGAGAGTCGTGTTGTGGTGTGTGTGTGTAAAGTGTGAAAATTGGTTTTTGAGCTTTTTGTGGCTGTGTGAGGTACTGCTTGTTGCAGGGGCCATTTTGGGTGAAGTGCAGCTGCTTTTACATTGTGTGTGAGTCAGTTTTGTTGTGTGTGTGTAAAGTGTAAAAGTTGGTTTTTGGTACCTCTTATTGTTTTGTATACTTTGTTTATTATTTTTAATATTTATTGTTATTGGCCATGCCCACAGAACCAGTAGGGAAAATTTTTATATTTCACCCCTAGAAGGGACATAATTCTTAAATTGAAAAAAACCCCTATATTTAATACATTTTTTAGTTTTGATTTCACAGGCATATTCAGACACTGGACACTTTCACCTCTGTGGCATGTTCTATGCCACTGTGAAAACAAGCCTGGATCTTTGCAACCATTTTTTAAAAATAATTTTGTTAAAAGCATTAAAAGTAAATGATAATACAAACTAAAAAGAAGAGGAAAAAAAAGGTACAAGAAAAAAATTCCAAGAAAGCACCTTTTCCAAGAAAAAATTCCAAGAAAGTCACCATCATGATAAGTATAAACAATTTCATCCCATAACTCATGTCTTAATAGAATAACAGAGTTGGAAGGGACCTTGGAGGTCTTTTAGTCCAACCCCCTGCTCAAAATGTAGTCCTCAACAGAATTACATCCACATGGGGGGGAAGTAAATGAACCCCAGGGTTCAGTTTTAGCCTAGTACCCTTCAATATCTTCATAAACAATCTAGATGATGGAATAGAAGAGGAACACATCAGACTTGCAGATAACAATAAGCTGGCAGGAATACCCAATAGCCCAGAAGATAGGCTCAAAATCCAAAAGGATCTCGACAGACTTGACACTTGGCTCTATCTGACAAATTGAAATTCAATGTAAATAAAATTAAGATTTTACACTTAGGTAAGAAAAAAACTCTACAGATGTCATGGTTGGCTAGCGATGTGGAATTTTCAGTAAAGTTATAATCTTGGTAAAAGATATCACAGGAGTCTCCTTTGCTGCCTCAACCAGTGGAACAGTTGACAAATAGGTACAGACTAGGTCAGACTTGGCTCAATGCCAATAACTGTGAGAGGGATCTTGGAGTCCTAGTGGACAATCACTTAAATATGAGCCAACAGTGTGCGGCAGAAACCAAAAAAGCCAATGTAATCCTAGGCTGCATTAATAGAGGGATAGAATCAAGATCATGTGAAGTATTACTACTGCTTTATAAAGCCTTTGTCAGGTGTGCCTCCGTTCAAAACTCAAGAAAGAAAACCCCCAACTCTATGTTAGTAGAGAAAGGTACTTTTACTGAGCATGAACTGAATGCAACATAAAGAAAGCAAGATCTGAGCCAATAGGGGCGAAAATTACATATGGAAAATATTCCCAAATCCCTCCCTCCAAGGACCCTGGCTAAACATCCAGTCCCCAGCCCACCAAGGCATCATGTGAGGTGCATCTTCAGATGGTCCCATCCTTCTGGTATGCCAGAACAGTTGACTTTGACAGACTATCAGCAACTCCATTCAGCTGTGCCAAAGATGATGAGAAAATTCCCCCCTTTCACGAAACATCTCCATCAGCTCACTTCCCCCTCCCAAATACCTATACATCCCCCCCATTACTATGGCAATCGATAGCAAGCAAGCAACATAGAGGCTGACATTTGGCCCTCCTCCAGAAGAGACTTGTCCTAGGAAAGAAAACAAAATAAAATGGACAGGGTAGATACCTCCCAAACTTAAGGAAATACAGAAAAATACATATAGAATAGCACAATTAAGGCTTATCAGGGTATTTGGAGTGGAATAACTGTAAAAGTTTCGGAGCTCTGACATCTTACTCGTTCACCCATTCAGACAGAGGAAGGGAAATGTTTCCAAGCCACCAAATACTGTACTTTCCCCCTATGTTTTCTAGAATCAAGGATCTCTTTGACCTCAAAATGTTGCTCTCCCTCGATGAGGAGGGGAACTGGAGGGGGGGTTTGGTCCAGACGAATCAAGGAGATATGTTCAGGTTTCAGTAAACTAACATGAAACACTGGGAGGATCCTCCGGAGGGTTTTGGTAGTTCCAACTGTACCATGACTGGGTTTACAATTCATACGAATAGGAAAAGGGCCCACATACTTAGGCCCAAGTTTTTTAAACTTTTGGATCATTTGTAGGTACTTAGTGGAGAGGAAAACTCTATCCCCTACTTGGTAGTCCTTTGGCATAGCTCATTTCTTATCAGCTTGTTTCTTATGGGCTCGGTGGGCCTTGTCTAACGCCTTACGAATTATGGGCCAGGTAAACTGAAGCTGCTTGATCCAGTCTACCAAGGAAGGTATTTGAGATATGTCCTGTGGTAGTTCTGGAACAGGCACAACGTCCTGACCTGACACCACCTTGAATGGGGTAAAACCAGTACTTGTCAGGCGTGCCTCCTTTCAAAATTCAAGAAAGAAAAACCCCAACTTCATTGTTTGTAGAGAAAGGTACTTTTACTGAGAATGAACTGAATGCATCGCAAGTAAAGCAAGCTCTGGGCAATAGGTGTGGTTTACACATACAAGTCCTCACATTAATCCCCCAAAGTTCAAGCAGTCTTGTCCAATCCACCTTCTTCTCAGGTGCCACATGAGGATCATCTCCAGATGGCTTCATCCCTCTGGTGTGCACGGACCATTAGCTGTGACTATTGTCAGCTCGCCTTCTAGCCTTTGCATACACATTAAGTTTCCCCAACACCTTAAGTTTCATTTCTACAGATACGTTTCGTTTTAGCCCAAACTGGCCAAACTCCCCCTTCCTCCATTTTATGACAGCTGAAGCAGCTAGACCCCAATCAGGAATACATTAACCACTACCATGCACCTATCACTAAAATTCAGAAATAAAACAATAAAACATTTAACTGGCATTAGTGAAATAACAGATGTAACATGCGGAGGCTGACATTCGGCCCTCCTGCAGAAAGATCATTAGTCCTAAAAAAGAAAACACAGATTAAGGTTTGTCAGGATATTTTTCATAGAACAGTGCAATAGTCCTGGGGCCTTTCCTGGTGGTCTCTTTGATGCTGCACATATCGGACAACTCACTATGTATGATTCAATGTCCTTTTTTAGGCCTGGCCACCAGAATTGTCTTTTCAATAGATGTAGTGTTTTCACAAATCTGAAATGTCCAGCTACCTTTGCATCATGGCAACGCTGTAATATAGTTCCCCTTAGGCTAGCAGGAACATACAGTTTAGCCCCCACCCAGGCCAGACCATTGCGTATGGTACATTCATTTGAATGGGCTAGAAACCATCATCAGATTTCAACACTTCCTTCAACAGTTCAGTCAAATCGCCCGGTAAGGTCGTATCTTCTTTTACTTGGCTTCAGGTGACCGCTGAGGCTGCTAGCTATTTTGCAGGAACAATAGGGCAGATCACTTCCATGCAGGCACTGTTGTATTGGGGTAAACGTGAAAGAGCATCTGCCAAAAAATTCTTTCCTCCCGGAATGTAGTGTAAGGAAAAATTAAAACAGTTAAACGGGCTTGTTTTTGTGACAGTTTCCTGGGCGTTTTCAAGGCTTCTAGATTTTTGTGATCAGTCCACACCTCAAACGGGTTGTTGTGACCCAGGTTCCTGGACCCGGACTCCTGGACTCGGATGATTCAGAAAGTGAGGGAGAAGACTTGGCAAGCCCTGCTTCTCTTGAGCCCTCTCCCTCCCTGGCACCCACTCAAAGGGAGGAGGAGGGGCCGGCAAGGCCTGATTCTCTGGAGCCTTCTTCTGATTTGGCAACGCCCCAAGAACAGTTTTGGAGTGATGCAAGACTGCGCAGACGTGACCAGCGCGCGCAGCAGAAGCAGTGTTGGGATAAAGCCAAGTAATGATTGTCATGCAGTGACATCTGCAGAGACTATAAATAGGAGGCGGGACTTCCTGGTTTTTTGTCTTGGACAAAGCAATGAATTTGCGCGGGCAAACTGTATCAATGGAGGGAAGAATATATTCGTGAATAATTCTGGCCTTCTCTATAATTTCCTTGTTATCTCCAGAAACTTGGCAGGCCCATGGGTAGACGTGGCCAGGACATTTATCTATGTAAATAAATTAGAAAAGGAGGCCTCTGACTGACTCTTTGCTGGGAGTATTGGGGGGAGGGAAACAGAACACGGGTGTTTAGCTCCTTCCAGAAACGGTCTCCACATTAGAAGAGCCCAGCGAACAGCAAACGCTTCCTTCTCCCATGTAGCCCACCGTCTTTCAGTGTCTGATAATTTCCAAGAGGTATATGCATAAGGTTGTAGCTTCCCTTCAGCATTGGCTTGGAGCAGGACCGCCCCAATGGAAATATCACTGGCATCTGCCTGAACAACAAACGGGCATCCATGTCTGGGTTTTTAAGGACTGGTTCGGCAGCACACAGTCGTTTCAGCTTCTCAAACGCAGCTTGACATTCCATAGACCATTCTAAAGGCCGAGACAGTTTTGGTTTCATGTCCCCTTTCGTTTTCAAGAGATTTGTGATTGGTAGGGCAATTTTTGCAAATGAAGGAATGAATTGTTGGTAAAAATTCGCAACACCCAAAAAACTCTGAATCTGTCTGCGGGTGCGCGGAGTTTTTTTGAGAACCGCTCTCACCAGTTTTACGTGTTCATCCATGATCTCTGTGTAAATAAGAATGTCGTCGAGGTAAACCAGAACCGCTTTGAACAGGTGCTCATGGAGAACTTCATTGATCAACTGCATGAAAACAGCGGGAGCCCCTTGCAATCTGAACAGGAGCACTTGGAATTGGAAACAGCCTAGGGGACAGTTGAAAGCAGTTTTCCACTTGTCCCCTTCCTTAATGCGCACTCTATAATAAGCCTCTCGCAAGTCCAGTTTAGTAAAAATCTTCCCTTTGGACAAATGGGCTAAAATGTCTTTCATAAGTGGTAACGGGTAAACATTCTCCACTCAAATTGCGTTCAAATTTTTATAATCCACCACCAGGTGAAAGGACCCATCCTTCTTTTCTCTGAACTTCACAGGAGCAGCTACTCATGGTCTAGCTGGTTGATTGAATAAACCCGCGTTTTAGGTCTTTATCAATGAATTTCCATAACTCTTCCAGTTCCCTGGGGGTCATGGGGTAGGATTTTGGCTTAGGAAGCTTTACCCCTGGAAAGAATTCTATGCTACAGTCTGTAGGCCTATGAGGAGGCAGCACGTTAGAAGCCTTTTCACTAAACACCTCCCGAAGGTCCCAGTATTCCTTGGGAATTCTTTCCTCACAAACCAAGTATTCCAGCACAGCCCTCACTACTTCGCTTGGCATGATGACCTCCCCTCCAGGGACTTCCTTCTCTACCCTGCGCAGGTTGGAGAGGAACCGCAATACGCCCGTCCTCCAATTTATCAATGGGTTCCATTTCCATGGCAGCCCCAGCAGGATGGGTTGGCCCATGCCCAGTGTCACGATAAAGTTCAGGGTCCATGATGGTCCCCCATGGTAATCTCTATTGGCTCAATTACAAAATGTGCGGGCCCTCCCCCTGCTACTGACCTGTCTAACTGGCAAAATGCTATGGGTCTGCTCAAAGTTTTTAGTCTTAGCCCCATTTTTTTCCACGACCTCTGGACTGATGACACACCTGGTACATCCCGAATCCAGAAAAGCTAGCATCTTCCCATGGGCAGTGTAGTTCCATTGGGCCGTGTAGTTCCACTGGGATGGTCAGGGGTCCCCCTTTCCAACTTACCAAGAGGTCCACGTCTGAATCAGTCCTGGATTCGCTGTCATCGGAGCCAGTCAGAGTTACCAACTCCCCTTGGTCAGGGGGAGCGAACTCGACATCAACTCCTTTCTTGGCAACCTCACGAGCCTTGGCGGCTGGTGTCAGGCTGCCTCTGATTATAACTAGGAAAGAATACACCTTGACTTCATTTGCAAATAAAGAAAAGTACTTTTACTAATTACAATCTGGATAGCAGCAGTGCTAAGTTGAATCTGAGACAAAATATGGCTAACATTTCATATCCCCCCATTTGTCCCTCCTCCCTCAGGAGGTCAGGCTGGTCTGGTCCAATGCCAGCTCCTTCTCAGCCCCCCGTGGTAATCTTTCTCCGCCGGTCTCTAGCTGTCAATCATCTCAGGAATGCAGTATCTGTTGGAAAAGCCCGCGCTCTTAACATTCAGCCGTTAATCACCCCTCCCCCACTGTTATGTCAGCCGACACTTTTAAAGGGCCCCTTTCCCTTACCCTGTATGGGGCAATTTTTTTTTTTTGTTTACATTTATACCCCGCCCTTCTCCGAAGACTCAGGGCGGCTTACAGTGTATAGGGCAATAGTCTCATTCTATTTGTATATATTTTTACAAAGTCAACTTATTGCCCCCCCAACAATCTGGGTCCTCATTTTACCTACCTTATAAAGGATGGAAGGCTGAGTCAACCTTGGGCCGGGCTTGAACCTGCAGTAATTGCAGGCTTTGTGTTCTTAATAACAGGTCTTAATAACAGGCCTTACCAGCCTGAGCTATCCGGCCCTATACATCTTATATCCTTTACATTACAGAAAGAAGCATTTTACATTCTAACTACTGAATATAAATTGTACAAAAATTATGCGAAGATTGGAGTAGAGGCTGACATTCGGCCCTCCTGCAACAAGGACGTCAGTCCTAGAAAGAAAAGAGAAAAGTTAGGGTTTGTTAGGATATTTTTTATAGAATTGTGCTATCTTTTCCGAAGCACGAACATCTTTGTTTACCCATTCAGCTTGGGACAAAGGGAAGTGCTTCCAAGCAATGAGATATTGAATTTTATTTCTATATTTTCTTGAATCCACTATCTCTTTTATTTCAAAATGTTGTTCGCCCTCTATGAGAATTGGTATAGGAGGGGGTGTATGGTTCGCACGGAAAGTAGACGTGTGTTCTGGTTTCAGCAAGCTTACATGGAAAATGGGGTGAATTTTCCTAAGTGTTTTTGGTAATTCTAGCTGTACAGTCACGGGGTTGATGATTTTCACTATGGGAAAAGGCCCCACATATTTAGGTCCCAGTTTCTTAGATTTCTGAGTACTTTGTAAATATTTGGTGGAGAGATAAACTTTATCTCCCACTTGGTATTTGTTCTCAGGGGATCTTTTTTTATCTGCTTGTTTTTTATGTGCACAGTGAGCGTCGTCGATCGCCTTGCGAGTCATCTTCCATGTGCTTTGTATTTGATCTAGACATTCTGACAAAGAAGAAACAGTGGTTTTTTCGTTTGGAAGTTCAAAGATAGGAACAAAATCTTGTCCTGAAGCAATTTTAAAAGGAGTAAATCCCGTGCTACTATGAATTGAGTTGTTGTAGGCTACTTCAGCAAAAGGTAGTAGGTCTGCCCAATTGTCTTGTTGGTAGTTAATATAACACCGTAGATATTTTTCTAGTACAGAGTTCGAGCGTTCACAACTTCCATTAGTCTGGGGATGATGGGAGGAGCTTAATCCTTGGGCGGAGCCAATCAGTCGCAAAAATTCTTTCCAAAATTGAGAAGTGAATTGAACTCCTCAATCTGAGATAATGCATTCAGGAACTCCGTGGAGTCTATAAATGTGTTGTACAAATAGCTTCGCTAGAGTCTTTGAGGAGGGTATTTTTGAACATGGAATAAAATGGACTTGTTTGGAGACCACCCATGTCAGTGACCACCCATATCACAGTATTGCCTGAACTTTCAGGTAGCTCCACTATGAAATCCATGGATATTTCTTTCCATGGGGCTCCCAGCCTGGTTACTGTTTGAAGTAGGCCAGGAGGTTTTCCTAGAGGCCTTTTAAATGATGCGCAAACAGGGCAACTTGCTATATATGATTGAATGTCCTTTTTAAGACTTGGCCACCAAAATTGTTTTTTAAGATGATGCAAGTTTTTCACAAATCCAAAATGTCCTGCCATTTTGGCATCATGGCATCGTTGTAGGATGGTTTCTCTGAGTGACAGAGGAACATATAGTTTCGCTCCAATCCAAGCTAGTCCATCACGGAGCGTGCATTCATGGGAATGCGCCAAGTACCAGTCATCGGAGTTTAAAGCTTCTTTAAACAACTTGGTTAGTTCATCTGGGAGCGATGTTTCGGTTTTGGTGTGGCTTCGAGTTATAGCCGGAGCTGCTAACTGCTGAACGGGAAGTATTGGGTGAACCACCTCGGAGCGAGTGCCATTGTATTGGGGCAAACGTGAGAGAGCATCTGCTAAAAAAATTTTGCCTCCAGGAATGTAATATAAGGTGAAATTAAAGCGGTTAAAATATTGAGCCCAACGGGCTTGTTTAGGTGAAAGTTTTCTAGGAGTTTTTAGGGCTTCTAAATTTTTGTGATCAGTCCAAACTTCAAAAGGATGATTCGACCCTTCCAAGAATTGTCTCCATGTGCGAAGAGCCCATTGAACTGCAAATGCTTCTTTTTCCCAAATAGCCCACCGTCTTTCAGTTTCAGTCAATTTTCGAGAAGTGAAAGCACAAGGTTGTAGTTTACCATCAGCATTGTTTTGGAGTAAAACGGCTCGACTGTTACATCACTGGCATCCGCTTGTATCACAAAAGGAACATCCATGTCTGGGTGTTTTAAAATAGGTTCAGCGGCAAACAGTCGTTTCAATTTTTCAAACGCTGCTTGACATTCCATTGTCCATTCGAGAGGTAATGATGGTTTGGGTTTTGTATCTCCTTTAGTTTTTAAGAGGTTGGTGATTGGCAAAGCAATTTGAGCAAAGGAGGGGATGAATTGACGATAAAAATTCGCAAATCCCAAAAAACTTTGCAGCTGTTTGCGTGTGCGTGGGGGGGGGCCCATTCCAAGACAGCTTTCACTTTCTCTGGGTCCATTTCTAATCCATCCGCCGAAATGCGGTACCCTAAGTAGTCTATTTTTGTTTGATGGAAATCACATTTGGATAGCTTGCAATACAGTTCTGCAGATAATAACTTTTTGAGAACAGCTCTTACTAGTTTAATATGTTCTTCCATTGTTTCTGTATAGATAAGTATGTCGTCAAGGTAGACAAGAACCCCTTTAAACAAATGCTGATGGAGTATTTCATTTATCAGTTGCATGAAAACTGCGGGCGCCCCCTGCAGTCCAAAGGGCAGTACTCGAAACTGGAAACATCCTAGCGGACAGTTGAAAGCGGTTTTCCATTCATCTCCCTCCTTTATACGAACTCTGTAGTAAGCCTCTCGTAGGTCCAATTTGGTGAAGAACTTACCTTTCGCTAGATGTGCTAACATATCTTTCATGAGCGGCATGGGGTATACGTTTTCGGCGCACACTGCGTTAAGGTTTCTATAGTCAACTATAAGACGAAAGGAGCCATCTTTCTTTTCTCGGAACATCACTGGCACAGCCACACGAGGCTTAGCCGGTTTGATAAACCCCCGCTCTAAGTTTTTGTCTATGAATTTACGTAGCTCCCCCAATTCCTTTTGGGTCATGGGGTAAGCTTTTGGTTTTGGAAGCTTTACCCCTGGAAATATGTCTATAGCACAGTCAATAGGCCTATGGGGAGGTAGAACATCTGATGCTTTCTCACTAAAGACTTCTCGCAAGTCCCAGTATTCCTTAGGAATCCTGTCCTCCCCGTCTATCCATTCGATCATTGCCCCCATCGTATCTTGGAACATGGCCACGGTAGATCCCTCCTTGGTTTCTCTTTTCTCCCCCTTTAGTGTCCTAGAGCAGAAACGTAAGACTCCCGTCTTCCAGTTAATATGGGGGTTCCACTTCCACAGCCATGACAACCCTAGCAACAGGGGTTGGTCCATCCCTGGGGCTACTATGAAGTTTAGGATCTCACGATGGTCTCCCATTATCATTTCTATGGGTTCTGTTATGAAATGGGCGGGTCCTCCCCCTGCCACAGAGCCATCCAACTGGGCAAACGCTATGGGCCTACTTAGGGTTCTCAGTTTTAGTTCCATTTTCTCTACTAGTTCGGGACTGATCATGCATCTAGTACATCCAGAATCTAATAGTACTAACATTTCCCCCTTATTACCCGAAGAGGGTACATGCAGTTTGACTGGAATGTCCAAGGGACCCCGTGTCCAACTCACCAGAAGGTCTTCATCGGACTCTGACGTGGTTTTGCTGTCATCAGTTTCGGTCGACGCTTTGCAATCCTCCCTGATGGGCGTGCCCTTCTTGGCGACGCCCTCTCCCACTTTTGCCGGCTTTCGCGCCTTAGCAGCTGGTTTCACTGGTTCCTTTTCACCACCAGAGGTCGTCCTTGGCACCAGCTTCACCCGACAGTCGGCTGCTCGGTGGCCTTCTTTCCCACATCTGTAGCACGCAGTCGAACGTTGTCTCCCTCCCTCCGGTCTAGGAGCGTCCCTAGAAGGGCCTCCAGGAGAATGGGCAGGGTACAGTCTTCCAGTGCGCTGTCTTCTGCCACGGTCTTTCACTAGTTCGATTTCCATCTCCGCTGCCAGCGTGGTTGGAGAGGCTCGTGCCCGGCACAGTTCATAGAGATCTCCATTCAGACCATCTTTGTAAATGTCGACCAGGGTCACCTCTGACCATCCTCTCATCAGGGGAACTAGATCACTGAACTCCTGGTTGTAATCAGCCACTGGCCTTCTCCCTTGCCTGATGGTTTTCATCCAGCCTTTGGCCTTCTGCTCTGCTAGGGGGTCCTCAAACCTCCTCCTCAGTGCAGTAATAAAATGCTCGTAGTTTTGCAGTAAGGGGGAGTGGTTGGTATATAGTGACACAAACCATGCAGCTTCTCTTCCGGTCAAGTTGTGGGTCATAGCTCTAACTTGTGCCGCCTGTGACCAATAATCTTCCCCCCAGTCTATCATGTGATCATTCACTATCGCCAGGAACAGTTCTAACTCCTTGGCATTCCCATCAAATTTCTCTGATATAGGGGGGATTTTTGGCTTTTTCCTTCCCCTGCACAGCCTTGCTTGGTCAGCAGGTGGCGTGCGACCCCCATCCAATTCAGCTGCCTCTGGGAAGAGGGTTTCCGGCTCTGGGCCTTCAGAAATCTCTCCGCCCTGGGAATCTCCTCCAGCTGGCCCCTTTGTATTATCTTCCTCCTCTTCTCCCTCCCACCTGGAGGACTGAATAGGGGATTCATACCTTTGGAAAGCTGCTTGCCTTACTTTCACTTCACGGAAAAGACGCAATGCCTCCTCCAGCTGGAGCTTGTCCCTTATCTCTTGTTCTTCTTTCCAATCTGAAAGTCTTTCCTTCCCTTTTTTTTTCTTTTAGTCACTCCAGACGGAAGCTCTTCAGTGTTTGGTTTCCACCCTTTCTCTTCCAGTTTTAATTGCTCTATCCACCGAGCTCTGCAATCTTCCAGCTCAGGGTTAACAGTGTCAGCAGAAAATCTTCCGGACGCCTCCCTCGGCTCAGCGGATGGCTGGCCTTCCATTAAATTTTTCCTGTCGACCCCCTCGGTATTTTGGTTAAAATCCTGGTTGGTCGACATGCTGTGAGATTCAACTTACTGTCAGGCTGCCTCTGATTATAACTATGAAAGAATACACCTTGACTTCATTTGCAAATAAAGAATAGTACTTTTACTAATTACAATCTGGATAGCAGCAGTGCTAAGTTGAATCTGAGACAAAATATGGCTAACATTTCATATCCCCCCATTTGTCCCTCCTCCCTCAGGAGGTCAGGCTGGTCTGGTCCAATGCCAGCTCCTTCTCGGCCCCCCGTGGTAATCTTCCTCCGCCGGTCTCTAGCTGTCAATCATCTCAGGAATGCAGTATCTGTTGGAAAAGCCCGTGCTCTTAACATTCAGCCGTTAATCACCCCTCCCCCACTGTTATGTCAGCCGACACTCTTAAAGGGCCCCTTTCCCTTACCCTGTATGGGGCAATGATACATCTTATATCCTTAACTATTTTACATTACAGAAAGAAGCATTTTACATTCTAACTACTGAATATAAATTGTACAAAAATTATGCGAAGATTGGAGTGGAGGCTAACAGCTGGTTTCTTAGCTCCTTTTCCACCACCAGGGATTGCCTTGGATGCCGGCTTGGCTGCACAATGTCGGCAGCACAATGACCCTCTTTACCACATCTGAAGCACGCCGTGGACCTTGGCTTCGAGCTGGCAGGTCCTCCAATACCTTTCGGAGCTCTTTTGTAGGGCAGGGAAGGGGCTTTGCTCCAGGTGTGACCACCCCCGGATATGATCTCTGGCCAGGTCTATCTCCATATCCACAGCCAGCACATACCAGCCCTGCAGGTCGTGCGGGGCCCCACACGACTAGCTGTTCTTATAAACATCTTCATTGAGGCAATCCTTGTAGTTTTCCAGCAGAGCAACCTCTGACCAACCTCTCATGTAAGGCACTAGCTTGCGAAATTCTTGGGTGTATTCGGCTACCGACCTCCTCCCCTGTTGGATGGACTTCATCCAGATTCCAGCCCTTCGTTCAGCCAGGGGATCCTCAAACTGTGCTCTGAAGGCTGCCATAAAGTGGTCATAATTACATAACAGTGGGGAATCTTCATTGTGAAGGGTTACCATCCAATCTGAAGACACCCCTTCGAAAGCTCGGGTCACACATCTCACATGGGCCGCATCGGAAAGAAAATCCTCTCCCCAGTCTTGCATGTGGTTCCATACTTGAGCTAGGAAACATCCAAGCCCTTTGGGTTCCCCACTATATTTTCCCGGTATGGGGGGGGAATTTTGGGCTTTTTCTGCCTTTGTGGCAATGCCTGCCCAGCAGAGGGAGCCTGGCCTACAGTGTATGCTAGGATCCCCGGGGTCTGGGCTGTATCTTTCCAGCCTCCAGCAGCTCCTTCAGTACAGGCAGCCACTTCAGCACCCCCCTGGTCATGCTCATCTCCTCCCCTTCCAGAGAAACCCTGAGCAGGCAATTCATACCTTTCATGAGCTCTTCGACTCTCAGAGGCTTCTCTCAATAGCTGCACTGCTTGTGCAATTAGGAGTTCTTCTTTTTGTTCTTCCTGCCAAGCAAGGCCCTGTCCCCTACATCTGGTCATTGTCACTCCAGGAAGGGCCTCTCCCGGCTCGGGCAGCCTCCCTACACCCACCAACCACCTAGGCTTCTCCAGTTTCTCTTCAAGCTGTAATTTTGTCAGCCACTCTGATGCATCCCAGCCAGCCTGTGTTTGAGTGAGAGACAAACCCGCAGCACCCATTTCTTCCTGGTCGTTTCCTGGATCAGACATCCTTTTCTCAGCCCCCACGGTGTGGTTCCCGGATGGCTGATGATGGTGTGGGGAGCTTGCTTAAGTGGGATGGTGATGGTGTGGAGAGCTTGCTCCTTTTGAAAGGAGGTGTGCCTCCTTTCAAAATTTAAGAAAGAAAAACACTAACACCATTGTTTGTAGAGAAAGGTACTTTTACTGAGTATAAACTGAATGCATCACAAGGAAAGCAAGCTCTGAGACAATAGGTGTGGTTTACACATAAACATTCTCACATTAATCTTTCCTCCCCCCATAGTTCAGGCAGTCTTGTCCAATCCACCTTCTCAGGTGCCATGCGAGGAGCATCTTCAGATGGCTTCATCTCTCTGGTATGCATGGACCATTGGCTGTGAGTGTTATCAGCCCACCTTCTAGCCCCATGCACTATAAGTTTCATTTCTGAATATAGGTTTCATTTCTCACCATCCGACCTCTCCTTTCTGCCCCACCCTCCATTTTATGACAGCCGAAGCAGCTAGACCTTATCAGGGATATATTACGTACTACAACTGAACAGCATAGAAAAGATAGCAATAAAACAATTAACTGGTAGTAATAAAACAATGCAGAGGCTGACAGGGACAAAACACACTTAACAAATGTCTCACTTAGTAACATAACTTTTGGGGTAAATTGTGGTTGTAAGTTGAGGACTACCTGTCCTGGAAATGAGGTCTGAGTAAAATTGAATAAAAAAGAACACAGCTTTTTATTAAAGTAACAAAGATCAACAAAGATGATTAGAGGCCTGGAGGCTAAAATATGAAGGAATTGCAGGAATATTGCAGGAATTGGGTATGGCTAGTTCAGGTGTTGACAACTTGCGGCTCTGGAGCTGTACGTGGCTTTTTCGTCCCCCTGCTGTGGCTCCCTGTCGGCTGAACCCACCACTGGTTGGCCCCACCCATCACCTTCCCCTCCCAGTCACTCCTTGCCTGGCCTGAAAAGGTAAGGGCGACAGCAGGGGATGGAGACTCACTCCATATTCCAGACGGGAGCAAAGTGCCCCTGTACCTCATCTCACAGACGCTTCTTCCAGCCCTTGTTGGTGCTGGGCACACTTCATTGCTCAGGAGATGTGCAACTTGCTCTTCCCATTTATCTGGGAACCTGAAATGACTCTTGATTTAAATCATATGGTAAAATGCACCCGAAGAAGAAAGAACAACATCAGCAAAAACAAAACAAACCCTCGCCTGTTTTTGGAAATGGTTCAAGAGGGAACATACAGACACACACACACACAGAGACAGAGAGAGATACCTGTTTCCCACAGAATACACAGGAAGCCACAAAACCTGGCTAGATGTGGCTGGGGGGGTGTCATATGACTAGGTGGGAATGAGTGATGTTGAGTTGGCCACGGGTTCAAATGACTCTGAGTGTTTAAGGTTGCAGACCCCTGGGCTAGTTTAATGAAAAGAAGGACTAAGGGTTACATGATAGCAATGTTCCAATATTTGAGGGACTGCCACAAAGAAGAGGGGGTCAACCTATACTCCAAAGCATGTGAAGGCAAGCAAATAATGTGTCAGCTTGCCTCCAATCAATGTTTAAGAAAATAAAGACCACCATTTTGAAGAGATTGGTACTTTTTACTAAACATGTCAGATTGCAAACAAAGCTAAGCCAGAACTGAAAGTATACTATAAACACAGACATCATATCCTCTCCTGACCCATCCTCCCACCAGAGTTCAAACAGTTATAATCCAATGTCTTCTTTCTCCTTGGCCATGTGTAGTTTCACTTCCGATATTCTCCCTCTGTCAATCTTCTGGATGGAATGCGAAGCAGGCAACTCCCGTTACATTCACGTGCCAAATCAGTTCAAACATCTGTTTGAAAGACTATCTTCACCCCACACCTGCAATGTCAGCTGAACGCCGGCAACAGTACAAACTTCCTCCCTCCTCCATAAATCATGTAAGACATTCAGTAAGAAGAAAACCTTTAACGAAGTAATAAATCAGTAAAACAGTCTAGTAAGTGAAATACACTTAAAATAAAGCAGAGGCTGACATACTGACTGGAAACTAATCCAACCTAGAACGAAGGAGAAATATCTTGACAGTGAGAACAACCAATTAGTGGAACAGCTTAACTTCAGAAGTTGTAGGTGCTCCATCATTGGAGAGTTAAGAATATACTGGACAACCACTTGTGACAAATGGTATAGGGTTGGACTAGAAGACCTCCAAGGTCCCTTCCAAGTCTGTTATTCTCTTATTTAGTTATTCTCGAACAATTATTTTCCATGATTTTAAAATTGTAGTTCTTTTGATGGATTGTATTTACCTTTTTTGCTGCCACAATATATTTAAGTCATAATTTAACCAGGTATACTTTCCCTTAATATATATTTATTTTTATTTCTTTTTCTAACTAAAGAATTTTGCACTTAGCTCTGTTCCTGTCAGGTCCTATTGATCTCTATCAGGACCTTGCCATTCTGGAGGGAGAGGGGAGGATTCAGGCTATACTTGCATGGATTTTTCTTTGTTCTTGTTCTCTGCTTTGACTTGCCTTTGGGATGTTGGGAGGGGGGAAGAATGTGCCTTGGGCTATCTGTTTTGTCTCACCACTGGAGGAGCGAGATTTTTTTTATTAAAGTTTTTTGTTTTTTAACAAACACAAACAAACAAACAATGCATTTTTTCTGAACAGAGTATTGGCCGAGTCACAAATTTGTACAGCTTTTAGTTATCTCCCAACACAACTTATATATTTCACTTTTTGCCATAATATTCCCTCTCTCTAATTTTTATTTTCTTTTTCTTATTTCTGTTATATAACTAATTTTACCATTCGCCCTAATCTCTAATCATTATTTTTCTCTTTCTTCCCCGTCCTCTCGTTGCTTCCTCCAAGTTAAAACCTTTTAGTTTCAAATCAATCATTTTTCTAATATTTGACCCTAAGTCAAATATCATCCTATTCAAATATTTTCCCATTATTCCCTTTTCACAACATAATATAGTTTCAAGCATTTTCCCTAAATTCCATTACTCCAATCACAAAAATTATTATTCATACAATTTTACATATACAATTTATCCAAATACTACAATCAAATACCTTACTACAATTCACTTAATTATATAACATTAAAATCATTCATTTCTATTTCTCAATTCCCATTATTTGTTTAAGTAAACCCAATTTTCCATTGCTTTTTAAACTAAGTTAATCTTCACAATATAATATAATTTCAAATGTTTTAGCTTAGTTCCATATTTGCAATTAAAGCAGGTGTGAAATCCAAATTTTTTTACTACTGGTTCTGTGGCGCGGCTTGGGCGTGGTGTGGCTTGGTGGCTGTGGCTTGGTAGGCGTGGCTTGGTGGGCGTGGCAGGGGAAGGATACTGCAAAATCCCCATTCCCTCTCCACTTATGGGAGAAGGATATTGCAAAATCTTCATTCCCACCCTGCTCTGGGGCCAGCCAGATGTGGCATTTGCCGGTTCTCCGAACTACTCAAAATTTCCACTACCGGTTCTCCAGAACCTGTCAGAACCTGCTGGATTTCACCCCTGAATTAAAGACATTTCAAATATTACAATCTCGAATATTGCTTTTACTACAATTCATTTATACATAGATCTTACTTCAGTTCTTTTATAATTCTAAGTAATTTTCCTGTTCCAGTCACAAATATTAATGTTCATACAATTTTACACATATAACATTTCTATTTCTCATTTCCCATTGTTTTGTTTTTTTAAATAAACCCAATTTTCCATTGCTTTTAAAAAATATATATTTTTTATAGTAAGCCATAGTCAAAAACTAAGTTAATTTTCATAATACAATTTCAAATGCTTTAGGTGAATTCTATAATTACCATTAAAAACATTCTATAATTTCAGATGCTTTAGCTAAATTCCATTATTACCATTAAAAACATTCAAAGTATTAAAATCTCATATATTGAACTTACTAAAATTCAATTATACTTATAAATCTTATTTCAATTCAGTTATAATTCTAAATCATGTTTTCCTTTTCATCAGCTACTGTTTCCCTTTTCATCAGCTACTCCTAACTTTTATCCCATTTACTTATTTTCTTATTTTCTCTCTCTCTTTTTTCTTCTTCTTCATTTTAAAATCCTTTACTCTCCTGATTTGCACTGTATTTCAATCTGCTCTCCTCCTTCCCCTTTCCATCTTTCTTATTTTCCTACTGTTAATCCCAGTGTAATCATTTGAGTTTTTTATATTTTTTCTCTCCCCTCTCCTTTCTCTCCTTGTTTCTTTCCACTCTCTCTATTTTTCTCATTGTTAATCCCAATGTAAACTTTAAAGTTCACCTTTGTTCCTAATCTTTATTTATTTTTATTTATTTAATTTTGTCATAACAATATACACAAGCATCACACAAAAAGATTATATAATATGTAAACATGTATATGATGAGAAACAAAGAAGTATAAGCATATATATATATATATATATATATATATATATATATATATATATATATATATATATATATATATATATATATATATATATATATATATATATATATATATATATATATATATATATATATAGGAAAAGAAACAATAGGACAGGAATGGTAGGCACGTTTGTGCTCTTGTGCACAACCCTTAAAGTCCTCTTAGGAATGGGGTAAGGTCAACAGTGGATAGATTTTAGTTAAAGCTTTTGGGGTTATGAGAAGAGACCACGGAGTCGGGTAATGCATTCCAAGCACAGACAATTCTGTTACAGAAATCCTATTTTCTGCAATCCAAATTGGAGCGGTTGACATTTTAGTGACATTTTGACATCTTATTGTCAGCATTCCAGAAAACCCCCCCAACTCCAAGTAAAAACTCCGAAGCAAGCATCTTTCAAAATTCTATTTATTAAGATAGATAAACTGGCACATTCAGGAAACCCAAATCTGAGAGGTCCGGGGTTTCCCTCAGTAAATCAAAAAACCTCAAACCATCCCCTGATTCTGCAGTCGATCACATGCTCCAATCACCAACCGTCCCATCTTGAGACAGCACTCCAACCACTCCTTCTCCAGATGCAGGATCGGCCTGACCTTGACCGACAGGAAGAATGCTATTATGTCTAAAGACAATCCCTCTACTAAATGCCCCCTCCTACTTTCCCACACACGAGAACATGGCAGCATGGAAGTTTCCAGCCTAATATGGCTTCCAAAGCTGACATTTATCCCTTTTCTCCCAGATCTCCTCTTTTTTTCATTGTTATTCCCCACATAATCATTTGATATTTCATAGTCAATTTCTTTGTCTTTATCTTCAATACCACTCTCTTGCTTCTCATTCATAGTTTCTTTATCCTCTTGGGTGTGTTCCAACATAGTTTCTAGTTCATCAGATTTGGGTTTTCCATGCAGCATTATAATCATTTAATTTGTTTCCTTTTTTAATGATATACACATCATTTTAATCATTTCAATTAGTTTCTGTGCAATTTTGTATTTTCTGGGTTGTCGTGATTCCAATTTTAAGTTTTATTATAATCCACCTTCTTTAGTTGTCAAGATCAAACAGCTTGCAAGCAAACAAATCCTCCTCAAAACTTCCCACCGCTCTTATCACTTTGAAAAGCTTTTTTTCCAAAATACAAGTGAAATGTTGTAATTATTTTTCCACCTGTAGGCATCTCTCTCCAATCCACAATTCCAATCAACCAAGAAAATATTCGTTTTATTTATTAAATCCACATTACTGATATTTGCCAATTTATCTTTTTCTTCTTAATTCTGTACTCCCCAAAGTTCAATTTAAAATCCAGTTCCAAGTCCAGTTTAAAAAAGAATAGAAAAAGCTTCTATTACAGGGCTTTAATTTTATATTTTCCTTTATTCTTCCTTCAATGGTCAAAAAAGAATTTTAAAGTTTTTTTCAATCCTCTCCACATCTATTATGGGTTTTTTCTTCTAATATTTTAATTATCTTCACATATAATTCAAAAGTCAAATTCCTTTTCGGGCTGAAACTTTAGATTTCCGTTTTGTTCTTCTTTCTTCATTCTCATTCCCCGATGCCCATTAGCCACTGATTCCTCACAGGGGTATCTTTTAACACTTTAAAAATATTTTTTTTAACCTGTGAGCTGGCAATCACTCACCCGGCATCAGTACTCCATCCAAATCACTGCTCCTGCTCAAAAACTTGATCCAGTTGCCCAACTTTATGGCTGCCGCAATGGCCGCCACCTCTGTCGCTGAGTCGAAGAGTTTCCTCCGACCTCCGAGGAACTTGCCGGTTCCTCTTGGTCGGCCAAGGTGACTCTTCCTCTTTTTTGTCCCTACAGGACAGATCTGGTCCGAAGACCCCTCGACAGCGGTTTGTCAGTCCGGGATCTCGCAAGGCTTATCAGAGCTCGCTATTCCCCGACTGTCTCACTGCAACGCTTCCGGTTGAATCTGGAGGAGTGAGATTGTGGTGCCTGGTAACTGCCTGTTATCATCTTCTCCACCCGAAGTTCACACAACATCTTCACACCTTGGGATTGGCTCAAAGATGAACTGGACATTGGGAGGGCCCTGAAAGGAGCGGTTTAACCTAACGCTCCAGCATGTGAAATTCAGATTCTGCCTATACTTTCTCCGCTATCATTGTCTTCCAATAAAACCTCCTTTTGAAATGCCGTTCATTTCAAGAGTTCTGCTTTCTTGAGAAGGCTGGCAAGGCAGGACCTTACATTAGGCATAATCTGCAAAGTGGTCATCCCAGAGAGGCTCCAGCTCTACTGTGGGGACTGTGTAGAGAATGTCCAACCAGAGGAGTGATTATGAGGAACCCTAATGCGGGGAACCCCCACCGAGGCTTAACCCTGTGAAAGTCCCAGAGTGTGTACAAAGGACGGAATCATCCTGGGTGATTCCACAAAGCCAAGATGGTCCATCGGCGTACAGAAGAAGGAAGACTGGGACAGGAGAACCGAGGAGTCACCTTCATCCGGGGCAGCCAGCAGCAGAGATGGAACTGCAAGGTGGAACTGCGAGCTGGAAACCCTTTATAACAACTACGAGATGGAGGAAGTGTCAGACTGATCTGAGCAACTCATGAAGTAGGCGATGCACTGCATGAAGGAGGCCCTCCAAAGCATGAGACTCCGAAAAGCCAGGGCATGCACTGCTAGAGATGAGAGCCATCCGCAGGATCCATTGCCACCTCAGCAAACCTACTTTAGGGAGACCGGGATAGAGTGCAAGTTCCTTGTGCTGGTTGGAGGGGACCCCTACAGCTGGAATGGAAGACACCCCTTCAGGGATAAAATTCATTAGATTCCCAACAACAGGTTCTTCCTGGTGCATGTGCATACATACATACATGCAGGAATATGGGAGGGAACTCCCAACTGATGGGCTAGGATCAGTGTCATCACTCTGGCCCTGGAGGGGGGCTGAAACACACTGGATGGTGACCCTCCACAACACAGACACCTCTGAGGTCTGAAATTTTGACCGCTTCATCACCTGAGGTGCATATTCGAGGACCCCCTGCTACTGAAAAGCCATCAAAACTGTCAAGCAAGGCCACCAACTCGTAGCTGAGTACACAGAAGAGTTTTGAGACCTGGCCTGCCATGTGGACTGGCCAGAAGGAATACTGGTGAGTGTTTCAAGGATGGGCTCATCACTGAGCTTGCATTGCCAGAGGAGCCCCAGCTCGTCTACGCAACTGGTACATCTTGGCAGAAGAAGCAGAACTTGACCAAGCCCAAAACCAGTACCACTCAAGCAGAACCTGGAAGAGGTCACTACCCAAGAGGAAGAGAGGTTGCCAAGCCCCAGTCTGCTCTACCGTGCTCAACAGCCTGCTTCAAGTGTGGGAAGGAACCACATGGTGGAATGCCGCATAAAGACCCCAACTAGAAAGGGAGACCAGCAAATCGGAGGGAAGCCAGCAAAACCCTCTCAGTGCTCCAGGGAAACTGCTCTGAAGAGCTGCAAGTTCATGGAGTTCTGGTCCTCCCCCCAATCACAGACCTGGAATTCTGACCCCACAATAAGAAGGGCTGAGCCCATTGGACATCGACTACAATGATGACCCCTTGGTAAGGAGGATGATTGAGGCCATCACTGTGCCCGTAGAACTGCTAATCCCAAGTATGGGGCAGAAGGTGGTGCTGACGGCCCTACTAGACTCGGGATGCACCCGGTGCCTAATAAGTCCAACCCTAGTGGGAAAACTGGGGACCCGCCTAAGACAGTTTAAAAAAATCCCATAGCATTTTGCCAGCTTAATGGGTCCACCGTGGGAGTAGTCCTGGCCACTCCAAGACTATTGCTTTCATTGTGGTTCTGGATATGGAATGGCCCCTGGTCCTTGGATCATGGCTAAAAAAATGGAATCTGCAGGTGGACTGAATGAAGGTGTTCTGTCCCCCTCCGCACCTCACATAGAAGAATGCAGGAGTGAGCATCTAACAGTCATTTATTCTACAACCGACCTGAATTTCCTTTGTGGATAAAAGACTTGGCAGCTACAGTTCAAATGCCTGCCAAGTTCCTTATCTCTGTCAGAGACAGGAGTCCACTTGTCTGTAGGCTGTTGCCAGGGCAGCCAAGAGTTCCCAGAATAATTCCTTCACACAGTCCAGGCCTTAACTCAAAAACAACCGATCCGAAGTTCATGCTTTGTAGTTTTTGTCCGTCATAGGGGCTACAGAGCAACTCCACCCGCTTTTATCCCCTGTGGGGTATGGCTCAGTAACTCAGCACTTTCTGGGCCTGCCACACTTCTTCCTTTGCTGCACACACTTCTCCTTCCAACGCTGCCTGGGATCAATCCAGGATTGATCCTCCTCACCCTCTGTTGGTGGGGGCTCCGACACATCTTCTTCCTGGCCTTCAGCTGACACCTGAGGCATTGCTAGAAAGGAGGGACCTGGAGAGGAAGGCCTTGTCGGCTCCTCCCCCTCACTCTCAGAGTCATCCTCCTCCATGAGGACAAGCTCGGGAGCCAGAGTCACAACAGAAGGGGACTGTAATGTTCCCAAGGGAAACCCCAGGAGAAAGGCATTGTGAGGAAAACCTTGGCCGCCACCCAAAACAAGCTGCTTCAGGGCATTCCCTAGCAGTGGTATTTAGTAAGGTGGATTTGGATGAAATTCCCCCTCAATGACTACTGACTGTGCAATTGAGATCCTCCCGGGAGCTAAGCTACCAAAGCCGAAACTTTACTTCATGACACCCTGGGAGCTAGATGAGCTGCACAATTTCATAAACAAAAACTTAGAGCATGGCTTCATCCAGCCTGCCAGACCCAAAGTAGCTGCCCTGGTATTGTTCCTGGAAAAGAAAGATGGCTCACTTCGTTTATGCATTGATTATAGAGGTCTAAATGCAGTGTGCATGGAAAATGTATACCCCCACCCCTCATGAAGGACATGCTGGCCCACCTTTCAAAGGCAAGATTTTTTCTAAGCTGGACTTGTGGGAAGCCTATTACCAAGTCAGGATTTGGGAGGGAGATGAGTGGAAGACAGCTTTTAACTGCCCACTGGGCACTGGGCAGTTCTCCTTTTGGGGCTCCAAGGGGCCCCTGCAGTGAGGTGCTCCAAGGGGCCCCTGCAGTGCTCCAAGGGGTCCCTGCAGTGTTCATGCAGCTGATAAATGAGGTGCTGCATGAAGACCTATATAAGGGTGTTTTGGTGTAGCTTGATGACATTATGATATATACCGAAACAAAAGCTGAGCACATAAAGCTGGTACGGACAGTCCTGAAAAAACTCTGGGCCGCCAAACTGTATGCTAAGCTCTCAAAATGCAAATTCCACAAAGACAAAATAGGCTACTTGGAATACCAAATCTTGCAGCAGGGGAAAAAGTAGGAACGGTGTTAGAATGGCAATCCCTGTGCACCCAAAAACAGCTACAAAGCTTCCTAGGGTTCACAAATTTCTATAGTCAATTCATCCCATCATTCACCCAAATAGACCTCCCTATTACTAACTTGCTGAGAACCAAGGGAGTAGATAAGTGTAAACCCAGCCAACCACTAAAGTGGAACATGACATGCCAAGCAGCATTTGAGAAGCTAAAAATACTCTTCTCAGCTGAGCCAGTGTTGAAACACCCAGACCCCCCCAAACCCCTTTGTGAGTCAGGCTGACGCTAGTGATATGGCAGTGGGGGCTGCGCTGCTTCAGGAAAACAAGGGGGGTCAACTACAGCCCTGTGCATACACATTGAAAAAACTAACTGAAACTAAGCAGCATTGGGCAATATGGGAGAAAGAAGCATTTGCAGTCATATGGGCTCTCCTCACTTGGCGACACTTCACGGAAGGGAATAAAATCTCTTTCCAGGTATGGAGCAACTACAAGAATCTGAAAGCCCTAAAGGCCCCAAGGAAAATGTCCCCCAAGCAAGTACATTGGGCCCAGTACTTCCAGTGATTTAACTTCACCTTGCACTATTTGCTGGGGGGTGGGGGAAGGGGGAACTTCTTGGCAGACACTTTGTCCAGACTGCCCCAATATAACAGTGTGAAGACAGAAGTAGCTAAACCCATGCTCCCCGCATCACAATTAGCAGCATGGGTCACTACAAGATCGCAAGCAAAAGGGGAACCCCCCTGCAGACAATGACATCACTGTAGCCCTTAAACAAGCCCTAGAGAAGGACAAGTGGTTCCTTAACCACAAAAATACTTGCTCCATGCAAGACGGACTACCACGGATGGGAGGCAAACTATATCCCAGCTAGCGAATGACTAAAAACCATACAAGCCTGCCATGTCTCCAAATTTTACAAATTTAGCGTTTTTAAAAACACTGCACCTCCTGAAATGACAATTTTGGTGGCCATCCCTTAAAAAGGGCATTGAAAGTTATGTTGCCAGCTGCCACACCTGCTCAGTGGCAAAGTGTAAGCAGAGAAAAATTCCTGATCTCTTGCAGCTGGTAGCTGATCCTTCAGCACCCTGGAGAGAGATTTCTATGGATTGTATCGTAGAACTCCCAGAGAGTTCCAAAAACACAGTAATTTGGGTAGTGATGGACCTTTTTTCAAAACAGGTTCAGTTTGTCCCATGCCAGAAAATCCATCACCCCATTTGTTTGGTGACTAGAATTGAGGTCCTGGTTGCTTCCCAAAAGGTCCCAAAAACTTTCCAGGATTTGGAGGTGAACTGGACCCCCCAATTTGATATAATTTGGCGTGAAGTGCCATGTAAGTGGTATATATGAAGTAAGAATAGCTTTGCTAGAGTTTTGGCCATTGGGATTTTCTGGCATGGGACAAACTGAACCTACCAACAGGACGACTGGACTGACCTGTTGCCATTTGCGAAGGTAGCGTACAACAATTCAGTGCACACCAGCAAGGGTTTTACCACATTCCAAGTAGCCACAGGCCAAGAATTTAACCTGATGCCTGAACTACCCACTACTGAACCAAAATCCCCTCCCTAAAGGAGTGGATCAATCTGCTAAAGACCACTTGGGCCATGGTCTGCAAATCCCTAGACGAAGCGAAAGCAGCCTATAAGCCTCAAGCAAACAGAAAGTGGAGCACTTAAAGTTGGGGATCTGCACCCAATCTTCTGTTGCAGCTTCTTAAAACCCAAATTGACCTTAGTCTTATGACCTACCCACCCCCTTACCACAACCCATTATGGTAGAGGACAAACACTTTGAGATTAAACAGATTCTTGATACAAGATGGCACCATGGGTCCACCCAGTATTTAGTGGCCAGGAAAGACCTCCCCACATCTCAAAATGAGTGGGTTCACAAAAAACAAAGAGCTGCTAGATTAATCAAGCACTTCCACCAACTCTACCCTGACAAACATAACTAATTGTTCTTATTATTGTCTTCCCCTTTATTATTTCCTTTGCTTAGAGGTGGATGTCTCCTTTTCTTAGGGGAGCAGCATGTCAACTCACATTGATCTCTATTAGGACCTTGCCATTCTGGAGGGAGGTGGAGGATTCGGGCTACGCTTGCATGAGATTATCCTTTGTTCTTGTTCTATGCTTTGATGTACCTTTGGGATGTTGGGAGGGAGGAAAGAATGCATCGTGGCGGGATGGTGGTTCCCGGTGCTCCAGAGAAAACGCTGATATCCCAGCCATTTGGGGGTCCTTTATGGGCCATAGCTGTCTTTAGAGACAGCAAAGAAGGGAGACACAGATCGGCGCGAACAGGGAAGTTGCGAATTCCTTGGATTCCTTAGCCTCCGACTCAATGGCATGGGAAGAAAGCCATTAGGAGCTGTCAAAAGCTGGGGCGGCCATACAAAGAGACTTGAGCAGGAGAGGTGATTGAATGGAGTATTGTTATTGTGTGAGTGATTGGCCAACTCACAGGTAAGAAGAAAATTTATCAAAGCTAAAAAGGAGTTTTCAACTTGAAATTAGCAGCTAATTGGCACGGAGAAATATAAAGCAAAGAAAACAAAAAGCAAAATGGAACTTTATAATTAAAGCCCCAAAAAGAAAACTTTTCATCTGGATCTAAAACCGGCTTTGGAAGAAATTAAAAATAATAAAAGGAAAAGAAAATTGAAGGAAAACATTGTTTGCTAACAAAAGGATTGAGACAGGAAGTAATTAACTTTGTGGATTAACAAGTGACTTTTTGTTGCTGAGGAATTTGTGAATTGGAGAGAGACATCTGCTGGAGGAAAGAAAGTATCATATCATTTAGACCAACGTGGTAAAGTCAGAAGGAGGCTGTCAGGCTACCTCCGACGGTAAATAGGAAAGAATTCACCTTGACTCCATTTGGAATGAAAACAAGTACTTTTACTTTTACAGTCTGGATTGTAGCCAAGCAAAGCTGGAACTGAGACAAAATATGGCAAACATATCATATCCCCCCCAATTGTCCCTCCTCCTCCAGGAGGTCAGGCTGGTCTGGTCCAATGCCAACTCCTTCACGGCCCCTCGTGGTAATCTTCTTCCACAGGTCTCTGGATGTCAGTCAACTCAGGAATGCAGTTTCGGTTAGAAAAGCGCGCGCTGATAACACTCAATCATTAATCATCCCTCCTCCCTGTTATGTCAGCCGACACCTTAATAGGCTCCTTTCCTTCACCCTGGAGGGAGGTATGATACATCTCATTTCCTTAACAGTTTATAATACAGAAATAAACAGTTTACATTCTATCTACTGATATAATCATTCAAAAGCATATGAAGACTGGAGTGGAGGCTGACATTCGGCCCTCCTGCAACAAGGACGTCAGTCCTAGAAAGAAAAAAGAGAAGTTAGGGTTTATCAGGATATTTTTTATAGAATTGTGCTATCTTCTCCGAAGCACGAACATCTTCTTTGTTCACCCATTCAGCTTGGGATAACGGGAAGTGTTTCCAGGAAATAAGATATTGAATTTTATTTCTATGTTTTCTTGAATCTAAAATTTCTTTTATTTCAAAGTGTTGTTCTCCCTCTATGAGAATTGGTATAGGAGGGGGTGTATGGTTAGGACGGAAAGTAGACGTGTGTTCAGGTTTCAGCAAACTCACATGGAAAACGGGGTGGATTCTTCTAAGTGTTTTTGGTAATTGTAGTTGTACCGTCACGGGGTTGATGATTTTTACTATGGGGAAAGGTCTCACATATTTGGGTCCAAGTTTCTTAGATTTCTGAGTGGTTTGAAGGTATTTGGTGGAAAGATAAACCTTATCGCCCACTTGATATTTGTTCTCAGGGGACCTTTTTTTATCTGCTTGTTTTTTATGTGCACGGTGAGCGTCGTCGATCGCCTTGCGAGTCATTTTCCATGTGCTTTGTATTTGATCTATCCATTCTGACAAAGGGGGAACAGGAGTATCTTCCTTTGGGAGTTCGAGATAGGAACAAAATCTTGACCTGAAGCTATTTTAAAGGAGTAAATCCAGTGCTACTATGAATTGAGTTGTTGTAGGCAACTTCAGCAAAAGGCAAGAGATCTGCCCAATTGTCTTGTTGGTAGTTAACATAACATCGCAGATATTGTTCTAGTACAGAGTTTGAACGTTCACAGCTTCCATTAGTTTGAGGATGATGGGAAGAGCTTAATCCTTGGGCGGAACCAATGAGTCGCAAAAATTCTTTCCAAAACTGAGAAGTGAATTGAACTCCTCGATCTGAAATGATGCGATCAGGAACTCCGTGAAGTCTATAAATGTGCTGTACAAACAACTTTGCTAGAGTCTTTGAGGAGGGTATTTTCGAACATGGAATAAAATGGACTTGTTTGGAGAAAAGGTCAGTCACAACCCAAATAACAGTATTTCCTGAACTTTCAGGCAATTCCACTATGAAATCCATGGATATTTCTTTCCATGGGGTTCCTGGTCTGGCTACTGTTTGAAGTAGTCCAGGAGGTTTTCCCAGAGGTCTTTTGGATGATGCACAAATAGGGCAACTTGCTACATATGCTTGAATGTCTTTTTTAAGACTTGGCCACCAAAACTGTCTTTTAAGAAGATGCAAAGTTTTCACAAATCCAAAATGCCCTGCCATTTTGGCATCATGGCATCGTTGTAGGATGGTTTCTCTGAGTGATAGGGGAACATATAGTTTTGTTCCAATCCAAGCTAGTCCATCACGGAGTGTGCATTCATGGGAATGAGTTAAGTACCAGTCATCGGTGTTTAAAGCTTCTTTAAACGACTTGGTTAGTTCATCTGGGAGTGAGGGGTCAGCTTTGGAGTGGCTTCTAGTTATTGCTGGGGCTGCCAACTGTTGTACGGGAAGTATTGGTTGAACCACCTCGGAGCGAGTGCAATTGTATTGGGGTAAACGTGAGAGAGCATCTGCCAAGAAGTTTTTCCCCCCAGGAATATAATGTAAAGTAAAATTAAAGCGGTTAAAATATTGAGCCCAGCGGGCTTGTTTAGGTGAAAGTTTTCTAGGAGTCTTTAGAGCTTCTAGATTTTTGTGATCAGTCCAAACTTCAAAAGGATGATTTGAACCTTCTAAGAATTGTCTCCATGTCCGTAGAGCCCAATGAACTGCAAATGCTTCCTTTTCCCAAATAGCCCATCGCCTTTCAGTTTCAGTCAATTTTCGAGAAGTGAAAGCACAGGGTTGTAAATTACCATCAGCATTGTTTTGGAGCAGGACGGCTCCGACTGCTACATCACTTGCATCAGCTTGTATTACAAAAGGAACATCCATGTCAGGGTGCTTTAAAATAGGTTCGGCGGCAAAGAGTCGTTTTAATTTTTCAAATGCAGCTTGACATTCCATTGTCCATTTGAGAGGTAATGATGGCTTGGGTTTCGTGTCTCCTTTAGTTTTTAAGAGGTTAGTGATTGGTAAAGCAATTTGAGCAAAGGAGGGGATGAATTGACGATAGAAATTTGCGAATCCTAAAAAACTTTGGAGTTGCTTGCATGTGCGTGGGGGGGCCCATTCCAAGACAGCTTTCACTTTTTCTGGATCCATTTCTAACCCATCAGCCGAAATGCGATACCCTAAGTAGTCTATTTTGGTTTGATGGAAATCACATTTGGAAAGCTTGCAATATAGTTCTGCAGATAATAACTTTTTGAGTACAGCTCTTACTAGTTTAATATGTTCTTCCATTGTTTCTGTATAGATAAGTATGTCGTCAAGGTAGACAAGAACCCCTTTAAACAAATGCTGATGGAGTATTTCATTTATCAGTTGCATGAAAACTGCGGGCGCCCCCTGCAGTCCAAATGGCAGTACTCGAAACTGGAAACATCCTAGTGGACAGTTGAAAGCGGTTTTCCATTCATCCCCCTCTTTTATACGAACTCTGTAGTAGGCTTCTCGCAGGTCCAGTTTGGTGAAGAATTTTCCTTTCGCTAAATGTGCTAACATATCTTTCATGAGTGGCATGGGATATATGTTTTCAAGACACCGCGTTTAGGTTCCTATAGTCAACTATAAGACGAAAGGAGCCATCTTTCTTTCCCAGGAACATCACTGGCGCCGCCACACGAGGCCTAGCCGGTTGGATAAAGCCCCGCTCTAGGTTTTTGTCTATGAATTTACGTAGCTCTCCCAATTCCTTTTGGGTCATGGGATAAGCTTTTGGCTTTGGAAGCTTTACCCCCGGAAGGATGTCTATGGCACAGTCAATAGGCCTATGGGGAGGAAGTACGTCTGATGCTTTCTCACTAAAGACTTCTCGCAAGTCCCAGTATTCCTTGGGTATTCTTTCTTCCCCGTCTATACGTTCAATCATTGCCCCTAACTTATCCTGGTGCAAGGTCACGGTAGGTTCCTTCTTGGGTTTCCCCTTTTCCCCTTTTAAGGCTTTGGAACGGAAACGTAGGACTCCCGTTCTCCAGTTAATATGGGGGTTCCATTTCCGCAACCATGACAAGCCTAACAACAGGGGTTGGTCCATTCCTGGGGCTACTATGAAGTTCAGAATTTCGCGGTGGTCTCCTATTATCATTTCTATGGGTTCTGTTACGAAATGGGCGGGCCCTCCCCCTGCCACAGAGCCATCTAACTGGGCAAAAGCTATGGGCCTACTTAAGGTTCTCAACCTTAGTTCCATTTTTTCTACTAGTTCGGGACTGACCATACATCTAGTGCATCCAGAATCGAGTAGTGCTAGCAGTTCCCCCTTATTACCCGAAGAGGGTACATGTAGATTAACTGGAATGTCCAAGGGGCCCCGTGCCCAACTCACCAGAAGGTCTTCATCGGACTCTGACGTGGTTTTGCTGTCGTCAGTATCGGTCGACACTTCGCCATCCTCCTTGATGGGCGTGCCCTTCTTGGCAACGCCCTCCCCACTTTGCTGGTTTCCGCGCCTTAGCCGCTGGCTTCACTGGCTCCTTTTCACCACCAGAGGTCGCGCTTGGTATCAACTTAACTCTACAGTCGGCTGCTCGGTGGCCTTCTTTCCCACATCTGTAGCACGCAGACGAACGTGGTCTTCCTCCCTCCAATCTAGGGACGTCCCTATAGGTTCCTTCTGGGAAACGGCCAAGGGATGGCCCTCCAATGCGCTGTCTTCTGCCGCGGTCCTTCACTAACTCGATTTCCATCTCTGCTGCCAGGGTGTACCAGCCATACAGCGTAGTTGGAGAGGCTCGTGCTCGACACAGTTCATAGAGATCTCCATTCAGACCATCTTTGAAAATGTCTACAAGGGTCACCTCCGACCACCCTCTCATCAAGGGAACTAAATCACTGAACTCCTGGTTATACTCAGCCACCGGTCTCCTCCCTTGCCTGATGGTTTTCATCCGACCTTTGGCCTTTTGCTCTGCCAGGGGGTCCTCAAACCTCCTCCTCAGTGCAGTCATAAAATGCTCGTAGTTTTGCAGTAAGGGGGAGTGGTTTGTATGTAACGACACATACCACGCAGCTGCTCTTCCGGTCAAATTATGAGTCACAGCTCTCACTTGTGCTGCCTGTGACCAGTAATCTTCCCCCCAGTCTATCATGTGGTCATTCACTTTCGCCAGGAACAGACCCAACTCCTTCGCATTTCCATCAAATTTCTCTGATATGGGGAATTTTGGCTTTTTCCTTCCCCTGCGCGGCCTTGCTTGGTCAGCAGGTGGCGCCCGGCCCTCATCCAATTCACCTTCCTCTGGGGAGAGAGTTTCCAGCCCTGGGTCTTCAGAAATCTCACCACCCTGGAAATCACCTTTAGCTGGCCCCTTTGTATTCTCTTCCTCCTCTTCTCCCTCCCACCTGGAGGACCGAATAGGGGATTCATACCTTTGACGAGCTGTTTGTCTTTCTTTCACCTCACGGAAAAGACGAAATGCTTGCTCCAACTGGCGGTTGTCTGTTAACTCTCTCTCTTCTTGCCAATCCGAAAGTCTCACCGTGCCCTTTTTTTCCCTCTTTGTTACTCCAGACTGAAACTTTTCGGCACTTGGCTTCCACTTCTCCTCTTCCAGCCTTAATTGCTCAATCCACCGATCTCTGCAATTTTCCAGCTCAGGGTTAAAAGTGTCAGCAAAAATTCCTCTGGACGCCTCCCCCAGTTCAGCCGGCAGCAGGCCTTCCATCACATTTGGGTTTTCTCCCCCCCCCGGTATTGCAATTGCAATCCTGGTTGGTAGACATGATGTGAGTTCCAGCTTAATGTCAGGCTACCTCCGACGGTAAATAGGAAAGAATTCACCTTGACTCCATTTGGAATGAAAACAAGTACTTTTACTTTTACAGTCTGGATTGTAGCCAAGCAAAGCTGGAACTGAGACAAAATATGGCAAACATATCATATCCCCCCCAATTGTCCCTCCTCCTCCAGGAGGTCAGGCTGGTCTGGTCCAATGCCAACTCCTTCACGGCCCCTCGTGGTAATCTTCTTCCACAGGTCTCTGGATGTCAGTCAACTCAGGAATGCAGTTTCGGTTAGAAAAGCGCGCGCTGATAACACTCAATCATTAATCATCCCTCCTCCCTTGCCTGATGTCAGCCGACACCCTTAATAGGCTCCTTTCCTTCACCCTGGACGGAGGTATGATACATCTCATTTCCTTAACAGTTTATAATACAGAAATAAACAGTTTACATTCTATCTACTGATATAATCATTCAAAAGCATATGAAGACTGGAGTGGAGGCTGACAGAGGCTTTGTTTATACAGCTGCAGTGAGATTGTAAAAAAAAGGGAGTGGAATCAACAAAGACTTCAATTGGAATAGTTTAAAGGAACATCTGAATTGGACACTTTCAGGAAACAAAGAAGAAAAGAAAAAAGGGACATTACATGGACTTGAATTTGAACTATATATAAGTTAAAGTAACAAATTTGAAAATCCTTCCTCCTTAAATTGAGAATATGGAGATGTGGGAGGATGAGTATGAGGAATTAAGGGAAATGCTTCAAATGGTACGAGAATCTTTTAAGGGGAACAAGGAAGCAGAAGAATGGTTGAAATGGAAAAAAAATAACTATGAGGGAGAAACAGGAGGAACAAGAATATAATGCTGAAAAGGAAATAATTGAAGACAATTATAGATGAAGACAGAAACATAGATGATTACAGTGGGATTGACAGTGAAAAAAATGGATAGGGGAAAGTATATTTTAAAAAAGAAGAGAAAAGAAGGCAATGGGAAAAGATTGGGAGGAAACTAAAAAGAGTGAAAAAATAAATGATTACACTGGGATTAACAGTGACAGAATTAAACTAGATAGGGAAGAGCATTTCTCAAGGAAGAAGAGAAGAGGAGGAAATGGGGAAAGATTGAGGGGAAAAATCAAAAGAGTAGAAAGTAGAGAAAGGATGTGGAAAGGAAAATATAAGAAAGAGAAGAAAAAGAAGATAAGAGAATGGGAGAAAGGAAGGAAAAAGGAAGGAAAATATTAAAAAATGGAAGTTTGGAGAGTTTGAAGGAAAATAGTTAAAAGGGGAAGAAAAATTAATAGTAAAAAAGAAGGTAAAATAGATGTAGAAAGTGTATGGAAGAAGTAAATTAGAAGAAAGATATAGATTATTATAAAGGAAGTAGATGAAATGTGAAAGATATAATGGGTTAAATGATTTATTGTTTGAGTATGTATGGAATTTGGAAGAACTATAGTGGATGGTAAAGAAATAAAATTTAAATATAGAAAAGAATAAAGAAATTAATTGACATTAAGATATAAAATTGGAAAAAAAGTAAAAAAAGGGGGAAAATACATTGAGAAGTATACCAGCAGATAAAATGTGAAAGATAGAATGGTTTATAGGTGAAAATAATTGAAAATGAGGTGTAAAATGGAATAAAATTGATATGTTAGTAAATGATGTACCTTAATGTAAGAGAAAACTAATTATTGTTGAACTGGATGTAAGAAGTTAAAGAAAATAAGAGATGGAAGGTTGTGATTACTAAAGAGTGGTAAAGCAAAGATAGTATAAGATGAAAATGTTAATTATTAAAATGTATGAGGGGAATTCTGAGAAATAGATTCTATAAATGGGAAAATCGGGATTGTGTGGACACCATAGCGGAATAATCAAAATGAATACAGCAACAGAGAGAGATAAGAAGGAAGAGAGAAGTAAGAAGGGAGGAGAGAGAGAGAAAGAAGGGGAGAGGAGAGGAAGAAAGGGAGGGGAAATAAGAGTAGGAGACAAGATCAGAGTGGAAGGGAGAATGGAGGAGAGGGAAAGGAAGGGGATGTAGAGAAGGAGGAGGAGAGGTGAGAAGAAAGTATGAAGGTTAAAAGAAGAAAGGGAGAGGATAAGAAAGGGAAGAAAAATTGCTGTAAAATGGAAAAGATGAAAATGTTAATTATTAAAATGTATGAGGGGAATTCTGAGAAATAGATTCTATAAATGGGAAAATCGGGATTGTGTGGACACCATAGCGGAATAATCAAAATGAATACAGCAACAGAGAGAGATAAGAAGGAAGAGAGAAGTAAGAAGGGAGGAGAGAGAGAGAAAGAAGGGGAGAGGAGAGGAAGAAAGGGAGGGGAAATAAGAGTAGGAGAGAAGGTCAGAGTGGAAGGGAGAATGGAGGAGGGGGAAAGGAAGGGGATGTAGAGAAGGAGTAGGAGAGGAGAGAAGAAAGTAGGAAGGTTAAAAGAAGGAAGGGAGAGGATAAGAAAGGGAAGAAAGATTGTTGTAAAATGGAAAAGATGTAGTGGAAGAAAGACAACCCCGAACATATTTGAATACATCAGGATAAAAATTGAGTTAGCTAAAAAATAATTAAAAATAATATATGTTAGTTAAAATGCAGAAACATGAATTTGAGGATGAAAGAAGATGTGGTCTATATAAATGAGCATAGAAGCATTGAGATTGTGATTAAAATATGGTAAAATAATATTTTGGCAGAAATTTTAACTGAATAAAATATATTTGGATATGTTAAATTAAGATGTATAAGATATGATATGGTCAATACTCTGTTCGTAAACAATGTGTTTGTAGGGGGGGAATTAATAGAAAATTGATTAAAAAAAAGCTACAGTGTAATAGATTCTGCTCCTTTAACCTGCCCTGGTAAAGTGCATGCTTTTTTTCTTAGAGAAAACTGAACCAAAATAGGAATAGCATACTATTTCCTTGTTAGCATTAACTTAGCAGTTGAAAATTAAGAAATTCCAGCATTACATAATTAGTTTCCTACAATTGCTGTATTAGTCACTCCCTTAACTAAATTTTCCAACTGATTGAACTGAATGCATTTTGTATTCTATTAATAAAAAGTTAGGGTTTGAAATAAAAGATGAATTGAGCAGATGTTTGAGAAGGTGCTATTGAAAAACAGCTTAGACAGACAAATGGGAATGAAGAAGCATCAGTTGCGAAGTTTAGCATGCCAATGCAGCAAGAATATTCAGATGTTCAGATTTCAGTGTTCCAATTGGCTAATTCTTTGGAAATTTAGAGAACAAGCTAAGATATAAATAAGAAGGGATAGATAGGAATTAGGTAAATTTCCAATGACTTGGGCAGAAGTCATTCCCTGCCTTCTGCCAAATTCAAAATAAATCATTGGGAAAAAATATAGTAATAATTCTTCTGCAAGTTCAGCAAAAAGGACTAACAAAACCCATCATATTTTGAGACTTACAGTAGATTCTGCCTCTGGATCTTAAAATCTGATCTTCACTGACCAACAAAAATGATGTAGGTTCTTTCTGAATAATTTGCTGATGCTGAGTGATCTGTCTTTTTCTCCCCCTAGATTTCGTGTCACCCATATTGAGAAAAAACCCATTTTCCATGAATCCCAGGAAGAATCTTTTCATGAGAACAAGCCGGATGTAGCTGATACAGACCAGGAGACTTATAGCAATCAGAAACTTCAGTGGACTGGGTCACAGAATGGAATTGTTCATACAGATGGAGTACAGGAAAGAAAATTAGTTCAGCCAGATTCTGAAAAACCACCAAAGCAGACTACTGCAGATGATTTAACTCTGTCAGAGACTCATTTAAATTTAACAGCTGATACAAATGTAGCCATAAATGAAATAGAGGGAGGATACCCTAAGGCATGTTATTCACAAGAAGCAATAAACTCTGCTGCTAGTTATGCAACTGAGACTAACTCCACTTCAAGACCCAAAGATCTTTCATCAGAAGAGCTAGAGGAGGATAAAAAAGCTGAACTGATGGGCCATCAGAGAGTAGCTTATGAAATATCAGACAACAAACAAGGACAAGTTCTTTCAATAGGACCCAAACTGGAAATTTGCCCAGTAGAGCAAGTGGCATAAAGCATCAGGTAGTTATTTCTAATTTCTTTCTTGTTTTCTCCTATGTGCATCAAGAAATTCATAATCTAAATTTTGTTCTTTCCGTATATAAAGCCATTAGAAAAATATAAATTAAATATTGATTAACACAACAGTTCTAAAGGTATACAGTGTGCTAAGGCTATTGAAAGAGCTGGGATAGTGTTGCATAAATTCCCTTGTGAAAATGATGAAATAAGAATAATAACTTTAGGGAAATTGAAATGCCAAATAGGTGTACATTTTTAAGAATTGTGGAATTCCAAATACACAATTTTCAGTGAATACTAAAAATCCTGGGTATGTGTAATGATAGTACTTTCCTGATATGGTACTCTCTTGTTGACTTGTGACTGATGATTTTTTGAGATGAATGATACCACAAAAATCCTGAAAGCAGTATCAAGAGACTACTATAGGCAGGAAAGCCAAAAAAAGCATAGATGATGTTCTTATCTGTACTTCTGATGGAAGGTCAACTGCTGGCTCAAGAGAGGTGCCATAGAAAGAACTTTGGATTTTGGGACCATGGTTTACCATATCTACAGAAAGGGCTTCTGGCAGGGGATGGATTACAACCCACAAGAGCTGGGAAGAATGTGTTTGGAATGTGTTTCTAGTTTTAGTTTAAAGACCTTGGATAAGCTAAGCCAATGGCTTAGTGTTGTGGCCTGCCAGCGGCCAGCAAAGCTGGCAGCAGAGTCGGACAGTGAGGAGGTTGGGGAGGAACATGGGCCAGTCCTGGGGGCTGGGGAAAGCTCAGACGAGGTCTCTGCATCAGAGGCAGAGAGGAGCTAGACAACAGTGAAGCAGAGGAACAACTGGATCCCATTCCCAGTGTGCGCATGTACAGAGTGCCAGAAGACAAGAACAACTAAGAAAGCAGGGTCGATTTGGGAGTAAAGCCACACCTTGAGGAAACAAAAGAGGAGAGAACGGGGAGTGGGCTTTTGCAGGAAACCATTTGTTCAGTCATTTCAAGAGTGGAAAGTTCTGTTTGTGACTCTAAGAGACTCTGTGCCAAGTTTTGCCTTACACTGCATTTGGAAACTAGTTATCTGGCAGTGTTCCAAGTGAGATAAGGTTCGTGTTGATAAATATTCCTCTGAAAGACTGTTTGCCTGGCCTTGCTGACTGTGAATGAAAGGAATTCATAGTCGTGTAAATAAAAGGGGTTTTTCTGGGACCAAGACTCTACTTCATGCTTTTTAAGGAAGCCTAGGTCAGAACTTTTAGCTTATCCAAGGGCTTTAAACTAAAACTGGAAGGGAGGGGAAGTAGACAAATCTTCGGGAAACATAAACCCCACAATAACCAATCAGACAACAAGGAAGGAAGTGGCAAGAAGGAAGAGGAACAAGCTATTATCCAAAGCACCTGAGGGTAGGTCAAGAAGCAATGGGTGGAAACTAATCAAGGAGAGAAGCAACTTAGAACTGAGGAGAAATTTCCTAACAGTTAGGATAATTAATCAGTGAATCAACTTGTCTTCAGAAGTTGTGAATGCTCCAACACTGGAAGTTTTTAAGAAGAGGTTGGATAACCATTTGTCTGAAGTAGTGTAGGGTTTCCTGCCTAAGCAGGGGTTTTTATTTATTTTATTTATTTATTTATTTAGATTTTTATACCGCCCTTCTCCCGAAGGACTCAGGGCGGTGTACAGCCAAATTATAAAACAATACAATATACAATTAAAACAAAACTTAAAACAAGCATATTCCATGAATGGCCGAAATTTAAGACAATCAAAATTTAAAACCCTAAAAATTCATAAATAATAACCCCAATTAAAATTATATAAAATTAAAAATTTAAGCCAGTCCCGCTTGAATAAATAAATGCGTTTTCAGCTCACGGTGAAAGGTCTGAAGGTCAGGTAATTGGCGCAAGCCAGGGGGAAGTTCGTTCCAAAGAGTAGGAGCTCCGACAGAGAAGGCCCTTCCCCTGGGGGCCGCCAGCCGACATTGCTTGGCGGACGGCACCCTGAGAAGACCCTCTCTGTGTGTGCGTACGGGTCGGTGGGAGGCATAAGGTAACAGCAGGCGCTCCTGTAAGTACCCGGGCCCTAAGCCATGGAGCGGTTTAAAGGTGGTAACCAGAACCTTAAAGCGCACCCGAAAGACCACAGGAAACCAGTGCAGACTGCGCAGGAGCGGTGTTACGTGGGAGCAACGTGTAGCTCCCTCAATGCAGCTGCATTCTGAACTAGCTGAAGCCTCCGGATGCACTTCAGGGGGAGCCCCATGTAGAGAGCATTGCAATAATCCAAATGAGAGGTGACAAGAGCGTGAGTGACCGTGCATAAGGCATCCCGGTCAAGGAAGGGGCGCAACTGGCGGACCAAGCGCACCTGGTAAAAAGCTCTCCTAGAGACGGCCGCCAAATGATCTTCAAACGACAGCCGTCCATCCAGGAGAACACCCAAGTTGCGCACCCTTTCCATTGGGGCCGATGACTCGCCCCCAACAGTCAGCTGCGGTTGCAGCTGACTGTACCGGGGTGCCGGCATCCACAGCCACTCCATCTTGGAAGGATTGAGCTTGAGCCTGTTTCTCCCCATCCAGACCCGTACGGCTTCCAGGCACCGGGACAGCACTTCGACAGCTTCGTTGGGATGGCCCGGGGTGGAAAAGTACAGCTGGGTGTCATCAGCGTACAATGGTAACTCACCCCAAAGCCACTGATGACCTCGCCCAGCAGCTTCATATAGATGTTGAACAGGGTAGGCGAGAGAATCGACCCCTGAGGCACCCCACAAGTGAGGCGCCTCGCGGTCGATCTCTGCCCCCCTGTCAACACCGTCTGCGACCGGTCAGAGAGATAGGAGGAGAACCACTGATAAACAGTGCCTCCCACTCCCAAACTCTCCAACCGGTGCAGCAAGATACCATGGTCGATGGTATCAAAAGCCACTGAGAGATCTAATAGGACCAGGGCAGAGGAACAACCCCTATCCCTGGCCCTCCAGAGGTCATCCACCAACGTGACCAAAGCTGTCTCCATACTATGTCCGGACCGGAAGCCGGACTGGAATGGGTCTAGATAGACAGCTTCATCCAGGTACCGGGGAAGCTGCCATGCCATCACACTCTCTACAACCTTCACCACAAAGCGAAGGTTGGAGACTGGACGATAATTTCCTAAAATAGCTGGGTCCAGGGAAGGCTTCTTGAGGAGGGGTCTCACCACCGCCTCTTTCAAGGCGGCGGGGAAAACCCCTTCCAACAATGAAGCATTTATAATTCCCTGGAGCCAGCCTCGTGTCACCTCCTGTGTGGCCAGCACCAACCAGGAGGGACATGGGTCCAGTAAACATGTGGTTGCATGTAACCTTCCCAGTAGCCTGTCCACGTCCTCGAGAGCCACAGAATCAAACTCATCCCAAACAATGTCAACAAGACGCGTCTCCGTCATCTCATTTGGATCATCACAATTTTGGTATAAACTATCCCGAAGCTAAACGATTTTTTCGTATAGATAACCGTTAAACTCCTCAGCACATCCCTGCAAGGGGTCATCCCGCCCCTCCTGATGAAGGAGAGAGCGGGTCACCCGAAACAGGGCGGCCGGGCGGTTATCTGCCGATGCAATGAGGGTGGAAATGTAAGAGCGTTTCGCCTCCCTCAATGCACTAGGTAGGTCTTAGAAAAAGACCTAACTAGGAGTGGCTTCCAGTGACGTCACCCTCCTGTTGGGTGCTCTAACAGAGCACTCCGTGTTAGAAGATTGTAAAAGTCAGTGAAACAGAAAATAAATCACTGTTCACTGAGCTTAGCATAATCTCTGGGTGAAAGAGGTTATCAGAATTGTGGAAGAGTGGCAGGTCTGACAGGGGGTTTGCTCTCAAGAGCGAATTTTCCTGGATTTATGACCCCACCGAATTCCACTCCTTCCAACTTCAGCACGCCCCTGTTTTTATCAGGGAAAAGGAGAGGAATGTCGCTTCTGCTCTAGAAGGCTTATTAAATTGATTGATATTCCAAGCAGACGGGAATTTCACAAGCGTTCGAACTTTGATGCAGAATCAGCACGGCAAGTACCGACTCCCTTTTTGAAACTTGAAACCTTTCTTTGTCTTTGATTAATTGACTTTTAAAATGGCGTCTAAAAGTGAAAGTAAAATTTTTTTAGTACGATGAAGCAGCGTTACTTGTGGATTGTTACAAACGGAGTTTTTTTATACTGAAAGGAGGGAAGGAGAGTTATTAAGTTTGAATTCCTGATTCTTTTGAAGACAGAATGGCAGCTAAACCTTTAAAGCCTTCTGGAAGAAGGGGATCTGAACCAAGTCTTGAGGAAATATTGAAAGAACAATTAAAACTTTCTGAAGATAGGCAGAAAGAGATGATGGAGAATTTTAATGCAAAAATAAGAGAAGATATTTTTATGGCAGTTCAAGGACTGAGTAAAAAAATTGAAGGATTGGAAGTGGAAATGCAACAGATCTCTCAGTCAAATAAGCATTTAGAAGACGAAATGAAAGGTGTTCAGAAAAAAGTGGATCAAAATGAAGATCAGGTTGTGATATTACAATATAAACTTATGGAAGGAGCTCTTAGAATTCGTGGTATGCGAGAAGAGCGTGGAGAAGATTTAAGAAAAATTATACCAGAAGCACTGGCTGAATTTATTGAAGCGGACCCCCAAGAGGTAGCTTACCAAATTGATAAAATATATAGAGTTAATTCTTGGATTGCAAGACAGAGAAAGCTTCCTCGGGACATTGTGGTTTATTTTGTGAAAAGGACTATGAGAAATCAAATTCTGCAAGTTTCATATCAGACAACTTTAAAAATTGGAGAACAGGAGTTGAAGGTGTTGAAAGAGATTCCTTCAAAGATGTTAAGAGACAGGAAGGAATTTGCTTTTTTTACACAAGAACTTAAAAAACATCAGATTCAATTCAGATGGGAGGTGCCAGTTGGACTGACACTATTCTATCAAGGAAGGAGATATAGAATTGACACTGTTTTAAAGGCAAAGGATTTTCTTTCTACAGTTTTGAAAGTCGAAATAGAAGTGATAGAAAACTTCAAGAGACTCAAGAAGGCGTGGTGACCCAAGAGCCTTTATTGCTGCCAGTATTAGAGGAACCACAAGAGCAAAGGGTGACAAGAGGAGCCCTTAAGCGTAAAGAAGAGCAACAGTCTCAAAGTAAAAGTCAGGATCCCATTATGGAAGCTGTGGGAGGAGCTAGACGGAAGATACCGGAGGAGGAGCTTCCGTTGTCTGCTTCAAAGCTTCAGGAGGCCAGTAATGGCAAATAGAATTTTGTCATGGAATGTTAATGGCTTGAATTCAGCTCAGAAAAGAAGGAAAATATTTCACTACTTGAAACAATTTAAAAATGATGTGATTTGTTTGCAAGAGACACATATAAAATTATCAGACCAAAAATATTTAATTAATTCAAAATTGGGTAACCATTTTGTTGCATCAGCTTTGGAAAAGAAGCATGGAATTGTTGTATATATCAGGAAGGATTTACCAGCTAAGCTAATTGAGGCAGATATTCAAGGAAGATTTATTGCTATTGAACTGGTGATAGATGCAAAAGACTTTGTTGATAGGTATTTATGCACCTAATCAGCAACAAGAAAAGTTTTACAAAATGTTACATGAGAGGTTGACCTCTGGGATTATAGTTCATTTATTTTATTAGGAGACTGGAATGGAGTAATTGATACAAGAAGGATAAGAGAACCTCCTCCAAGAAGATACCTATACATGCAAAATTACCAAAATCCTTTTTTGAAATGATGGAAGACTTTGAGTTTAGAGATATATGGAGGTTACGGAATCCAGATGAGAGAGATTTTACTTTTTTTTCTGATAGGCATCAATCTTTTTCACGCATTGATTTTATTTTAATTTCTAATGACTTGCTTTCTAGGGTGAAGAAAACGAAGATATTTCGAGGTGTTTAACTGACCATAGCCCAGTATGGATGGAATTATTACAAGGGAAAAAGGTGGTAGAACATGGAGGTTGAATGAAAATCTGTTTAGATATGAGGATAATGTAACTTATTGTAAGAAACAGTTAAAAGAATTTTTTGATTTTAATATGTACAAAGGGACACCTATAGGAACTGTGTGGGAAGCGAGCAAAGCGTTTATTAGAGGATATTGATTTACTTGGACAACAGGCAAAGGAATAATAAACAAAGGCAGCGAGATATTTGGAAGAAGAAATTCAAAGGAAGCAACAGTTATTAATTCAAAACCCACAAGATCATAAACTTAAAGAGGCTATAAAAATATTACAGAGTCAATTTAATATGTTAATGGCAGACCAGGTGGCAACGAATATACAATATGCTAAACATAATACCTTTTGTAATGCAAATAAACCTGGGAGATGGTTGGCATATAATTTAAGGAAGAAACAGAAAGCACGTGTCATACAAAAATAGAATATAAAGGTAAAGAGATATACCAACAGGATAAAATTAAAAGGCATTCTCAGAATTTTATACTGCACTATATGCAAAAGACAAAATATTGATAGGGACATTTATGATTATTTGAAAGATTATAAGGTGAATATTCTAACATTAGAACAGAGGAGGAGCTGAACCGGCCGATAGCTACTGGAGAAATAGTGGAGGCAATTAAACAATTAAAATGGGAAAACCCTGGTACAGATGGTCTTACAGCAACTTATTATAAAAAACACAGGATGAAATATTAGGCCCACTTAAAGAATTATTTAATCAGATACAATTAGAGTGGGAATACCCCGTCATGGAAAACATCTTTTATTTCACTGATACCGAAGAGGAGCAAGATTGCTCTAAACCTGGTAACTATAGGCCGATTTCACTTTTAAATAATGATTATAAGATTTTTGTAAAAATAATAGCAAATAGATTAATGTTAGTTTTACAACAAAGAATTCATACTGATCAATCTGGTTTTATAAAAGGGAGGCAGATGAGGAATAATGTTAGACAGATTATTAATATATTGGAATATTTGGAAAAGAAGAATACTTCAGCGGCACTTATTTTTTTGGATGCAGAGAAAGCCTTTGATCGATTGCATTGGGATTTTTTATTTAAATTAATAGAGAAAATGCAATTTGGAGACTGTTTTATTAGAATAATTAAAGCGATTTATGGAGAGCAAACAGCACAGATTATAGTAAATGGTAGTTTGACAGAAGTTATTAAGATTGCGAAAGGAACAAGACAGGGATGTCCCTTATCACCATTATTGTTTGTTTTGACTCTGGAACCATTATTAGATAAAATACGAGAATTAATGAAAATAGAGGAATTAAGATTAGACAATATGAGTACAAAGTTAGAGCTTTTGCAGATGATGTAGTGGTTACGTTAACGAATCCTATAAATTCAAGTAGATTTTGTTGGAAGTAATTGATAAATATGGAAAGGTATCAGGATTTAAAATAAATCAGAATAAAACAAAAGTGATAATTAAAAATATGTCTATACAACAGAAACAAAAACTAGAGGAAATGACAGGATTTGAGGTAGTAAAAAGGTTAAATATTTAGGGTCTATATTAGCTCATCGAACAAGAAACTTTATAAGAATAATTATGACTTGCTATGGCAAAAGTTCAGAATGATATGAGTGGCTGGAAGAAATTGCAGTTATCCCTATTGGGAAGGATTGCTATTAAAATGAATGTGTTACCTAGATTTTGTTTCTGTTCCAGATGATACCTATAATTAAAAAGGATAAAAATTTGGAAGATTGGCAGAGTGGGATTAATAAATTTATATGGCAGGGTAAAAAGGCGAGGTTAAAATGAAAATAATACAGGATTCACGGAAAGAGGTGGTTTAAGAATGCCTAACTTTAAACTATATTATGAAGCAGTAACCCTTTCAGTAATAAGTGACTGGTTTAACTTAACAGAGGAAAGAATTTTGAATATAGAAGGTTATGACTTGTTATATGGATGGCATGCGATTTATTTTATGGAAAAAAGTGGATAGGGCTTTTAAGAATCATGTGTTGAGAAGTGCTCTTTATGGTCTGGAATAAATATTCCTATAAATTAGATTACAAGATTCCTATATGGGCGAGCCCTAGACATGCAATAGAGAATATAAATATAGAACAGAAACAGGAAATGATTACATATAAAGAACTTTTGTATGCTGAAGGAGGTAGATTGCAATTAAAATCATTACAGGTATTAAATGAAGAAGGAGGAATTATACTTGGTTTCAATATGGGCAAATAAGTGCTAGATGGAAAGAAGATCAAAAATTGGTATAATGCAAAGGAGGAAAATTTAATAAAGCAAATTAGAAATCAGACCCAGGAGCATATAAAGAGATTGTATAATGTGTTGCTTGAAATAGATTCGAAAAGGATTTGGTAAAGGATTGTATGATAAAATGGGCACAGAATATTCAGGAACCAATAATGTTGGAAACATGGGAGAAAATCTGGGTTAGAAATGTTAAGTTTACACAAGCACAGAATTTAAGGGAAAATTTTTATAAGATGTTTTATAGATGGCACTTAGATCCCAAAAAATTATCATGTATGTATCCTAATATCCAAGCGAAATGTTGGAGATGTGATTGTGATGATGCTACATATTTTCATATTTGGTGGACTTGCAAGAAAATTAAGGTCTTTTGGATAAGAATTTGGTGGATTATTCAAAATGTACTGAAGAAGAAGATAAAGTTCCTGCCACAATTTTTCCTTTTGGGAATTATAACGGATTGTACAGGGATTGAGACTAAATTGATTTTGAACTTAATAACAGCAGCAAGACTATTGATTGGACAATACTGGAAGAAAGAAGAGATACCTACAATAGAAGAATGGATATTGAAAGTTATTAATTTGGCTGAGATGGCTAAAATCTCAGCGTTTTTAAAAGACAATACGCAGGAAAGATATTTAATTGAATGGAAAAAAATGGATTGATTATTTACAAAACAGATATCAGATTAAGAAATATCAGATTGCCTTTGAATAATTAGAAAGTTATTTTATGTAATGGGGAGGGGGTTGGGAGACGAAAAGCTTTGGATGTGGTTGTTTGGATTGGAAGGGAAAATTTTATTCTATGTTTGGTTTATGTATAACTTTACCTTGTGATTGACCCGGGAAGCCGGGGGGTGGGGGAGGGAGGGGGGTGTTTTGTTTTTGTTTTTTGTTTTTTTGGGAGGGAGGGGGAAAAAAGGGGGAAAAATGTTTTTGTTTTTTTATAAAACTCTTTCAATAAAAAAAAAAAAAGAAAAAGACCTAACTAGTGTCCGATCAGCCTCGGAGCGGCTAGACCTCCAGGTACTCTCTAGGCGTCTTCTCTGGCATTTCATCTCTCTTAGCTCCTCAGAAAACCAAGGAGCCAATTGAGATCTATGCCGGGTCAGAGGCCGCAAAGGCACGACACAGTCCAAAGCCCCAGCCCCAGCTGTTCCCAGGCCATGACTAGTTCTTCGGCCGTGCCGTGGGCAAGATCCTCAGGGAACGGCCCAAGCTCCGTCAGGAACCTCTCCAGGTCCATCAGGCGCCTGGGACGGAATTGGTTCCGTCTCCCTGTGGTGGTGGGCGGCAGTCCGAAAGTCTAGGCGAAGGAGAAAATGATCTGACCATGAGGCTCCAGTGACGTCACCGCTCCTGCCAGGTGCTCTAACAGGGCACTCCGCGTTAGAAGATTGTAAAAGTCAGTGAAACAGTATAAATCACTGTTCACTGACCTTAGCATACCCTTTGGGCATAAGTGGGTTATGCAGAGTTGTGGGGGAGTGGTCGATCTAGACAGGGGGTTTGCTCTTAAGAGCGAATTTTCCTGGATTTATGGTCCCACCGAACTTCACTATCTCCAACTTCAAACGCGCTCCTGTTTTTTTTCAGGAAAAAGGAGTAGGGGTCATTTCTGCTCAAAAGGACTTATTAAATTGATTGATTTCTAAGCAGACGGGAATTTCACAAGCGTTCGATCTTTGAAGTAGAATCAACACGGCAAGTATACCGACTCCCTTTTTGAAACTTGAAACCTCTTTGTCTCTGATTAATTGACTTTTAAAATGGCGTCTGAAAGTGAAAGTGAATTTTTTTAGTACAACAAAGTAGCGTTATTTGTGGATTCTTAAAAACGGAGTTCTCTTATACTGAAAGGAGTAAAGGAAAGTTGTTAAGTTTAAATTCCTGATTCTTTTGAAGACAGAATGACAGCTAAACCTTTAAAGCCTTCTGGAAGAAGGGGATCTGAACCAAGTCTTGAGGATATATTGAAAGTACAATTAAAACTTTCTGAAGATAGGCAAAAAGAGATGATGGAGAATTTTAATGCAAAAATAAGAGAAGATATTCTCATGGCTGTTCAAGGATTGAGTAAAAAAATTGAGGGATTGGAAGAAGAAATGCAACAGATCTCTCAGTCAAATAAGCATTTAGAAGAAAAAATGCAAGGTGTTCAGAAAAAAGTGGAACAAAATGAAGATCAGGTTGTGATATTACAATATAAACTTATGGAAGGAGCTCTTAGAATCCGTGGTATGCAAGAACAGCGAGGAGAAGACTTAAGAAAAATTATATCAGAAGCATTGGCTGAATTTATTGAAGTCAAACCCCAAGAGGTAGCTTACCAAATTGATAAAATATATAGAGTTAACTCCTGGATCGCAAGACAGAGAAAGCTTCCTTGGGACATTGTGGTTTATTTTGTGAAAAGGACTATGAGAAATCAGATTCTGCAAGTTTCATATCAGACAACTTTAAAAATTGGAGAACAGGAGCTGAAGGTGTTGAAAGAGATTCCTTCAAAGATGTTTTTTTTTTTTTATTACTTTTTTTTTTTTTGCAACAAACAAACAAAAAGAAAATACATTATTACACCCTTGTGCTATACATAAAAGGAAGATTTGGGTCTTCGGATATATCCTCATGATTGCCAAAATCCACGTTCTCGAGGTACAGGTACTGAAGCGTCCAATGTTCCAAGCGCAAAGTCCACAAATGGTTTCCAAGTCTTCCAAAAAATATCTTCTTTATACACACCACTTCTAATTTTAATATCACATGTCATTTTATCATTTAAAGCTAATTTCCACATTTCAGAATTCCACTCTTCTATTCTAAAAATCACATCTAGTTTCCAATATCTAGCTATTATAATTCTACCTATTATAATCATAATTCTAATCAATTCTTTTTCATATTTTGTTAATTCTATTTCCTTAATTACCAACAATAATATAGTTTCCACTCTCAATGTTATTACTTTCCCCATCATTTCAAATATCATTTTCTCCAATTGTTGCCAAAACTTTTTAACCTTATCACAATTATACCACATATGTTCATAAGTCCCCAATTCCATCTCACATCTCCAACATTTTTTACTGATTTTTTTATCCATTTGTGACAATCTTACTGGAGTCAAATACCATTTCCAAACAACTTTATAATTGTGCTCTTTAATCCTTGTAGATAAAGTTCTCATAATTCTACTCTTCCAATTCACATTCCAATCTGACTCTGATATTTCAATATTAAGATCTTTTTCCCAATTTATCCTCATCACTCTTTGTAATTTTTCATCAGAATTTATAATCTTATAAACCCTACTAACGAGTCCCTTTAGCCCAATTTCATCTTTCATAATCCGAGATACTAAATATTCAAATTCGGTTTCACATCTATTTATCGAATAATTTTCCCTTAGTTTTTTTGTCCATTTTTCTATCTGTATTTTTTCAAACCAACTTAACCAACAGACAACTTTAAAAATTGGAGAACAGGAGCTGAAGGTGTTGAAAGAGATTCCTTCAAAGATGTTAAGAGATAGGAAGGAATTTGCTTTTTTTACACAAGAACTTAAAAAACATCAGATTCAATTCAGATGGGAGGTGCCAGTTGGACTGACAGTATTTTATCAAGGAAGGAGATATAGAATTGACACTGTTTTAAAGGCAAAGGATTTTCTTTCTACAGTTTTGAAAGTCGAAATAGAAGTGATAGAAAAACTTCAAGAGATTCAAGAAGGCATGGTGATCCAAGAGCCTTCATTGCTGCCAGCATCAGAGGAACCACAAGAGCAAAGGGTGACAAGAGGAGCTCTTAAGCGTAAAGAAGAGCAACAGTCTCAAAGTAAAAGTCAGGACCCCAGTATGGAAGCTGTGGGAGGAGCTAGACGAAAGATACCGGAGGAGGATCTTCCGTTGTTTGCTTCAAAGCTTCAGGAGGCCAGTAATGGCAAATAGAATTTTGTCATGGAATGTTAATGGCTTGAATTCAGCTCAGAAAAGAAGGAAAATATTTCACTACTTGAAACAATTTAAAAATGATGTGATTTGCCTGCAAGAGACACATATAAAATTATCAGACCAAAAATACTTAATTAACTCAAAATTAGGTAAACATTTTGTTGCATCAGCTTTGGAAAAGAAGCATGGAATTGTTGTATATATCAGGAAGGATATACCAGCTAAGCTAATTGAGACAGATATTCAAGGAAGATTTATTGCTATTGAACTGGTGATAGATGCAAAAAAGACTTTGCTGATAGGTATTTATGCACCTAATCAGCAACAAGAAAAGTTTTATAAAATGTTACACGAGAGGTTGATCCTCTGGGATTATAGTTCGTTTATTTTATTAGGAGACTGGAATGGAGTAATTGATATAAGAAGTGATAAGAGAACCTCTTCCAAGAAGATACCTATACATGCAAAACTACCAAAATCCTTTTTTGAAATGATGGAAGACTTTGAGTTTAGAGATATATGGAGGTTACGGAACCCAGATGAGAGAGATTTTACTTTTTTTCCCGATAGGCACCAATCTTTCTCACGTATTGATTTTATTTTAATTTCTAATGACTTGCTTTCTAGGGTGAAAAAAATGAAGATATTTCCGAGGTGTTTAACTGACCATAGCCCAGTATGGATGGAATAATTACAAGGGAAAAAAGATGGTAGAACATGGAGGCTGAATGAAAATCTGTTTAGATATGAGGATAATGTAAATCATTGTAAGAAACAGTTGAAAGAATTTTTTGATTTTAATATGCACAAAGGGACACCTATAGGAACTGTGTGGGAGGCGAGTAAAGCTTTTATTAGTGGTATATACTTGGACAATAGGCAGAGGAATAATAAACAAAGGCAGCGTAGGTACTTGGAAGAAGAAATTCAAAGGAAGCAACAGTTATTAATTCAAAACCCACAAGATCACAAACTTAAAGAGGCTATAAAAATATTACAGAGTCAATTCAATATGTTAATGGTAGACCAGGTGGCAACGAATATACAATATGCTAAACATAATACCTTTTGTAATGCAAATAAACCTGGGAGATGGTTGGCATATAACTTAAGGAAAAAACAGAAAGCACGTGTCATACAAAAAATAGAATATAAAGGTAAAGAGATATATCAACAGGATAAAATTAAAAAGGCATTCTCAGAATTTTACACTGCTCTATATGCAAAAGACAAAATATTGAATAGGGACATTTATGATTATTTGAAAGATTATAAGGGTAATACTTTAACATTAGAACAGAGGGAGGAGTTGAATCGGTCGATAGCTACTGGAGAAATAGTGGAGGCAATTAAACAATTAAAAATGGGGAAAACCCCTGGTACAGATGGTCTTACAGCAAGTTATTATAAAAAATTACAGGATGAAATATTAGGCCCACTTAAAGAATTATTTAATCAGATACAACTAGGAGTGGGAATACCCCCGTCATGGAAAACATCTTTTATTTCACTGATACCAAAAGAGGAGCAAGATTGCCCTAAACCCGGTAACTACAGGCCGATTTCACTTTTAAATAATGATTATAAGATTTTTGTAAAAATAATAGCAAATAGATTAATGTTAGTTTTACAACAAAGAATTCATACTGATCAATCTGGTTTTATAAAAGGGAGGCAGATGAGGAATAATGTTAGACAGATTATTAATATATTGGAATATTTGGAAAAGAAGAATACTTCAGCAGCACTTATTTTTTTGGATGCAGAGAAAGCCTTTGATCGATTGCATTGGGATTTTTTATTTAAATTAATAGAGAAAATGCAATTTGGAGATTGTTTTGTTAGAATAATTAAAGCGATTTATGGAGAGCAAACAGCTCAGATTATAATAAATGGTAGTTTGACAGAAGTTATTAAGATTGCGAAAGGAACGAGACAGGGATGTCCCTTATCACCACTATTGTTTGTTTTGACTCTGGAACCATTATTAGATAAAATACGAGAATTAACGAAAATAGAGGGAATTAAGATTAGACAATATGAGTACAAAGTTAGAGCTTTTGCAGATGATGTAGTGGTTACTTTAACAAATCCTATAAATTCAAGTAGATTTTTGTTGGAAGTAATTGATAAATATGGAAAGGTATCAGGATTTAAAATAAATCAGAATAAAACAAAAGTGATAATTAAAAATATGTCTATACAACAGAAACAAAAACTAGAGGAAATGACAGGATTTGAGGTGGTAAAAAAGGTTAAATACTTAGGGGTTTATATTAGCTCATCGAACAAGAAACTTTATAAGAATAATTATGACTTGCTATGGCAAAAAGTTCAGAATGATATGAGTGTCTGGAAAAAATTGCAGTTATCGCTATTGGGAAGGATTGCGGCTATTAAAATGAATGTGTTACCTAGATTTTTGTTTCTGTTCCAGATGATACCAATAATTAAAAAGGATAAAAATTTGGAAGATTGGCAGATTGGGATTAATAAATTTATATGGCAGGGTAAAAAGGCGAGGGTTAAAATGAAAATAATACAGGACTCACGGGAAAGAGGTAGCTTAAAAATGCCTAATTTTAAACTATATTATGAAGCAGTAGCCCTTTCAGTAATAAGTGACTGGTTTAATTTAACGGAGGAAAGAATTTTGAATATAGAAGGTTATGACTTGTTATATGGATGGCATGCGTATTTATTTTATGAAAAAAAAGTGGATAGGGCTTTTAAGAATCATGCTCTTCTGCGGGTCTGGAAAAAATATTCTTATAAATTAGATTACAAGATTCCTATATGGGCGAGCCCCAGACATGCAATAGAGAATATAAATATAGAACAGAAACAGGAGATGATTACTTATAAAGAACTTTTGTATGCTGAAGGAGGTAGATTGCAATTAAAACCATTACAGGTATTAAATGAAGAAGGGACGAATTATACTTGGTTTCAATATGGGCAAATAAGTGCTAGATGGAAGGAAGATCAAAAAATTGGTATAATGCAAAGGGAGGAAAATTTAATAAAGCAAATTAGAAATCAGACCCAGGAGCATATAAAGAGATTGTATAATGTGTTGCTTGAAATAGATTCGGAAAAGGATTTGGTAAAGGACTGTATGATAAAATGGGCACAGAATATTCAGGAACCAATAATGTTGGAAACATGGGAGAAAATCTGGGTTAGAAATATTAAGTTTACACAAGCACAGAACTTAAGGGAAAATTTTTATAAGATGTTTTATAGATGGCACTTAGATCCCAAAAAATTATCATGTATGTATCCTAATATCCAAGCGAAATGTTGGAGGTGTGATTGTGATGACACTACATATTTTCATATTTGGTGGACTTACAAGAAAATTAAGGCCTTTTGGATAAGAATTTGGTGGATTATTCAAAATGTATTGAAGAAGAAGATAAAGTTCCTGCCACAATTTTTCCTTTTGGGAATTATAACGGATTGTACAGGGATTGAGACTAAACTGATTCTGAATTTAATAACAGCAGCAAGACTGTTGATTGGACAATACTGGAAGAAAGAAGAGGTACCTACAATAGAAGAATGGATACTGAAAGTCATTAATTTGGCTGAGATGGCTAAAATCTCAGCTTTTTTAAAAGACAATACGCAGGAAAGATATTTAATTGAATGGAAAAAATGGATTGATTATCTACAAAACAGATATCAGATTAAGAAATATCAGATTGCCTTTGAATAATTAGGAAGTTATTTTATGTAATGGGAGGGGTTGGGAGATGAAAAGCTTTGGATGAGGTTAATTGGATTGAAGGAAAATTTTTATAAGATGTTTTATAGATGGCACTTAGATCCCAAAAAATTATCATGTATGTATCCTAATATCCAAGCGAAATGTTGGAGGTGTGATTGTGATGACACTACATATTTTCATATTTGGTGGACTTACAAGAAAATTAAGGCCTTTTGGATAAGAATTTGGTGGATTATTCAAAATGTATTGAAGAAGAAGATAAAGTTCCTGCCACAATTTTTCCTTTTGGGAATTATAACGGATTGTACAGGGATTGAGACTAAACTGATTCTGAATTTAATAACAGCAGCAAGACTGTTGATTGGACAATACTGGAAGAAAGAAGAGGTACCTACAATAGAAGAATGGATACTGAAAGTCATTAATTTGGCTGAGATGGCTAAAATCTCAGCTTTTTTAAAAGACAATACGCAGGAAAGATATTTAATTGAATGGAAAAAATGGATTGATTATCTACAAAACAGATATCAGATTAAGAAATATCAGATTGCCTTTGAATAATTAGGAAGTTATTTTATGTAATGGGGAGGGGGTTGGGAGATGAAAAGCTTTGGATGAGGTCAATTGGATTGGAAGGGAAAATTTTATTCTATATGTATAACAATAGCTTGTGATTGACCCGGGAAGCCGGGGGGGTGGGGAAGGGAGGGGGGAAGGGGGTTTTCTGGGAGGGAGGGGAAAAAAAGGGGGGGGGAATGTTTTTGTTTTTTTTAAACTTTTTCAATTAAAAAAAAAAGAGAAAATGATCTGACCATGACACAGGTTCCGTCACTAAATCTCCTAATTCCAGATCATTAAACTACTGTCCAGAGATATAAATCAAATCCAGTGTGCCTCCCCCAATGTGTGTAGGGCCATCAATTACTTGAATCAGGTCCAAGGCCGTCATGGAAGCCTGGAACTCCTGGACCGCCGTAGACGACAAGCCGGCCGATGTCAAGTTGAAATCCCCCATGACCAAAAGTCTGGGAATCTCAACTGCCACTCCGGAAGCACCTCCAGCAGCTCAGGTAGGGCTGAAGTCATGCAGCAAGGAGCCAGGTACATGATCAACAAACCCATCTGATTCCTATGGCCCCACCTCACAAGGAGGGATTCACAACCGGCTATCTGAGGCACAGTGGACTCCCTCGGCTCTAGACTTTCTCTAACCACAACCGCCACCCCTCCACCTCTACCTTGGGCCCTCGGCTGATGGAATGCCCGGAAACCCGGAGGGCACAGTTCAACCAGGGGTACACCCCCTTCTGTGCCCAACCAGGTCTCCCTAATGCCCGTAAAGTCCACGGCCTCCCTCTGAATAAGATCACAGATCAGGGGAGCCTTATTAACCACGGACCGGGCATTGCACAGCATCAACCGAAGACCCAAGCTCTGAGGGTCTCGACCATCCGGGGAACGAGTAAGGACTGAGGGGCCGGAGCATGTGATCGCTTTTAAACAGCGAGCACGTGCTCCTGGAGAACGATACGGCCCCTCGCCTCCGCCATATCTGCCTCTCCCACTTACCGTACAGATGGAACGACACTCTACGCTATGAACACCCCCCTCCCCCCCCTTCGGACCAGGTAGAATAATGCCGTGAGCAGACGCTGGGACTGGACACACCCTCCCAGACGGGTTTCTCCCCCTACCCGCCTCTTCCCTCCCCCCCCCTATGGCGGAGGCGAGGGGCCGTATCGTTCTCCAGGAGCACGTGCTCGCTGTTTAAAAACCTATTAAAAAAACCCTAAAGATTCTTCTTCAATGCAGACTAGAAGTTGGACTAGAAGACCTTCAAGGTCCCTTCCAACTCTGTTATTCTATTCTAACTCAGTTACAAAATAGGAGAAATAGGAAGCAAATAAAATATCAGCCATAAAGGACTCAGATGCCTATACACTATTGCTCAAAGTATGGGGAACAAACAGAGGGAACCTGAAGTCCTAGTACATGAGAGCAGGTATGATATTGTTGCCATTACTGAAACCTATTTATATTTCACATTTCTGAACTGCCCATCTCCCTCAAAGGACTCAAAACTTGATGGGATGGAACCCATGATTTGAAAGTATTGTTAGAAAGATATAAATTGTTAAAAAGAAAAAGATAAAATAAAAGAGGAGGGGTAATTGCATTGTCCATAAGAAATCACTACTCCTCTACCAAAATACACAGCACCAAGAAGGAAACCCTTCTCAAATATTGTAGAGGAAAAATAAATGACATAAGTGTATACTGCAGACCATCCAACCAAGCAGAGGAAATTGATGAACTGTTTTCTAATCAGTTAGTTAAGATATGCAGAAGCATACCTCTGTAGTAATGACCCTGACATGAACTGGAAGACAAACTCTGCAGCAAGTGGGAGATCAAACAGGTTCTGACATGTTTAGTTGATACTTTTGTTAACAAAAAGGTAGATTAGGGAACTGGGGGGTCAAGTATACCGGACTTAATTTTTACCAATAGGGATGAAATGATTGAAGGGATAGAAGTTGTAGAAACCCAGAAACCATGTCATACTAAAATTCAACATAATGCAGGCACAGGTAATTAAACCAAGTCACTAGATTTTAACTTTAAGAGGGCTCACTTCAACAAATTAAGAAAAAGATTAAGAAGGATTCCAAGGATGGAAGGGGAAAACAAGAGCCATGGGAATCTGAAAAATGAGTTCATAAAAACCTAATCGAACACAATACCACAGAGAAATAAAATGAGATCCCAGACCAAACCTGCATGCACAATGGATTCTGACAAGAAAAATGGACAAATATAAAAAAGGAAAAAAGGGAAACATAACCAAAACAGAATATCAGCAAATATACTATATCTGCAAACGGAGTCAGGTTCAGAATAAACTAAGACTTGCAACAATTGTCAAAAATAACAAAAATAAATTTCTTTCAATATACAGAATATAGAAATGGAAAGGACATTGGAAGTCTTCTAGTCCAACCCCATCCCCAAGCAGGAAACCCTATACCGTTCCAGACAAATGGCTGTCCAATCGCTGCTTAAAAACCTCCAGTGATGGAGCACCCACAAGCCATTTCACCAATTGTTCTGACTCTCAAGAAATTTCTCCTTAATTCTAGGTTGGAATCTCTCTTTCATAATTTTCCATCCTTACTTCTTGTTCTGCTCTCAGGTGCTTTTGAAAATACCTTTTCTCTGTAATCCCTTAAAATTACTATCAATTAACCCTAGTCCTTCTCTTCATTACACTACATATACCTAGTTCCTGCAACTGCTCATCATAAGATTTAGCTTTCAGTCTCCTAATGATTTTTGTTGGTCTTCTATGCACTCTTTCTAGAATGCCAACATCTTGTTTGTGTTGTGGTGACCATAACTAGGTCCAGTATTCTAATTGTGACCTCACTAGTGCGGTATAAAGCAGTAAAACTGTGATCTTGATACTGTCCCTATATTGATGCAGTCTAGGACTGCATTGGGGTTTGTTTTTTTTTTGGCAGCTGTAATATACTGCTGGCTCTTACCTAAGTGGTTGCTACTAGGATGCCTAGATTCCTCTTATGGATATTGTTATTGAGCCATCTACCACTTATTCTATACCTGTTCACTTGTTTTTTTTCTTGATTAAGTACAAAGCCTTACTTTTCTCACCACTGAATTGCATTTTATTTAGTAGAGCCCAGTGTTAAAGTCTGTCAAGATTTTTCTGGATCTTGAGCCTTTCTTCTTCTTCTTCTTTTTTTTTTTGCATTTTTTCTCTTTACATATCTCTATTACATATTTAACAGATCTGTGACATTATTCATACAACTAGAATCAATATTTAATACATTATATACATTCTATTTCTAAACGTTCTATTCCTTTATGTACATTTCCAATCCTTATTTTATTATCTATCCATTCATACCATTTCTCCCATACCACATAATATTCCAAGTCATTCTTTCCCTGTAGCTCTAGTGTGAGTTTAACCATTTCCGCGCAATCAAATATTTTTTGAATTACTAATCCCTCTGGTTGTATACTACCTTTCTTCCAATACTGCGCAAAAGCAATCCTTGCCACCGTTAATATATGTAACATCAAGAGAAATAATTCCAGATTGAATTCTATTTGATAGTTAATTAATTCTATTTGATATTTAACTAGTTGATATTAAATCCTGCAGCCATTCCTGTATCTTTATCCAATATCTTTTTGCTTCGGGGCACCATGAGTGAAAGAAGGTATCTTGACCCTGCTTGCATTTCCAACATTTTGGATTTAAGTTTGGGTACTTCTTGGCTAGCCTCGCTGGCGCTAAATGTCAATGATAAAACATCTTATACTGGATTTCCTTATAAGCCACTGATTTAGTTATTGTATAATTTTTCTTCCAGATTTCTTCCCAATCTTCTAATTCTATGTTGTGTCCTACATTTTTGGCCCAGGCAATCATGGGGTCTTTCACCAGCTCCTCCGCCCTATCAAATTCTAGTAAATAATTATATAGTTCGGTTATTAGTTTTCCCTCTGGACTTACGAACAGTTTATCTAATTGTTGTGGTTAAATATCAAATCCATATTCTTCTGCATCCTTTTTATGTCTAGATTGTAACTGTAGGTATGGCCACCAGTTTATAAATATTCCCTGTTCCTTTAATTCCTGATTATTTTTGAGTTTCCCTTGATTGTCTAAAATTTCTTTATATCTGAGATTTTGCCTACCTCTAATGTATTGGGGTGGATCATTGCCTCCCTGGTGGATAGCCACCCGGGGATCATCATATCGTGTTTTTTTCTTTATGTCTTCCCACCTTTGTAACAATGCATCCCTTATTTTATGTCTGTAGAAATACGAGTGTGCCTTATTTCCCCTGTTCCACAGAAAAGCGTGCCACCCCTTTTGCAAATCATGCCCTTCCAATGTTAAAATTCTTCTATTTTTTAAGTTTATCCAATCCATACTAATATCGCTGCCTTATAATAGAGTTCCCACGTCGGGAGTCCAAAGCCACCTCTACTTCTACTATCCTAAAGTGAGACTAATTTTATCCGTGCCTTCTTACCTGACCAGACAAATTTTATAATTATCTTGTTTAGATCTATGAAAAATTTCTTATCCAATTTTATAGGGATTGTTTGGAATAGATAAAGCAGTTCAGGTGAAATATTCATTTTGATAGTCGCTATTCTTCCTAATAAACCTTTCCAATTCCTTCTTTATTTGTTAAATAATTTTATGTAATTGTCATCTTTTATTGAAGAGCACCTCACTGTTTACCAGATTCCTAAATATTTAATTTTCTTAGCAATTTGTAACCCAGTTTCCCTCTCTAGATCTCTTTTCTGATTCATTGTTAAATTTTTAGCTAACATTTTGGTCTTTTCTTTGTTAATTTTGAGGCCCGATACGTCTCCATATTTTTCTATTTCATGTAATAAGATGGGGCCAGTTTCCAATGGCTCCTCAATAAAAAATACCAAGTAATTGGTGAAGGCCTGTACTTTATACTCCTCTTTTTTAACTCTTGTTCCTTTTATTTCTTGGTTCACTCTAATTCTAATTAATAATATTTCTAATGTCAGGATAAAGACTAGAGGTGAAAATGGAAATCCCTGACATACCCCCTTCGTTATTTGAAATGCTTTTGTGGTGTCCCCATTTACTATTACACTTGTCTTCTGAGTGGTATATATTGCTTCTATCATATTTTCAAATTTGTCTCCAAAATTCATATTTCTATTGTGGAATCATAAATTGCCAGTTTAAATTATTGAATGCTTTTTGACCATCCAGAAAAACAAGCACTGCTTGTATATTCACTACAGTTCTTGTGTTGTCTCTTATTTGCCTTGTTGGTAGAAATCCATTCTGGTCAGGGTGTATGTTTTCATTTAATAATTTTTTCAACCTTTCCACTATAATGTTCATAAATATTTTATAGTCAGCATTTAGGAGTGAAATTGGCCTATAGTTTTTAATTTGGTTCTTATCTGTAATGTATGCCACAATTTTGGTAATTCTGCTTCCCTCAATGCTTCATTGCATATTTTCATTAATAACAGTTCTATTAATTCACCCATATTTTTTATAAATTTCCCCTGGAGGGTCATCTGGCCCCAGAGTCTTATTCTTTTGCTTCTGAATTGCCGCTTTCAGTTCTACTAACATTATATCTCTATTTAACATTGCTCTCTTTTCTTCCTCTAGTGGTGACATCCCTTCCTCCTTCAAATAATTACTTATTTTATCTTTTGCTATTTCTTCCTGTTTATAAAGATTTTCAAAATATTTTTGCATAATCATCTTTTTCTCTTCTTCATTGTTTTGTAAATTCCCCATTTCATCATATAGCTGCTGTATTATCCTTCCCTCTTTTTCTTTTTTTTAATTTATAAGTTAGCCATCTCCCTGGCTTGTTGGCATGTTCAAAGATATTTTGTTTGGTAAATTTTAAGTTTCTTGCAATGTCCTCTTGTTCTAATATATTTAATTTATGCTTTGCTAGGGTCAGTGTTTCTTTAATTAGTTCATTTCCTGATTTCTTTTTTTTGGTTTTCTAATTTTCCAATTTCTTCCTTTAATATATGGGAGTTATGGCCAGTGTCGCTGCAGTACAGCAGATTTTTGAGGGGCTCCAGAAGAACTGCTGATATCCCAGCTGATCGGGGGTCTCAATGGACCTAAACTGTCTCATAGGGACAGTGAACTAGAGAACCACGGACTGATCAACTTAGAGAATCCGCAAACTCCCGGGTTGATCAGAGGTAGCTTCTTGAACCGAACAGCTGAGGAAAGCAGCCATAGGAGCTGCTAAGAAGCGGGGACAGTCACAACAGAGCAGAGAAATTAAAGGAAGTCCATCATCTGGGTGAGAATCTAATTTTTAGATAAAGATTTCCTTTCATAACCACTTGGAGTTAATATAGATAGACTGGTTAAATGGCTAAAGCAAGGAAGGAGAGCGGGTGTATATCGGCTCTCCATTTCTGGTATTGAAGCTAAGAAAGTGAAAGCCTAAGAGAGAAGGAAAAAGTTTTTAAAATGAACTGACTGGGGATTGACTTAAAAGTGCAGGTTTGGTAAGAAGAGCTAGAAAAGTGTTTGATTCTTCTGAGAAAGAAGAAAAAGATTATAAATGAATTACAATGAATGGAACTGATTAGAATTGAAGTGGGGAAAAGCATAGTTTGGCTATACTGCAGTGCTATCTAGTGGCAAAAAAAAAAGTTTTTAAAAGGCTGACCTTGAATTTGCTGGCTGTATAGACAAGAAGAGATGTTGAAGAGAGAAACACATTTTGGAAAGAAAGGAAGAGATTGGAGTCCTGAATTTGTTTTTATGTTTTGAGTTTTTGTTTTTCTTATTTTTCTAATTGGTTTTTTTTTTAGCTTTTTGAAGTACTTTGTTTTGGAATTGATGTTTTGGTTATTCTTTTTGGCTGTGGTTTTTCTTGTTCTTATTGATGTACTATTTGGTGAGGGAATAAGATGTAGAAGAATTCATACCGTTTAAAATTTGGATTAAGGCAAGAAGAGCCTGAAGAAGCTTACAATTTTCCTTTTTTTTTAGTTTTTGGTTTTAGCTATTATTTTTTATTATATATCCTTTTTCTTTTTTAATTTATAAGTTAGCCATCTCCCTGGCTTGTTGGCATGTTCAAAGATATTTTGTTTGGTAAATTTTAAGTTTCTTGCAATGTCCTCTTGTTCTAATATATTTAATTTATGCTTTGCTAGGGTCAGTGTTTCTTTAATTAGTTCATTTCCTGATTTCTTTTTTTTGGTTTTCTAATTTTCCAATTTCTTCCTTTAATATATGGGAGTTATGGCCAGTGTCGCTGCAGTACAGCAGATTTTTGAGGGGCTCCAGAAGAACTGCTGATATCCCAGCTGATCGGGGGTCTCAATGGACCTAAACTGTCTCATAGGGACAGTGAACTAGAGAACCACGGACTGATCAACTTAGAGAATCCGCAAACTCCCGGGTTGATCAGAGGTAGCTTCTTGAACCGAACAGCTGAGGAAAGCAGCCATAGGAGCTGCTAAGAAGCGGGGACAGTCACAACAGAGCAGAGAAATTAAAAGGAAGTCCATCATCTGGGTGAGAATCTAATTTTTTAGATAAAAGATTTCCTTTCATAACCACTTGGAGTTAATATAGATAGACTGGTTAAATGGCTAAAGCAAGGAAGGAGAGCGGGTGTATATCGGCTCTCCATTTCTGGTATTGAAGCTGCGAAGAAAGTGAAAGCCTAAGAGAGAAGGAAAAAAAGTTTTTTTTAAAATGAACTGACTGGGGATTGACTTAAAAGTGCAGGTTTGGTAAGAAGAGCTAGAAAAGTGTTTGATTCTTCTGAGAAAGAAGAAAAAGATTATAAATGAATTACAATGAATGGAACTGATTAGAATTGAAGTGGGGAAAAGCATAGTTTGGCTATACTGCAGTGCTATCTAGTGGCAAAAAAAAAAGTTTTTAAAAGGCTGACCTTGAATTTGCTGGCTGTATAGACAAGAAGAGAGATGTTGAAGAGAGAAACACATTTTGGAAAGAAAGGAAGAGATTGGAGTCCTGAATTTGTTTTTATGTTTTGAGTTTTTGTTTTTCTTATTTTTCTAATTGGTTTTTTTTTTAGCTTTTTGAAGTACTTTGTTTTGGAATTGATGTTTTGGTTATTCTTTTTGGCTGTGGTTTTTCTTGTTCTTATTGATGTACTATTTGGTGAGGGAATAAGATGTAGAAGAATTCATACCGTTTAAAATTTGGATTAAGGCAAGAAGAGCCTGAAGAAGCTTACAATTTTCCTTTTTTTTTAGTTTTTGGTTTTAGCTATTATTTTTTATTATATATCCTTTTTCTTTTCTTGGTTTTTTTCCCTTTCTTTCTTTCTTTCTTTCTTTCTTTTTTGGATGGACAGTATTTGGGGATAATTTTTTTTTCTCTTGTATTGGAGTTCTGCAACTTTTATTTTTTATGGGAACCTACACAGAAAAATAGTAGAATTGGAATATGAAAATATATGTATAATGGGTGATTTCAATGCGGTAACTGAAGTGGACCTGGACTATAAAACAATAAAAGTAAATAAGAAACCCAGGAAAATCCTCCTGAAGACTTTTTTCACAATGATGGAGGAATTAAGTATACAAGATGCATGGAGAAATAGCCATTTGAAAGAAAAACAATATACTTTTTATTTAAATAGACACTTGTCATGGTCCAGGATAGATATAATATGGATGTAAACAGACTTAATAGACAATGTACAAGAAAAAATATAGATTCAAATCTTTGGGTGGACCATAATCTGATTATTATAAAATGGAAAGGACAAAAGAAAAAGTATAGATGGATGTTGAACCAAACAATTGTAAATGAAAAAGACTTTCAACAATTTTTGGAAAAAGAATTGGAGTTTTTTTCCCCAAAATAAACAAAAAGGAAGATACATCACTCCAAAATGTATGGGACACAATGAAAGCATATATTAGAGGCTTGGTAATAACATATTTGGCAAAAGAAAAAAGAAAAAAGAAAAAAAAGAGAGACAAATGCAGAAGAAATTAGAAGAAGAATAGACTAGAGAAAGAATTACAAAAAAATCCACAAAAGGATAAAGTTAAAAAACAAATGGAATTGAAAAAACATGAATTAAATTTAATTGAATAAGAATTTTTGGCACATAAATTGAGGTCTGCGAGACAGAACTTTTTTGAAAATGCAATAAACCAGGCAGATGGTTGGCATACAAAAGGAAAAAGGAAAAAAAGAAGTTAATTAACAACTACAAGATGAAAAGGGAAGTATATGTTATAGAAATGAAGAAAAGAAAAAAATAATTCAAAACTATTATGAGAAATTATACAATCAAGAGATGATACCTGATGGAAAGATATAACAATTTTTAGAGAAATCTGATTTACCTAAAGTACCTGAACTATATAAGGAAATATTAGAAGAAAGAATATCAGTGATGGAATTGACAGAGGCAATTAAAAAACAAAAAATGGGAAAACATTGGGCCCAGATGGACGACCAGCAGAACTATATAAATATAATTATAGCTATATTTATAACTATATAAATATAAATTCCAAGACATGTTGAGCAGTGTAATGTTGGACTTATTTAATGATACTGGTGAAAGGAAAGATTCCAGATTCTTGGATGGAGGCTTACTTATACCCAAAGAAGATACAGATTTACTACAAGTCAAAAATTATAGACCAATCTCATTGCTAAACGTGGATTTATAAGATTTTTGCTTCAATATGGTGAACATGTGATAGAAAAAAACTTTTGAATGAAATAATCCATAAGGACCAAAATGGGTTTTTACTTAAGCGACAAATTAGAGACAATATGAGGATAATTTTGAATACTTTGGAATATTATGAGGTACACCCAGAAAAAGAAATGGTGATGTTTCTACATGCACAGAAAGCATTTGATAATGTGAATTGGCAATTTATGATAGAACAATTACAGATGATGGAGTTTGGGGAGAGATTCATAAATATGATTAAAACAATTTATAAAAAGCGGTAAAAATAATAATGAATGGAAAGATGATAGAAAAAGTGAATATAATGAAAGGCACAAGGCAAGGATGTCCATTATCACCATTGTTATTTGTTTTAACTTTAGAAGTGTTAAATAGAAATATAAGAAGAAATGATCATATAAAAGGAATGAAAATTAAGAAAGAAGAATATAAATTACAAGCCTTTGCAGATTAGTTAGTTTTTATATTGGAAGAACCTCAAATAACAGGTCCCAAATTATTAGAACAAATACACAAATATGGAGAGGTTGAAGAACTAAAAATAAATAAAGACAAAACAAAAATATTGGTTAAAAAAATAACAGAAAAGCAGAAAAGAGAATTGATGGAGAAATTAAATATTCAAATTGTGAAAAAAATAAAATATTTAGGAATATATTTAACCTCAAGATGTGTAACAATAAAGGAAGATAACTACTATAAACTAAAGAAACAGATTGAGGAAGATTTGGAGAAATGGAAAAATCTACAGTTATCATTACTGGGAAAGATAGCGATAGTAAATATGAATATATTGCCGAGATTATTGTTTCTATTTCAGACAATACAGATAAAAGTGGAAAAGACATATTTTGAACATCTTAATAAAATAATAAAGAAATTTATATGGCAAGGGAAGAAAGCAAGAATCAAAATGTTACAAGATGTGAGACTATGTGGAGGATTTGGACTGCCGAATTGGGAACTATAGTACCAGTCAGCAGTGTTGACTTGGATGAGAGATTGGATTGGATTGAGAAATACAATATTATTAACTTTGGAAGGACACAATTTACAACTGGGATGGCATGCCTTTTTATGGTATGGTAGAAGCAAAATGCATACTTATTTTCAAAGACATTATGTAAGAAATGCATTATTATTGGTGTGGGAGAAGGTCAGAGATAAATATTATTTGAAAATACCAACATGGTTATCAACAATAGAAGTGTTAATACATCCAAATATTATTAATATTAGAAATATTCTTAGATATAAAGATATGCTACCAGATAAGGGGGAATTGAAGGGGAAACAAGAAATAGAAGAACAAGGGATTGAGTTGGACTGGTATACTCATACGCAGATATGAACAAGATATTTTTGACTGAGTTCTTGTGTTCTTCAATGCGTGCCAATTCTGTTCTTTTTAGGATGCGTTTGGCGGCTGCAGAGTTGGAGTGGAATTTCAATTGGAAGCATGTGGGGATTAAATTTTGATCTCGACAGTTTCGTAGGAATGCAAGGTCACATAAAATGGAAGCTCTTTGGACTTCTAGTTTTTCATAGGTCCTGGTCAGATGGTGGATTTCCTCCCCATAGAGGTGCAATATTTGTTTTGTCCAATGTATGTGGTGGGGCAGGCGGTGCATGGGACAAACCAACAGAAGAATAAGTGCACGCATTGAAGAACACAAGAACTCAGTCAAAAAAGAGGAACCAACTTCTTCCCTGGTCCAACACCTTAAAGCCACAGGACACAATATTGACTTTAAAAAGACCAGAACTATCGCCAAAACTGAACACTTTAACAACAGAATAATCAGAGAAGCCATCGAGATAGAAAAACGCCCACACAGCATGAACAAACGAGATGATACCTCCCGCCTACCAGCCATTTGGAAACCCGCCCTTATTGACAAACGTGTCCCTAACACGAGGAATGACGCCAGACCCACACTCACGAGGTCCACACAGGATGTCACCACCACACATCCACCCAGAAAGCAGACCCAAACCCACACTGATCATGAAGCACGATTAAGGACCAGAAGCCAGACCGCAGCTGCAACATTGGCCATTTCAAACCCCTCCAATCCATACATGCAGCAGACTGACACCCACTGTGAAGATGTGGCATGACCGCGAACACGAAGCCGGACAACAGCTGTGCAGCTCACCAGCTCAAATCCCCCTGCAGCTCAGACTAATCTGAGCACAACCAAGCCCCCACCCAAAGAGGACACACCCCCATCCAATCAGAGCACCAAAAAAACCCCATCCAATCAGAGCACAGCCAAGCTCCCACCCAATCAGTTCAAACCCCCACTAGCAGTTAAAAAGGAAGAAACAGCTGCAGTCACACATTGCTCCCAGAAGCAAGCTGAAGCTTGAAAATGGCGAATGAGACTTTGTCGAAACGTTGCCAAGACACTTCCAATTTTACGCGGGAGAAAACCCGAATAACCAAAGACCTACATATATATATATATATATATATATATATATATATATATATATATATATATATATATATATATATACACATACATATATATATACATATATATATATTTGATTATACACATAATAACTGCAGTGATATTTGTGCAAAGATGGAAAGCAGAGAAAATCCCTACAGAGGGTGAAGAAATTAAGAAAATATTGGATTGTGCAGAAATGGATAGATTGACTTTGACAATTAAAGAGAGAGAGGTATCTGAATATTTTAAGATATGGGGACAATTTTACCATTGGTCTGAGAAGAAATATAGATAGGGTAATGTTGTAAGGAAACATAGGAAGAAGAAATGTTACAATAAATGAAATGATGACATTATGAAATGATTAACATTGGAGAATAAGAAGGAGGCACAAAAGATGTATTCAGATGAAGCACTGAATGATTGATAATGTATGTTTATTTGTTTGTAAAATAAAAAAAAATTCCAAAAAACCCCAACTATTTAGCAGAGATCAGTTTTTCTGCTGCTGGCCTTTAAAAAAAATGTTATGTTGCCTCCATTTCTCTTTATTTTTCTTTGCATGTATGCTATTGTTATCCCCCTTATATCTTAATCCAAGATGGCACCGCCAAAGGCTGCCTCGATGAAATGCTCTTTAATGATTTCTTTATTTTTAATTATTCTCTGCGACTCACTATGGATTTCTTACTCACGAGACCATCTGCTAAAAATTAAGCAACGTTTCTTTAGGGAGCAACTTTCTGTGATCTCACCCCCCCCCCTATCTTTACAAATGTGGAGGAGATTCTAAAACAGGAAGAAGCAATTTCCCCGGAGCCATGGATTACCAAAAAAACCAAACAAACGGAGAAAGCGAAGGAGGAGAGGTAAATGGGCAGGAATTCTAATCAAGCTAAGAAATAAGAGAAATAAAACTCCTCTGCCTTCAATTTTCCTAACCAATGTACGTTCACTTTTTTTTATTTATTTGCATTTATATCCCACCCTTCTCCGAAGACTCAGGGTGGCTTACACTATGTCAGGCAATAGTCTTCATCCATTTGTATATTATATACAAAGTCAACTTATTGCCCCCAACAATCTGGGTCCTCATTTTACCTACCATATAAAGGATGGAAGGCTGAGTCAACCTTGGGCCTGGTGGGGCTTGAACCTGCAGTAATTGCAAGCAGCTGCTGTTAATAACAGACTGTCTTACCAGTCTGAGCCATAGAGGCACTTGCTAATAAGATGGATGAAATACTCCTCTTAAACAGATACAATTCTGATTTTCACAATTCAGCAGTCCTATGCTTCTCTGAAACCTGGTTAAATGAATCAATTGAAGATAGCAGCCTGCATATCCCAGGGTTTTAGATTGAACGATCAGACAGAATTACAGAAACATCTAGTAAAAGAAGGGAGGAGGCTTATGCTTATATATCAACAACAGCTGGTGTCAGGATTTAACTAGAATATACAAATTCTGTGACGAAAGCCTAGAAACATTAATTATCAACTGCAAACCTTACTATTCGCCTCGTGAATTTTCCTCATTTCTTCTAATTGCTGTTTATGTCCACAAGCCTTTGTAAACAAGGCATTACGAATTCTAGCTGACCAAATTATGGAGGCTAAAGCCAAATAACCCGATTCACTGGCCATTATTTTGGGAGATCTAAACAAGGCAAACTTAAGGAAAGAGCTAGAGGCAAGAATACTTTAGACCATTGCTACACAACACTAACAGATGCTTATCAGTCTTTACCTTGAGCAGCTGTAGGACACTCTGATCACTGCATGATTCACCTTGTACCTGCTTACAGGCAAAGACTTAAAACCACAAAATCAACAATTAAATCAATGAAGACCTGGACTGAGGAGGCAGAATTAAAGCTGCAGGCTTGCTTTGACTGCACTGATTGGAATATTTTTGAAGATACCTCTGCAGACCTGGATGAACTCACAGATACTGTAATATCATATGTCAGCTTCTGTGAAGACCTATGTGTACTGACAAGGAACTTGCGAATATACGGTAACAACAAACCTTGGTTCACAGCTAAACTTAAGCAGATACATCATTCCAAAGAGGAAGCCTACAGAAAAGGTGATAAAATGCTTTACAATCAGGCCAGAAATGTATTAAGAAGGGAGATCAGAGCAGCAAAAAGAGGCTACTCTGAAAAGCTAAAGAATCAGTTCTCAACAGATGAACCAGCAAACGTGGAAAACTCTTAAAAATATCACCAGCTATGGCAAACCTCCTTCCCAGGCTGAAGGAAATCAACAACTGGCAGATGACCTGAACGTGTTTTACTGCAGGTTTGAAAGGAAACTACAGTCACTATCTCCACAACCCCCATCTCAGACACATCAACAACAGCCAAGCCTCCTACAACTGATCCCATCCCATTGGGTTCAACAACCCCTAGTGATCACAGAAAAGGAAGTGCAAGACCTATTTCACAGACAAAAGCCAGGAAAAGCTCCAGGCCCAGACAAGATAACTCCTTCTTGCTTAAAAATCTGTGCTGACCAATTGGCCCCCATCTTCACCCATATCTTCAATAAATCACTAGAGATGTGCTATGTTCCTTCTTGCTTCATATGCTCTTCTATCATCCCAGTGCCAAAGAAGCCCACCATCAAGGAGCTGAATGACTACAGACCAGATGCTCTAACATCTGTAATCATGAAAGCCTTTGAAAGGCTAGTGCTTTCCTACTTGAAAACCATCATGGATCCGGTGTTAGACCCCTTGCAATTTGCATACCGAGCAAATAGATCAACAGATGATGCTGTTAATATGGCTCTGCACTACTTCCTACAACATCTTGAATCTCCAAAGTAAGGGTCCTCTTTGTAGACTTTAGTTCAGCATTCAATGCCATCATTCCAGACACCCTTCTAACTAAGGTAAACCAGCTGCAGGTACCTGAACAGACTTGTAAGTGGATCACAAGCTTCCTAACAAACAGGATGTCAGCTTTGGAAGCCATACTAGGCCAGAAGCTTCTGTGCTGCCACTTTCTCATGTGTGGGAAAGTAGGAGGGGGGATTTAGTAGAGGGGCCCATTAGACACAATAATGTTCTTCATTCCCAGTCAAGGTCTGGCCGTTCCTGCATCTGGAGAAGGAGTGGTCGGAGTGATGTATCGAGATGGGACAGTTGGCGATTGGAGCATGTGATCAGCAGAGGAATCAGGGAGTGCGGTTTGGGGGTTTTGATCTACTGAGGGAAAACCTGGATTTCTCAGATTCAGATTTTCCCAGATGTGCCAGGTTACCTAGCCTAGTAAAAGAACTTTGAAAGATGCATGCTTTGGAGTTTTTACTTGGCGAGGGGTTTTTCTGGAACGCTGACACAGGAAGCAGCAGGTGAAGCTAAGCAGAATCACATCAGATATTGGCACAATTAGCAGAGCCACCCCCAAGGCTGTGTGCTCTCCCCACTTATCTTCTCTCTGTATACCAATGACTGCATCTGTAACAATCCATCTGTTAAACTACTGAAGTTTGCAGATGACACAACAGTGATCGGTCTCATTCGAGACAATGATGAATCTGCATACAGATGGGAGGTTGAATGACTAGTCTCATGGTGCAGCCGGAACAATCTGGAACTGAACACACTCAAAACCGTAGAAATGGTGGTAGACTTTAGGAAAAACCCTTCCATACTTCCACCTTTCACAATACTAGACAACACAATATCAACAGTAGAAACTTTCAAATTTCTAGGTTCTCCCATATCGCAAGATCTAAAATGGACAGCTAACATCAAAAAGGTCATCAAAAAAGGACAATAAAGCATGTTCTTTCTGCACCAACTCAGAAAGCTCAAACTGCCCAAGGAACTGCTGATCCAGTTCTACAGAGGAATTATTGAGTCTGTCATCTGCACCTCTATAACTGTCTGGTTTGGTTCTGCAACCCAACAAGACAGACACAAACTTCAGAGGATAATTAGAACTGCAGAAAAAACAATTGCTACCAACCTGCCTTCCATTGAGGACCTATATACTGCACGAATCAAAAAGAGTGCTGTGAAAATATTTATAGATCCCTCACATCCTGGACACAAACTGTTTCCTACCCTCAAAATGACGCTACAGAGCTCTGTACACCAGAACAACTAGACACAAGAACAAGTTTTCCCCGAACGCCATCACTCTGCTAAACAAATAATTCCTTCAACACTATTTACTAAATCTGCACTACTATTAATCTTCTCATCGTTCCCATCACCCATCTCCTTCCACTTATGACTGTAACTTTGTTGCTTGTATCCTTACAGTTTATACTGATATTGATTGTTTCCTGATTGCTTAATTGTAGCCTATGACTATCATTAAGTGTTGTATCATTAAGTGTTAAATTTGTACCCTATGACTATCATTAAGTGTTGCAAGTGTTGTACCTTGATGAAGGTATCTTTTCTTTTATGTACACTGAGAGCATATGCACCAAGACAAATTCCTTGTGTGTCCAATCACACTTGGCCAATAAAAATTCTATTCTATTCTATTCTATTCTATTCTATTCTATTCTATTCTATTCTATTCTATTCTATTCTAATGTTTTCTCTTTTTTTTGAATTTTTTAAAAAATTTTCTTAACTAACCACATACAAATTGTTTTTGAACAAGGTATCGGTCAGGTACATAATTAAACCCAATTCAATTTTCACTCCCTCAAAATATAATCTATCCAATGTATTTCCCTTTCCCCCTTAAAATTTTATTATTTGCACATTTCTATTTATAAAATCTGTTTTCACCCCTTATCCTGAAATTAACACTTAAATCTAGTCTAGTCCCCACATTCTTGGCCTCTTTTTATCCTTCCCTTCTACATAAAAAAAACATAAATTCCCCACCACAAATTTCTTTCTTAATTCTTACATTCCACAAAGCCAAAAAAGTAATTATCCCTAATTTAATCAAAACCAAAGCAATAACAAAAACTAAAAGAAACAAGGTAGTATCTATAAAAATATTTCCTACTTCAATTCTCACCTTTTTTTTGGCTCTGCGCATGCGCGAGAATGGTAGCGGCTTAGAGGAGCCCGAATCGGCGGTGGCGGCTTTCCCTGAAATGGAGGCTTCGGGCTGACTCACCAGGCTTCTCCGGTCCCTCGGCGTGTGGTTCGATCTGTCTGGCTGCCGCTGGAGAGGTTTGTGGCCTCTCGGTTAGGCGACAGCCGAGAACGGGCCGAGGGACGGAGTGGCGGGCCGGAAGGGGGCGGCCATCTTGGAGGAAGCGAAGTGAAGACGCGATGGAGGCGAGGGAGGCGAGGGAGGCCTGCTGTTCGTTGCGGGCTTCGGCCTCGGCTCTGGCCCTGCCTTGCCCAGCGGAGGGGAGCGGAGCGGCCCTGCCTCGTTTTGCGGAGCCCTGCCCAGCCGAGCGGAGCCCTGCCCAGCGGAGCTCGGCCCAGCGGCCCAGCGGCGAGCCCTGCCCAGCGGAGCCCTGCCCAGCGGCCCAGCGGAGCCCTGCCCAGCGGCCCAGCGGCGAGCCCTGCCCAGCGGAGCCCTGCCCAGCGGCCCAGCGGCGAGCCCTGCCCAGCGGAGCTCTGCCCAGCGGAGCTCGCCCAGCGGCGAGCCCTGCCCAGCGGAGCCCTGCCCAGCGGCCCAGCGGAGCCCTGCCCAGCGGCCCAGCGGCGAGCCCTGCCCAGCGGAGCCCTGCCCAGCGGCCCAGCGGCGAGCCCTGCCCAGCGGAGCTCTGCCCAGTGGCCCAGCGGCGAGCCCTGCTCAGCGGAGCCCTGCCCAGCGGCCCAGCGGCGAGCCCTGCCCAGAGGAGCCCTGCCCAGCGGCCCAGTGGCGAGTCCTGCCCAGCGGAGCCCTGCCCAGCGGCCCAGCGGCGAGCCCTGCCTAGCGGAGCCCTTTCCAGTGGCGACCCCGGCGATCTTGGCCAAATTCCAGCGGCGTGAGATCGTCGGTGATTCCGGTCTGGCTCCGACGGCTTCGGGGTGTGGATTTGGCCTGGTTTCAGCTGGCGCGAATCCCGGCCCGTTTTTGCCTGTCGGTGGGCTTGCCGGCGCCTTCGGCGCCAGTTCCATCGGCGCCAGTTCCATCGGCGCCAGTTCCATCGGCGCTGGTTGCGCCCGGCGAGGCTATGTGGACCGCGAGGTGCCTGTCCAACGGCGCCCTGTATTTGGCAGCCCCACCGAGGATGGGTGTGGTAACGCCCCGGTGGGAGAGGAGGCCGGAACCGTGGCTGAGGTGTGTCCCCTCTTGTGGCCTGTTTGTCATCGAATGGCCCCTGGTGGCCTGGCTTGCTCCATCGTATTTTCCTTTGTGGCCTTATGGCCTGGCTTGCTCCATTTTATTTCCGCCCCCCCCATCCCGGTCCATGGGTCATCTAAACTGGGCGGTCATGCATGTCCATCTGCGGGATGGAGTGGATTGGACTGGATTGGACTAGCTTGGACTGGTCTAGGGACTTGGGCAGACCGCTAGCCATGTCTACCTGATTAAGATCTATTGTAGAACTGCTTTCCATAGGCACGCTATGGAGACTGTCGGCCTGTCTGTTCCTGTTTTGTCATCGCTATCCGGTTCCTGCTCCATTTGTCCTTTATTTATTTATTTATTTATTATTTAAATTTTTATACCGCCCTTCTCCCGAAGGACTCAGGGCGGTTCACAGCCAATTAAAATACACAATGATACAATAAATACAATTAAAATACAGTTAAAAAACTTATTGAATTTAATTGAAGATTAAAATTTAGAATAAAAACCCATTAAAAAACCCATAAATTTAAAACTAACCCAGTCCAGCGCAGATGAATAAGTGAGTTTTAAGCTCGCGACGAAAGGTTCGGAGGTCCGGAAGTTGACGGAGTCCTGGGGAGTTCGTTCCAGAGGCGGAGCCCCACAGAAGGCCCTTCCCTGGGCGTCGCCAGGCGACACTGTCGCGCCGACGGCACCCTGAGAGTCCCTCTCTGTGAGGCGCAGGTCGGTGAGAGGTATTCGATAGCAGCAGGCGGTCCCGTAAATAGCCCGGCCCTATGCCATGGAGCGCTTTAAAGGCGTTCACCAACACCTTGAAGCGCACCGGAAGGCCACAGGTAGCCAGTGCAGCCTCGCAGGATAGGTGTCACAGGAGCCACGAGGGCTCCCTCTATCACCAGCAGCTGCATTCTGGACTAACTGAAGCCTCGGATGCCCCTCAAGGGAGCCCCACAGAGCATTGCAGTAATCCAGGCGAGGCGTCACAAGGCGTGGTGACTGTGCACAAAGCATCCCGGTCTAGAAAGGCGCAACTGGCGCACCAAGCGAACCTGGTGGAAAGCTCTCCTGGAGGCGGCCGTCAGGTGGTCCTCAAAGACAGCCGCACATCCAGGAGAACGCCGTTGCGCACCCTCTCCATCGGGGCCAATGACTCGCTCCCAACAGTCAGCCGTGGACTCAGCTGACTGTGCGGGATGCCGGCATCCACAGCCACTCCGTCTTGGAGGATTGAGCTTGAGCCTGTTTCTCCCATCCAGACCCGTCGGCTTCCAAGCACCGGGACAGCACTTGATAGCTTCATTGGGGTGGCCGGTGTGGAAAAGTACAGCTGGGTGTCATCAGCGTACAGCTGGTACCTCACACGAAGCCACTGATGATCTCACCCAGCGGCTTCATATAGATGTTGAACAGAAGGCGAGAGAATCGACCCCGCGGGACCCACAAGTGAGGCGCCGCGGGGTGACCTCTGCCCCCCGCCAACACCGTCTGCGACGGTCGGAGAGATAGGAGGAGAACCACCGATAAGCGGTGCCTCCCACTCCCAATCCTCCAACCGGCGCAGCAGGATACCATGGTCGATGGTATCGAAAGCCGCTGAGAGGTCTAATAGGACCAGGGCAGAGGAACAACCTATCCTGGCCTCCAGATCATCAACGCGACCAAAGCCGTCTCAGTGCTGTAACGGGCGGGCCGGACTGGAGCAGGTCTAGATAGACAGTTTCCTCCAGGTGCAAGGAAACTGATATGCCACCATACTCTCTACAACCGCCGCGAGCGGGTTGGAGACGACGATAATTACCTAAAACAGCCGGGTCCAGGAAGGCTTGAGGAGGCTCACCACCGCCTCTTTCAAAGGCGGCGGAAGACTCCCTCCAACAAGGAAGCGCTAATCCCCTGGAGCCAGCCTCGTGTCACCTCCTGAGTGGCCAGCACCAGCCAGGAGGGCACGGGTCCAGTAAACACGTGGTGGCATTCAATCTACCCAGCAACCTGTCCATGTCCTCGGAGCCACAGGGTCAAATTCATCCCAGACAATATCACCAAGACCGCCCTCAGCCGTCCCGTCCGAATCGCCACAATTCTGGTCCAGACCGCTGAACGATTTTATCGAGATAACCGTTAAACTCAGCACGCCCTGCAGCGGGTCATCCGCTCCCCTGGTGAAGGAGGGAGCGGTCACCGAACAGGGCAGCTGGGCGGTTATCTGCCGGCGCAATGAGGAGGAGGCGAGTAACGCTTCCTCAGTGCCACTAGGTAGGTCCTAGTATAGATCTAACTAGTGTCGATCAGCCTCTGAACGGCTGGACCTCCAAGAACTCTCTAGGCGTCTTCTCCGGCGTTTCATCCCCTCAGCTCCTCGGAGAACCAAGGAGCCGGTTGGGATCTGCGCCGGGTCAGAGGTCGCAGGCACGACACGGCCCAGCCCCAGCCGCAGCCCGCCCCAGGCTGCGGTTCCTCTGCCGTGCCGTGAGCCAGATCCTCAGGAAATGGCCTTGCTCGCCCGAAACCTCTCTGGGTCCATCAGGCGCCTGGGACGGTACCAACGCAGTGGTTCCGTCTCCCTGCGGTGTTGGGTAGCGGTCAGAAAGTCCAGGCGAGGAGGAGTGATCTGACCATGACAAAGGTTCTGTGACTATATCTCTCAAGTCCAGATCCTTCAACCACTGACCAGAGATGAAAATCAGGTCCAGTGTGCCTCCCCAATGTGAGTAGGGCCATCAACTACTTGAGTCAGGTCCAGGGCTGTCATGGAGGCCATGAACTCCCGAGCTACTGTCGATGACGAGCCAGCAGATGGCAGTTAAAGTCCCCATGACTAAAGTCTGGGGTCTCCACTGCCACCCGCAAGCACCTCCAGAAGCTCGGCAGGGCGGCTGTCACGCAGCAAGGAGCCAGGTGCGACCAGCAAGCCCATCTGACATCTATGACCCCACCACAAAGAGGGATTCACACCGGCAATCTGAGGTACAGTGGCCTCCTTCGGCTCTAGACTCTCTTTAATAACAACCGCCACCCCCACCTACCCTGGGCCTCGGCTGATGGAATGCACGGAAACCGGTGGGCACATCTCAACCAGGGGACACCCCTTCAGTGCCCAACCAGGTCTCCGTGCGCCTATAATATCCGTGGCACCCCCGAACCAGGTCATGTATTAGGGGGCCTTGTGGCCACGGACGCGCGTTGCATAACATCAGGCGAAGGCCCAGGCTCTGAGGATCTTGACCATCCGGGAACGGAGAAGTCAGATCGGGCACGCCATCGCCTGTATACGCCAGCGTGACCCCTAAACGATCGATCCCCCCTTCCGCCATATCTGCCCCTCCACTTACCGTGCAAATGGACTCACCCTCATACAAAGGAACCAACTGGACTCCCGCTGGAAGACTCACCATTTCTATTACTTTGGGATTTTACCACCTTAGCATCCTCGCCGATTCGCACTTTCCTGCGCCACACTGCACGTGAACTCTTGCGCCTGCAGGTGCCCCCGCCGCAGGAATGGCCCATATCGCTACCAAGGGCCGGCCTCAATGACGGGTCTTGGGACCCACAGAGGTGGCATGCGAGAAGAAAGAGCCTTTGGGGTTTTAGATAGGGCATTTTAAGGGGTGGGAGGGTAGGGCGGGTGATGGGGTAGCCCGTCGGGAGGAAACCAGTTCCAGCGCATGCTCGTGGCGATTATCAAATGGGTTCGGAGGTTATGGGGGAGGTGTTCCTTTGTGTGAGGGTGAGTCTATTGGCATGGTAAGTGGGAGGCAGATATGGCGGAAGGGGGATCGATCGACATAGGGGTCACGCGTTCGATGTATGCAGGCGATCGCGTGCCCGATCCCCTAACTTTACCCGTTCCCGGATGGTCAGGACCCTCAGAGCCTGGGCCTTCGCCTGATGCTATGCAACGACAGTCCGTGGCCAAGGCCCCCTAATACATGATCTAATTCAGGGGTGCCATGATATTATAGGCGCACGGAGACCTGGTTGGGCAATGAAGGGTGTGCCCTGGTTGAGATGTGCCCACCGGGTTTCCGTGCATTCCATCAGCCGAGGCCCAGGCTCTGAGGATCTTGACCATCCGGGAACGGAGAAGTCAGATCGGGCACGCCATCGCCTGTATACATCGAACGCGTGACCCCCTAAACCGATGCGATCCCCCCCTTCCGCCATATCTGCCCCTCCCACTTACCGTGCAAATGGACTCACCCTCATACAAAGGAACCAACTGGACTCCCGCTGGAAGACTCACCATTTCTATTACTTTGGGATTTTACCACCTTAGCATCCCTCGCCGATTCGCACTTTCCTATGCGCTACACTGCACGTGAACTCTTGCGCCTGCGAGGTGCCCCCGCCTCGCAGGAATGGCCCATATCGCTACCAAGGGCCGGCCTCAATGACGGGTCTTGGGACCCACAGAGGTGGCATGCGAGAAGAAAGAGCCTTTGGGGGTTTTTAGATAGGGCATTTTTAAGGGGTGGGAGGGGTAGGGCGGGTGATGGGGGTAGCCCGTCGGGAGGGAAACCAGTTCCAGCGCATGCTCGTGGCGATTATCAAATGGGTTCGGAGGTTATGGGGGAGGTGTTCCTTTGTGTGAGGGTGAGTCTATTGGCATGGTAAGTGGGAGGCAGATATGGCGGAAGGGGGATCGATCGACATAGGGGTCACGCTCGATGTATGCAGGCGATCGCGTGCCCGATCCCCTAACTTTACCTGCCTCGGATGGTCAGGACCTCAGAGCCTGGGCCTTCGCCTGATGCTATGCAACGACAGTCCGTGGCCAAGGCCCCCTAATACATGATCTAATTCAGGGGTGCCATGATATTATAGGCGCACGGAGACCTGGTTGGGCAATGAAGGTGTGCCCTGGTTGAGATGTGCCCACCGGGTTTCCGTGCATTCCATCAGCCGAGGGCCCAGGGTAGGGGTGGAGGGGTGGCGGTTGTGATTAAAGAGAGTCTAGAGCCGAGGGAGACCACTGTACCTCAGATAGCCGGGTGTGAATCCCTCTTTGTGAGGTGGGGTCATAGATGTCAGATGGGCTTGCTGGTCGCGTACCTCGCTCCTTGCTGCATGACAGCTGCCCTGCCCGAGCTCCTAGAGGTGCTTGCCGGGGTGGCGGTGGAGACCCCCAGACTTTTAGTCATGGGGGACTTTAACCTGCCATCTGCCGGCTCGTCATCGACGGTAGCTCAGGAGTTCTTGGCTTCCATGACGGCCTTGGACCTGACTCAAGTAGTGGATGGCCCCACTCACATCGGGGGTGGCACACTGGACCTGATTTTTGTCTCTGGCCAATGGTCGAGAGATCTGGACTTAAAGGAAATAGTCATTGAACCTTTGTCATGGTCAGATCACTCTCTCCTTCGCCTGGACTTTCTGACCGCTACCCAACACCGCAGGGAGACGGAACCATTACGTTGGTACCGTCCCAGGCGCCTGATGGACCCAGAGAGGTTCCGGACGGAGCTTGGGCCATTTCCTGAGGGTCTGGCTCACGGCACGGCAGAGGAACGGGCTGCAGCCTGGGAACGGGCTGCGGCCGGGGCTTTAGACCGTGTCGTGCCTTTGCGGCCTCTGACCCGCGAGATCCCAACCGCCCTTGGTTCTCCGAGGAGCTGAGGGGATGAAACGCCGGAGAAGACGCCTAGAGAGTTCCTGGAGGTCCAGCCGCTCAGAGGTTGATCGGACACTAGTTAGATCCTATACTAGGACCTACCTAGTGGCACTGAGGGAAGCGAGGCGTTGCTCGCCTCCTCCCTCATTGCGCCGGCAGATAACCGCCCAGCTGCCCTGTTTGGTGACCCGCCTCCTTCACCAGGGGAGCGGATGACCCGTTGCAGGGACGTGTTGAGGAGTTTAACGTTATCTATACGATAAAATCGCTCAGCTGAAGGACGGTCTGGACCAAGATTGCAGCGATTCGGACGGGACGCCTGAGGGCGGTCTTGGTGATGTTGTGTGGGATGAGTTTGACCCTGTGACTCCGAGGACATGGACAGGTTGCTGGGTAGATTGAATGCCACCACATGTTTATTGGACCTGCCCTCCTGGCTGGTGCTGGCCACTCAGGAGGTGACACGAGGCTGGCTCCAGGGATTACGAGTGCTTCTTGTTGGAGGGAGTCTTCCGCTGCCTTGAAAGAGGCGGTGGTGAGGCCCTCCTCAAGAAGCCTTCCTGACCCGGCTGTTTTAGGTAATTATCGCCCAGTCTCCAACCCGCTCATGCTAAGGTTGTAGAGAGTATGAGGCATATCAGTTTCCTTCACCTGGAGGAAACTGTCTATCTGGACCTGCTCCAGTCCGGCCCGCCCGTTACAGCACTGAGACGGCTTTGGTCGCGTTGGTGGATGATCTCTGAGGGCCAGGGATAGGGGTTATTCCTCTGCCCTGGTCCTATTAGACCTCTCAGCGGCTTTCGATATCATCGACCATGGTATCCTGCTGCGCCGGTTGGGGGATTGGGAGTGGAGGCACCGCTTATCGGTGGTTCTCCTCCTATCTCTCCGACCGTCGCAGACGGTGTTGACGGGCAGAGGTCACCCCGCGCGCCTCACTTGTGGTGCCGCAGGGCCGATTCTCTCGCCTTCTGTTCAACATCTATATGAAGCCGCTGGGTGAGATCATCAGTGGCTTCGTGTGAGGTACCAGCTGTACGCTGATGACACCCAGCTGTATTTTCCACACCGGCCACCCCAATGAAGCCATCAAGTGCTGTCCCGGTGTCTGGAAGCCGACGGGTCTGATGGGGAGGAACAGGCTCAAGCTCAATCCTCCAAGACGGAGTGGCTGTGGATGCCGGCATCCCGCACAGTCAGCTGAGTCCGCGGCTGACTGTCGGGAGCGAGTCATTGGCCCCGATGGAGAGGGTGCGCAATTTGGGCGTTCTCCTGGATGAACGGCTGTCTTTGAAGACCATTTGACGGCCGCCTCCAGGAGAGCTTTCCACCAGGTCCGCCTGGTGCGCCAATTGCGCCTTTCTAGACCGGGATGCCTTGTGCACAGTCACCACGCCTTGTGACGCCTCGCCTGACTACTGCAATGCTCTACATGGGGCTCCTTGAGGGGCATCCGAGGCTACAGTTAGTCCAGAATGCAGCTGCGCTGGTGATTGAGGGAGCCTCGTGGCTCCCGAGTGACACCTATCCTGCGCCGGCTGCACTGGCTACCTGTGGCCTTCTGGGTGCGCTCAAGGTGTTGGTGAATGCCTTTAAAGCGCCCATGGCATAGGGCCGGATACTTACGGGACCGCCTGCTGCTACCGAATACCTCTCACCGACCCGTGCGCTCTCACAGAGAGGGGCTCCTCAGGGTGCCATCGGCGCGACAGTGTCGTCTGGCGACGCCCAGGGGAAGGGCCTTCTCTGTGGGGGCTCCCGCCCTCTGGAACGAACTCCCCCCAGGACTTCGTCAACTTCCGGACCTCCGAACCTTTCGGCGCGAGCTTAAAACCTACTTATTCATCTGCGCTGGACTGGGTTAGTGTTTTAATGGGTTTTAATGGGTTTTTAGCTCTAAATTTTAATCCTGGCCAATTTTAATAAGTTTTTTAATTGTATTTTAATTTGTATTTATTGTATTGTATTTTTACCTGGCTGTGAACCGCCCTGAGTCCTTCGGGAGAAGGGCGGTATACAAATTTAAATAATAAATAATAATAATATAATAATAATTTTAATTTTAAAAAAGGGTCTCCCATTGATTGTTTATTCCATACAAAAAAAGAGAAAGTAACATATAAAACAAAATAAACTCTGAAAAGCTCTCTCCTATATTTAGTTCTCACCTTTCAATTTCGTAAAAATCTCCCATCACTTATTATTTCATCCTTATCTTTAAAGTACCTTGCTATTAATCATCATATTTTCATATTCAAATAAATTCTATTCATATCTGTAACTTAATTGCCACTCTTTTCTTATTCTGTCAATTTCAACATTATCTATTCTTAATAAAAGAGAAGATAAAAAGGAGCAAATATTTCTCGTATCTCAAATGCTTTCATGCTTATATTCATATATTTTATTAAAAGTTTTATCTCAAATCATGCTTAAAAAATTCCATATTTTCTTCGCTCATTAAGTTTCTTGACACTCCTTTCCCTCTTTTCCCTCCTTATAATTCTCTAATAATCTTTATACAAACTTTAGCTGTATATTATAACACAATTTTTTTCTTTTTTATATTATTCCCTGTCATTGCTGCAAGCAGCTCATTATCTTTTCTTAAATCATTATTAATATTCCAGTTCTGTAGTTATTTCTTTTGTTCTTCGCTTAGATGTTGTTTATCTATTTTTCTTGTTGCCAGTTTTTCTCTGCTTTATTCTTGAATATTATGAATCTTAAAGGTCAGGCAGCTGGTTAGTAAAATCCTCCCTTGAAACTCTTTCATGGTCGCAGAGATTTTTCAGTCTTGTATTTCCTCTTCTGCCTTTAGATGTCACTCTTTAGTCTACAGTTACAATTCACAATTAACAAAGTATCCATTTTGTTTCTGTAACACAGAGCCACTCCTCTTTTGTTTCAGTTTGTTTCCCTTTTTATCCAATTTGTCACATTTGAAGTAAATAATTTAATTTTAATCCTTTGCTTGCTCCAAATATGTAGAAAATAGAGGAAATAGGAGATGTTCAATTACAATCCAATTTTAGATCTTTCTTTAGTTCCTTTCTTTTTTCCACTATTCAGTTAGGGCTCTAGACTTCCGTTCCAAGCCAAATTTGTCAGGTTTTAGGTATCACTTTAATTATTTCCTTCTGGTTTCATATCCCATTTAATTTAGCTGCTGTTTCAAAATTCTTTCTTAAGGCTTGTTGCCAATATCTCCCAAAGTGCCTCTTCGTGAGCTGGTGTTAACTCACCCGGCTTCCTTATCTTGTTCAATGTTTCCGCTTTATCCTCCTGCCCGTTCTTTGTGGCCGTCCTGATTTTAGGCAGCTGATGATGGCTGCAATCCACCTCACTGGGTCGAGGGAAAAAAGTTGGACTTGCAGGGAATTTGCAACTTCCCTGTTCACTCCAGGGGCTCCCTCTTTCTTTGCTGCCCCTGCAGGGCAGCTATGGTCCGATCCGAACCCCCATAACAAGGGGATTTTCTGCACTCACCCCAGAGCTCCCGGGGTTCGTGCCTGTTTCATCGTGACACTGGCCACGCCCTCTATTCTTTATGTTTTCATGGTATTCCTCGGATTTGATAGTGAAATATGTTGTTTTTTATTTTCTTTAAAAAATAGTGTCAATTCTTTTGTAATCCTTTCAATATATTCCTTCTCTTTTAAAATCTGGGGGGTTAATGTCCATTTCCTCATCTTTTTTCTTTGGCCTCTCCATGTTATTTCAATGTTGTTTCAGATTATAGTCTGTCCATGTATTTGGAGATATCTCTTATTGTCTCTATCCCTTTACTTCCTTATTTGTCCATACCATATTAATCTTTGACCAGGATTTATGGGGATTGGAATAAAACGTATCTTTTGGGTGCAAGTTGCTCACATATCTGTCAAATTCAATTCATCTGTCATCTTAAAAAAGGTTTTTGGTAATATATTTCTTTTTTTTCTTTTTTTTTGTCACTGGTGTAATCTTTTTTGATATCTACTACGCTATTAAAGTCACCCATAATACATACATTGCCTTGACATATCTCAATAATCTTTTCATGAACTTTCTTGTAAAACTCCCCCTGGTTTTTGTTAGGTGCATAGAAGACTACCAATAACATTGTTGTTTGCCCTATTGTTACTACTGTCATTAATGCTTTTCCTTTTAAATCTGCATACATTTGTTTTGCCTTTATCCCTTCTTTAATGTATACTGCCACCCCTCTTTTCTTTTTCCCCGCCAATGCTGTGTAGAGTTTTCCTAATTTATTATATTCTAAATATTTTTCATCTTGCTTTTTAATATGTACCTCTTGGAGGCATACAATATCTGCTGTTTTATTAATTTTGTAAATATTTGTTTCCTTTTCACCAATGCATTTACTCCATTAACATTAATTGATAGTAGTTTCAATGCTTCCATTCTCCTGTTTGTTTACCGGTTTCTGATTCCTATTGGTTCTTGTAGCTCTTTGTGTTCTTGTTATAATACCTGGTTCCTCTTGGTGTTCTTTTTCTTCTTTACTTCTTTCTTCCCTGTTTTCTCCTTTGGCTTCCTGTTGTTGTTCTTTTTCTTCTTGGCTTGCAGTCTCCAACTCCTCCCTACTACTATAGTCCTCTTCCATTCCCATCAGTTGATCATATAATTCCTGTGCTTTGTCTAAATTATCAATTTTAATATTTTTACCCTGCCAGGAGACAAGCATTCCTTCTGGGAGTATCCACCTAAATAGTATGTTCTGCTTACTCAGTTGTGAGGCCCAAAAATGATAATCCCTTTGTTGTTCTCAGACTCTTCTGGGAATTTATTTCAGGATAATAATTTCCTTGTCTTTATACACCATTGGTTTCTCTCATGTAATTTTGTAAATTATATCCCTGACCTTCTTTTGGGCAAACTATGCATGTACCTCCCTGGGCAGTTTATGGCCTCTAGTATAGTTGGTTTGAATTCTATACACTTCATCCAACTCATTCAAAATTTCTTGCTTATCTCTTTGAAGTGTTTCTGCAATAATTCTGCCATTATCTGTCCTAGTTCTTCTTTAGCCTCAGTCATGTTTTGAAATCTTAGGTAGAAAGATGCCTGGTCCATTTCTAGATGGATTAATGAATCCTCAAGGTCCTTGTTCAATGCCGTCATTTTTTGATCAACCAGTTCCAATTTTTTTCCAGTTTGCTCTGTTTTGGTTTCCACTGTTTTTATTTTTTCTTCATTTTTCTGAATTGGATTGAACTCATTTTATCATCCAATTTCTGAATATTGCTTTTCATTTCTACATGATTGTTTGTCATTGTTTCTTGTAACTTCACCATTGTTTCTTGAATTATTAGCAAGGTGGCTTGCATTGTTTGCATATTTGGTACTGTATTAGGCTTTTCTGCTGTTAATATTCCTTCAATTGACCGTTGATTTGACGGGGAGGCCATCGTCATCATTGAGTTTGATGCAGTTTTTTCCCTGCCCTCAGAGTTGTTGTTGTAATACTGGTCATTTCTTTCAATATTCTATTTTGTTCTCCAAGAATTCGATAAATACTTCCCCAGATTACCATCAACTGTTTACTAATAAATCTCCCTTATTTTTCCCTCCCCCCCATAATACAAAATATCTTATACTACTATTAATATTTATCTCTGTTCTAATCAATCTAATCAGGTTATTCAATATGCATATAAACTTAACTACAAATATAAATATAATATAGATATAATTATAACTATTCTATAAAAGTTAATCAGTATATGTACCAATAACAAAATATAAGTTGTATATATATTAGATATAAAAAGATATAAAAATAAGTATTAATATGTCAGTTAATCGATATATAAGTAAAGTTAACTAAATATAAGTACAAATAACAATATATGAGTTAATTAATATATATATAAATTTAAAAATAAATATCAGTTGAGATATAAACAAATAAGTAAGTATAAAGATGTAAATATATAATTACAGGTGTAATATAGTTTAAGTGTAAACAGTTTAGATATAGTTTTTATAGTTATTAGTTCATGAGTTGCTTACTTAACCATTTAAATATGTATAAATATTCCTTTAGATCTTCTTAGTTAACTTGGTAAATTAATAGTCACTTGTTAATGTTACTTTCAATGTCTAGGCAATTGCTTCTCCTTGTTCCTCTTTAATCCTCTGTAGGTGTCTTGTTATCTATTAAATCCTTTTTAATTCTTTCTTCCTCCTTGTTCAACACCGAGCCCTTCTGTTCCCTCTGTTTTGTATCGATCTCTGTCCATCTCCTGTCTCTTTTTCCTTTTGGAACACCAATTTCTTCCTCCAACCTCCATCTCAAATGCCCATCTGCTCAAGCCTCTATCAACTCCATAGTCCGTTGTAGTCTGCTCTCACTGTTTCTTGCCTTTTTCCTTCTTTTCTTTTCCTGCCGCTCTGGCTCACCAGATCACTCTCCTCACTCCTCTTTTCCTCCGATATTTATCTGAATACCCACCCGTCTCCCTTTGATCTCACATCTCAAAAATGTATGTCCTCTCTCCTCACTTCACTCTTGCAGTTAACTTTATTATGCTGAGTCACTGCTCCTCCTGCCAGGTCGCCGCTTGTTCTTCGGGGAATTCCCCCCAACTGGAGCTTCCTTTATAACCGAAAAATTGGAACTTACTTTTATGGCCAATTATCACCATTGCGGCTCTGAGATTTTTGAGATAGAATGTTACGTTAAGTCTGTTAAGTAAATCTTCTCTTCCTGGCTCATCACAGCCTCGGGCCTGCCATAATGTGATGGCAGACACTTTCATGTTGGGTTGACAGGGATTTCCTTCATTACAGCGAGTGATCGCCTTTCACCTCACTGCCCTCCAGGTTTCCCCTCTATTCTGTGTGGCTCTCCAGGATCACCACACCCTGAGGGGTCCCCAAACGTGAAAAAGGAACAGAGGACCATTCTCTTTCTCCTGGACCACTATAACATCACCACTGGAAGTCCTTGAGCCTATCTTCTAAAGTGTTGACTATTCTCCTCAGCTACATGTTGTCTTCAAATTTGATGAGTTACCCTTCTATTCCCTTCATTTATTCATCCGTTTCCTATTATTTAGATAATAAATAAAACTGGCACAGGTTATACAGCCAACAAAAATGAAGGGAAAGCAATATTTTTATTTTTGGGTAATATATTTAGTGGCATAAAACTTACTTAAAAACAGAAAAGGAATTACCGGTATCTGATTGTCCTGTAAAAACCCAAATATCCAAGTGAGGCATTTGAGATGTAAACATCACAAAAAAGGCATAAATAAAAGACAGATCTTTTGAGGAATTCTTCACTGATGGATTATAAACCTGGATTATAATTTTGCCCAACTCCCTGAATTCTCATTTTAAAAAAAACAGCAACAGGCTGTGCCTGTTAGAAAGTAATAATTTTATTAAACTCATTAAGGTATAATATACAACATGAAAATAAGGGGAAATGGGGAAAGAAATTTAGGATAAAGGTGGGGAAAACATTAACTCTCAACTATTTTCAGTGCAGCACAGTAGAATGAGCATAATAATAGAATAGAATAGAATTTTTTATTGGCCAAGTGTGATTGGACACACAAGGAATTTGTCTTGGTGCATATGCTCTCAGTGTACATAAAAGAAAAGATACGTTCATCAAGGTACAACATTTACAACACAATTGATGATCAATATATCAATATAAATCATAAGGATTGCAATACAGCCTCAGCTTTTTATATTTTATATACTCAGTATCACAGAATAACAGAGTTGGAAAGGACCATGGAGGCCCTATACCATGCCAGACAAATAAGTGCCTGTCTCTTCATAAAAACCTGTAGCAATGGAACACCCATAACTTCTGAAGGCAAGTTGTTCCCCTGATTGATTGTTCTCACTGTCAGGAAATTTCTCCTATCTCTAGATTGGCTTTCTCCTTGATTAGTTTCCATCCATTGCTTCTTGTCCTTCTTTCAGCTGCTTTTGAGAATAGGTTGACCCCCTCTTCTTTGTGGCAGCCATTTCAAACATTGAAACACTGCTATCATATTTTTTGTGCATAAAATATTCTTGCTCCTGTCAACATGTATAACAACAAAGTGCCAATTTTTTAAAATTTCTTTGTCCATTAAATCTGGAACAAAATTCTCTGATTTAATTTGTATATTAAAATAAATATACAAATTAAACCAGAGAATTTTGTTCTCTGGCTTAATACAGAATCTTCTGTATTAAAATGTGAATCTTATTCCAGTATTTCTTTGCCTTGTCAGAAGTCCATCAAAGATAGTAGAAACTTCCTTCCTTACATTTACATTTCTAACATACATTAGAGAAGATAATTGGCATAAAAAACAAGAGAGAAGATTTTGAGACTTTTTGCTGATGACTTAAGTTATATTCCTGCAAGACTCAAAATTGATATAGAAAATTGGTATTGATGAAGAAGCTAAATAGCTTTGAAGTTTTAGTAGCCTTCAGAATAAATAAAATGCTTGTTAAGAATATGGCTTTTCAAAATAATGAAATAGTGATGAGAAAGTTAGCTTTTAAGGTAATGAAAAGAATTTAATATCTGGGGGTTACATTGACAAATACAGATTCTAAACTTTTTCAAAAGAATTGTGTACCTGTATGGAATGGCAATAAAAAAGATGAATTAAGATAATTATTGCAATTATCTCAATTGGGTAGAATCACTGTATTTAAGATAAATATTTTACCAAAGAAGTTATTTTTATTTCAGGCTTTACTAATATTGACAATCAACACCTCATTTAAACAATGGCATAATGATATTTCTAAATTCATATGGCAAGGGACAAAACCCCAAGAATTAGATGTAAATTATTGCAAGATGCCAAAGAAAGAGGAGGTTTAGGTCTACTAGATTTGTATTTTGATGCTTGCTGCTTGGTGTGGATGAAAGAGTGGGTGACTCTCTAAAACAAGAGATTATTCAAACTTAATAGTTCTTGGAATGTCCTGAACGAACATTCGGATGGCATACCTACATATGGCATGATAAGGTTAAGGTGAAGGCTGACTGTTGAAGAATAATTTTGTTAGAAGTGCTGTCCTAAGGGTTTGGAATAAATATAAAACAAGATTCTCTATGAAGGTAGAGGCTGTCATTCCGATGGAGGAAGGGAGAGGAAGCTATTGGGGTTGCATTCTCTTTCATTTTTGCTGTAACAGCATGGGATTTAAAGAGGGGGGTTATCTTGAATATAGATGGGCTTCCTCTCAGATGATTCCAGCTTGACACCAAGGTTGCTTTACTTTGGGGATGAATTGTTATCAAGCTAATGCCTCAGAGTTCTCAAAACACCTATGCGGAATTGCATTGGGAACTGATGAATTGGTGAAGAGGTGGGTGGGGTTTGAATTGGGAAGAAGAACTTAATGCTTGGTACGGGCTTTTCAGAATCTGCCTGACTTCTTTGCACTCACTTCCTCTCAGTAAAAGTTCCTTTTGATAACTAATTCTTTCAAGAGTCATGCTTTCCTGAGGCAAGTCCATACATTAGGCAGAATCTGCAAAATGGTCAACCCAAAGAGGCATACCGTCCTATCGTGGGGACCATGAAAATGAGGTCTACTCAAGGCAGTGACCAAGAGGAAACTGAGTGCTGGAGTGAAGCCTATGCCAAGCTCACCTGGGAACAGACTGTGCAGGATGGATGGAGGAAGCTGCAAACCTGGGAGATTTATCAAAACCCAGGTGGTCCATTGGCATCGGGAAGAAGGATGACTAGGAGGAGATGATCAAAGAAGTTACCCTCACCTGAGGCAGTCACCAAAGTGGATGGAAAGAAGAAATGTAAGTGCTCGAAGATGATAAGGAAGAAGGGACCGAGCCCAACCTACCAACTTTCTCATACATTCCATGATGGAGGCATTCCAGAATTTGAAGACATGGGGGACCCTGACAAGAATATCTGGTGATGATGGCTACCGAACACAATTCGAAGATGAAGAAGGGGAAGCTTTATCACTTGACACCATGGCAGCAGTATCTGCCACCCCAGCAGGGCCAACTGCAGCTGTGGGATCTCCATTGAGAGAGAGCCAGAGCCAACGTCCCAAGGTTGGCTGATGCTGTGGGGTCCCAAAGGCAGAAGGCAACCTCCTTCACCATGAAATTCAACAGGGACATCCAGCAACTGGATTCTTCCTGGCCCACATCTTCACTTACATGCAGGTATATGGCCATGAGATTCCCATAGAGGGAGAGCCAACTGTTCTGACCCAGCCTTCACAAGTAATGATAAGCTGCTTACTCACGAGTAAAATAAGCTCCCTTTCAAAACAGGGCAGGAACAGTCTTTTATTCATGTGTATAAACAAAAACAAACCAAAACCAAACAACAAACCTGGTTCTGGTCAAGGAATCCAAATTTATTGCAGTATACTAGAAAACAAACAGTTGTCTGCAACAACTGGCCACTCCCAAACCCCTACTATTTATTTCCCAGTGAGGGAGGGGATGGCTAGCGTCCACGTCTGCTTTTCCCTGAGAGCTGGCTTATTGCTTTTTTTTGCTCTCTTCCCCTTTCCTTTCTATGCATATGTGCACCTGGGATGGGCCCCACCTGTTCCTCTCCCTCATTCAGCTCAGGCCCTGAAGACAGCTGCCTCTTCACCTTGGGGAGGATGGAAGGCCCAGCTCTGCCTCTGCCTCTAATGCTGTTTCCTTATCAAAGCCTTCCAAAGGCTCAGAAACTGGCCCAGACTCCACCTCCACCTCATCTGACTCTGTTGCTAGCTCTGTTGGCAGCTGACTGGCCACAACACCAGGATGAGAGTGGTCACCCTGGTATTAGAGGGGGCGGCAGCCCAATGGATGGTGACCCTCCATAATGCAAGTGCCCCTGAATTGAGTAACTTCAACTGGTTCATGACAGCACTTAGGCAATGGTTTGAAGACTTGCTGGGTGATCTGAAGGCTAGAGACTGCATAAAGACCATGCGGTAAGGGCGCAGGGCAGTGGCAGAATGCACAGAGGAATTCCGTGACCTGATGTGTTGTCTCGACTGGCCAGAGGACATCCTCATGAACTGCTTCAAAGATGGGCTAAATGATGGCCTGTATACCACTTGCATCACTAGAAGGGCTTCGGCTCACCTTCATGACTGGTGCGTGATGGCCAAGGAAGTGGAGATTGACCAAGCCCGAAACAAATACCACACAGCCAAAATCTGGAAAAAGTTGCCTCCGGAAAGAAAGAGGGACGTAGCCAGAACTCAAGCCCCGCAATTGCGATCCACCACCTGCTTCAAATGTGGAATGTAGAACCAACCATCCAGTCAAGAAAATAGTTCAAGCCCCTGCAGGGAAAACCCCCAAGTTGCAATCTCGCATGAGATAGATGGCACTGAAAGGAGTGGAGGTCATGGAGTTCACTCCCTCTCCCAAAGAGACAAAGGGAGCTCCAACCCCTCCAAAGGCTAACCGATACCGACTCCAACCCCTTGGTAAGTGGTCCAATCACACCTGTGACTGTCCCCATATAACTCCATTTCTCAGAGTCAGGATTGAAGAGCCTTACTTGACTCAGGCTGTACCAGATGCTTAGTGATGGGAAAGCTAGGCATTTGGCTGAGGAGGCTAAAAATCCCAGTTGCTTTCTGCCAATTAGAAGGCTCAGTCACAGGAGGCACCCCCCTAATTTTTGTGACTGAACCCATAGAAATGTGGATGGGGCCCCATTCAGAAGTACTGTGCATAGTGGCACTGGAGATGGAGAGGCCCCTTCTTTTAGGGCTTGTCTGGCTGAAAAAGTGAAACCTGTATGTGAATTGGAGGAGGGGATTTCGGAAATTCAAGATGGGCAGCCGACCTCCAGGCCAAAAGGGAGACCCTAGTGAACATGCTCTGAACTTGGTGCAATGATGCAAGGGAAGCCCCTTCTCACCATTCCTAAGGAATGCAGAGATCTGAGAGATGTGTTTAGCACAAAGGGGTCAGACAAACTTCTTCTTCATCAGCCCAATTTGAGTTGTTCTTGTCTTCTGGCAGCTCTGCGCATGTGGACACTGGGAACAGGCTCCAGCTGTTCCTCTGCCTCACTGCTGTCTAGCTCCCTCTCTGTCTCTGATGCAGAGCCCTCCTCTGAGCTTTCCCCAGCCCCCAGGACTGGCCCATGTTCCTCCCCAACCTCCTCACTGTCTGACTCTGCTGCCAGCTCCACTGGCCACTGGTGGGCCACAACACAAGGTATGTTTGAAAAATTTAAGCAGCTTTTCGTGACCAAGCCATGGTGAAACATTCAAACCCTGACAAGCTTTTCATCACACAAGCTGATGCCAGTAATGTTGCAGTGAGGGTGGTGCTAATGCAGGATAATGAGAATAATGAGAACGGGCAGTTACAACCTTGTGCATATACCTCAAAGAAACTGTCAGCAATTAAGCAACTCTAGGCTGTCTGGGAGAAGAAGGTTTATGCTGTAAGATGGGCACTCATCTCCTGGAGACACTTTTTAGAAGGAAGCAAAACACTTTTCAGGTATGGATTGATCACAAAAACCTGGAAGCACTGAAAGCCATTCGTAAACTTTCCTCTAAACAAGCACATTGGGCACAACACTTTCAGCAGTAAGATTTCACTTTGTGCTACATCCCAGGGGGGAAGAATTTCCTGGCTGATGCCGTATTGCAGATGCCACAGTATTGCTCCAAACAGAAATAATCAAACCAGTGCTCCCATTACATCAGCAGACAACCCAAGTGATGGCCAGAGCACAGCAGGAAGAAAAGCTGCCAGTTAGCAGCAATGTGGCCACCAACCTGAAAAAGGTGCTAACAGATGATGAATGGTTCTGTAACCACAGTAATGTCTGCTCCATCCAGGATGAACTGGATTGTGTGGGAGCAAAACTATATGTGCCTACTAGCCAAAAGCTTCTGATTATGAAGACATGCCACAATTTAAAAGCAGCTGGACATTTCAGATTTGTAAAGATATTGCATTTAATAAAATGACAATTCTGGTGGCCCTCCCTTAAAAAAGACATTGAAAGCAATGTATGCAGTTGCCCTGTTTTATGCATCTGCTAAGCGAAGACAGGGTAGAACATCTTCAGATTGTGGCACAGCCGTTAGCACACAGGAGAAAGCTCTCTATGGACTTTATTGTAGAACTCTCTGAAAGCTTGGGAACACAGTAATCTGGGTTGTGACAGACCTATTTTCAAAATAAGTGCATTTTGTCCTGTGCCAAAAAAATATGATATAGGGACTCGCCAAACTGTTTTTACATCACATGTACCAGCTACATGGAGCACTCCAATGGATCATATCAGATAGGGGAGTTCAATTCACCTCTAAGTTCTGGGGAGGCTTTTTGGATTTATTCGATATTGATCAGTGACTTAATTCTAGTCACCATCTGCAAATGAACAGGGGGATATGAATGAGCGAACTCAATTTTGGAACAGTACCTTAGATGTTTCATCAACTATCAACAAGAGAACTGAACAGACCATTTACCATTTGCAGAAGTGGCTTACAATAATTCTGTATGTAGCAGTATTGGTTTCACTCCTTTCTGAGTTGCTACCGGTCAAGATTTCAAGCCTATGTCTGAGTTACACACCAAGGACCCAGTGATCCAGAGGTGATATCCAGCAGGTTCTGACAGGTTCTGGAGAACCGGTAGCAGAAATTTTGAGCAGTTCGGAGAACTGGTAGAGGAAATTTTGAGTAGTTCAGAGAAATGGCAAATACCATCTCTGGCTGGCCCCAGAGTAGGGTGGGAATGGAGATTTTGCAATATCCTTCCCTTGCCATGCCCACCAAGCCACACCATGCCAACCAAGCCACACCCACAGAACTAGTAGTAAAAAAAATTGGATTTCACCACTGCAGTGATCCCTCACTGAAAGCCAGATCAGTGATCAGCCAATTACATAATACCTGGCTGGTTGTATATAAAGCACTCATTGAGGCTAGAGAGGTTTATAAATGTCAAGCAGACAAGAAAAGAATTGAGCCAAAGAAGTTTAATGTGGGGGATCAAGTGTGCCTTTCCACATGATACTTACAGTCATTGTAACTTCTAAGAAGTTAGGATGCAAATTTGTTGGATCTTTCCTGGTTAAATGCATCATTAATCCTGTTACAGTATAGAACTTCTGGTTGATGTCATGGCAATACAGACCCAGGGAACGGATCTCCGCATCTCCTGTGCTGACTTCTCCATGTTCGTGGGCTCCAAGAAAAGCCAAAGCCACCCTGTGGGGGCAGTGAAGCAAAGAGGGACGCCCTAAGAGGTTGAGGAGAGTCACAGCTCTTCTGGCCCCGGGGTTCTTTCTCCCTCTTAAGAGGCAGCCTAAAGATGGCCACTACAAAGCTGGGACAGCTGATGAACATCTAAGACTGCTACTGGAGCGAAATAGGTGAACAGGGAGTGGAACTGGGGGAAAGGATTTTTCTTTCATTTTAGAATAGAATAGAATAGAATAGAATAGAATAGAATAGAATAGAATAGAATAGAATAGAATAGAATAGAATAGAATAGAATTTTTATTGGCCAAGTGTGATTGGACACACAAGGAATTTGTCTTGGTGCATATGCTCTCAGTGTACATGTGTTGATGGAATTATTTGTTTAGCAGAGTGATGGCCTTCAGGAAAAAACTGTTCTTGTGTCTAGTTGTTCTGATGTGCAGTGCTCTATAGCGTCGTTTTGAGGGTAGGAGTTGAAACAGTTTATGTCCAGGATGCGAGGGGTCTGTAAATATTTTCACGGCCCTCTTCTTGATTCTATTTATTTATTTTATTTATTTATTTTGTCACAACATCATACAAAAAGATTATATAGTATATACACATATAAACATATATAGGAAGAAGAAAAGAAAAACAATAGGACAGGAACGGTAGGCACGTTTGTGCGCTTATGCACGCCCCTTATGGTCCTCTTAGGAATGGGGTGAGGTCACTAGTAGAAAGTTTTTGGTTAAAGCTATTAGGATTATGGGAAGAGACCACAGAGTCAGGTAAAGTATTCCAAGCACTGATGATTCTGTTGCAGAAGTCATATTTTCTGCAATCTAGATTAAAGCGGTTTACATTAAGTTTAAATCTATTGGTTGCCCTTGTATTATTGCAATTAAAGCTGAAGTAGTCTTTGACAGGAAGGACATTACAATAGATGATTCTGTGAGTTAAACTTAGGTCTTGTCGAAGGCGACGGAGTTCCAAGTTTTCTAAGCCTAGGATTTCAAGTCTGGTGGGATAAGGTATTTTGTTGTTTTCAGAGGAATGGAGAACTCTTCTTGTAAAATATTTCTGGACACGTTCAATTGTATTGATGTCAGAGATGTGGTGAGGGTTCCAAACAGGTGAGCTGTATTCTAGAATTGGTCTAGCAAATGTTTTATATGCTCTGGTTAGTAGTGTGTATACAGGTCCTCAAGGGAAGGCAGGTTGGTAGCAATTACTTTTTCTGCAGTTCTAATTATCCTCTGAAGTCTGTGTTTTTCTTGTTGGGTTGCAGAACTGAACCAGACAGTTATAGAGGTGCAAATGACAGACTCAATCATTCCTCTGTAGAACTGAATCAGCAGCTCCTTGGGCAGTTTGAGCTTATTGAGTTGGCGCAGAAAGAACATTCTTTGTTGTCCTTTTTTAATGATGTTTTTGATGTTAGCTGTCCATTTTAGATCTTGCGATATGATAGAACCTAGAAATTTGAAGGTTTCTACTGTTGATACTGTGTTGTTTAGTACTGTGAGAGGTGGAAGTATGGAAGGGTTTCTCCTAAAGTCTACCACCATTTCTACGGTTTCGAGTGTGTTCAGTTCCAGATTGTTTTGGTTGCACCACAAGGCTAGTCGTTCGACCTCTCGTCTATTTGCGGATTCGTCATTGTCTCGAATGAGACCAATCACTTTTGTGTCATCTGCGAACTTCAGTAGCTTAACAGATGGATCGTTGGAGATGCAGTCATTGATATACAGAGAGAAGAGAAGTGGGGAGAGCACACAGCCCTGGGGGGGGGGCTGTGCTAATTGTACAGGTATTTGATGTAATCTTGCTTAGCTTCACCTGCTGCTTCCTGTTTGTTAGGAAGCTTGTGATCCACTTACAAGTCTGTTCCGGTACCTGTAGCTGGTTTAGCTTAGTTAGAAGAATGTCTGGAATGATGGTATTGAATGCTGAACTAAAGTCTACAAAATTTAACCCCAAGGAACAATTTAGAATTATCTACTCAGAATCATCTGTCAAAGCAGCAGCTAGGCATTCTGAGAAACCACCAGACCACCAGACCAGAAGTGAAAGATGCAGGAGTGAAAATAATAAACTTTGAAATTTTGAAATATGCAGAAAATTGAACCCTTAAACTGGGAAGGCATGGTACTGGGAAGGCATTTTAAGAATCTGGAACCATTTATTTGCAAAACTTATTCTGCTTTTATAATTCTTCTATAACTAAAAGAATGCTGGAAACATGGTGATATTGAAATTTAAGCTGAGAGTGCCACCTGCTTTCCTTCCCAGCGAAAGGGAAAATTACAAGTCTGGAAATATCTACATGAAGGTGTGTGACAATTTGTATTGGATTACTTTTAGACACCCTATGACTACTGGATTATTGGATACTCAAGTATAACCTCTGAGACTACTTAAATGGAACTGATTGTTAACCTATGGGACATAAAAAATTGCAACTAGTGCACTCCTTGAAGGGTAACTTAAAGATTGAATTAATAGTTCTTGGACTTCTGGATAAAAATTGATTTTTTAAAAAACAAAACAAGATACATAATAAAGAAGAGATGAGTGGAATTGTGAAGGAGATGGACTTACTTTTTCAAAATACAAAAGACATCATGGAGAAAGGATTTAAGGAGATTATGGAAAAAATGGAAAATACCATACAAGGGATGATGACTAAAGACCAAGACGCCCAGGAAAAGGAATGAAGGAGGAAGACAAAGAGGAGGCAACAATGGAAATAATAATGATTGATGAATTAAACCAGGGGGAAAATATATTAAGAGAGTGGGGAAGAATACTTAGATTAAACATCCAAGAAGCAAGTAAAGATTTAAGAGAGGAGTTTGGGAGGCAAGTAAAAAAAAGCATAGCAATTAAAATATGGGATGATAGATGGATAATTTTTCTTTTCTGTTGTTGTTCTAAGTTGTTTTTCCTTTTCTCTCTCTCTTCTCCTTTTTCTTTTTTTTATTTTTAAGTAGGTGACATGATTAGAGGTTAGGTAAGAAAGAAAGAAAAAGTCTCTTAACAAAGGGTGATATGATTAAAAGCTAGAATAAGTGATAGAAATAAGAAAAGGGGAAATATTAGTGAATAGATTTTTATATCATAAAATGAAAGTAATAACAAGAAAATGTGGAATAATTGAACAATGATATTTATTTATTTATTTATTTATTTATTTTTTGCATTTTTATACCGCCCTATCTCCCTAGGGACTCAGGGCGGTTTACAGCCAGATAAAACATACATATAAATACAAAATAAAACATCAATTAAAAAACTTATTACATAAGGCCAAATATTTAAAAATAGCAATACAGATAATAAAACCCCATTAAAACCAAATTTAAAATTCTAGTCCAGTCCTGCGCAAATAAATAGATGTGTCTTAAGCTCGCGGCGAAAGGTTTGAAGGTCAGGAAGTTGGCGGAGTCCTGGGGGAAGTTCGTTCCAGAGGGTGGGAGCCCCCACAGAGAAGGACCTTCCCCTGGGTGTCACCAGTCGGCACTGCCTGGCCGACGGCACCCTGAGGAGTCCCTCTCTGTGAGAGCGTACGGGTCGGTGAGAGGCATTTGGTGGCAGCAGACGGTCCCGTAAGTAACCTGGCCCTATGCCATGGAGCGCTTTGAAGATAGTTACCAAAACCTTGAAGCGCACCCGGAAGGCCACAGGTAGCCAGTACAGTCTGCGCAGGAGAGGTGTCACATGGGAGCCACGAGGGGTTCCCTCTATCACCCGCGCAGCCGCATTCTGAACTAACTGGAGCCTCCGGGTGCTCCTCAAGGGGAGCCCCATGTAGAGAGCATTGCAGTAATCCAGACGAGATGTCACGAGAGCGTGAGTGACTGTGCATAGGGCATCCCGGTCTAGAAAGGGGCGCAACTGGCGAACCAGGTGGACCTGGTAAAAAGCTCTCCTGGAGACGGCCGTCAAATGATCTTCAAAGGACAGCCATCCATCCAGGAGAACGCCCAAGTTGCGCACCCTCTCCATTGGGGCCAATGACTCGCCCCCAATAGTCAGCCGCGGCTGCAGCTGACTGTAGCGGGATGCCGGCATCCACAGCCACTCTGTCTTGGAGGGATTGAGCTTGAGCCTGTTTCTCCCCATCCAGACCCGATAGACTGTAACTTAATATAAGTATGTATTATTATTAGAAATATATAAGAAGAGTGAATGTAAGGATTATTATTAACTTGATTAGTTTTATTTATATTAGAATGTATGACACCCAGGTTCCACACTGTTCATGGATTGATTTGATATTTTTATAAAACATAAAAAAAGGAAAAAAAGGAAAAAAAAACCCTGCTACAGTATAGTTAGACCTACTCAAGTCCCTTTGTAAAGTCCACCCCGTTTTTCACTGTAGTCTGTTGAAATTTGAGGTGTCCTCTCCCTGTACCCAAACCATTTATGGTGGAAGGTGAACAACATTTTGAAATTAATGTAATTTTGGACTCCTGTAAACATTGAGGAACTTCCAATACCTGGTAGCATGGAAAGATTTTCACACTGCCTAAAACGAATGGGTTAACCACTGCTAGTTAGAGTCCCTAAATTAATCAAACAGTTTCACAACCAATACCCTGATAAACCTAAATGAAACTAAATGTTTTTTCTTTCCTATTTATTATGTTATGTGCTACAGGTATAAGCCATCCTTTTGAGAGGCCAGCATGTCAGGACTCCTCCTGGGACATGATGGAGGGAGGGGGAGAGGCTATCAGGGTTGCATTCTCTGCATGCTTTCGCTTTTGCTGTAACTGCATGGGATTTAGGGAAGGGGGGCTATCTTGAAGACAGATGGACTTCCTCCCAGCCAGTTCCAGCCTGATACTAAGGTCGCTGCACTCTGGGGATGAACTGCTATCAAGCTAATACCTCAGAGTTCTCAAAACACCTATGCAGAATTGTATTGGCTACTGGTGGATTAGTAAAGGGGGATGGGGTTTGAATTGGGAAGAATAGTGTAATACTTTGCACTTCAGACTTCTCTGCAATCACTTTCTCTCACTAAAAGTTCCTTTTGGTAACTAATTCTTTCAAAAGTCATGCCTTCCTGAGGGAATAGCAGAGGCAGGTCCTTACAACATCTTCAGATGTCACCTCAGAAAGCTTTTTTTTAGAAAAGAAACAATGGTGAGCCCAGACTGGTAGATGTATGGCTAAATAATAACTTTCATTCATAGTGAATATACTCTAAAATCTAAAGAAAAGTCGAAGTCAGAAGGATGTGTCTGTCATAGATTTACATATATACAATTGAAAGTGTTAAACTAGACAAAAAACCATGGGTCTGGAAAAACTATGGGCTTGGGAAAAATTAATTTGAAATTGTATTGTGTCGTAATGATAAACATTGCTGAGGTTTATAAACTATTATTGAAATTGAATTTGGAGAATGAATATGTGAAACAAAACATGATTCAATGGGCAAAGAATTTTGGGTGTAATATAATGCTTGAACTATGGAACACATGTGGATGAAGGATTTAAAATTTACACTGAACTATAACTTGAAAGATTTTTTTAAATAAAATGATATGCCATTGTTATTTACTGCTGAATAAATCGTTAAAGATGTATAAAGGTCTTAGCAGATCCCAAATGGCAGAAAAGGCTACATAGGTATGTAAGGCAGTGGAGGTTACTCTATAGACAGAAATTCTAGAAAACAAAGCTGAAATTGCCACTGTAGATTGAGCATACGATGAGCAGTTTAATCTATTAAAGAAGCAAGTGTGCAGTCTGCAAAATTTTAAATTGAACAAATAGTGTCCTTCCATCAGATATATGTTCATGAACTTGAAAAGTAGTGTTGTAAGGATCTGCCTCAGCTATTTTCTCAAGAAAGCATGACTCTTGAAAGGGTAGCAGTTAAAAATGAAACTTTTACTGAGAGAAAGTGATTGCACAGATGTCAAATTCAAATTCAAATCTTTATTGTCGGTGTACAATATATGTACAATGAGATTGGTTGAGCTCCCTCAGTGCACCCCCCCAACACAATACAACTCACAGTGAAGGCAGAAAATCTCTAACCCAATGAATCATATTAACAAAACACCCAGTCCTATTGCACCAGTGTCATCAAATCAGGTGGAATCTGAAAAGCTTGCGCAAAGCATCAAGCTATTTTTTCCTCTTCAAGCCCCACCCAATTCCCAGTTTCCTAATAGCCAATAATATGCCACAAAGGTGTTTTGCGGTGGTTGGTGCAGCACTTTGCAGCTTGGTGGCCTTCTTTGCTACGCTTGAAACAGGCAGTGGAATGTGCTGGCTGGGTTTACATTTTGGTTGCCTCTCTCTTCCTCTCTGGGGGTGATTTCTTTCAAACTTTGGCTGAACAATGCTATTTGGGTCTGATTGATTTCCTCTTCCTCAGCCAGCATACACCAGTCTTTAGAGGTGACACCCCCCCATGACACATGAGGTGTACAGGTCATCATTAAGCCCATCTTTGAAACAGCTCACGAGGATGTCTTCTGGCCAGTCAAAATGGCATACCAGATCATGAAATTCCTCTTATATTCAGCCACCAGTCTGTTCCCTTACTGGACAGTCTTTATGCGGTCTCTGGCTTTGCAATTGGCTAGGAGATCTTCAAACTGCCATTGGAGTGCTATCGTAAACCAATTGAAGTTTCTCAACTCAGGGGTATCTGAGTTGTGGAGGGTTACCATCCATCAGGCTTCAGCCCCTTCTAGTGCCAGCATGACGACTTTAATCTTGGCTCCCTCAGTAGGGACCTTGTGGCCATATTCCTGCAAGTAGGTCAGGACATGGGCCAGGAAAAATCCCAGTTATTGTGGGTTCCCATCAAATTTCATGTGAAAGGTGGGATGACTTCCACCTCCATGGCCCTGCTACCTCTCCCATCCTTTGAACATTGGGGCCCCTGGTGTCTCTTGGCTGAGGTCCCATAGCTGCAGCAGCCCCTGCCGGGATGACAGACACCATGATTGTGGTATCCAGAGACAAGGGCCTCCTTTCCCCCTCCTCGGCTTGGCTCTGGCAGCTGCCATCACCCGACATCTGCACCAATACTTCCTGTGCTTTCAGGCTCTGGAATGCATCCATCATGCAATGCATGGCTTGCTTTATGAGGAGGTCAGCATGATTAAGTTTATTCCCTTCCTCCTCATCATCCTCAAGTGCCTCCAATTCTTTCTGGCCACATCAGCAGCTGTCTTGTATGAGGGCGACTCCCTTGGTCCACCCCTCTCAGCCATTTTGCTTCCCAGTGCCAATGGACCATTTGGGTCTCCCAGGCTGGCAGCTTCCTCTGTCCATTCTCCAGTCTGGGTACCTTGATGAGTCTTGCCAGAGGCTTCCCCTCAACTCTCAGCTTCATTTTGGTCGCTGCCTTGGGTGGACATCGTTTGCAAGGTCCCCACAGTAAGGCTGTCTGCCTCTCTGGATTGACCACTTTGTAGATTCCGCGTAATGTAAAGACCTGCCTCAACTATCTTCTGAGGAAAGCATTACTCTTGGAAGTTCAAATTGTACTTCAAAAGGAAACTTTTACTGAGAGAAAGTGATTGCACAGAAGTCAGGCAGAAACTGAAAAGCCCATGGAAAGCATTAGGCTATTTTTCCCTCTTCAAACCCCATCCAATCCCACAGTCCCCCAATAGTCAATAATATACCACAAAGGTGTTTTGAGAAATTCTGAGATGTTAACTTGATAGTAGTTCACTCTCAGAGCACTGCAACTTTGGGTAAACTGGTTCTAACTGAGAAGAAGCCCATACATTCAGCCCCTCCCTAAATCCCCTGAAGTAGAGCAAAAAGAAAAGCATGCAAAGAATTCAGCTCCAGGTACTTGCCCCCTGTCCCTTCAGAATGACAGTGTCCCATCGGGGACCTGATAAGTGTAACACTTTAACACAACTAAATACTTGCACCATTTTGTGGTTGATGGCATTTAGAACAATGCATTTACAAAGGAGTTGCAGAATCCTGGAAAAAGAGACATTTGCTCTTATGATTGAAGAGAGGTGCCTTGTATATACTCAGACACACCATGAAATCCATCTTCTGAAGAATGGATACCCTAAACCAATATTCCTCAATCTTTCCAGATTTGTGAACCAGCGTGGAAGGGAGGAGAGAGGATGGTTCTATGTAAACTGGGTGCATGTGTGTGCAACTCCATTTGCATGAGCAGCAGGCAAACATACCTGCTGCTCCCACAAATTGAGCTAACTGCATGCATGCATGCGCTTATCTGCCGCTCCCACAAATAGAGCTGTGTGCATGTGTTGTGCTCACTCACCACTTGCACAAATGGAGCTGTGTGCATGTGTATATTTCCCCACCGCTCATGCAAATGGGAATTGCACATGCACATGTGCTCACCCACCACTTATGCAAATAGAGCTTTGTGCATGTGGTCATCTGCTGCTTTTGTGGCCCGGTACTGGGCTGTAGTCTAGAGGTTGGGGGCCCTGCCCTAAGCAGTCGTGCAGAATAGTTGCATACTGGAGCCATCTTAACTATGCATTTACATAGATGTTGATTAATAATAGGTCTTGCCACTGTGGTTGGCCACAGAAACTAGAAGATTTGGCTAATTCCTAGGAAAGTGAGATATGCTAAAATGGATTAAAGATTTACACTAATAATTAAGGAAAGTTAAGGCTGGAACCTCATAATGAAAGCTGAGCTTGGAAATCTGCACATGTTCCTGTTCATTATGCTGGGAAGAGGCCAATTTAAATAGATTAAAATAATCTTCTTTGAGGGCTTATCTTAACCATCATCTTGATTATTCTATGAAAACAGAATAAAATAAATTATTTTAACTGATTATGAGATCTAATTTTTATTTCTGGTAATATAAGCGACAAAAACCCTGTCATGTGTAGGTCAAGGGCATTAGTATTCAAGTAAACCAAACAGGTAAGACGGCAGCATCAGGCTTGTAGAAAGCCTAGAATAGTGCTTAATCCTCTGGGAATGGATTTGCAATGGGACTCCAATAAAACAGCATTTTTGATACTGACTATCTTTGTTCTTTCAGGTCCTACCAACTGCCTGTTCCTTAGCATAAGTTGCTAAGGAGAGAGATCCACATGGAATGGACCTCAAGCTTGCAGGGATGAAGTTGCTACATCAAAGCAGACTAATCCTAGCTGGAAAAGCTACTCTCTACTTGGCGTGCTCAGACCACCAAAAGGACATGCTACTGTCATCAGTAAGGCTGGCAAATTCCATATTCCAATCATTCTCCATGCAAAAGCAGAACAATAATCACAGAGATAGGAGCATGTTGTAGAGTAAACAAACATTAGTGAAAATCCAAGCCCCTCTGTACTCTTGAAAACTTTGCTAAAGTCAATCTTTTACTAATATGTGTCTAATAGAAAGAAACTAATATTTCTTAAAAGAGAACAGGATGTATTAGCATTCCTCCACTGATAAGAATTTTACTTTTCATCATATTAAAGCTCAGTATGAGGTACTTTCCATAAACCCAATCTCCTAGACTGAAGCTTCTACCCTTAACAATAGAAAAAGCAACTAACAAATTATTCTACCTCATGGTAGTTGGCATTCATCTCTCACACAAATGTTTCTCTAGCAGCTCTGGGTGGCATATTTCTGAAGCATCATGGTCTTGATTCTTTCAGAGGGCAAACCACATCCTTCAGATCCCAAGAGATCTCAGCCATGTAGGGGGAATGAATAGGATAAAAAGGTTCTGGGTTCTTAGCATATGTAGTGACTCAGATAAGACAACAGCTAAATTATTTAGATTTGTGTGCATACCTGTGCCTATTTTAATTTTGAAACACATGTCTCTGAGGTCTTTATTAAAGTGGTATTTGACTTGTAAGTGCTATATACCCAGGAGCAATGGATATCACATTGCCAAGCATTGATCAAATCTTGCTACTGAGGAACTGCATTTTCTTTATTGAGTACAGATCTGTCTCAGCACAGGGGAAAGACACTTTTTCTAGGAATGCAATAAAGAAATAGGTATTTTCCTACCTAATGGTAGGAAAACAGTATTCCAAAGATACTGTTCTTGTTTCCACAAATCATATAACTCCCGTAACATAGTCTAGCTTGCTTTGAGCTTTTTCATTGTGGTACAACGCAAAAGGTCTGAACATGTACACATGACAGATGTCTTTGCTCAGTAAAAAACCTTGGAGGTTCACATGAAAATTCTGGATAGATTTTTCTTTTTAGGAACAAAGACTTGAATCTGAATTTTTGGGATCAACTAAATCCTTTAGAACTTTCCTACCATGCTCTTCCGTAAATGTTAATTAAAAAGCCATGATATAAATCCTACTTCATTTTTGTGTGTGTGAAATCAAAATAATACTAACACATTTAAATGCAGTAAATATGGAAAAATATAATGGTTCAACTTCTATTGCTTTTCAAAAATAGAACACACTAACTACTGCTCTGAAGAAAGCAATAAAAGAATGAGAATAGGAAAAAATTGACAGATGGCTAGATCTATGAAATAAATCTGTTGGGATTTAATCTACAGAGACTCTCCTGGCATCTCGGGAAGCTCCTGGGCCCAATGCAGATTTTCTCACTAGCTTGCAACTTCAGTTTAAAAACAGTTGATGAGGACTGTTGACAGGTAGGTGGATGTGCTACTTCTGATTCATCTGTACACTGTAACTGTCCACCGCTCCTGCCTCTAGGACAGCAATTCAAAGTTGCTTGCTTTGGAAAAGGAAACAACACAGAAGGATTTGCCTTTCTCAAGAGTCATGAATGTAGCCTTTAAATACTTTCTGAATAAATCATCTAGCAATTGAGAAGGCACAATTTTGTGTAGGGCTAAACAATATGGGAGTGCACAGTATGATGCAAAGTGGCCAATAGGAGCTGAGCAGAAGCAGCCCCTGCTGGCATAATTATCTGAGTCACCACCACTGAAGTATCACAAATTATGCATACAGCAAAGCTTGTGTTTGGAGAAGGTAGGAAACATATAAGGGTCAGCTCATCTTAATATAAATTTAAACACCTTGGCTATGGACTGCAGATGAATTTTAAAAAAAGCATCTTGAGGTCATTTTAAGGAACAGCAATTCTTAGGGAGAATTGTTAGGGAGATGTGTGAGTGAGTGCTAAATTCACAAGTTAAGGGAATTATTTTCTCCAAAATGATATCTTTTTCATTTAATAAATTCACCACCATAGAACTGTGAGCCTATTGGTCTTTTTCAAGTACAGCAACTATTTACAGAAAAAATAGCACAATTTTTAGTGGAAATCTGGAATCCGAGTCTATTGGATAAATTAGAAAAATAAATAAACAAACAAACAAACAAATAAATAAAGCAAGCAAGCCCTCTCATCTAGTAGTTACACATTTTGGATCTGAAATGAGGTTACCATCTCTTCAACAGACTGGTGGTCATTCTCAGCTGTGTCTAGATATATTTTTTATTATTTAGACCACTTTGGCAAGGGCAGTTGGGTGCATACATTTTAAAAACCTCATTCAAAGCACATGAGACAGTTTTAGGCCACCTGTAGCTTCTTCTAGTGTTACTCAGGTATTCTGGAGGCAGTTTGAAGTCTCTCCACAATACTATTATATCATATGATTATAAATACAATTTTACAAATCTTTATTTCTGAAGAAAACATTTTAAAGAAACATTTTGTTGATTTACACAAGCAAGGTTACAAACGTTCCCGCCCCCCCCGCTTATATCTTGAAAAATTAGCTATGATTAGAAATTTATAATGCACACTTGCTGTACAACTATACCAAAACCAAAAAGTGGACATTCTAATGCGAAAAAGAAGATAGTGAAAAATGAAAGTATTACCTGTAATTATATACAAATATTATATTTGTTCATGAAACATACAAGAATATATATAGAGAGAATTTTATTGGCCAAGTGTGATTGGACACACAAGGAATTTGTCTTGGTGCATATGCTCTCAGTGTGTGTGTGTGTGTGTGTGTGTGTGTGTGTGTGTGTGTGTGTGTGTGTGTATATATATATATATATATATATATATATATATACACACACACACACACATATACATATACATATATATATATATATATATAGTCATTTTTCTGAAAAACTAAGAAAAAATGTCATCATTGTGCTCAGGAAAAAAATTGGGGGAGGGCCCCTCCAACTGATATCATTTTCCAGACTTTCAGACTCATGGAAAGTTCTGGCAGAACACTTAAAGGAAGCTTCTTCAAGGGCCAATATATATATATATATATGTATGTATGTATGTATGTATGTATGTATGTATGTATGTATGTATTTCCTCCACTGGATAAATACAAACTGTTCAAAGAGTGAGGCAATAGAAGACTTTATAGGATACAAGCTTTGGCTATTGGCTTCTGCTGATTATATTTTGTTGCATGGTATTACTGAAATTCCAGCTATTTTAAATGAGATAAGTTCAGTCCTTTCTTCTTCAGCTCATGAGCTTACCCCAATTAGAAAACATGAGCAGTGTTGTAAAAATAGTACATACCATGTCACTTAAAATAAAAGACAATTTGTATTACTCTTACTTCTTACATTGAATGCAACAGATTCTCTTTAACTTCTTTAAAATGTGAGAAAATGACTTGGGATGTGAATTTGATGAATCAGCTTTGAAGTGTGCATGATGTAACTATTAAACTGATTTTGGAAATTTAAACTTAAATGTTTACTAAGCAAACATTTTTCTAAATTTGTTGGAAAAGATAATTAAATTAATACATACCGTATATACTCGAGTATAAGCCGAGTTTTTCAGCACATTTTTTGTGCTGAAAAACGTCCCCTCGGCTTATACTCGGGTCTATACGGCTTATACTCGAGTTTTTTTTTTTTTAAGCCCCTCGGCTTATACTCGAGTATATACGGCTTATACTCGAGTTTTTTTCTTCTTCACATTTTACGGACGGAAGCCCTGCGGTGCAGTGAGAGGCGGGCGGGGAGCCGCCAGCCTTCTCAGCTGAGGGAGGGAGGGTTTCCCCAACCGGTAGGTGCCTCATTTCCCACCCTCGGCTTATACTCGAGTCCCCAGTTTACCCCAGTTTTTGGGGTAAAATTGGGGACCTCGGCTTATACTCGGATCGGCTTATATTCGAGTATATACGGTATTCTCATCTGTTAGCAATGGCCATTTACTTGTTCATTTTGGTTGAAAGCTTTTTTTTTAAGGGAAAACATGCCAATACTTTATTGGGCAATTAATGCTAACACAGCATTATTGTCCAGTTTTATCAAATCATGTGAAATGGGACAAAAAATGCCATAGTGGCCTAAAGGTGAATATGCTCACTCAGAAGGTTGAGAGTTCGATAGGCGCAAAGAGAAAATGTCTGCTGTGAACTCCATGTAGGCGTCAGGAAAGAAAGAAAAGTATGTTAAGGTGAGGGATAGAGTCTTTAACAGTGAACAGGAAGTTGTTCAGAGGGAAAATAATTTTCAAAGAGATGTAAAAATGGAAGCATAACCTCTCACCACATTATGAATTAAAAACAGCTTTGTAAAAGCAAGAAAAAATGAGGATGAACACTGCACTTTCAGGAAGGACAATTGGCTATAGTTGCCTCATTCTTAGAGTAGCCCCAGATGTGATTACCCTCCCTGATCCACCAGTCATTATTGGGACCTGCTGCTCAGCTCACTTTTATTTTACAAGCTTCATTCTCCAACACAAATTCTTGCTTTCCTAATGTGATATGAATCTGGTATTTTTTTCTTTTAGAAAAGATATATTCAAGGCTTGTGACTCATGTTTGGAAGCTTTTCTTTGTCTCACTGAGCTGAGTCTCCACTTCAGTTGGATTTTCCCAATGGAAGGTTGGAAGTGCAGTATGTTGGCCCTCTTCCTTGCCCAGTGCAAACTGTGCTTGATGCAGCCAAGTCTGCTGCTCTATAGAGACAGTTGGAATTACTTTGTGTTCTGATATTCTATCAGTGAGATTCTGTTTATTTGGTTCCACCTGAAAGGTCCGCTCAAAGCATGGTTTTGTTAAGTCAGTTTCAGATGCTCTGGGAACCCAACAAGGGAGCAGCATGCTGGATGTCACCTGATCTGAAAAACTAATTGGTTTCTTAGCCTGATCCTTAGGAGACAGTAGGGAATGGTTGGGTTCCAGAAAATTTATGTCTGTAAAGCTGCCCACCTCTTCATAGACAGGCTCTGACTCAGCTGGCTCCTGATGTTCTGTATCTTGATGCATTTTCATTGGCTGTAAGGGGGTCAAGATAGAAAGTGTGAGATTTGTTCTTTGGGCTTGAGGGAAAAAATATTCTGTGTTCATGATAGGCTGCTTTGACTTTGAGGCTTCAATTGAGGATCTTATTGTCCAGGGTTAAGCCAAACAAGCCACTCAGAGATCTATGCATAGGCTTGAGTTAGACAGTATGAACATTTGGGATCAACCAAAACTAATAAAAATGTTTGTTTGGCCTTGAGTTTTGGAGATCAACTAATAATTACTTTTTGTGTTTTAGGTTCTAACTAAAGGCCTCCGTGCTTTTTGAAAGATTTTTGACTTGAAGGCAAGTCAGAATGTTCTTGGGGGCTGGGCTTCAAGTCAGTCTTAGTTCCTAGCGACTGCTTGGGGATATCCTTGCAGTTTTCTTTTTTTCTTTTTTTTTTTTATTGAAAGAGTTTTAAAAAACAAAAACATTTTCCCCCCTTTTTTCCCCCTCCCTCCCCAAAACAAAAACCCTTCCCTCCCCCGGCTTCCCGGGTCAATCACAAGGTATTGTTATACATAAACCAAGCATAGAATAAAATTTTCCCTTCCAATCCAAATAACCACATCCAAAGCAAATAAGGGCAAATAAGTGCTAGATGGAAAGAAGATCAAAAAATTGGTATAATGCAAAGGGAGGAAAATTTAATGAAGCAAATTAGAAATCAGACCCAGGAGCATATAAAGAGATTGTATAATGTGTTGCTTGAAATAGATTCGGAAAAGGATTTGGTAAAGGATTGTATGATAAAATGGGCACAGAATATTCAGGAACCAATAATGTTGGAAACATGGGAGAAAATTTGGGTTAGAAATGTTAAGTTTACACAAGCACAGAATTTAAGGGAAAATTTTTATAAGATGTTTTATAGATGGCACTTAGATCCCAAAAAATTATCATGTATGTATCCTAATATCCAAGCGAAATGTTGGAGGTGTGATTGTGATGACACTACATATTTTCATATTTGGTGGACTTACAAGAATTATAACGGATTGTACAGGGATTGAGACTAAATTGATTCTGAATTTAATAACAGCAGCAAGACTGTTGATTGGACAATACTGGAAGAAAGAAGAGATACCTACAATAGAAGAATGGATATTGAAAGTTATTAATTTGGCTGAGATGGCTAAAATCTCAGCATTTTTAAAAGACAATACGCAGGAAAAATATTTAATTGAATGGAAAAAATGGATTGATTATCTACAAAACAGATATCAGATTAAGAAATATCAGATTGCCTTTGAATAATTAGAAAGTTATTTTATGTAATGGGGAGGGGGTTGGGAGATGAAAAGCTTTGGATGTGGTTATCCTTGCAGTTTTCTTGGCAAGTTTTCAGGAATGGTTTGTTTGTGTAATTATTCTCCATTTAAATGTTTTCATCTTAAGTCATATTAAAAAAATACAATTTTGTAGCCATTTTTTGAGATGCTCTAGGAATTGCACCCAAAATGTCTACAATTATTTGTAGCTCAGGAATATCCAGTTGTGCACTTCTGCTTTAAGAGCTGCTTCATAGCCCCAACATTTCATGTAAGAATTTATATGGAATTTTAAATATACTGAACTATGGCTTTAACAAATCAACAAATACTTACAAAGAACATGGACAATATCCTTCGAGTGTGTAAGCGATGCTAAATGCAAAAGAAAAAAAAGTAGACTGATGAAGCTGTAACAATTTATTCACAGAAAAGTAGGAAAATAAAAATTAGGACAATCTGGAGAGTTTGTGGACATAGTTCTTGCAAGAAAGATAGGTAATCTATCCCTTGTGAAGAAGTCATCCAGCCATCTAGGGAAGGTTATGCAACAGATGCACTGAAGTTTAAAATCTATGTCACATCAGAAAGGGCCTGCTTTAAAGGAATAAATGCTTATTATCAACTGTAGGTTCTTGCTTCATGGGCAGTGAAGGGGTGCTGATGGATAAGTAGTATTTATTATTTATTAAGGTGGAACGTAAAAACATAGTGTTCCTGCCAATGACTATTAGGACAATGCAACAGTTTGCATACTGACTTAATATATGAATTTTGTATTATGTCGTGCAATAAAATGATGCTCCTCGAGCCCACATAAACTCAAAATGACTGCATGATATAAATAAAATGTGTGTCCTGTGTGCTTTGTAATTTGCCCTTATTTCAAAAGTTTGGCTTCCAAATGGAACCTTACCAAGGTTTGATTAACAGAGAGCATGACTGGATTATTGCTGTCTCCATGTAGGGAAATCAGGGGCATGGTGCCAAATTTAGGCTTAGTCAAGTCAGAAGGAGAATGTCGACGTAGATGAACTGAGCGGATTCTGTCATGCTACATGAAAGACAGGAAATAATTATTTCATGTTAGTAACATTAACAGCATGAATTGTTTAACCATTTCCTCTTCTCATGCACATATTTATAGTGTTAGTGTATGGAGATTGCCCACTTGAGTTCTGGATTTTATAAATAGTCCTTAATTTTAAACATCAACCAAGGTCATCCATCAATGTAGGGTGCAGTATCATCTGTACACTCCCTATCAAAAGGCTACCTAATATAACATAAATTTGAAGTACACTATACATTACAATTTTTCTGCAATCATATATTATAAAAAAAACCTAAGTTATAATATAATATAATTTTGAATTAACTATGTATTTCTCAATGTTTAATCAATAAGGTAAAGGTAAAGGTTCCCCTCGCACATATGTGCTAGTCATTCCCGACTCTAGGGGGCGGTGCTCATCTCTGTTTCAAAGCCGAAGAGCCAGCGCTGTCCGAAGATGTCTCTGTGGTCATGTGGCCAGCATGACTCAACGCCAAAGGCGCATGGAACGCTATTACCTTCCCACCAAAGGTGGTCCCTATTTTTCTATTTGCATTTTTTATGTGCTTTCGAACTGCTAGGTTGGCAGAAGCTGGGACAAGTAACGGGAGCTCACCCCATTACACGGCAGCACTAGGGATTCGAACCGCTGAACTGCTGACCTTTCGATCGACAAGCTCAGCATCTTAGCCCCTGAGCCACCGCGTCCCTATGTTTAATCAATACATTATATTAAAAGAGCATTAGCAACTGCAAGTGAAGGAAAAAGAGATTTACTACCTTTATATATTCTTACATTAACTGTGATTATATATCACATATACACATACATACACACACGTATATATACACACACACATACATACATACAGTACATACATACAGTGATACCTTGGTACTCACTGTTAATTGGTTCTGGGAGGCATGATGGACATCAAAAATGAGTATCAAACATATTTTTCTTATAAAAAATTTCTTTCTGTTGGGGGCGAGTCATTGGCCCCAATGGAGAGGGTGTGCAATTTGGGCGTCCTCCTGGATGGACGGCTGTCCTTTGAAGATCATTTGACGGCCGTCTCCAGGAGAGCTTTTTACCTGGTTCGCCAGTTGCGCCCCTTTATTTTATTATTATTATTTATTTGATTTTTATACCGCCCTTCTCCCGAAGGACTCAGGGCGGTGTACAGGCAAAATAAAACAAACGATACAAAGTACAATTTAAAATTTCTAGACTTTCTAGACCGGGATGCCCTATGCACGGTCACTCACGCTTTCGTGACGTCTTGTCTGGATTACTGCAATGCTCTCTACATGGGGCTCCCCTTGAGGAGCACCCGGAGGCTCCAATTAGTTCAGAATGCGGCTGCGCGGGTGATAGAGGGAGCCCCTCGTGGCTCCCATGTGACACCTTTCCTGCGCAGACTACACTGGCTGCCTGTGGCCTTCCGGGTGCACTTCAAGGTTTTGGTAACTATCTTCAAAGCGCTCCATGGCATAGGGCCGGGTTACTTACGGGACCGTCTGCTGCTACCAAATGCCTCTCACCGACCCGTGCGCTCTCACAGAGAGGGACTCCTCAGGGTGCCGTCAGCTAGGCAGTGCCGGCTGGCGACGCCAAGGGGAAGGTCCTTCTCTGTGGGGGCTCCCACCCTCTGGAACGAACTTCCCCCAGGACTCCGCCAACTTCCTGACCTTCAAACCTTTCGCCGCGAGCTTAAGACACATCTATTTATTTGCGCAGGACTGGACTAGAATTTTAAATTTTGAATTTGGTTTTAATGGGGTTTTATTATTTGTATTGCTATTTTTAATCATTCGGCCTTATGTAATAAGTTTTTTTAATGGATGTTTTATTGTGTATTTATATGTATATTTTATCTGGCTGTGAACCGCCCTCAGTCCCTAGGGAGATAGGGTGGTATACAAATGCGAAAAATAAATAAATAAATAAATAAGAAACAATGTAAATAAATGTAAGGTATTCCTGAAGCAAAAATGCACATTTTAAGGCAATAAGTAAAAAAATAGGGTTGTATATCATTACTTTACATGAGAAATAAGCATAAAAATTAATAAATACTGTTCTGAGATTGAATAAAATAAAAACTTTACTTTATTTGTACTGAGAAGAGGCCATGTTCTAATGAGATTGTCCTGTTCTCATCCACATGCACAAACTCATGGGGAAGTTTAAAGATTTTAAAGGTCACACTTGCACCAACTGCAAAGTTCCCCTGAGTCCAAGTCTGCTCAGCCTAAGTGCAGGGTTGTAAAGTCTACATGCAAAGGCACAAATCTGCAAGTCCACACACACACAGGCACAATCCAAAGTCTATACATGACATATCCAAGTCAAGGTACAAAGTCCAAAAAGCAAATCCGAAGTCCAAACATGTAGCCACATGAAGCACAGGTCTGAAGTCATGAAAACTGGAGTCACAGAGTTGGAGCACACGCAAGGGAGAGAATACAGACAATTGTTTTGACATCACGTTGCTCCATGTATTGGGTTAAACAGGTGTGCACCAGTGTAATTCAGTAGGAGGGGCAAGGCTGCTGCCTCATGAGTAGCCCTGCTGACTCCCTTGTGCCTCTCTCTGTTCAGCCCCTATGTGTTCTAGGATTTGGGGGAGGAAGCAGTTCCTTCTCAGCCATGCTGAATTTCCACTCTGTGTTTCTGACTCGATTTAGTACAGCTGCATCTTTCCCTCTCCAGCCAGGCACTCCTCTGATGGCCCCTCCAAGGTTCCTGGCCTCTCTTCTTCCTCTGACCCATTCTCTCCTTGCTCAGAGTAAATAGAGACCTTGGTGTCTTCCTGATATTCCCCTGAGCTTTACTCTGAAGTCTCTGGAGTTGGCTCTTCATCTAGGGAAGCCATTACAGGGATGGTGGGAGAAGAGCAGTGAGGAAGAAAGGTTGCATGGAAGGAGAGTCCCCCTCCAATAGACTATTGGGCACTTGCACTTCAGGTATTCTTTCTCTTTTCTGTCTTTTTTCAACTTGCATCACAGGCTCTGATACACTCTCTGTCACCTTCACTAAAAACTTATCCAATGAGGACTGTTTCTGTCTTTTCAGAATTCCTCGAAAGTGTGAAATTGTTTGGTCATTGAATAAGTTCACATTTTTACTTGTCAGAGTTTTGTCCAGATGGTACTTCTCCACAGTTTTGAACTTCTGCCCATTTTCCACACATTTCTTAAGGAAATAGAGACATCATCTCTTATCTCTTCCTCCCCTGAAGAAATTTCTTTAGCCACCTCTTGTTGCTTCTCCTGTAGTTCCTGCAGCTTCTCTGTGCATCATGGATGAATTCATCAACAGCCTTTTTATTAGTACTTGCTGCTTCGCCATGCCTCATAACACTATGGATGATGGTCTTTTTTTATTATTATTATCAAACAACCATGCTTGGCTTAAAAAACTTCAAAACTCGCCACTCTGTCCCGATTTGTTTTCAAAAGATCGACATACAATAGTTTTTGCTTTTTCATATATCATGCCTTTCGACACACTGTCACCATCTAACTGCTTCTCATTTACCCAAATTAACATCACTTTTTCAACTTCCTTGAATGTTTAAGAATGCTCCTTTGTTCCTGCTTTAACTCATTTCCTAACATCAGCCTTTTTATTGCTTTTTTATTAATGGTGGAGACTGTCACTCTAGGCATACTGTATTCCCTAGCAAGATCACTAATGTGAATATCATTCTCATATTTGCCTATTATTTCTTTTCTCTTTTTTTGCTCAGTGATGATGCTCAGTGCTATCAGTGTAATTTTCTTAGTAACCATGATTAGAAAAAAAAGCACAAAAATATACAAAATGATTAAGGAAGTTAAGATAAGATTGCTAAGGGATGTGCATAAGGCGGGGTCTGCAACCTTAAACACTCAAAGAGCCATTTGGACCCATTTCCCACAGAAAACAAAACACCGGGAGCCACAAAACCTGGGTGGGCATGGCCAAATCGATGTCATTCACTCCCACCCAATCACATGACACCCCCCAGCCATGCCTACCCAGGTTTTGTGGCTCCCAGTGTTTTCTATGGGAAACAGGTATCTCTGTGTGTCTCTCTTTTTTTCCCTCTCTCTCTCTCATCTCTTTCTCCCTTCTCATCTCTCTCTTTCTCTCTCTCTCTCATCTCTCTCTTCCTCTCCCTCCCTCTCCCTCCCTCTCTCATCTCTTTCCCTCTTTCATCTCTTTCTCTCTCATCTCCTTCATCTCTTGCTCTCATTTCTTTCTCCCTCTCTTCCTCTCCCTCCCTCATCTCTCTTTCTACCTCTGTCTCTCATTTGTTTCCCTGCTTCTTTCCCTCTCTCTCTCAGTCTCTCCCTCCAGGTCTCTCCCTCTCTCCCCCCCTTCTCTCTCTCATTTGTTTCTCTCTTTCTCATTCTCTTCAGTGGTGGGTTTCCAATATTTTTACCACAGGTTTGCCTTGCGCACACGCCTTCCATGCATGCACCTGGCCTAGAAAACATTCCTATATAGGACTGCATAGAGCTGGGGGGGCAGATGGGGGCCACCCACCCGCGATTTCCACTACCGTTTTACCTGTACAAACCAGCAGTACCACCTCTGATTCTCTCCCTCCATCATTTTCTCATTTCTTTCTCTTTTTCTCCCCTTTCCTCTCTCTCATTTCTTTCCCACATGCGTGCATGCATGCGCAAGTGGGATACTTTCCAGGGCCGGAATCATTGTGGGGACAATGACTCCTCTTGCTGCCGCCACTGTGCAGTGAGGCTGCACTGCACAGCGCAGGAAAGGTGCACTATGCAGGAGAGTCGCACTGCATAGGAGAGCCGGAATTCTTCCCTCCCTGCATCCAGTTGCAGCAGCTGCTCTTCCCTGTTCCCCTCCTTCCTGAGCCAACATGTAGGGGACTGTGAAGGATGCCCACGAAGGATGCAGAATCGCAAAAAGCAGCTGATTGTGGGCAGTGCATAGAAAATGCTAGGGTTGCTTCAGCCATGCAGCTCTGTGGAGAGGCTTGTGCCTTCTCGGGGCGGAAAGCAGATCGCGTGATCAGATCGGCAGGGAGCCGGAGGAGAGGGGTCAAAGAGCCTCATGAGGCTCTGGGGCCATGGGTTGCTGCCCTTTGTTTCAGCTGGAAAGGGCAGTTAGTCATGAGACAACTAACCCCAACAAGTTTTAGCTTGCACATTGAGTACCAAATGACGAGTATCCAGACAAAATTTTTTTTTTTCATAAAAAAGTTTTATTTTTACAATCATATCAAACAGCTCATCCAATGTACAGTTATATACAATTAGTCGGGCTTGCCCAGTCACCACCCCCCTTTTTAACACTCTTCCCTCTTCTACCTTCTTCTACTTTCCAGACCTTCCTCTCCTTCTCTTATCTACATCCTCTCCTCCCTCCACCTTCCTTCTCCCTCTTCTACCCCTCTTCCTTCCTCTTCTCCTCTTTCCTACCTCCTACTCTCTCCTCTTTTCTCCCTCCCCACCGTTCTAAAATGGTAACTGGGCAGACCCGACCCTACATTAATTATATTTATACATCTTCAATAATCCCTGTACATTAACCATCACTCCATCCTTTCCCTCAACCCCCAATTCCCTCCCCTTACCCCCCACCCCGACTTCCCAGAACAAAATGCAGGGTATCAAAACTAACAATCATAATCCAAAATAATTCCTAAATTATAATCTCTAGTCACTCCACACATAATCACACTCTCAATTCCCCTCTCTTTCAGAAATAAATCTAATACAAAATATTTCCTAAATTTACTCATATGCTATTCAATATTTTTTTATCTGATGCTTATTTTGAATATAATCAATCCACATTTTCCATTCTAAAATATATTTTTCTTGTGTATAGTCTTTCAAGTAAGCAGAAATTTTTGCCATTTCTGCCAAATTTGATACTTTGAGTGTCCATTTTTCAATTGTAGGTAATTCTTCTTTCTTCCAATATTGAGCAATCAAAAGTCTTGCGGCTGTTATTAAGTTCAAAATCAATTTAGTCTCTATAGCTGTACAATCCATAATTATTCCTAGTAGAAAGAACTGCGGAGTAAACTTAATCTTGTTTTTCAAAATATTCTGCATGATCACCATACTTTAATCCAAAATGCTTTAACTTTTTTACAAGTCCACAAGTGGCATCTTCACAATCGCATCTCCAACATTTAGCCTGTACATTAGGATACATACATGACAACTTTTTGGGGTCTAAATGCCATCTATAAAACATCTTATAAAATTTTTCTCTCATATTTTGCGCTTGTGTAAATGCAACATTCCTCACCCAAATTCTTTCCCAAGTTTCCAACATTATTGGTTGCTGAAAATTTTGTGCCCACTTAATCATACAATCCTTAACCAATTCAGTCTCTGAGTCTATTTCTACTAATACATTATACAACCTCTTAATATGCTGTTGGCCTTGATCTCTCATTTGTTTTAACAAATTATCCTCAGTTTGCTTAACACCTATTTTTTGATCTAATTTCCATCTAGCTTGTAATTGTCCATATTGGAACCATGTATAATTTTTCCCTTCTTCCCCCATTTTTTTCCTGGATTTTAATTGTAATTCCCCCTTTTCCATACAAAGAAGTTCTTTATAGGTAACTACCTTCATCTTTTGATATATATTTATATTTTCTATCCTGTGTCTCGGGATTGCCCATATTGGAATCTTTCCATCTAATTTATATTGATATTTCCTCCAGACCCTCAATAATGCACTTCTAATTATATTATTTTTAAATATTTTATCTACTTTCTTATCATATAATAAATAGGCATGCCACCCATATAACAAACCATAACTTTCTATATTCAAAACTCTTTCCTCAGTTAAATTAATCCAATCAGTAATTAATGATAAGACAACTGCTTCATAATACAATTTTAAATTAGGCATTTTAAGACCCCCCCTTTCCCTTGTGTCCTGCATTATTTTTAATTTTATTCTTGGTTTTTTGCCCATCCATACAAAGTTATTAACCCCCTTTTGCCATTCCTGTAATTTGATATCATTCTTAAGTACCGGTATCATTTGAAACAAAAATAGAAACCTGGGCAAAACATTCATTTTTATAGCCGCTATTCTTCCCAGCAAGGATAGTTGTAACTTCTTCCAATTCTCCATTTCTTTCCATACCTTCTGCCACAATACCTCATAATTATTTTTGTATAATTTGACATTTGAAGCTGTAATATATATTCCTAAATATTACCTTTTTAACGATTTCAAAACCCATAGTTCTTTCTAACTCTTCTTTTTGTTGTATATTCATATTTTTAGTTATCACCTTTGTCTTTTGCTGATTCACCTTAAATCCAGATACTTTACCATACTGACCAATTATATCTTTTAAACCAGTAGCTGAGTATATTGGTTGGGATACAGTAACAACCAAGTCATCTGCAAAAACTCTTAATCTATAATCTTGATGTTTAACTCTAATTCCCTTTATTCGATCGGAACCACGTATTTTATTCAGAAGAATTTCTAAAGTTAAAATAAAAAGTAATGGGGACAGGGGACATCCCTGTCTCATCCCTTTCCCAATTTTAAAAGTTTCTGTTAACCCACCATTTACTATTATTTGTGCTGTTTGCTTCTGATATATCGCTTTAATTGCATGGATAAAATAATCCCCAAATTGCATTTTTTCTATTACTTTAAACAAAAACTGCCAATCCAATCTGTCAAAGGCTTTTTCAGCATCCAAAAAAAGGAATGCCGCTGAGACTTGGTTGTTTCGTTCCAAATATTCAAGTAAATTTACAATTTGCCTCACATTATATCTCATCTGCCTACCCTTAATAAATCCTGATTGATCATTATGAATTATTTGATTCATCACTGGCATTAATCTATTAGCAAGTATCTTGGCAAATATCTTGTAATCAGTATTTAAAAGTGATATAGGCCTATAATTCTCTGCTTTAATACCATCTCGATCTTCCTTCGGTATTAACGAAATAAAGACTGTCCTCCATGAAGGGGGAACATCTCCTCCCATTTGAATTTTATTAAATAACTCTTTAAGTGGTTCAACCATCTCATTTTGTAAATTTTTATAATAAACAGCTGTTAAACCATCTGTACCTGGTGCTTTACCGATTTTAAGTTGCTTAATTGCTAACAAAATTTCCTCTGAAGTAATTAATTGATTCAGTTCTTCTCTTTGATTTTCTGTAAGCTCACAAATATTTTGTTGTTGTAAATATCTTTCTATCTCTGTATCATCAATCATATCCCTAGTATATAACTTACTATAATACTCTAAAAATGCTTTTTTAATCAAGTTCTTTTGATAAACTTCCTTACCCCTATATTCTATTTTATCAATCGTTCGTGATTTCTGTTTTTTCCTTATTAAATAGGCAAGCCATCTTCTTGGCTTATTGGCATTATTAAACGTATTATGTTTTACATATTGTAAATTAATTGCTACTTGATCTGCCATCAACATGTTAAACTGACCTCTTAATATATTTATTGATTCTTTTATTTTACTATTTCCTGGGCTATTTATCAATAACTGTTCTTTCTTTTTAATTTCCTCTTCCAATTCCTTTTTCTTTTTCTACAATTTATTTTTGTATTTAATATTCATTTGTATAAGATTTCCTCTCATATAAGCCTTGCTAGCATCCCAAATCATCTCTATAGATGTCTCTTTTTTCATATTCATAATAAAAAATTCTTTCATTTGCTTTTTACATTCATTTACATTTTGTTCATATTTAAACAAATTCTCATTCAACCGCCATGATCTCCTAGCCTCCTTTTCCTGATCAAATTCAATCCAAACCGGACTATGATCAGATAGAGTTCTTGAACAAATCTTAGTCTTCTTCACTCTAGAATACAAATCATTAGAAATCAAAATAAAATCAATCCTCGAAAATGATTGATGCCTGTCAGAAAAGAAGGTAAAATCCCTCTCTTCTGTATTATGTTCTCTCCAAATATCTCTTAATTCCGTCCTCCATCATTTCAAAAAAAGCCTTTGGTAATTTCGCCCGGCTTGAAATCTTCCTTAAACTTTTTTGTCTTTTTGAGTATCCAACACACCATTCCAATCACCCATTAATATATATGATTTATAATCCCAAAATACTATTCTTTTATGTAAAAACTTGAAAAAATTTTCTTGTTGTTGATTCGGAGCATAAACTCCTATTAATAATGTCTTCTTTCCCTCCAACAAAAGTTCAATCGCAATGTATCTTCCTTGCTTATCCACCTCAATTAATTTTGCTGATATATCATTCTTTATATATATAACTAAACCGTTTTTTTCCCCAAAGAGGGGGCAACAAAATGTACTCCCAGTTTTGAGTTTATCAAATATTTCTGGTTTAAAGATCTAATATGTGTTTCTTATTAACAGGTAATGTCATTTTTAAATTTTTTCAAATAATGAAATACTTTCCTTCTCTTCTGTGGTGAATTCAAACCATTAACATTCCAAGATAATAGTTTAATTGCCATTATCGGCCAAAGGAAACTTTTGGAACACCAGCCGCAGATCACATTTTGCTTTAGGCCTTGCTCCTCCCACTGTTTCCGTTGTAGTAGTTGCCAGTTGTTGTGCCTTCATCTCTTGTTCCTTGCGTTTAGCAACAGCTCGTCAGCCTTTGTTCCTTTGAATCTGAACCCGTCGTAGGTATTTCCAACACTTGTAATAAATCTTCCATCACAATCTGTTCTTGTACCTGCTTCACTTCTCTTTCCTTCACTTCAGCCTCCCTTCTTCTAGCTTCCAATGGGGGAAGACTTCCAACTTTTAATGCCTCAACATAAAATTCTCTTGCTTTTCCAACTGTATTGAGACGGTGTACTTTCCCTGCATAATATACTATTATACCAGTTGGAATATCCCATCTATATTCAATCTGACGTTTTTTAAGTTCATTCACCAGGAAGGCAAATTCCTTCCTAGCCCTTGACATTTTTGGTGTAATTTCCTTTAATATTAAAATACCTTGACCAGCAACCTGTATCTTCTCCCCCTTATATGAGGCTTGCAGAATCTGATTTCTCACTGTTCTATTTGTAAAATAAATAACAACATCCCTTGGCAACTTTTTTTGCCTTGCTATCCAAGAATTCACATGATATATTTTATCAATTTGATAAGCCATATCTGCTGGACCGACTGCTAATATCTCAGCAAATACTTCAGAAAAAATTTCCCTTAAATTCCCTTCTTTATTCTCTTTCAAGCCACGGATTGTTAAAGCAAATTCCATATTTCTATATTGTATCAAAACTATTTCATCATCTGTTTTTTCCATTTTACTTTGAAATTCATCCATTTTATTTTCTAATTTTGAGTTAAGTTGCTTGATTTCTTCAACTTCCTCTTCTTATAAAATCACATTTGTTGCCAAACTTTGTACTTAAATTACAAATCCTTCTTTAACTTCTTTATTTCCCACTTGAATTTCTAATATCTGCTCTTTCATTTCAGACATCTCATCAGTTATTACTTTAAATTTTTCTTGTATAAATTCCTTTAAGTTCTCTTGTAATGCCTCTAAATTCAATGTTCTAGTCTCTGCTGTATGAGCTGGAGAGGCACCAGCTGATGAAATTCCAGAGCCCTTTGTTACAGTAGACTTTAATTGTTTGGCTGCCATCTTCTATAAAATTATTTATTTATTTATTTATTTCCAACTTAATATTCACTTTAAATCTTCTTAACCTCTGAAAAACACAGTCTTTTAAAGCAATATTTAAAAATCTCCCCAAGATTCTATCAGCAGGCAGCAAAGAGTTAAAGTAGCAAATAACATGCAATTTACCAGCGGCAGACGGCAAGCAATAAAAGTATCACTTTCGCTTTCCACTCGTTAGCTTGTTAACAATTCGTTTCCATTTTCTTGCTATTTTCAAGCTTGTTACAAAGTAACGGGGAATTGGCTTGGCTACTTGCATAAAGTTCTCCCACTTTCGTTCTGTCCGGTATAATCCTTTATTGTCCAAAATAAATCTCGGCATTTGGTCGTGGTGATTGGTTCCGCCAAAGCAGAAAAATCCTCGGATCTGGAGCACTTTGGGTTGCTGGAGGGAACTTAACCCTTCAAACCCCTTTTTTCTCAGGGGCTTTAGGGAAGTTCTACCTCTACCCTGCAGTTCACCTCCTCTTCTTCTCCCAAAGAGGGGTTTTTTCGAACCGCTGGACGGCAGATTTAAGCTGTCCTAGCGATTCCACATAATCCAGAGGTTGGTGATCGTAAAGATCACTGCCATCACCTACGGTGCCAAACAGGAAGTCCTATCCAGACAAAATTTTCATCTCAAAACGAATTAAGTACCAAATTCAATGACTTTCAAAGCAGTTTATGTTTATTCAATTTCTATACCGTCCTTCTCCCAAAGGACTCAGGGAGGTTTACAGCCAACTAAGAACAACAAATACAAAAATTAAAAACAAATTTAAAAGAATAATTTAGATTGGCTGAATATACTAAAAACTATTAAAATCCCCATTAAAACTATTAGGCCAGTCCTGCACGATGGAATAAAAGAGTTTTCAACTCACGCCGGAAGGCCCGGAGGTCAGGGAGTTGGTATATCCCTGGGGGTAGCTCATACCAGAGGGCTGGAGCCCCCACAGAGAAGGCCCTCCCCCTGGGGGTCGCCAGTTGACATTGTCTGGCCGATGGCACCCTGAGGAGACCCTCTCTGTGGGAGCGCACTGGTCGATGGGAGGCCACCGGTAGCAGGAGGCGGTCCCATAAGTAACCTGGTCCTAAGCCATGGAGCACTTTAAAGGTGAGAACCAACACCTTGAATTTCACCTGGAAGGCAACCGGAAGCCAGTGCAGCCTGCGCAGGATAGGTGTTATATGGGAGCTTCGAGTCACTCCCTCAATCACCTGCGCGGCTGCATTCTGGACCAGCTGGAGCCTCCGGGTACTCTTCAAGGGGAGCCCCATTGCAGTAATCCAGGCGGGAAGTGACGAGGGCGTGAGTGACTGTGCATAGGGAATCCCGGTCCAAGAAGGGACGTAACTGGCGTATCAGGCGTACCTGATAAAAAGCTCCTCTGGCGACGGCTGTCGTATGTTCTTCTAACGACAACTGTGCATCCAGAAGGACGCCTAGATTACGAAGTTGAGTATACCACTGTATATAATTTCTTTTTTTTCTATGCATTTTTTTTCTTTTTCTCTTCTTCCCTCTGAGGAATACCATTTTTTTTCTATACTAGCCGTAAGGGGAGCTGAGGAATAACGTTTACTTTTAAATATTAATTCAGAATTAACTGCAACAGTTTAAAATCCTCCATAAACCCAAGCTTCATAAAAAATAACTTATTTTAATTAAACTTTTAAAATAAAAAGTTAGGTTTTAAATTTTAATTTTGATTTAATTATAATTGTCTAAATTTATAATTTAAAAATTATGTTTAAAACCTTACATAAAATTAAATTTTTTAATATATTTTAAATTTATTTGTGTGTGTGTTTATTTTTGTGTGTGTGAAAACATTATTTTAAATTTTTTAATTACACTTTGGAACAATATATTGAAAAACACAGTCATGAAAAAACAGTTTAACATTGTTCTGATTTGCAAAATATGTTCCGTGTATATATTCATACCCACAGAAGACTCAAATTATATCTGTGCTAAATACAAACTGATTGAAACACTTGAGGAAAACATTAAGCACCTGGACAAAAAGTGAAGAGTCAAGAGATAAGTCTGAGAATCAAACAACAAATGAGAAACACCAACTAAAAGAAGAAGATTGCAACCAAACTGAACATAGTAAGGAACAATTAACTAATAGAGAAAATGAAACATAATTCATGATTATGAATCAAAATTCATAATCTTTCCTTGGAAGAAAGTGGGTAAACACCAAGAAAAGGGACATTATCAAGTGTACCAATGATAGGAAAAAGTATATCGATAGAAAAGTAGGATAGAAAAAAAGTAGATCAGACTTCCACAAGAAAAAAAAAGGCATGTATTGGTGATAGGAGGCCAACTCAGGGAAACCAACCCAGCAATTTACAGACTAAACAATCTTCCTTGGAGCAAAGATAAAAGATGTGACCATGAGGGTTAATAAAATAATTAAATAAACAGATTGTTACCCCTGTCCCTTCTTTCATATGTGGACAAATAATGTGACAAAGATCCTGAAAACAATATCATGAGATAATGAGCAAATAAGTATGAAATCCAAAGATATGGCAGCACAGATGGTGGTTTCCTCTGTACTCTCAACAAAAGATAGGCAACCAATCAGGGAATGCAAAAGTTTTGAGGTAAACTACTGGTTTAGGGAATGGGCTGTTGAGAGAATGTTGGAACTTTGGATTCCTAAACCACTGTCTACAATACCTACAATTGGTTAATCCAACTGGCTGGCCTTATCTGAGGGGCTTTAAACTAAAACAGGGAGGGAGGAGGGATACCAATTTTTAGATAAATCTCAAGGCAACCAACCAAGTACAAGTTTGCTCAAAGTATGAGGAGCAAATACGGTGAACTTGAAATCCAAATACATGACGCATATACAATATTATTGCCATTATTGAAACTTGGTGGGATGAAACCCATAACTGGAATGTACAGCTAGAGAGATTCAGATTGTTGAAAAGAAACAAGCCTAATAAAAGAGAAGGTGGAGTTGTATTATATATAAAAAATAGTTACACCTCTATGGAAATGCAAAAACCCACCCAAAAAACCCAAGGGTGAAAACCTCCTTCAATGCATTTGTGTTAATATAAAAAAAATAATGACATTGTCATAGGTGTATACCGCTGACCACCTAACCAAATAAAAGAAATAGAACTTTTAGCTAATCTGTGCCTGAAGCACACTACAATATATTGGGGGACTTGAACTACCAACTAGGAGACAAACACTGCATCTATGGGGAGATCAAATATGTTCTTATGAATTAGAATAGGGGTGTCAAACTATTGGCCCACAGGCTGGATGCATCACATGCTGTCCCAGCCCAGTTTAGCAGGGGGGGGGGAAAGTCCCAATACGTCACGTGACAGTGTGAGTTTGACACTCCTGAACTAGAAGGTTTGCTATACTGGACTTAATTCTCACTAACAGATGAAATGATAGGGTGTTGAAGTTACTGGAACTTTGGGGGAGAGTGTCCATGTGACATTGGAATTCAACATAATGCAGGCACAGGCCATAAACAAAATCAAACTAGTGCCTTAGACTTAAAAGAGCTGATTTCAACGAACTGGGAGAGAGCTTGGAAAGATTCCATAGATGGAAATCATTAAGGAGATTTGATGAAAACAATTCAAGGGGATTTAGAAACTGAAACATGAGTTTATAAAACCTAATCTAGTGCAATACCACTGAAAAAGAAAAAAAATAACCTACCAGAAAAAAGCAGCATGGTTGCATAAAGAACTGATAAATTGAAAGATAAAAAGGATAAGTATAAAAAGTGAAAAGGATGGACACATAACTAAAGCAGATCACCAGTATATAGTCTGAATCTGCAAAGATGAAGTTAGGAAAGCTAAGGTTCAGAATATACTAAGATTTGCAACAATGTCAAAAATAATTTTAAAACGTTCTTTTCTATGTGTAAAGAAAAGAAAAAAACCAGTCCACTGATGGGAGAAGATGGCAAGAAGATGACGGCAGCAGGGAGAAAGTAGAACTGCTTAATTCATTATTTGCCCAAAAGGAAAAATTAGTCTAACCCATCAAAAGCAGTACCATAGATACAAGGCAAAATAGACAAGAAAATGAAGTCTCCCCGGTCCTTCTCTTCACTAGACTAACCATGCCCAGTTCTTGTAACTGTTCTTCATATGTTTTAGTCTCTAGTCCCCATCCTGGTTGCTCTTCTCTGCACTTTTTCTAGAGTCTCAACATCTTTTTTATAGTGTGGTGACCAGTGACTCCCAAACCCACCCCTTTTGCAGCAGTACTGGGGACGGTGGGGGGCAGCTTCTCCTTCCCCACCGTCATTGACCTCTTCTGCCGAGGCCACCGCTACTGTCTCCTGCCGATGCCACCGTCGCTGCCACTACCTCTCTCAGCCCTAGCTCAGTGGCTGCAGTGTCTCACCGAAGGGCCGGCCGCCTTCAACCTTTCCTTCGGAGGCACGTGGAAGATCTATCTTGCTGACACTGGTGGCAGGGGGAGGGAGGCCCGCTGTGCTCAGCCGAAAAGCTGAGGGGACATGGCAAGGCCTTTTGGGCCTCGCACGCTAGGCCTTGGGGGACATGCCACTTTCTTTCTTCCTTCCTTCTCCTCCTCCTGCTGCTGCTCTGAAGCTCACTGGATCACTTATTCCAGACTCTCTCTCTCTCTCTCTCTCTCTGTGTGTGTGTGTGTGTGTGTGTGTGTGTGTGTGTGTGTGAGAGAGAGAGAGAGAGAGAGAGAGAGAAAGAGAAGAAGAAGAAAGAAAGAGACAGAGAAAGAAAGAAAGAAAGAAAGAGAAAGAAAGAGGAAGTGTGTGAGAGAGAGGAGAGAGAGAGAGACAAGAAAGAAGAAAGGGAAAAAGAGACAAAGAAAGAAAGAAAAGAAAGAAAGAGGAAGGGAGAGAGATGAGATGAGAGAGAAAGAAAAAAAGAAAGGAAGGAAGGAAGGGAGAGAGAGAGAGAAAAAAAACCTGTGCTATTATTTTTAATTGTTCCATTATTTACAATGTGTTAATATTTTATACTATACCCTATATGGAATAAGAGAATTCAAAAATAAAATAGTAATGAAGGAAATAGTAATAAGTTTGTTATTCTATTGTATAATATATATTATGCTACTATAAAAGTATTTTCCTTTTAAGCATTTATTTGTTAAGCATTTATAATACATATACCTATATAAAACATATGAAATCAATTGTATCCTTCCTGCATTAAGATCTAAGTCCTTCATAAATCCTTTTTCTTTCTTAAATGCCACCCCGTTTCCTCAGAAATTGGTATGTAACTCAAACTACAAGAACAATCTACACACCTTTTCTGCGGTTAATAGGGGACCAATTATTGGCCAATTAGGAAGACAAAAGGAAGGAATCCGTCTGTTGCAGGGGGATGTAGATCTAGGATAGGGTATATTACTGAATTTTACAATGTAGTTAGATTATATGCTTTGTGGAAATTTCTTTCCATGCCTATGGTGCATATGCATGGAGAAGAACATGTGGATATTATCTTGTTCTTTGGCATATGAGAGGGCAGGGGTGAAATGCTCCTGGTTCAGACCGGATCAGGTTATCTAGTAGTGATGGGGGCGGGTAGTTCAGAGAACCGATAGCAAAAAGCCCATGCCCACCTAGACACCCGGTCCCCATTTGCCTACTTGGCAGCTTGCTGCTTCTTTTGGGCTCGCTCGTTTGCTTTTCCTGCCTTGCTTTGGTTGCTGCAATCAATTGCATCAACTACAAACTCAATCTGCCTGCCTACAATCCATCTCATTGGTGAGCAACTCAATCTGCCTGCCTTGTCCCTTCAATTGGGTAAGTAACTGGGTTTTTTTGGGGGGCGGGCTTTAAAAAAATAGTTAATTGGGGGTTTTTAAGGAGTTTTATTTTTTTTTAGACGTAGCAATTTAAAGTTAAAGAAGTTTTAAATTTAGCTGCTTTTATCTAAAAATATAAATAAAATAAAATAATAAAATAAAATAAAATATTTGTGCAGCTTTCTGAGATTTGGTGTGTTTCTGGAGTGTTTCACTATCTATACAAACACACAAAATCTCACAAAACTGTATGTGGCATTTTGTATATGGGTGTGAGTTGTGTTGTGTTGTGTGTGTGTAAAGTGTAAAGTGTGAAAGTTGGTTTTTGGTACTTAGTTTATTATTTTTATTATTTATTGTTATTGACCACACCCACCTGGTCACCTGATCAACAAGCCATGCCCACCAATTAAGCCATGCCCACAGAATCGGTAGGGAAAATTTTTAGATTTCATCCCTGGGAGAGGGGCCTGCTGAGGGTGCACAGAGACATTCCTTAAAACTGAGAGATGCTATGTAGATGTATAATGGACAGTTACTGAGAGGTACGGGAGGCGCTGAAGTGAAAGTAATCTGAGAAAGCAAAGAGATAATGTATTCCTTTGAAGCATCTTGGATTAGCTGAGACCCTGGCGGGCCTGTCCAGTAAGTCCAAAGGAGGAGGGAAATGGGCCGTTGAGATAGGGAACTAGAAAATGTAACACTTCTGAAACAAAAAAGGTTGCAGGTTGTATTACACAAATTGCTATTTTATATGACTGAAATATTTCTGCACCTATATTGGTTCTCACTGTCAGGAAGTTTCTCCTTAGTTTTAGGTTGCTTCTCTCTTTTTTCAGTTTTCATCCATTGCTTCTTGTTTTGCCTTCTGGTACTTTGGAAAATACATTGCCTCCCCTTCTTTCTGGCAGCCCCTTAAAAGCCTGTTGCTTATAACACTCTTGGGCAAAGCATGTGAGCTATTTCCTCCTTTCAATGGTTCATGAAAGTGCATCTATAGTATGTACATAATAAAGTTGAAAATAGGTGAACAACATTTTTACAGAACTATAGATACATTGAGTCTGGGTGTGATAAGCAATGGTTGGGAGGGGAGAGGCCAGGCAAGGCACTCCTTGACATAGTGACATGCCCACCCAGTCACATGACCACCAAGCAAGCCACGCCCAGAGAACAGGTAGTAAAAATTTTGGAACCCACCCCTTATTAGTACCACTTTATATTGCTTTGGTATAATACCACACTTGGAATACTGTGCCCAGTTTTGGTCACCATGACAAAACAAGATATTGAGACTTTAGAAAGAGTGCAGAGAATAGCAACAAAGATGATAATGAGCCTGAGGCTAAATCATATGATGAATTAAGTATGACTAGTCTAATAAAGAGAAGGACTAGGGATTACATGATACCAGTCCTCCAATTCTTGATGAGTTGTCACAGAGAACAAGGGGTCAACCTATTCAGAAGGGCAGGACAGGAAGTAATGGATTGACACTTATCAAGGAAGGATCCAACCTAGAATTAAGAAGAAATTACCTGGCACCAAGAATAATTAATCAGTGGAATGGCTTACCTCCAGAAATCATGGATGCACCATCACTAGAGATTTTTAAGAAGAGATTGGATGGCCATTTGACTGGAATGGTATAGGGCGGGGATGTCAAACTCAAAGACATCGGGCCAAATTTGGCCTGCAGGGTACATAGATCTGGAAACAGCAAAGGACTGGCCCATGGTGCCCCTGCCAATGAAAATGGAGTTCGGTAGGGCTGCATGCACCCCTCCTGGGTTCTGTTTTCAGCCATGACAACCCCCTACAGCTCTCTGCCAGTGAAAATGGAGCTTGTGGGGGCTGCTTGGCTACTGCAAGCTCCATTTTGGCAGATGGTGGCAGGAGGCCATCGCTGCTGAAAAAAGCTCACAGGGGCCATGCATGGTCCTCCTGAGCTCTGTTTTCACTGGCAGAGAATTGCAGGAAGCCATCACAGCCGAAAATGGAGCTCAGGAGTCTGTTTTTGCTGGCAGAGTGCTTGGCCACCACAGGCGCCCTGATACCTCAAGCTGGTGATGCCCACCCTGGCCACACCCACCCCAGCCCGTCAAGGTCAAACACAACCCTGATGCAGCCCTCAATTAAATCGAGTTTGACACCCCTGGTATAGGGTCTCCTGCTTTAGCAGGGGGCTAAGCAAACTAGGTATGCCTAGTCTAACCCAAAAGGAGTAAGGGTGACATGATAGCAGTCTTCCAATATTTGAGGGGCTGTCACAGAGAAGAGGAAGTTGACTTAATCTCCAAAGCACGTAAAAGCAGGACAAGAAGCAATGGGTTGAGACTGGAACTAAGGAGAAATTTTCTGATCTTGAGAACAATTAGTCATTGGAATAGCTTGCCTCTTGAAGTTATAGGTGCTCCATTGCTGGAGGTTTTCAACCATTTGTCCAGGATGAAATAAAGTCTCCTGCTATAAGCAGAAGATTTCCAAAATGCCTTCCAGGGCTATGATTCTTTAGGTATTAATGCTATATGGTCCTCTATATACTTATCTTGTATCTTTCCAGTCTGTAGAGTTTGCAATGTTAGTAACAGTTCATCTTCAAAAATGTTTTTAATGAGAAACTTGTAAAGTGTCTGGTCTGGACCTTTTTTATATAGCTCCCTTACTGTTATAGATCCATTCATTATTTTTGTTTTTCTGTGATCTCTGATAAATTTTGTTTCCTTAAATATTCAACATGTTAAGAGTGATTCATCTTTCACCTAGTTACTTCTTCACTCTCAGCTTGACAACAATTGAGAGGGGGGTGGTTGGAATGTCGGAGTGAGAATGGAATGCCAAGATTCTGTCTGCAGATCATGAGACCCTGCTGCCACACCCAAGGTCACATTGCACAGATGTTTGAACGATCCAGGCTGTTCTCATGACAAAAGAAGCAGATGTAATCGGACAACACAATGAATTGAGGGGGATGTCAGGGGTGAAACCTAAAAATTTTCCCCACTGGTTCTCTGTATGGCTTAATTAGTGGGCATTGCTTGGTGGTCAGGTGACTGGGTGGGCATGGCCAATACAATAAATAAAAAAAATAATAAAGTACACAAAACAATAAGAGGTACCAAAAACCAACTTTCACACTTTACACACACGCAACACAACACAATTGACTCACACACAATGTGAAAGCAGCTGCACCTCACCCAAAATGGCCCCTGCAACAGCAGGAACCTCACACAGCCACAAAAAGCCCAAAAACCAACTTTCACACTTTACACACAACACAACACAGCATAACTGACTCGCACACAATGTAAACGCAGCTGCAGTTCACCCAAAATGGCCCCTGCAAAAAGCAGGAACCTCACACGGCCAAAAGCCCAAAAACCAACTTTCAGACTTTACACACACACAACACAACTGACACACACACACACACACACACACACACACACAATGCCACATACAGCTTTGTGAGATTTTGTGTGTTTGTGTAGTTAGAGTGAAACACTACAGAAACACACCAAATCTCAGAAAGCTGCTCAAATATTTTATTTTATTATTTTATTTTATTTATATTTTTAGATAAAAGCAGCTAAATTTAAAACTTCCTTAACTTTAAATTGCTATGTCTAAAAAAAAATAAAACTCCTAAAAAAAAACCAATTACTATTTTTTTAAAGCTCCCCCCTTATTTACCCAATTCAAAGGAAAAGGCAGGCAGATTGAGTTGCTCACCAATGAGATGGATTACAGGCAGGCTGTCAGCCTCCACTCCAATCCTCACATATTTTTTGTACAATTTATATTCAGTAGTTAGAATGTAAAATGCTTCTTTCTGTAATGTAAAATAGTTAAGGATATAAGATGTATCATTGCCCCATACAGGGTAAGGGAAAAGGGCCTTTTAAGAGTGTCGTCTGACATAACAGTGGGGGAGGGGTGATTAACGGCTGAATGCTAAGAGCGCGGGCTTTTTCAACAGATACTGCATTCCTGAGATGATTGACAGTTAGAGACCGGCGGAGGAAGATTACCACGGGGGCCGAGAAGGAGCTGGCATTGGACCAGACCAGCCTGACCTCCTGAGGGAGGAGGGACAAATGGGGGGATATGAAATGTTAGCCATATTTTGTCTCAGATTCAACTTAATACTGCTGCAATCCAGATGTACCTAGTAAAAGTACTTTTCTTTGTTTTCAAATGAAGTCAAGGTGTATTCTTTCCTAGATATAATCAGAGGCAGCCTGACAGATTCAGTTGCTAGCTGATGCAATTGATTGCATCCAGGCCAGACTAGTGAGTGAGACCAAAAGAAGCAGGAAGCTGCCAAGTAGGCAAGTGGAGACTGGGCAATTGAGTGGGCATGGGCGGGGGGGGGCAGGGATTTTTGCTACCAGTTTTCCGAATTATCCGCCCTCATCGCTACCTGATCACGCGATCCAGTCCGAACCAGGAGCATTTTACCCCTGGGGGATGTCCAAAGGGAAAAAGCAAGTTTAACTATGTGGGCTTTTGCATGGGAAACTCAGAGCTGGTTTCGCTTCTTCTGTGCCAGTGTAGTGCATTCAATAAAACTTTACTTTTGGGAAGCACAATGTCCCAGGGTTCTCTTTTTGGATTCGTTAGCTGACAGCTGACATTAACCAGCTCTTGCATGTGCTGCAGCCTATCTAGATCCCTCCAGGAGAGCTGTGATATTGAAATGTCAGCAGCTGACAAGAAGACAGATGGCAGGGCAAAGCTGGGAGAAGCCCCCCTCCAGGAAGTGACTATAGTAGTCTAAACTGGGCCTGGGGGCCAGATGATCAGCACGCACCCTAAGCAGGTGCCTGAAAAGTTGGAGTGACCACTGGTACATGGAGGAAAGGTGATGTAAGAAGCCCTTTGCCCTAGGGAAAAGGGGCAGTGGGCAAGTGGCATGGGGAAGGCAGTGGAGGCAGAGTACCAACTTGTTTCTCCTGGAGTTATGGTGATGGGAGGAAGCAAGTGGAAAGCCAGGACAGCAGCCAAGTGGGAAGAGCTGATAGAATGGAGCTTCCTGATCGCAACCAGTAGCCCCTCAATGGAACAGCTCAGAGACAAGTTCAGTGGGCTAGAGGTCTGGGACTCCACCTCACTAAGGTCGGCAATGACAGGAGCTGGAATGTGGACTGCCCAGCTGCTGGCTATCCTGTCCCCTCCTCTGCTGCAGTCAACACTGTCAAGCATAACTGGAGTGACAGGACCCATGCAGCAAGGAGCAGGGGCAATTCCCCCTCTGGCAGGTCTGGGGCAAACCCTTCCACCCCCTGCAGCAGTGGGAGCCCCCACTTAGGTGACCTCACGATGGGGCTGCCACCAGGTTATGTGCTGGTGTGGCAAGACCAAGAGCCTCCTCCCAAAGGCAAAATTTGACAGCCAGTCTGGATAGCTAGCTTATTTCCTGACACAGATGTGGAATTATTTGGAGCGATATGGAGTGATGCACCATGATGAGCCATCCCGTGAGAATTCTGTCACATCAAACCTGGAAGGGGACTCTGCGGAGTGGTTGGTGTCACTTTACAATGAGGGCCCCCCAGTGCTGAGGAACATGGACACTCTCATGGAAGAGATGTGGTACAGATCTGAGGACCCCATGGAGACCTGGCGAGCAGAGGCCAGGATCTGCTCCATTCGGAAAGGGAAATGGCCAGTTGTGGAATACATTTGAGAGTTTTGCAGCTTGGAGGCCTACCTGAGAAGATGGCCTGAGCCCCTGTTGGTTTACCAGTTCCAGGATGGCCTAAACTTGGAATTGTACAATTGCTTACCCTTAGGGGTGCCTAACAACCTCTGGGCATGGTACCAGTTGGCCACTAACATGGAACTAGACCTGATAGAGTACCAACAGCATGTTCCACATGAGGATCACCCCCGCTGGATAGCTGAAAGACCCACCCACCCACAATCCAGTGGGGAAAGGAGGTGTTCCCTGGTCCCTAAGGAGAAGCCCCACTGTCGTGTCCCACTCCTCCGCTGACGGCCGGGTCAGGGAAATCCGAATCAGGCTTGCCTCTGCAGCTCTGCCCAAAGTCCTAGCAAAGTCCTCAGAGCAGGCAGGAGACCAGTAAGTGACTTCAGCAAGATAAGTTCGACTTTTGCCTGACTCAGAGACTGCCAGAAAGTAGATCCTTTATATAGGCCATGGGGTGTGACTCCATGACTCAGCACTCATTAAGGCCTGCCCCTCCCTTCCTTCTGTTGCCTCCGCCTATCCAATCTTCTGATGCGAGGATTACTCCAATCAGCTGTTGGTAATAAACCCTCCTCAGGCTCACATGCTGTGGAGGAGGGGGAGGGGTCTAGCTGCTCCGTTTGCCTGGGCATGGAGTCAGGGCTGGGGCAGGGAGGTGCTCCTTCTTTTGCAGTTTGTCTGGGCATGGAGCCAGGACTGAGGCCGGGAGGCATACATTCCTCCGTGTTCGGGAGCAGATAAGAAGGCCCCGGCTGCTCTGAGGGCGGGCAAGACACAACACCCACCAAGTTCTGGGAGCCTGTTTCCAATGTGGGAAGGAAGGCTATTGAGTGGTCGGGGATGTGCCCTGACCCACATCCAGCATCTATATCATGAGCCCTGCCCTGGCCAAAGGCAAGAAGACACTGCTTGCACAGCAGATCATGGAGTTTCTCCCCAATCCAATGAAGGGGAGCGAACAGTGACCCAACAAGCCTGGCATGCTCTTCTACAAGAGTAACAGCAAGGGGGAAGACTAAGCTGGGCTTGAGCAAAGCGTACTATTGAGTTAGGATTATGGAGAGAGATGATTGGAATATTACATTAAACTGCCCCTTGGGGTGCTACCAATTCCAGGTGATGCTGTTTGGATTACAGGGGTGCCAGCCATGTTCATGCAGCAGATAAACAAAGTATTATATAAACACTTATACAAAGAAGTGCTGGTGTACTTGATTGATATTTTAATTTTAATTTACACTGAGACCATGGAAGAGCACATAAAGCTAGTGAGGGCTGTGCTAAGGAAGCTGCTAAAAGCCCAGTTATATGTGAAGTTATCCAAGTGTGACTTCCACAAGACCAGCTTAGACTACCTAGGGTACTGTATCTCCAGAGAGGGGGTAGAAATGGACCTGTTAGGGTTAGGGTTAAAGAACCAGTCCAAGATGAATGCCTCAAGAAGCACATTATAGAATTTGTGGTGGAGCCATTTGAGAACCTGAGAGCCTGAGGTGAGCTGGACTGCTAGGGCAGAAGAAATGAAGCTGCTGCATCAGCCAATGGCATGAGGACCAGCACCCTGGTCCCAGCTGCTGCCGTCCAGAGGATGGGGCAGATGGGGCTTCTAACACCAGCAAACCTGGCATGCCTGGCACCTGTCTCCCTGAATGTCCCAGTGTCAGCCTCTGCTCGCTACAACTTTATTAATTTATTACTCTGGGTAGTTGTCTTCTGATTTATGCATTTACTACTCTGCTTCCTATGGCTGTCATGGTAACGGGGGACGGGAAGGGATACTGTGTAAAGGAGTGAATTAGAGGGCTTTCTTCAAACTTGCTCGGCAGTTGGAAGGCGGGCTGATAACAGTCAAGATTAACAGCCCAAACATACCAGAGAGATGGGACCATCTGAGGATGCATACCACATGCCCCTCTTAGAGAATAGGGATTGGACAAGGCTGACCGGACCAAAGGGAGGAGGGCTTCAGGGATATTTCTTACATGTAATTTCCATGCCAAATACCTCAGAGCTTGCTTTCATTTTGTTTGTTTTCAGTTCGTACTCAGTAAAGATACTATCTCTACAAACAATGGAGTTGGGGGTTTTCTTTCTTGAGTATTGAAAGGAGTCACACCTGACATTAAGCAAGCTCTGCCAAACTACAGCCATCCCAGAAACACATCATGAGGGCTGAGAAAAGGATGTCTGACCAAGGCAGCAGCCAGGAAGATATGGGAGCTGCTGGATCCACTCTCCCTCAGACATAACCCAGCTGGGATGCTTCAGAAAGGTTGGCTAAATTACAGCTTGAAGAAAGGATGGAGAAACCCAAATGGTCACTTGGAGTGGGGAGCTACCAGAGCTGGGGGAGACCCCCCCTGGGGTGACAACTACCAGACGCCGAGGGGAAGTGCTTGCCTGGCAGAAGAACAGGGGAAGATCTCCTGATCGCCCAAGCAGTAAAGCTACTGAGAGAGGCTTGTGAGAGTCGAAGAGCTCGTGAAAGGTATGAATTGCCTGCCCAGGGATTGTCTGTCAGGAGAGGAGATGAACATGCCCAGGGGGGGAGCTGAAGCTTCTACTTGCTTAGAAGAAAGAGCTGGAGCCTGGGAAGATGCAGCCCAGATCTCAGAGACCCTACCGTCCACTGCAGTCCAGGCCCCCCCACTCGGCAGGCATTGCCACGAACGCAGAAAAAGCCCAAAATCCCCTTGCTACTTGGAAAATATGGAGGGAATCCAAAAGGACTAGATTTTTCCTAACACAAGTATGGAACCACATGCAAGACTGGGGAGAGGATTTTCCTTCAGATGCAGCACATGTGAGATGCATTACCAGAGCCCTAGAGGGGGTGGCAGCTGACTGGATGGTGGGACTCCACAACGAAAATTCCCCATTGCTGAGAAATTACGACCAGTTTATGGCAGCCCTCAGAGCACGTTTCGAGAACCCCTTGGCTGAGCGAAGGGTGAGAATCAGGATGAAGTCCATCCATCAAGGGCAGAGATCGGTGGCAGAGTACACCCAAGAGTTCTGCGAACTGGTGCATTACATAAGAGGGTGGTCAGAAGTAGCTCTGCTGGAAAACTATAAGGATGGCCTCAATGAGGATGTCTACAAAGATTGCTGCTCATGTGGGGCTCTGCGGGATCTGCAGAGCTGGTATGTACTGGCTGCTGACGTGGAAATTGATTTGGCCAGAGATTGCTACCACAGTGGTCGCATCAGAAGCAAGACCCCCTCCTCTCTCTACAAGGGAGCTCCGAAAGGCACCGGGGGACCCGCCAGCTCAAAGCGAAGCCCACCGCATGTTTCAGATGTAGAAAGGAGGGGCACCAAGCAGCTAAATGCTTCGCTAAGTTTGCACCCAAGACAACCCTTGGTGGAGGGAAGAGAGCTGACAAACTGCCTGCCAAAGGCCATGAGGTCGCCCTAAAAGGAGTGGAAGTCACTGAGTTCACTCCCCCGAACCAGGGTGAGCTGGGAACTCCGACTGCTGAATCTGAAATCTGATTCCGACGAGTCTGAAACTGATTCCGAATCTGAAACTTGATTCCGACGAAAACCTCCTGGTAAGTCTGAGGGGGGGACTCTTGACCATCCCAGTTGAACTACAAGTCCCTTCTACTGGGGCCCATGGGAAGATACTAGCCCTTCTGGATTCGGGGTGCACGAGGTGTGTCATCAGCCCAGTGATCGTGGAAAAGATGGGCCTAAGTTCATTGAACAGACCCATCACATTCTTCCAGTTAGATGGGTCGGTAGTGGGGTGGGTGGGTCCCGCCCATTTTGTAACCGAACCAATAGCATGGGAGCATGGGAGATCATCGAGAGACCCTGAGCTTTATTGTGGCCCCTGGCATGGAACGGCCCCTCCTGCTTGGTCTGACTTGGCTTTGAAAATGGAACCCATAAATAAATTGGAGGATGGGCGTGCTGCACATTCGCTCTAACCAGCATAGGATAGAGAGGGAAAGCCCCTATTGTGTGGCCAAAGCGGCAAGCGAAGTGGCTGCGGCTGCAACGGAGCACCTGGAAGGGGAGGAAAGACTCCCCAAAGAATACTGGGACTTTTGGGAGGTGTTTAGTGAGAAGGCGTCAGACGTGCTGCCTCCCCATAGGCCTACAGACTGTAGCATAGAAATCCTTCTGGGGTAAAGCTTCCTAAGCCAAAGATCTACCCTATGACCCCCTGGGAGCTGGAGGAACTACAGAACTTTATTTTTTTTTTCTTTTATTTATTTATTTTTCTTTTTTTTTTCTTTTAAAGTTTTATTTTCATTTTCCAACAACTTATTCAATATACAGTCTCTTATTCAACATTAGTCATTAAATTTTCATTTGTTACTTATTCGGACCTGCCCAGCTACCACTTCCTTCCTTAACAAACCTTTCCTCCTCCCTTCTCTACTTTCTTCTACTTTCTTCATCCTTCCTCTCCTTCACTTTTCTACGTCCTCTCCTCTTTCCCTACTCTTCTCTTCCACCCTTTCTAACCTCTCTTCCCTTTCTTCTTCCTCTCCTTCCCTTTTCTACCTCTCTTCCTACCTACTTTCTTCCTTCACTCCTCCTCTCCTCTTCATTCCTTCTGAAATGGCAGCTGAGCAGCCCGCTTTCATTTCAAATTATTTCTATTTCTTAATTACATATCTTCAATCATTCCTTTACATTGATCCTTCATCTCCCCCTCCTTCCCCCCTCCCCTCCCACCCCGAGACTTCCCAGAACAGAGTACAGGGTATAAAATTAACAATCATAAATTAAAATACAACATAAGTCAAATCCATAGTCACTCCTCTCTAAGACCTTAACTCCCTTCCAAAACAGAAAAGTACATTCTCCTTCCAGTCCATTATATATCAGTCCATTCCACTCCTAAAATCTTCAGAATCTTCCAATTAAGTTAGTATTTCCAGTTCATCAATAAAATATCTTCATCAATTAAGACCAAATATATCTCCAATCTTCATCGATCAAGACCAAAACGATATTCCATCTTCCAGTATTCATCAGAAATTCTTCTATAATATACCTTTCTTCCTTAAACAGTATCCCAAATATAATTCATATTTCCAGCTTTAATTCTTAAATCTTTATCCAATCTCCAAAAGTAAACAATATTCTATCTTCTCATATCTTTAATATCACTTACATAAATCAAATAACATTGCTAATATTAATATTTCATACATCTGTCAGATAACATTATTAAAATTATAACTTATAGCCAAAATATATCAATTATAACAAATTCTATTTAACCAGATACCAACATTACATCCATAAATTTTTCTATCCTCCAAGGGTTAAACAATATTCCATCTTCCCATTCCTTTATACCTCACATATATCAAATAGTGATATACCTAAAATATGTCAATTATAAAAATTAAACCCTATATATATATATTAAAAAAAAAAAGATACCATCAAAATCACATCTTAAACATTCACCTTCCCCTTGTCTTCTATCTTACACATTTCCTTACACATTTTCAGTCTCCAAAAATATCACTTACATAAATCAAATAACATTGCAAATATTAATATTTCTTCAATTTACCTTACATCTATCAAATAACATTATTAGGATTATAACTTATATCCAAAATATATCAATTATAACAATTAAATTCTATTTAACCAGATACCAACATTACATCCATAAATTTTTCTATCCTCCAAGGGTTAAACAATATTCCATCTTCCCATTCCTTTATACCTCACATATATCAAATAATGATATACCCAAAATAAGTCAGTTGTAAAAATTAAACCCTATATATATATGTTAAAAAAAAAAAACCATCAAAATCACATCTTAAGCATTCTCCTTCCCCTTGTCTTCTATCTTACACATTTCCTTACACGTTTTCTTATACCTTTTCCACCATCTGCTCATCAATCAACTTAACATCTAGCAATAAAGACTTTCCAATCTTTAATATATTGGTGTAAAAATCTCTTGTTTAAAAACTTATTAAGAAAAGATAAGCCTCCAAAAGTTCCTATTAAAAAAAAAGAAAAAGTAATAATAATAATAATAAAAAAATTCCATATTTGAAATGAAGAAGTTTGCAAGATTTTAATAATTAGCTCTGTTTGCTTAAGAATCATTCCTAAACTGTAAAATCTACCAAAAAGAGAGGAAAAAAAAATTCCAATAAACTTTTCTTCTTAAACATTGTAATAAAGAAAAAGGTAAAAGGAGAAAAAAATCATTAACAATTCTTGTTAGCTTGTTATGCTCTTCTTCTTTATAATTTCGCTTTCCTTTGTATATTGCAAACGCCATTTTAGATCCACTCAGGTTGAAAGTTAGTTCAAAGGAAAGCTATTTAAGAACTGAAGTTAAGATTTATTACTTGCAAATTCTCTATTAAAAAAAAATAAAAGAAAAAATTCCATATTTGAAATGAAGAAGTTTGCAAGATTTTAATAGTTCTGTTTGCTTAAGAGCCATTCATAAACTGTAAAATCTAAAAGAAATCAATAAACTTTTCTTCTTAAACATTATGATAAAGAAAAAGGTAAAAGGAGAAAAAAATCATTAACAGTTCTTGTTCATTCCATTTTAAAAAAATAGCTTGTTATGCTCTTCTTCTTTATAGTTTCGCTTTCCTTTGTATATTGCAAACGCCATTTTAGATCCACTCAAGTTGAAAGTAAATTCAAAGGAAAGCTATTTAAGAACTGAAGTTAAGATTTATTACTTGCAAATTCTTGCTAGTCCTCCTGCTCTGTTCTGTCTGTGTTGAATTCTCTTTTAGGAATAAATCTTGACACAGAGATGGTCGCGGCTTCTCGTTCTGTATAAACAGAAGCACCCTGGGCACGGAGTTTCATCAGGCTAAAGGGGAGCTCTCACCCTTCGATCCCCTGGTTAAATTCCAGGGGATCCCGGGGAGCTCTACCCAAAACCTGACCCCTCTTCCCTCCCCCTTCAACCGGGGGAGAGAATTGCAAACCGTTTGACAGCCCATTTACGCTGTCAGGGACGGTTTGACGAAACCCAGGGCAGACGATCCCAAGGGAACGTCCGCGAAGCCTGCGTTGCCAGCGGAAGACTACAGAACTTTATTGATAAAAACCTAAAACATGGCTTCATCCAACTGGCTAGGCCGCAAGTAGCCACCCCGGTGATGTTCCGGGAAAAGGAGGATGGGTCTTTTCATCTGATGGTGGACTATAAAAATTTAAATGCCATATGCAAAATACCTCAGAGCTTGCTTTCATTTTGTTTACTTTCAGTACATTCGCAGTAAAAGTACCTATCTCTAGAAACAATGGAGTTGGGGTTTTTCTTTCTTGAGTATTGAAAGGAGGCACACCTGACATCCATTACCGGTGAGAACCCCACAACTTGTATGGAGTTCTTGGCCCATATCGTCTTTCGACATCAAGGCCTACATTAACTTTTAATATCAAGGTTGAACGGACTGGCTCGGAGGAGAGTGGCTAGCTTCATCTGGACCTGGGGCAATGTGGTGGCCGTTTGGTTTGGTGATAGAGTAACGGCCCCACGGAGTCCGGGGAGTCCATGGTTTATCTTGTGAGCCACGGCCTACCTTGCTAGCCGTGGAGCTTCTGCTGTAATGACATATAGCTAATCGCACCATATTTTTTGTTATGCGGAGATTTTCTACTGCGGACCTTCTTGCCCTGCGAGATTCCCCTCTCTCACAGGTTTGGCCCTCCACACTATCGAGGGCCCATCTTGAGGATGGATTTTGGAACCCCAAGAGTTGGCATGCTAAATCTAGGAGGCTTAGGGGATTTTTAACCAATTGTTTTAACCGTTTTTTAAGTGGGAGTTTTAATGGAAATTTTAAGGGGGGGAGGGAAACTGACGGGTCTGGGTTGGGGGGGATGGGAGGGAACCTGTCAAGGAAGGTGCTAAGTCCACCATGTGTTCGCGGCGATGATAATTTAACAGGTCCAAAGGCAGCGGGGGAGGGCTTCGTTCCAGCTTATCAGGGTCGAGTTATCAATACGGTAAGCGGGAGAGGCAGATATGATGGAAAGGGGGGGTATATCAGGTTTCGGGGGTTCGCTCTCACTGCTTAAGAGCGATTGAGTGCCCCAGCCCCCAGGAGTTTCCCGTTCCCCGAGTGGCTAGAGTTCTTGGGACTTGGGCCTTCGGCTGATGTTATGTAATGCTAGGTCCGTGGTTAATAAAGCTCCCCTGATTTTACACCTAATTCAGGAAGGGACCGTGGATGTTATGGGCATTACCGAAATCTGGTTGGATCCTAGTGGAGATGTGCCCACCAGGTTTCCGAGCATTCCATCAGCCGAGGGCCCAGGGTAGGGGTGGTGGGGTGGCGGTTATTATTAAGGAGAGTCTGGAGCCCACTGTGCCTCAGATAGCTGGGTGTGAATCCCTCTACGTGAAGTGGGGTCGTAGGACTCAGGTGGGCTTGTTGATCATGTACCTGGCTCCTTGCTGCATGAGAACTGCCCTGCCCGAGCTGTTGGAGTTGCTGGCCGGGTTGGCGGTTGAGACCCCCAGACTGTTGGTCATGGGGGATTTCAATCTGCCATCAACCGGCGCGGCGTCCTCGACGGCTCGGGAGTTCATGGCTTCCATGACAGCCATGGACCTGATTCAACTAATTGACGGCCCTACCCACGTTGGGGGAGGCACCCTAGACTTGATTTTTATCTCTGGCCAGTGGTTAAATGATCTGATTTTAAATGATTTAGTTGTTGAGCCTTTGTCATGGTCAGATCATTTTCTCCTTCGCCTGGACATTCTGACCGCTACCCACCACCGCAGGGATACGGAACCAATGCGTTGGTTCCGTCCCAGGCGTCTGATGGACCCAATGAGGTTCCTGACGGAGCTTGGGCCATTTCCCAAGCACCTGGCCCACGACACGACACGACTGAAGAACTAGTCAGAAGAACTGGGAACAGGCTGCGGCTGGAGCTTTGGACCGTGTCGTGCCTTTGTGGCCTCTGACCCGGCGTCAGTCTCAACCAGCTCCTTGGTTCTCCGAGGAGCTGAGGGAGATGAAACGCCAGAGAAGACGCCTAGAGAGTGTCTGGAGATCCAGCTGCTCTGAGGCTGACCGGACACTAGTTAGGTCCTATAGTAGGACCTACCTAATGGCATTGAGGGATGCAAAACGTTCTTACGTTTCCTCCCTCATTGCGTCGGCAGATAACCGCCTGGCCGCCCTGTTTCGGGTGACCTGCTCTCTCCTTCAACAGGAGGGGCGGGAGGACCCCTTACAAGGGCGTGCCAAGGAGTTTAACGGTTATCTATACGATAAAATCGTTCAGCTTCGGGACGGACTGGATCAAAATTGGGTAGATCCAGGTGAGAGTTCCGAGACGCATCTTGTTGAGGTGGTTTGGGATAATTTTGATCCTGTGACTCCCGAGGATATGGACAGGTTGCTGGGTTGGTTGAATGCCACCACATGTTTACTGGATCTGTGCCCCTCCTGGTTGGTGCTGGCCACGCAGGAGGTGACACGAGGCTGGCTCCGGGGGATTACAAATGCTTCTTTGCAGGAGGGGGTCTTTCCCGCTGCCTTGAAAGAGGCGGTGGTGAGACCTCTCCTCAAGAAGCCTTCCCTGGACCCAGCTGTTTTAGGGAATTACCGTCCAGTCTCCAATCTTCGCTTCACGGTGAAGGTTGTAGAGAGTGTGGTGGCATGTCAGCTGCCCCAGTACCTGGATGAATCTGTCTATCTAGACCAGTTCCAGTCCGGCTTTCAGCCCGGTTACAGCACAGAGACGGCTTTGGTCGCGTTGGTGGATGATCTCTGGAGGGCCAGGGACAAGGGTTATTCCTCTGCCCTGGTCCTATTAGACCTCTCAGCGGCTTTTGATACCATCGACCATGGTATCCTGCTGCGCCGGCTGGAGGGGTTGGGAGTGGGAGGCACCGTTTATCGGTGGTTCTCCTCCTACGTCTCGGACCGGACGCAGACGGTGTTGACAGGAGGGCAGAGATCGACTCCGAGGTGCCTCGTGTGGGGTGCCACAGGGGTCGATTCTCTCACCCCTCCTGTTCAACATCTATATGAAGCCACTGGGTGAGATCATCAGTGGTTTTGGGGTGAGATACCAACTGTACGCTGATGACACTCAGCTGTACTTTTCCACCCCAGGCCACCCCAGCAAAGCTGTTGAAGTGCTGTCCCGGTGTTTGGAAGCCGTACGGGTCTGGATGGGGAGGAACAGGCTCAAACTTAATCCCTCCAAGACGGAGTGGCTGTGGATGCCGGCTCCCCGGTACAGTCAGCTGCATCCATGGCTGACTGTTGGGGGCGAGTTGTTGGCCCCAATGGAGAAGGTGCGCAACTTGGGCGTGCTCCTGGATGGGTGGTTGTCTTTTGAAGAACACTTGACGACCGTCTCCAGGAGAGCTTTTTATCAGGTTCGCCTGATCCGCCAGTTGCGTCCCTTCCTGGACCGGGATGCCTTATGCACGGTCACTCATGCTCTCGTTACTTCTCGCTTGGACTATTGCAATGCTCTCTACATGGGACTCCCCTTGAAGAGCACTCGGAGACTTCAGTTAGTCCAGAATGCGGCTGCGCGGGTTATTGAGGGAGCGGGTCGGAGCTCCCATGTAACACCGTTCCTGCGCAGACTGCACTGGCTACCTGTTGTCTTCCGGGTGCGCTTCAAGGTATTGGTTACCACCTTCAAAGCGCTCCATGGCTTAGGACCGGGTTACTTACGGGACCGTCTACTGCTGTCTTCTATCTCCCAGCACCCAGTGCGTTCCCATAGAGAGGGACTCCTTAGGGTGCCGTCAGCCAAACAATGTCGACTGGTGGCCCCCAGGGAGAGGGCCTTCTCTGTGGGGGCTCCTACCCTGTGGAACGAGCTTCCCCCTGTACTCCGACAATTGCCTGACCTTAGGACCTTTCGCCGTGAACTTAAAACCTATTTATTTCGTATGGCTGGACTGGCTTGATTTTAAAATTTTAATTTAATTTAATTGGGTTTTAAATTTCTGTAATTTTATGGGTGTAATTTGTATTTTAAATTTCTTTGACAAATTGAATAAGTTTTTTAAGGGCTATTTTTAATATTGTATTTGTCTGTGGTTGTATTTTACTTGGTTGTTCACCGCCCTGAGTCCTTCGGGAGAAGGGCGGTATACAAATTAAAATATTATTATTATTATTATTATTATTATTATTATTATTATTATTATTATTATTATTATTATTATTATTATTATTATTATTATTATTATTATTATTATTATTAACTATAGTGGAAGACATCCCACCGGGCACCAAATATGATGGTGACCTGCAATACTTGGGCTTCTTCCTGGCACATATTCTCATGTACAGGCAGGAATATGAGCAAGACTTCCAAATACAGGCTGCCTGGTTTAGTCTTGCACCCTGGCCTTAATGGCAGACCAGGTGGTAACGAATATACAATATGCTAAATATAATAACTTTTGTAATGCAAATAAACCTGGGAGGTGGCTGGCATATAACTTAAGGAAAAAACAGAAAGCATGTGTCATAGAAAAAATAGAATATAAAGGTAAAGAGATATATCAACAGGATAAAATTAAAAAGGCCTTCTCAGAATTTTATACTACTTTATATGCAAAAGATAAAATATCGAATAGGGACATTTATGATTATTTGAAAGGTTATAAGGTTAATACTCTAACATTAGAACAAAGGGAAAAGTTGAATCGTCCAATAGCTACTGGAGAAATAGTGGAGGCAATTAAACAATTAAAAATGGGTAAAACCCCCAGTACAGATGGACTTACAGCAAGTTATTATAAAAAATTACAGGATGAAATACTAGGCCCACTTAAAGAATACCCCCATCATGGAAAACATCTTTTATTTCACTGATACCAAAAGAGGAGCAAGATTGCTCTAAACCCGGTAATTACAGGCCAATCTCACTTTTAAATAATGATTATAAGATTTTTGTTAAAATAATAGCAAATAGATTAATGTTAGTTTTACAACAAAGAATTCATACTGATCAATCTGGTTTTATAAAAGGGAGGCAGATGAGAAATAATGTTAGACAGATTATTAATATATTGGAATATTTGGAAAAGAAGAATACTTCAGCAGCGCTTATTTTTTTGGATGTGAAGAAGGCCTTTGATCGATTGCATGGGATTTTTTATTTAAATTAATAGAGAAAATGCAACTTGGAGATTGCTTTGTTAGAATAATTAAAGCGATTTATGGAGAGCAAACAGCTCAGATTATAATAAATGGTAGTCTGACAGAAGTTAATAAGATTGCGAAAGGAACGAGACAGGGATGTCCTTTATCACCACTATTGTTTGTTTTGACTCTGGAACCATTATTAGATAAAATACGAGAGTTAACGAAAATAGAGGGAATTAAAATTAGACAATATGAGTACAAAGTTAGAGCTTTTGCAGACGACTGAGTGTTTACTTTAACAAATCCTATAAATTCAAGTAGATCTTTGTTGGAAACAATTGATAAATATGGAAAGGTATCAGGATTTAAAATAAATCAGAATAAAACAAAAGTGATAATCAAAAATATGTCTAAACAACAGAAACAAAAACTAGAGGAAATAACAGGATTTGAGGTAGTAAAAAAGGTTAAATACTTAGGGGTTTATATTAGCTCATCGAACAAGAAACTTTATAAGAATAATTATGACTTGCTATGGCAAAAAGTTCAAAATGATATGAGTGTCTGGAAAAAATTGCAGCTGTCGCTATTGGGGAGGATTGCGGCTATCAAAATGAATGTGTTACCTAGATTTTAGTTTCTGTTCCAGATGATACCAAGAATTAAGTAAGATAAAAATTTGGAGGATTGGCAGATTGGGATTAATAAATTTATATGGCAAGGTAAAAAGGCGAGGGTTAAAATGGAAATAATTCAGGACTCACGGGAAAGAGGTGGCCTAAAAATGCCTAATTTTAAACTATATTATGAAGCAGTAGCCCTTTCAGTAATAAGTGACTGGTTTAATTTAACGGAGGAAAGAAATTTGAATATAGAAGGTTATGACTTGTTATATGGATGGCATGCGTATTTATTTTATGAAAAAAAAGTGGATAGGGCTTTTAAGAATCATGTGTTGAGAAGTGCTCTTCTGCGGGTCTAGAAAAAATATTCTTATAAACTAGACTATAAGATTCCTATATGGGTGAGCCCCAGACATGCAATAGAGAATATAAATATAGAACAGAAACAGGAAATGATTACTTATAAAGAATTTTTGTATGCTGAAGGAGGTAGATTGCAATTAAAATCACTACAGGTATTAAATGAAGAAGGGAGGAATTATACTTGGTTTCAATATGGGCAACTAAGTGCTAGATGGAAAGAAGATCAAAAAATTGGTATAATGCAAAGGGAGGTTTTCACCAGATTGGACTTAAGGGAAGCCTATTACCGGGTCCGCATCAAGGAAGGTGATGAATGGAAAACGGCTTTCAACTGCCCCTTGGGCAGTTTCCAATACCGTATCATGCCTTTTGGCCTCCAAGGGACTCCAGCTGTTTTTATGCAACTAATTAATGAAACCCTGCACCCCCATCTCTACAATGGGGTTCTTGTCTACTTAGATGATATTCTTATCTACACAAACAATATCGAAGAACACATCAAATTGGTCAGACAAGTCCTTAAAAAGCTCCTAGCGGCCAAGCTATATGTCAAACTTTCCAAATGTGAATTCCATAAGGAATCCCTAGACTACCTATGTTACCGGATATCAAACAAAGGTATCGAAATGGACCCAGGAAAAGTAAAAGCGGTGTTGGATTGGCAACTGCCACGCACACGTAAGCAACTTCAAAGTTTCTTGGGATTTGCGAATTTTTACCGCAAATTCATTCCTTCTTTCGCAGAAGTAGCTCTACCATTAACAGAATTGCTAAAAACTGGGCCATTACCCGCCAAACCCAAACCTACCCAACCCCTACCTTGGACAATGGACTGCCAACGTTCCTTTGAACACCTGAAATGCCTATTCTCCATGGAACCAATTCTTCAACACCCGGATCCAAATAAACCTTTTGTGGTCCAAGCTGATGCAAGTGATGTAGCAGTAGCCGCTGTCTTATTACAACGGAATACCGACAACAATCTAATGCCCTGCGCGTACGTGTCTAAGAAACTGACGGACACTGAACGCAGATGGGCAGTTTGGGAAAAGGAAGCCTTTGCAGTGCACTGGGCACTCCTCTCCTGGAGACACTTCCTTGAAGGGGGAAAAGAACCATTCGAGGTGTGGACCGACCACAAAAACCTCGAATACTTGAAAACCCCTCGAAAGCTTTCTCCCAAACAAGTTCGATGGGCTCAGTTTTTCAAACGGTTCCATTTCACCCTCAAATACATAATAAATAATAAATTTATTATTAAATTTAATAAAGCAAATTAGAAATCAGACCCAGGAGCATATAAAGAGATTGTATAATGTGTTGCTTGAAATAGATTTGGAAAAGGATTTGGTAAAGGACTGTTATGATAAAATGGGCACAGAATATTCAGGAACCAATAATGTTGGAAACATGGGAGAAAATCTGGGTTAGAAATGTTAAGCACAGAATTTAAGGGAAAATTTTTATAAGATGTTTTATAGATGGCACTTAGATCCCAAAAAATTATCATGTATGTATCCTGATATCCAAGCGAAATGTTGGAGGTGTGACTGTGATGATGCTACATATTTTCATATTTGGTGGACTTGCAAGAAAATTAAGGCCTTTTGGATAAGAATTTGGTGGATGAGTCCTGTGGGAGATAGGGCGGTATATAAATTTGAACAATAAATAAATAAATAAATAAGATTATTCAAAATGTCCTGAAGAAGAAGATAAAGTTCCTGCCGCAATTTTTCCTTTTGGGAATTATAACGGACTGTGCAGGGATTGAGACTAAATTGATTTTGAACTTAATAACAGCAGCAAGGCTGTTGATTGGACAATATTGGAAGAAAAAAGAGTTACCTACAATAGAAGAAACTAACTTACTAACTTGGCTGAGATGGCTAAAATCTCAGCTTTTTTGAAAGACAACACGAAGGAAAGATATTTAATTGAATGGAAAAAATGGATTGATTATTTACAAAACAGATATCAGATTAAGAAATATTAGATTGCCTTTGAATAATTAGGAAGTATTATTTTATGTAATGGGTGGGTTGGGAAATGAAAAGATTTGGATGAGGTTAATTGGATTAGAAGGGAAAAATTTACTCTATGTTTGGTTTATGTATAACAATACCTTGTGATTGACCCGGGAAGCCGGGGGGGTGTGTGAAGGGAGGGGGGAAGGGGGTTTTGTGGGGGGAGGGGGGGGAAAAGGGGGAAAAATGTTTTTGCTTGTTAAAACTTTTTCAATTAAAAAAAATGCAGAAAAGATGGGCATCACGCAGCCGACTGCTGCTTGAAGACACTGACCTGAAAACCAGACCGCTTGTCAAGTCGGAAGCCAGCAAAAGTCACCCCACGTGGGAAGGACACCACACTGAGAAGTGGGGAAGCTGTGGAGTTCTGCCCCATAGCAAAACTGGGAGAAGGAACTTCAGTCCCATCAGAGGAGGACCCCGGCCCCTTTGAAAGTGACTCTGAAGATGGCCCTCAGGTAAGTGAACCAGTTGAACTGCCCCTAAGAGTATTCATCCCCAGCTGGAAAAAAAGAGTAAAATTCTCAGCCCTTCTAGACTCAGGATACACTAGGCGCCTGATAAGTCCAATTCTGATTGGGAGACTAGGCATTCACCTGTGGAAGCTAAAGAACCCAATTGTGTTGTGTCAGCTACCTGGGTCAGTCAGGTGGGGAGTCAGCCACCTTTGCTACAAAGCTCCTGGAAATAGCCATGGGGGCTCACAACGAGAGACTCATATTCATAATGACACCAGGAATGGAGAGGCCAATGGTTCTAGGGCTCACCTGGCTGAAGTGGTAGAACCCCTGAGTAGACTGGAAGGAGGGGACCCCAAGATTCCAGTGGGAGTGACTGGATCAGATGACTGCAGGGAGGAGCAGGGGAAAACACAAAGAAAGAAATGACCACTGACAGGAAGGGTGAGCCGCTGCAGGGCATCCTCCGAGAATACAGAGACCTAATCGAGGTGTTCAGCGAAGAGGGCTCTGATGAGCTTCCTCCCCATCATCCCACAGACTGTGCCATTGAAATACTCACAGGGGAGAAACTACCAAAGCAAAAAATATACTGCATATCCCTGAGGAAGTTCAATGAATTGCAAGCTTTCATAGATATGAACCTAGCTCACGGCTTCATCCAACCAACCCAACCCAAAATAGCAGCCCCAGTGCTGTTCTGGGAAACAAAAGTGGAATCTTTGTACATGCGTGGATTATAGGGGTCTGAATGCAGTTAGCATGGAAAATGTGTATCCTCTTCCCCTGATGAAGGATATGCTGGCCCACCTCTCCAAGAGGAAGATTTTCTCAAAACTGGACTTGTGGGAAGCCTATGACAGGATCAGGATTAGAGAAGGGGATGAATGGAAAACTGCCTTCAACAGCCCTGTGGGGTGTTGCCAGTTCAACATGCTCCCATTTGGCCTGCAGGGTGACTCAGCAGTTTTCATGCAGTTAATAAACAAAGGGCAAACAAAGTGCTCCATGAGCACCTCTACAAGGGAGTTTGGTGTATTTAGATGATATTTTAATCTACACTGAAATCAAAGTGGAACATGTAAAACTTGTCCATGGGGTCCTAAACAAACTCCACACTGCAAAGTTTTATGTGAAGTCAAAATGCAAATTTCACAATGAAAGGAGAGACTTCTTAGGTTACAGAATCTCCCATGAAGGAGTGGAATTGGACCAGGAGAAAGTACAGGCAGTGGTTGAATGGTCGAATGGTCGAATGGGCCTCTCCCCACACTTCGTAGACAGCTATGAAGTTTTCTGGGGTTTGTTAACTTCTACCGGCAATTTATCCCGGCATTTGTCCAAATTGCTTTCCCAATCACCAACCTGTTAAAAACCAAGGGGAGTGATAAAGCCAAACCGAGGCAACCTCTGAACTGGACCTTGGAATGTGAAGTGGCATTCCAAATCTAAAGAGATTGTTTTTGACAGAACCAGTGCTGAATCACTCAGACCCAGAGAAACCTTTTGACCCTGGCTCCATACAATTCCCCCTCCCAGTTTCCCATAGTAGAAAATGTGGCAGGCCTGAAGATCCAGCAAAAAAAATAGCTTCCAGGCCTGACAACAATGCAATGAACTGAGTGGGATGGCCAAAGGGAAAAAAATGATATTAAAACTATTTCCCCCTTTTTCTTTTCCCAATTTATATACCAACAATTTCCCTGGTTATTTGCAAATTTTACTTATTGTATTGCATTATTTTGTGTATTGCATAATTCATTTATACCTCCATTTGTTTTACTGTTAACAAAGACAATTGCTGTTATAAAAGTTTAATTTGTTGTGAAATAATTTGGGGAATTTAAAAAAAATTCTTTCATTTTTATCAAATCTAAAAATTTGTGTTATCTCTTTTTTAGTTTCCTATTGTGCTGTATGAAATGTTCCCGCATAAAGAACTATAATTACATCCCAAACCATTCTTATATCTGTAGCTTTATTAAGATTCTTGTCAAAGAATTTGTTTAATTTTGTTTTAGTTTTCCACTACTGTTTCCTTTTTCTACAAAGTTTCATTTATCCTCCATCTGAAGGAATTTATTGTCCTTTTAAGTACAATTATTAATCAATAGGAAATCATTATCAAATGAAAGCAAAGGAACTATTTGCCACATGTTGCTCTAAAGTTTAAGAGTTCAGAAATATACAAATGAAGCATTCTGCCTGAACAGGACTGTAGATAAATTTATCTGAATCTTTCTCTTTTAAATATGTATTCCTCTTAATCTTTTCTCAGAACCTTTTTCCCATGATGTTTGAGACAGGCAGGCAACTTTCTATCAGTATGATTTGCTTGTCATCTAATTTTAGTAGTCTTGTTTTTCTAGTCCTCTTCCATGTAAGAGAAGAATGGGTGAGAATACCACCTGAGCCTCTTTGAGTTTTCTTCTTACAGCTTCAATAGTCATGTGTTTCTACATGGATTAATAGGAAGGAATAATTGTCAACGGATTTACAAGTTATTCTATCACTCTGATCACTGACCTTCAGTTTAGGCAAAAAGTACCTTTCATAAACCAGTCAGTGACTCTAGTTGGTATTTACTTTTCAGTTCTTTGGAACAGTAAATCACAATTACTGCAATTTTTTGTTTTCTTGTGAGGTGCAGTATATCTCTTCTGCTCTTGCAGTATATCTCTTCTGTTCAATAAACCAGTCTTGTCTCCTGTTCCTCAGGGTCTTTTCTTTTTCTTTTTCTTCTTTTTTTTCCTGAAGGCTTGAAGCCAGTTTCTTCTGCAAGAGTCTGTTTTTTAGTTCCAGTGGTATAAAGTACATTCTGCATCTCTCGCTTTTGTGACAGACTATTGTCCATTGAATGTATTCCTTTGTTTGATTCTTAATTACAGAGAGTTCCTTTGTCTTCCAATTCCTGTTATAGCACCAACTTTTTCTGATCTATAAATATTTACCTCATTGCCATTCACTATTCCAGTTCTTTAATGTTTTCTTCAAGGTCTTGCTTCCAGTTCATGCCAGGTTGTTTATAGGCAGGAACTCTATAAGCCCTGAAAGTTATGACTGTCCAGTCTAATTTATTTATTGATCTTCATCTTCAGTTGTTAAGATTCTGCCTTTTATGCTTTTTATTTTATGCTTCTTCTTTTCTCAGGTTCTTAGGTTAGCTAATTACCACAGTCCATTTAGAGAGAAAATTTGTTAAGAATATTCCTGCTGAACTCTCCTAATTCTTGTCTACTTGCCCTTTTCACTTGCAATGTGCTTGCTCTCTAGGATTAATTGCCTTATTATCCATCTACAGTTACGAGTTCTATAATGAATATGAAGCAATCCTTTGTAATTAGAAGCTACTAAGACAATGTCCTTCACCCCTATCCTTTATAGCTGAACACTATCTCTAAGAACATACTGCTTTTCTGGTTACCCTCTATTCCTTGCCTCTTCTTTCTGTTGAATTATATTAGTAAACTGCTTTTTGCTCTCCCTATTTAACATAACATAACATCAGAGTTGGAAGGGACCTTGGAGGCCTTCTAGTCCAACCCCCTGCCCAGGCAGGAAACCCTACACCATCTCAGTCAGATGGTTATCCAACATTTTCTTAAAAATTTCCAGTGTTTACTTACTTAGTGAGCCAGCATAACTAGTACTACATTGTTATTTAAAGGAACAAACATAAATCTGACCCCTTGCAATTTTCTACACTCTCCAATTAATCTTCAAGTTGGCCATTTTTTGATTAAAAATGTCCAATGGTGATTTCATTGCAAAACATCCAAGTTAGAATCAATAGAGAGATGCATTTATATGCAACAATTTATATATACAAGGACAAAAGTATATATGTAAGGTGAAAGGGAAGTATTTATTTCTGAGCCTTTTATTTTCATACTTGAAATCTGATGATGTATGACTAGGATTCATTTTGTCCATGGCTCTCCTTTTCTGTCAGCAATTAAAGTACATTTCATTAAGAAAAGTATAACAATAATTGATGGTGTTGGCTGCAATGGCAAAATTGACCACTTCAATTAAAGTAAAGATAAGTACTTTTGTTTTCACATGGAGACTGCTTCTGAACTTCATGCTTGATGTGGAAAATAATGAAACTCTGACTTTGAGTTTTACCAATTATACTGATAGATTTTTATAGAAATGGCTTGTTCATATTATTATAAAAAAGCAAAAAAAATGTGTTTTGATGTTAATGCCTTATTATACTATAATAGAGAGAGTTGGAAGTAAATATTACTGTTTCTTTTTTTTCTTTCCTCTCTTCTCTTTTCCTTTCCAATCTCCCTATTTACTTTGTATTTTGTATTTTATGATACTTTATAATTCAATAAAAATGTTGACTATAAAGAAAAGTATAATAATAACCTTTATCCAGGAAACTTCCTTTCTGGAGTTGAATCAGCATATTCAAGCTATCACTATCATATTACCTTCATAATCAATTATGCGTATCTTATTAATAGAGCATGACTAATTATGTATATTCCCTTTTTTCATTACTTACCTGAGTTTTCAGAATACTGGTGACCCAGTCCCATAGCTCAGATTGCTCCGTGCATGTTAAATACCTACAGAATAAACACTTGACAATTACTGTCAGTTCTGGTGATCTTTGTCTCATTAACTTCTTTAATTCAACAAATAGTATAGGATTCAGCAGCGCAGCTAAAAAAAGTCTGAGTTTTTCCAGAGAAAGAACTCACTAATGGAACATGAGAAGTGCCCAGCAGTTTCTAAAAGCAGCCAAGAAAATAACTATTATTGCTGACCTTTATGCACATGAATAGTATTCCAATTTTTTTTCTGAACTTGTAGTTAAAACTTTCTTTTATTAAAGATTAAAGGAAACTTCCCCCTCAAAGTTGTCAAATTTCTTGATCCAAAGGTTTCTAATAAGTTAAAGCTAGTTAATGAGCTATTTTCTTAAGTGATTAGAAGGAAGTTATGTGAACTTAGTGTCCTTTCAAAGCTGCAACTGTTGTTTGAACAAGATAGCTATTTTCTTGTCTCTAAATCCACTAAAGCTTGCTATTTTGCGGTCTGGAGCACTTCTATAATGGTATGTAGGAAAGATGCTGCTTACAGAATGGTCAGATAAGAGACAGCATAGCTCACAATTGGATAATGGGTGGGGCAGGAAGCTCTGAAGGGACCCTTCCTAATTTCTTGGCTGTAAAGATGATGGCAAGAAATTGTAGTTTCAGACTTTCAAGATTCTATTCATGTAGCTTTTCAATAAATTAGAATTAGCTTATCTGGTTGTATTTCTTGTTTGGTCTATCTGGTATGACTGAAATCAATTTTGCACATTTCCTTTATAGCTTTAAAAATTAGGGAGGGTTCTTTCTGAGCCTTTGCCCTGCCCATCCAGCTGCAGCTGCACGCTATGCTGTCCCTTATCTGACTGACCTAGGCAGCATCTCTTTGCTCCCTCTCCCAAGGTCCTTCCCACATACCATTACAACTTGTGGGAAATTAAAACTTTGATTTTAGAAAATTATGGACAGACTAAGGGGGCAGATAAATTTGAAATAAGAATGTGGAATTAATTATTAATTATTAATCCTTCCTGTGGAAACATGTTTTTGTTTTGAATTTTAAAAAAACCTTAAAATAAGATTTTAAAAATTGGACACTAGAGGGAACTAGAGGGTATTAAAGATTACAATTAATAAAACACATGCACTTGATGTAAAATTACAGAAAACAAAATATTCTAATGGACATATTGAAATATATTTTTGAACAATGGATTCAGATGATGTTTGCCTCTATGGAGACACTGTGTCTAAAAGTTGTTATGGAAGACCTAGCAAGATCTAGAATTGAACATAGATTTACAAATGACAGGCTACAAGAATGATATGGGAAAAGATGTTACATTGGACATACAAAAGTCATCAGCTGATGATCTAATAATTAAAAGGGATATAGAAACAATAAACCAAACAATGAACCAAGGACCACAACCTGGGTAATTTTTCTATTTTAAAGGATCTTTTGAGAAAGGACAAAGAAAATTGAAAAATAAAATCAAATTGTAGAAAAATATTTGAACAAACTTAAGATTAAGATTGCTAGAAATAAAAATAAGGAATATAAATCTGGTTTATTTTACCAAGGTTAAAATAAACATGTCGTTATCTCTGGTAATTTTTAGAATAAAATAAAATTCTTTGTAGAATAGAATTCTTTATTGGCCAAGTGTGTTTGGACACACAAGGAATTTGTCTCTGGTGTATAAGCTCACAATGTACATATAAAGAATAAGTAATAGGTCATAGATCTTAAATCATAGTTACAATCATTATTCATAAGTTATAAACAACAATTGATAAATCATAAGAAACCAATAGGAGATGATAGCAGGCAAGATGAGAAGATGAGAAAAGATGAGAAATGAGACAGTGCTGTGGTGAATTAACTGTTCTGCAGAGTGATAGCACAGGGGAAAAACTATCTTTGTGTCTAGTTGTTTTGGCATGCAGTGCTGTATAATTTCCTGAGAGGAGAAGTTGAAATAGATCATGTCCAGGATGTGAGGGGTCTGTAGTTATTTTCTCAGCCTTCTTTCTGGTTGATGCAGTATATAGATCCTCAATGGAAGGCAGGCTGGTTGCAATTGTTTTTTCTGCAGTCCTAACTTTCTGTTAAAATCCGTGTCTGTCCTGTTTCATTGCTGTGCCAAACCAGACAGTTATTGAGATACAATAATTTCTCTGTAGAACTGTATCAGCAGATCCTTGGGCAATCTGAGCTTTCTGAGTTGATGCGGGAAGAACATTCTTTATTGTGCCTTTTTAATGATGATTTTAATATTAGGTCTCTATTTCAAGTCTTGGTGGCTCAGCAGACTAAGTCTGTCTGTTATTAACACAGCTGCTTGCAATTACTGCAAGTTCAAGTCCCACCAGGTCCAAGGTTGACTCAGCCTTCCATCCTATATAAGGTAGGTAAAATGAAGACCCAGATTGTTGGGGGCAATAAAAGTTGACTTTGTGTATAATATACAAATGGATGAAGACTATTGCTTAACACAGTGTAAGCCGCCCTGAGTCTTCGGAGAAGGGCGAGATATAAATTCAAATAAAAAATAAATAATAGAATCTAGAAACTTGAAGGTCTCTACTGTTGATGCTGTGTTGCCTATCGTGTTTCCCTGTCTTATAGTTTTTTGAACCCTGAAATAAGCGCTTGGCCTTTTTGCCATGCACTCAAAAGCCCAATTGGGCTTATTATCAGGGGATGTCTTATTTTGGGGGAAACAGGGTAATATTGTAAGAGAAGGTAGAATAGGAGAGCTTCTTCTAAAAGCTTCTCCTATCATTTCTAAAATTTTAAGTGTTCAGTTCCAGGCTGTTCTTGTAAGGACCAGCTTCTCTCCCTGCCTTCCTAGAAAGTACGAACTCTTGAGAACTTTGTATTTCAAAAGGAATCTTTTATTGAAAGGGATGAAAGCAAGTCAAAACTCAAAACAGGCTCTGGGGTTCCTCAGGGCATGCAGTTCAGGATAAAGAAAATTAGAAACCCTAGCGGGGTGTTAAAAGCAGTCTTCTCTATGTCAGTGGAAGCACCAGTCAGGCATGAGTTAACACTCGTGTCTGGCTAATAGGACCGAGTCTGCTAATTCAATTAAGCCCCACCTCTTCCTCCTGTGTCCAGCTTTTCGACTCGGTCTTGGCACAGGTCAGACGTGTCTTTTCTTCTCCTTTTCCACTGATAAAGAGAATATTGCATTTTTTTTTTAAATTTGCATTTTAAAATCTGCAACCGGCTCCTGATCGTCGGGGGAGCCTTCTTCTGGCAAGAAGGGTTTTTAGCCTGATACCGCTGAAGACTGCATGGGCAGTGTTAGGACTGCTGGCTGGCAGCTCCTCCAGCCAAATTGGGGCTCGATCCCCCCCCGGCACCAAAACAGCTCCCTGCCTAAAGGGATGGCTTCGCTGCACTTGAAGGCATCCAGCATAGCAGCTGTTTGGTGCGAAGAAACCTACCGCGCTGAAATTAGTCATGCTTGTAGCCGCAAGGCTAGCAACTTTTGGGGGCACCCTTTTGGAGCTCTTCTCACCTTCTAGACCACAGGGAGCAGCGGATTGGGCCCAGGACCTGGGCACACATGAGTGGCACCCTCAATTTTTGTACTTTTGGAGCTTTCGGTTTCAGGGGAAGCTCATGGCCTAAATACAAGATGGCAGATGCCAGGAAATCTAGGGCCCGCAACGTGGCCTCCTCTAAGGGGCACAGCCACCATTCTTCAGACCCTGGGGAGGGCTGTTCCAGGGACCTTGCCCAGGATAAAATGCTGCTCGCTTCGCAGCCAATAGAGTATCAAGTTTTTCGATCAGACCGTGAAACCCACAGAGGTAGTGGAGTGGCTATCTTTTACAAAAAGTCACTGAATCTAAAAAATATTCAAATTGCACATAAAATTTCTGTTCCTGAAACTATTGTATGCGATCTGTCTCTTAACACCACACTTTGATTCTTACTATGCTACAGAGCCCTGACCACGACATTGCTCATGCAAACATGTTAACCACACTGCTAACATGGGCTACCTCTTGCCCATATCCTTTCATCTTCCTGGGTGATCTAAATCTACCGTCCATTAACTGGATAACAAATGAATGTACAACTGAACCGATCCATACTACAATGTACAACGCTGTTACAAACCTAGATCTTGAACAGCTAGTAACTAACAATACAAGACTCAACAACTGCCTTGACCTCATCTTCTGCAACAACACAAACTCAATTTATGGACTACAAATAAATGAACCCTTTTCTAACAGCGACCACTGCATGATAGACTTTTTTTCTCAATATACGCCCTTACATAAATCGTCATAATAACAGTATTCCAAACTACAATTTCAAAAAAGCCAACTATGACCTTATAAACAATGACCTCTCATTTCTTGACTGCCAAAATCTTTTCTCAACCTGTATCACTGTTGAAGACCACTATAAAGTTTTCCTACTTGAAGTCAATAGAGTCATTAAACTATACGTATCACAAACCACCACCAAAACCAGAAAAAACAAATTACCCATATCAATAAAAAAGCTTCAATCCAAAAAAAAAAAATCCCTCTGGAGAAGAAATAAAAAGGGCTATGTAGCAAATTTCAAAAACCTCTACAGAAATATATGTAACCAAATAAAAACTTAATGTACTAATTACCACACCAAACAAGAAGAAGACCTTCTATGCACAAATTCCAATCGTGCTTTTTATAATTTTGTGAATAATAAATTTAAAGACTCAAGATCCATCCCACCACTAAAAAATTATAACGGTAAAGAATGTAATGATGAAATAGTTAAAGGAAACTTCTTTAACACATTCTTTGGCTCAGTCTTTGTTAACAGTAATGGCTCTTACCTGATTTTCCCCAATCGTACCAAAAATGAGTACAACAATGAGTACAACGAACTAACACATATAGACTTCACAGAAGATAATGTTGAAAAAGCTCTTCACAAACTGAAACCATCTCTATCTATTGGGCCTGATGGACTTTGTGCATATTTCTTAGAAAAACTTTCCACTAATATAGCAGAACCCCTAAGCATAATCTTTGAAAAAGCTTTCACAACCAGTTCCCTTCCTAAACTTTGGTCACTAGCCACAGTCATCCCTGTCTTCAAAAAAGGAGACCCCAACCTAGTTGAAAATTACAAACCAATCTCTCTATGCTGCGTCACCTGCAAAGTAATGGAATCAATCATCAACCAATCCATTACCCTCCACCTAGGAACAAACAACCTACTCTCTAATAAACAATTTGGTTTCAGAAAAAAATTATCATGTAACTTACAACTTCTTCACTGCAAAACATATGGACTACGAATCTTGATCAAGGCAAAGCAATTGATGCAATCTACATAGACTTCTGTAAAGCTTTTGACTCAGTAGTAGATGATAAACTTCTCCTAAAACTAAAATCTTACGGTATTTCAGGACCCCTCCATAACCTGCTTTTCTATCAAACAGACAACAAGTGGTCAAAATTGGCAATGCTATATCAAATCCTGTTCCTGTCAAAAGTGTCGTTTCCCAAGGCAGCGTTCTTGGACCAACGCTCTTCATATTATACATCAACGATCTCTGCGACCATATCACAAGTAATTGTGTTCTCTTTGCTGACGATGTCAAACTATTTAACACCAACAACAACACAACTACCCTTCAAAAAGACCTTGACTTTTTATCCGAATGGTCTAAAACTTGGCAACTCCAAATCTCAACCAGCAAATGCTCAGTCTTACATATTGGAAAAAAGAACCCAAACACTAAGTACAAGCTTGATGGACATTACCTTACAGATGACCCTCATTCTGTTAAAGACCTTGGAGTTTTAATATCAAATGATCTAAGTGCCAAAGCCCACTGCAACTACATCACAAAAAAAACTCTAGGAGTTGTAAACTTAATCTTACGTAGCTTCTTTTCCAAAAATGCTACACTACTAACCAGACCATATAAAACATTTGCTAGACCAATTCTTGAATACAGCTTGCCTGTTTGGAACCCATACCACATTTCTGATATCAACACAATTGAACGTGTCCAGAAATATTTTACAAGAAGAGTTCTCCACTCCTCTGAATATAACAAAATACCTTATGCCACCAGACCTGAAATCCTGGGTTTAGAAAATTTAGAACTCCACCGCCTTGGACAGGACCTGTGTTTAACTCATAGAATCATCTATTACAATGTTCTTCCTGTTGAAAACTTCTTCAGCTTCAATCACAACAATATAAGAGCAAACAATAGATTTAAACTTAATGTTAACCGTTTCAATCTTGATTGCAGAAATATGACTTCTGTAACAGTGATTAATGCTTGGAACACGTTACCTGACTCTGTGGTCTCTTCTCAAAATCCCAAAAACTTTAACCAAAAATTATCTACTATTGACCTCACCCCGTTCCAAAGAGGTCTATAAGGAGCATGCATAAGAGCACAAAGATGCCTACCGTTCCCTGTCCTATTGTTCCATTATATCCAATTAATACAGTTATTGCATACTTATACTCATATATATGCTTATATGTTATATAGTTATTTCATGTTAATGCTTATATACACTGTTATGACAAAAATAAATAAATAAAATAAAATAAAATAAATCTTCCATCACATCCAGATACTTGCTCTGGCTCTGCCTATAACAAGCAGAGGCTCGCAACAAATGGCGCCTGGCCACTGCGCCCTATGTGGGTGACAAGCTATTTGGAGCACCCCTAGAACCAGTCCTCATTGAAACTTGGGACAAGAGGAAGATCTTACCATCGCTCTCTCGCAGGTCTGAAATTTGTCATTCATGGTCTCAGTCCTTTTGATCCATGGATGCTCCTTACTATCAACAGCGACCTCAACATCAATTTTTCTCCAGAGGTGGAACTCAAGACAACCAGGTCTGACAGGGGGCCAGTTTCACTTCCCGCAGATCTTCCCGGGGAGGGTGGGGCAGGGCCTTCAGACATTCCAAATGAGCCCCCTCGAGATCTTCCCATGTTATGTTTTCTTGAATTCTTGAATTATAGTCGGAGGTAGCCTGACACTTTGCTTCTCAATGGGATCTCATCACAGGGGATGCATGGGTCAGGGAGACGTCTCGTACGGTCTCTCTTTAGAGTTCTCCTCCATTCCCCCCAAGATTTTCGTACCATGTCCTGTCTCTTGCAATAGGTCGAGCCGTTTGCTCATTGAGGAGGCTATCCAACATCTCCTCTCTATAGAGGCGGTTCAGCCTGTCCCAGTAGATCAAAGGGGAGATGGTTTCTACTCACGCCTCTTTGTGGTGCGAAAATCTTCAGGGGGTTGGAGGGCAATTCTAGATTTAAAATCCTTGAACCGGTATGTCATCTACCGCCAGTTCAAAATGCATTCCCTTCACTCCATTCTCGAATGTGTCCAGCCTGGAGATTTCCTTTTGTCTATTGATTTGACGGAAGCATATCTCCACGTCGCCATTCACCCCTCCTTCCACAAATATCTCAGGTTCACTTATGTAGGTAGACACTACCAATACAAGGCTTTGCCCTTTGGTCTTTCTTCAGCCCCAAGGGTCTTCACCAAGATCATGGCCACCCTTATGGCACATATCAGATCCATTCCCATTCGCATTCAAGTTCATTTGGACAACATTCTTATCCTTTCCCACTCAGATAAGTTGGCCAAGCGAGACCTAGACACCACCATTCAGGTCCTCCAATGCCATGGCTTTTCCATTAACTGGATGAAAAGCCACCTATCCCCATCCACCACCATAGTCCATTTGGGTGTGGAGATTAACGCAGTCCAGTCCATGGTTTCCCTGTCCAGGAAATGCTAGTCCAGTCTTTCCAGACTGGCTCTCAGATGCTTTCACCAGCCCTCTCCCACACTTTTCCAACTATCTCAATTGTTGGGCAAAATGGTCTCAACCTTTGGTCTCGTCTCCACAGCAGATTGTTGCAGTGGTTTCTCCTCCCTCATCAACGGGCCCATCGCAGCACTTCTCTGGTGCGCATTATTGTTGTGACCCAGGTTCCTGGACTCGGACTCCTGAACTCGGATGATTCAGAAAGTGAGAAAGAAGACCTGGCAAGGCCTGCTTCTCCTGGGCCCTCTCCCTCCCTGGCACCCACCCAAAGGGAGGAGGAGGGGCCGGCAAGGCCTGATTCTCCTGGGCCTTCTTCTGATTTGGCAACGCCCCAAGAACAATTTTGGCTTGATGCAAGACTGCGCAGACGTGATCAGCGCGCGCAGCAGAGGAGGCGTTGGGACAAAGTCAAAGAATGATGAGTCACGCAGTGACACCCACAGAGGCTATAAAAGCAGGAGGGGGGACTTCTTGGCTTTTTGTCTTGGACAAAGCAGTGAATTTGCGTGGGCAAACTGTTTCAATGGAGGGAAGAATATCTTAGTAAGTAACTCCGGCCTCATCTATTATTTCCTAGTTATCTCCAGAGACTTGGCAGGCCCGTCAGTAGACGTGGCCAGAACATTTATCTATGTAAATAAACTAGAAAAGAAGGCCTTTGACTGACTCTTTGTTGGGAGTATTGGGGGAGGGAAACAGAACAGTTATACTTCCCCCAGATGTCAGGGACTCCCTCCGTTGGTGGACTTCCAGCGCCATAGGCAAGGGCTCCATCCTCCTCGAGCCACGCAGGGTGACTCTCACCACAGACCCTAGCTTATCCAGTTGGGGGACGCACATAGAAAATCAGATGGCTCAAGGCTTGTGGTCCCCATCAGAGGCCACCCTCAATATCAACATCCTCAAACTCAGAGCCTCTACCTAGCCCTCCTCCATTTCCAACCCCTGGTGTTGGGTCAAGACGTGTTGGTGAGGACAGACAATGTCACAGCAAAGGCCCATATCATTTGGATGGGAGGCACACATTCCAAGGGCCTCATGCAAGAATCCCTTCGACTAGGACAATGGGCGGAATCTCATCTAAGGTCCATCTCTGCGATCCACATCTCAGGCCAGATAAATCTCCAAGCAGATTCCCTCAGCTGCTCCTTGGTCGATCCAGCAGAGTGGTCTGTTTCCCAAACCTTATTCAGGGAAATCACAGCTCGATTCAGAACTCCTCAGGTGGATCTATTCGCCTCCAGCAGCAATCACCAGGTCCCTCGATTTTTCACTTGATACCCGGCCCATGGAGTGGAAGCAATAGATGCTCTCCAATCCCCCTGGCCTCCAGGGCTTCTTTACGCCTTTCCCCCGATTCCCCTAATCCCCAGGGTAATCAACAGGATCTTACACCACCAAGCGAACATCATTCTGGCTGCGCCGCACTGGCCATGGAGGCCATGGTTCGCAGACCTGGTGTCACTTTCAGTGAGCCAGCCATGGCAGATCCCGGACAGCATAGTGGCCCTAGTCCAGGGGCCCCTCTCCCATCCGAACCCACAATGGTTCCACCTAACCGTTTGGAGGTTGAGAGGAGTCGCCTAAAACATACAAATCTCCATGATCGGATTATCTTTACCATTCAAGCTGCTTGTAGACACTCCACCAAATGCATTTATGAAGTCACATGGCAGGCGTTTATCACATGGTGCGGCACTCACGCTGTTTCTCCAACTTCAGCTTCAATATATTCATTCCTCATTTTTCTCCAGGACGGAATGGAAAAGGGGGCTTTCCCCCAATACGTTACGGAGACAAGTGGCAGCCCTTTCATCTGTATTCAGCAACAACTCCATGAACCCCATTTCCAAACATCCTCTCATTCGTCAGTTTTTACGAGGAGCCACCAATCTGCGTCCACCAATGGTCCACAGGTTTCCTACTTGGCAACTTAACACAGTTCTCAGGGCCTTGACTAGACACCCTTTCGAGCCCTTGAGGGAAATTTCCTCTGCTTCCTTTCGCTTAAAGTCATTTTTCTTATTGCCATAACCTCAGCACGCCGAGTGTCGGAGTTAGCAGCCCTCTCAGTAAAAAGAGACCTCTGCATTTTCCACAGTAATAGGGTGATGCTTCGTTTAGAGCCCACATTCCTCCCCAAGATCAATAGCCTGTTCCACCGCTCACAAGAAATTGTTCTGCTGGACTTCTGTCCTTCTCCCACTCATCGCCTGGAGTTCCAGTGGCACATGCTGGATGTACGTAGGGCTCTTCGTATCTATATCGCCCACACGGCTACGATATGAAAAACAGAGGCCCTGTTCATTTCCTTTCAACCCTCCTTAGGAGCCAAGGTTACTTCCAGCACATTAGGATGGTGGATTAGAGCTACCATCGCTACGCCTACCAACAGCAGGCTCTTCCGGTTCCACGTAATATCACAGCGCACTCCACGTGGAGTGTGGCCACCCAAGCATCTTTGGAAGAGGTTTGCAGAGCTGCTACATGGTCGACGCCTACACCCTTCATCTGACACTATAAGTTGGGTGCCTATGCATTGGCCGAAGCAGCGTTTGGCAGATGGATGTTGCAACAGGTTCTTCCTGATGACTCCGAGACCAGCCGGGACAGCTCCCACCCATAAGAACATTGAGCTTTGGTATGTCCCATGCCTGATTGGTTCTTTCCACTGACATAGAGAATGGACATTGGCTTACCTGAAACATCCTTTCTTCGAGAAGTGGAAACACCAGTCAGCCCCACCCTCATTGGCGCCTAGCCTAGGTTGGTCGGGGGGGTAGATTCTAATTCTTTTTCGTTTCAGATCGAAACATCAGTCTGCTTCTCAACCTTGCCGAAAAGCTGGACACAGGAGGAAGAGGCGGGGCTTAATTGAATAGCAGACTCAGTCCTATTAGCCAGACACGAGAGTTAACCTATGCCTGACTGGTGTTTCCACTTCTCGAAGAAAGGGCATCTCAGGTAAGCCAACGTCCATTCCATTCATCCCCTTCCCTAATTCTGATGCATTATTACACCTCTCGTAAATCCAGCTTTGGAAAGATTTTTCCTTTAGAGAGGTGAGGTAGCATGTCCTTCATGAGGGGGAGTGGGTACATATTTTCCATGCTGATCGTATTTAGATTATGGTAGTCAATGCAGAGGTGTAAAAAGCCATCTTTCTTTTTGTGGAATAACACTAGGGCTGCTATTTTTGGTTGGTGGGTTCGATGAAGCCTCTTTTTAGATTTTTGTTGATAAGCGCTGTGCGTTTGTCTAGTTGTCTGGGGTACATGCAGTACATTTTTGGTTTTGGAAATTTAGTCCCTTGTAGGATCTCAATGGCACAGTCCGTAGCACAATGGGGTGGAAGTTCATCAGACACTCCTCGCTAAATACCTCAGCCAAATCCTGGTATTCTTTGGGGATGCTAGTGGGTTCAGCAGGGTGGCCAGTCATTGCTGTTTCCCTGTTTTCCTTTCCTTCCTCTTTCACATTCATGAAAGTTACATGCCCCTGGCATTTTATGGTTCCTCTCTTCAAGTTTATTTTAAGGTTCCACTTCTGCAACCACGTTAGTCCTAGGACTAGTGGCCATTCCATAAGATGAGGTGAGACTGGTGGCAGTGGGTGGAACTGCATCCCTCCATCTGCCAGACACCCATCAAAGTTGCGCAGGGAAGGGGAGGGGCATTCCGCCTGGCTTGTAGGATACATGGGGCAGCTCCAATGGAAGGAAAGGTAGTGGGGGCTGCTAGGTAGCAGCCTGGGCTTGGCTAGAGATGCCAAAGGTGGCATGGGCAGTATGACTCCACTTGCTCTGCTTGCGAAGAGGTCCTGGCAGGGCAGTGGCAGGGGAAAGCACTCTGGAGGTCATATGATAAATCTGAGCTGATTTGCCCTCGCCAGACAGGGGCAGCTCAATGGAAGGAAAGGTAGTGGGGGCTGCTAGGTAGCAGCCTGGGCTTGGCTAGAGATGCCAAAGGTGGCATGGGCAGTATGACTCCACTTGCTCTGCTTGCGAAGAGGTCCTGGCAGGGCAGTGGCAGGGGAAAGCACTCTGGAGGTCATATGATAAATCTGAGCTGATTTGCCCTGCGCCAGACAGGGGCAGCTCAGCAGGGTGCCCAAAAGCAGCACAGCCAGGAGGGCGAAGAACCCCCATGAGGCCAGCAGCAGCAGGTGTAGGGAAAAGGTGTGGGGGAGGCAGGCCCGATGTGCTGCACGGCCTTTTGCCCTGTTGTGGCTGCGGGCAAGCGGAGAGACTGTGGGCCGGATTGACACCCAATTTATCTGAGGCAGTAATTCTGACACATAGCAGCATCATTAACAGGCAGATGCTGTGGGGTGGGGAGCCAATCCCAACATGCCACAGAGCCTTGTGCCTTGTCATCGCAGAAGCCTGAGCAAAACCCGAACTCCAGGCTTGGTGGCGTGCAAACTGTACACTTGCTGCCTCCTGTGCTGGCCATGCTTACCCCCGCCCCGGGCTGATGATGATCTTCACTAGGGCTTATTTTTGGGGTAGGGCTTATATTCAGTTCACACTTAAAAATCAAGCTAGAGTATATTTTCGGGATAGGTCTTATTTTTGGAAAAACATGGTAGCTGCACCATAGGGCCTGTTTATCTACCTCTTGTCTATATACAGATTCATCATCATTTCAAATGAAATTAGTTACTGTTTTATTATCTGCAAACTTCAGTATTTTAACAGCGGGATCCTTTGGGATGCAGTCATTGGTGTATACAGAGAAACTGATCAAGGGGAGATTCAATCTAGAACTAAGGAGAAATGTTCTGACAGTGAGAACAATCAATCAATGGAACAGCTTGCCTTTGGAAGTTCTGGGTGCTTCATCACTGGAGGCCTTCAAGAAGAGACTGGACAACCGTTTGTCAAATAGAGCGAGGGGAAGGGAGATTTTCTTACTCCATGATTCCTGAGTCTCTAATAAATGCCTCCTTGCTTGCCCCTCCTTTTTCTCTTGTTTCTCTTCTGCCTTTTTCTAATTGCCATGTTAACTGCTATTCCCTCAGTCAGAATTTCCTCCATGTTTGAAAAGAAGGGAAGAATAAACCTAGAAAGGTGCTCATTATTAAAAGTCCACTACCTGATTGTCAAAACCTCATCTCTTGAGTATGAAATTTGTGAGAGTCACAGAAAATAATAGAAAACATCAGTACTACTACTGATAGATTTTTGCTGATGTCAGGATTGAAGTAAATATGCTTTATGGATTTGTTTATAGATAAAAATGGGATGTAAGGAAAAAGCATCTGTTGATTTTAAGAAAAGGCGATAAGTTACTAAAATTGTTTATACATGAAGATAGGAAATAACTTCTTTATATATTACTTTTCTTTTTATTATATTCTTATTTTTCTTTCTTTTCTAATTATATTTTTCCTTGTTTCTTTCTTTTCTGTACATTCTATCTTTTAAAATTTGTATTAGTTTTTATTGTTGTTTTTATTTATTTGAATTCTATAGTCACTCATCTGAACAAGTAACTCTAGGTGGCATACATCATAAAAAAAATGAAAACAATACAAAATAAATATACTAACATATTTATATTATAAATTATAATATTTAGTAAAAATATTTTTTTTAAAAAGGAAGTCATGAATGATCATCATCCTGGAGATGTTGCAGTTCTCCCACCTTTAGCTTATCAAAGAAACTATGTATTCAAACTTCTTTAAACTCTTCTACCACAGCATAATAAACTACATCTCTGAAAGTAAAAAATAGTATAACTTCATTGTTTCCATCTCTTAAAGTTGAATATTTACTATTTATATTACCTACATCTCCAGTGTAACCAGGATCAAAATATGGTAAGGAAATTATTTACCATTGTATAAATGAGATGAAACAAAATTTGTGAATTCTACTGTCATTTCTTTCTCAACTTCTCTGTGCTTGAGATGAGAAAAGCACCAAGAAGAAAGAACAAACCAAATGGTAGAAATAAACATGGTCAGCACTTGAGCAGGGGCTTGGACTAGAAGACCTCCAAAATACCTTCCAATTCTATTATTCTGTATTCTTATAATGGATAGTCTTAGGTATGCATTGTATGATTCAAGTCCCAAACTACCCAACCTCAGAATTTTTTCTAGATAATATTGTAGATAATATTGGGTTATAATGCACTGTATTTTAAGTTGTATGTTTAATTTTAGGTGCAGAATTATATAACTTTAGGTTTATATTCACTTCATGTTTTTGTGAAATATACTCACAATTGCTGTTTTTGAAGAATTAAAGTAAAGCCCCATCTGTAATAGTGAGAAATACGGTATTATTATAATTTAAACAAACTAATGAGCTGAAACTAAACACATCTGGAGCTATTCTATAGGCACTTAAATAAACAACCACATCCCCAAAACCTGTAATCCCTAAATTCTTGATAGAAGATTTTGTTGATAGTAATGCTTTTTGTGTGTGTGTGTGTGTGTGTGTGTAAAGGTTGGAGCGATAAAAGGTACCCTGAGCTTTGCAGGTAATTAAGAGATTTCATTCCTTAAAACTTCTCTCTGTCCCCAAATCAGGTTGATTTTTCCTGTTTTGGACATACTTTAAGGTGCCTGACCATCTTCTGTACCACATACAAGGCACAAAGGCAAAGGATGATTCTAAGGAACAGAAAAAGTTGCCTTCTCAAATACAAAGAAGCTAAGAATGTATCTTCACAGAGAAGTACAAAAGCTTTCCACATGTCTTGTCCCTTTGCTTTTTTTTTGTTTGCTGTTGTTTCATTTCATGTATTAAATTATGGCAAATATATATTAAGGCTTCTAGGAAGAACTAGAACTTATTATGTTCTGTGCATAAACTACAGATAGTCTTGGTTTTGACAGTTGAAAGTTACAAAGGCACTGAAAAAAGTGACTGATAACCATTTTTCACATTTCAAACTATTGCAGCAGCATCATGGTCACATGATCAAAATTCAGACGCTTGGCAACTGACTCGTATTTATGACAGCTGCAGTGTCTCGGGGCTTTTCATGACTTTCTGACAAACCAGGTCAAAGGAGAAGCCAGATTCACTTAACAACATTACTAATTTAACAATAATGCAATAATTCACTTAACAATTATAGAAAGAAAGGTCATAAAATGGGACAAAATTCACTTAACAACTGTCTCACTTAACAACAGAAAATTTGGGCTCAATAAGTTGAGGACCATCAGTATAAAGAATAGTAATCAGTGCTTGGACAATTTTGACATTTAGATATCTACCAAGCTGTAAATATTGCATCCGATAGCCACTTGCCGTGAAGGTGGTTTCAGTTTTTTTCGGATCCCCAGGTAAACCTTGGCCATATCCAGTAGCCACTCTCGTTCTGGCTTGACACTCTAGAGGTATACAATAGAAAGACAATCCTCAATTCATAGATATAAAGAAAGGGTTACAGTGTAAATCAGGATTATTTTGTCCATCTTTATTTCACTACATCTAGGACATTTGACTAGACAATTAGTATTAAAGCTTAATGAAATGGAAATACTTTTTCCTTATACAAGCACACTTGAAATAGCTTTAGTCACTTGCATATGTAATCTACTATGCCAATTCAGCAAAAACCCAAGACTACTTCCTGGGTTCTTGAGAAAGACAACATTCAACTTAGGGACTTAACTTTTCTATTTCTTTACTTTTATTTAAAATGCTCTTGTTCAATAACCTAAGATTACTTTTTGTCATAGGATTCATTTCCATAGGATGCCTCAGCCAAGACCCACAAATTAAATTTGTAGTGCCATATGAAAGAAGAGACCCCAGAGTATCTTGCACTATCTTGCAGCACTGTAGCCAGGATTTGCAACAGCCTGCCAATTAAGATACACACAGGTGTGGGTCTGAGTGAAACTGGGCTCCCCAGTCATGACAAATCCCATGGATACCTATACCAATGTCTTTTTGACTAATAGGGAGCAACTGGGATGACTTCAGATACATGTTCAGAAGATAGTCATCCGGGCACAGTGGAAAGACATAGAGGAGCTCTTGGGACATTTCATTTTTAGGGCAGTCTCACCTGAGACTTTGTGGGGACCCAGGAGATGTATTAACTCAGATTATGGTTGGCAACAATGTAAAGCTGCCTATTGGAGAGTGACAAAACTTGCAGTGATTTTGTAAGTTCACAGCAAACAGCTAGGGACAAAGCTGGATTGCAAATTCCATCAAAAAGGAACCCATTGACTGGGGAAATTGCTAGAACTTCCTGTCTTTCTCTTTGTGCTCCTGGTAAATATTAAATAATGACAGTGCAACAAGCAAGAGAAAATAACTTCTGAGACTGAGATCTCACAGAACAAGGAATTCCCCCACAAATGCAAGCAATTATCAGGAAATGGGCTGGGGGGGGAACCAATTTCTTGCAGGTCTCATTGTTTCCAGCAGTTCTTTGTTCAGTCATGTGTAAGCTTATCTGATGCTATTCATGTATAACCAGATCTGTACTATGTGACTTTGGTTTGTTCTGGTTTTTTCATTTATATTTCTTCATCTTGATCTTATTTAGCCTCTTTTCATATATTGAAAAGTTTGACTGATGTTTTATCTGGCTCTTTAAGAGGTTCATTGCTACTGGGATCAAAGAAGAGAACTTGTCAAGGATGTCAGAATATTCCTAAACTGGTATAGACATAGCAACAGGTCAGCCATTGGGGACTGGCTGGAATAGGACATGGTAACAAGGTCAGTCAATATAACTAAGTTGCATAGCAACTAAGTCAGCCAATGACGGGTTTTTGGGAGCTGAAACAGCTTGGAGCCTGGGCTTGTCTTAGGCTTAGTTTAACTGCCCTGTATTGAGGAGGTTCTCTTTGTCTGTATTAAGCTCTGAGTCTGCTGTTGGAACTGAAAGCAAACTCTCCTCTCTACCATGTTGGAAGAATCTGATATTGGTATTGTATATTTATCTTCATGTGTTATATGTATATAAAGAAGTTAATGAATCCAGCTGAATCAGTTATCTCTGTGTGCTTTCTGGATTTGATTGTTTCTGCAACAAACTCTGACAAAGGACTACAGACTTGATTCAGTGAAGACTCTAGATTGAGGATGGCCTATGTGATCATAAGGGAAACAGAAAATCATACTGTCACAGAATCATAGCATTAGAGCAGATGATGTAGGCTATTGAATCCAATCCCCTCCATGGTACAGGATTCCAGAATAAAGCATTCCGGAGAGATGGCTATGCAGCATCTAATTGAATCCATCCAATGAAAGATATCATGACAATCTGTTTCGTTAATTGGTTCCACTACTAAATTTTGTATTGGCTGGAAGCTTTTTATGACATTCAACCAGAATCTACTTTTCTGTAACTTAAATCCATTATTTCATGTCCTATATTATAACTGAAAAGAAAATAGATCTTGATATTTTATATGTTATTCTTTCAAGTATTCCAAAAGTGTTATCATATTTCCCCCTTCAGTCATCTTTTTTGGAAGTTAACCATTACCAACTTCTTTCATTGACTCTCAAAGGATTTGGTTTCCAGTCTCTTGATAATCCTCAGTGTACTTCTCTGAACCTGTTTCAATTGGTGAAGCTCTGGTGAAGCTCTGGTGAAGCTCTGGTGAAGACTAAGCAGAGCTGGAAAGTGGGGAAAATTTTTTGACAGGACTGGAAGGCAACTGTGAAAACCCTGACCTGGGAGAGGAACAAGAAGTTCTACCAACCTGAAGAAAGAATCAGAGAATCACAGCTGAGCCTGTCACCTGCCTTAAGACAGCCACACAAAGGCTGGCACCACTGTTCTGATCCTCCAAGAGACAGAGGGAATGTCCAATGCCAAGGGATTGGCCCCAATAGTCTCTTGGTATCAGAAAATCAGAGGAAGCACTAACAGAAGTGATCCAGAAGATCCAGAGCCAAGCCATGCCACCCGGGGGGGGGGGGGCTCCTGATATGACCATTGAAGATGGCACGAACTCATTGAAGAAATGCTTGGAGACCTCTTGGCCCAGTCTCCCATGGAGCAGCCCATTTATTTATTATTTATTTATTTATTTAATTCGATTTTTATACCGCCCTTCTCCCGAAGGACTCAGGGTGGTGTACAGCCAAATAAAAATCCACAATATACACTTTAAAACAAGACTAAAACAAAACATATTACAAGATGGCCAAAATTTAAAACAGTTTAAAACCCTAAAATATAAATAGCCCCAATTAAAATTTAGTAAAACTTCTAAGCCACTCCCGCTTGAATAAATAGGTGCGTTTTCAGCTCACGGCAAAAAGTCTGAAGATCAGGCACTTGACGTAAAGCAGGGGGAAGTTCGTTCCAAAGCGTAGGAGCTCCAACAGAGAAGGCCCTACCCCTGGGGGCCGCCAGCCGACATTGTTTGGCGGACGGCACCCTGAGAAGGCCCTCTCTGTGTGAGCGTACGGGTCGATGGGAGGCATAGGGTAACAGCAGGCGGTCCCGTAAGTACCCGGGCCCTAAGCCATGGAGCGCTTTAAAGGTGGTAACCAGAATCTTAAAGCGCACCCGAAAGACCACAGGAAGCCAGTGCAAACTGCGCAGAAGTGGTGTTACCCGCGCAGCTATTACCCGCGCAGCTGCATTCTGGACTAGCTGCAGCCTCCGGGTGCACTTCAATGGCAGCCCCATGTAGAGAGAGCCCCATGTAGAGAGCATTGCAATAATCCAAACGGGAAGTGACAAGAGCATGAGTGACCGTGCATAAGGCATCCCGGTCAAGGAAGGGGCGCAACTGGCGAACCAAGCATACTTGGTGAAAAGCCCTCTTGGAGAGGGCTGCCAAATGATCGTCAAACGACAGCCGCCCATCCAGGAGGACACCCAAGTTGCGCACCCTTTCCATTGGGGCCAATAACTCGCCACCCACAGTCAGCTGCGGCTGCAGCTGACTGTACCGGGGTGCCGGCATCCACAGCCACTCCGTCTTGGAGGGATTGAGCTTGAGTCTGTTTCTCCCCATCCAGACCCGTACAGCTTCCAGGCACCGGGATAGCACTTCGACCGCTTCGTTGGGGTGGTCCGGGGTGGAGAAGTACAGCTGCGTATCGTCAGCGTACAGATGGTAACTCACCCCAAAACCACTAATGACCTCACCCAGCGGCTTCATGTAGATGTTGAACAGGAGGGGTGAGAAAATCGACTCCTGAGGCACCCCACAAGTAAGGCGCCTCGCGGTCGACCTCTGCCCCCCTGTCAACACCGTTGACCGATAAACGGTGCCCCCCACTCCCAAGCTCTCCAACCGGTGCAGCAAGATTCCATGGTCGATGGTATCGAAAGCCGCTGAGAGGTCTACTAGGACCAGGACAGAGGAACAACCCCTATCCCTGGCCCTCCAGAGGTCACCCACCAACGCGACCAAAGCTGTCTCCGTACTATGTCCGGACCAGAAGCCGGACTGGAACGGGTCTAGATAGACAGCTTCATCCAGGTACTGGGGAAGCTGCCATGCAACCACACTCTCTACAACCTTCGCCAGAAAGCGAAGGTTGGAGACTGGACGATAATTTTCCAAAATAGCTGGGTCCAGGGAAGGCTTCTTGAGGAGGGGTCTCACCACCGCCTCTTTCAAGGCAGCGGGGAAAACCCCTTCCAACAATGAAGCATTTATAATTCCCCGGAGCCAGCCTCGTGTCACTTCCTGAGTAGCCAGCACCAGCCAGGAAAGACACGGGTCCAGTAAACATGTGGTTGCATGTAACCTCCCCAGCAACCTGTCCATGTCCTCGAGAGCCACAGACTCAAACTCATCCCAAACAACCTCAACAAGAGGTGCCTCCGTCATCCCACTTGGATCATCGCAATTTTGGTCTAAACTATCCCGAAGCTGAATGATTTTATTGTATAGATAACCGTTAAACTCCTCAGCACGTCCCTGTAAGGGGTCATCCCGCCCCTCCTGGTGAAGGAGGGAGCGAGTCACCTGAAACAGGGCGGCCGGGTGGTTATCTGCCGATGCAATGAGGGTGGAAACATAAGAACGTTTCGCCTCCCTCATTGCCACTAGGTAGGTCTTAGTAAAAGATCTCACTAGTGTCCGATCAGCTTCGGAAAGGCTAGACCTCCAAGTACTCTCTAGGCGTCTTCTCTGGCGTTTCATCTCCCTCAGCTCCTCAGAGAACCAAGGAGCCAATTGAGATCTACGCTGGGTCAGAGGCCGCAAAGGCACGACACGGTCCAAAGCCCCAGCCGCGGCCCGTTCCCAGGCCGCAACTAGTTCTTCAGTCGTGCCGTGGGCAAGATCCTCAGGGAACGGCCCAAGCTCCGTCCGGAACCTTTCAGGGTCCATCAGGCGCCTGGGACGGAACCAACGCATTGGCTCCGTCTCCCTGTGGTGGTGAGCGGCGGTCCAAAAGTCCAGGTGAAGGAGAAAATGATCCAACCATGACACCGGTTCCGTCACTAAATCTCCGAATTCCAGATCATTAATCCACTGTCCAGAGATAAAAATCAGATCTAGTGTGCCTCCCCCCGTGTGTGTAGGGCCATCAGTTACTTGAATCAGGTCCATGGCCGTCATGGAAGCCTGGAACTCCTAAGCTACCATCGATGACAAGCTGGCCAATGGCAAGTTGAAATCCCCCATGACCAAAAGTCTGGGAATCTCAACTGCCACCCCGGCAAGCACCTCCAGCAGCTCAGGTAGGGCTGTAGTCATGCAGCAGGTACGCGATCAACAGACCCATCTGATTCCTCTGGCCCCACTTCGCAAGGAGGGACTTACAACCAGCTATCTGAGGAACAGTGGACTCCCTCGGCTCTAGGCTTTCTTTAATCACAACCGCCACCCCCCCACCCCTACCTTGGGCCCTCAGCTGATGAAATGCGTGGAAACCCGGAGGGCACAGTTTGACCAGGGGAACACCCCCCTCTGTGCCCAACCAGGTCTCCGTAATGCCCGTAAAGTCCGCGGACTCCTCTGAATAAGATCACAAATCAAGGGAGCCTTATTAGCCACAGACCGGGCATTGCACAGCATCAGCCGAAGACCCAAGCTCTGAGGATCTTGGTCATCCGGGGAACGAGTAAGGACTGAGAGGCTGGAGCACGTGATCGCTTTTAGACATCGAGCACGTGCTCCCGGGGAATGATACGACCCCTTGCCTCCACCATATCTGCCTCTCCCACTTACCGTACAGATGGAATAACATAACATAATATAAATGTAAATGTAAAAACAAAAAACTCTACGCTCTGAACATCCCCCTCCCACCCTGCCTTCAGACCAGATGGAATAGTGCCGTGAGCACGCACTTGGACTGGACATACCCTCCCTGACGGGCTTCTTCCCCTACCTGTCATCAGGTGTTCTTCCCCTCCCCCCCTTTAAACCCCCCCCCCGACGGGTTACCCCCATTTCCCGACCTTACCCTCCCACCCCTTAAAAATTCCCTATTTAAAAAGCCCCACAGGTTCTTTTTTTCGCATGCCACCTCTGTGGGTCCCAAAACCCGTCATAGAGGCCGGCCCTCGGTAGTGTGGAGGGCTATTCCTGCGAGGCGGGGGCACCTCGCAGGTGCAAGAGTTCACAAGAGGAGTAGCACACAGCAACTGAAGATAAAATCGGCTAAAAGGGGTCCATCTCCGAGTGGCAAGAATGATGACAAAATGATGTTAGTTCAGAATGATGACAATCCTGAATAAGGACAGGCCTAAAATAATGACACGTGATGGTAGTCCAGAATGATGGTAGTCCCGAATAAGGGCAAGCGTAGAGTGGAGAACCAAGAACAGTCCAGATGGTGAATTTTTTTTATTAAAAAAGTTTTACAACAATTAAATTTTTCCCCCTCCCCCCCTCCCTCCTAAACCCCCTCCCCCCCCCTGGACTTCCCGGAGCAAACACAAGGTATAGTTCCTTAAACAAAACAGTCATACATTAAACTTTTTAAAATCTAACACAATTATAATCTTTCTCTCTCACATAACCTGACTTCTTCCATTAAAATCAAAAATAACATCCTTCATTCAAAAGCAATCCGAAATTTCTTAATCTGATATCTATTTTGAATATAATCAATCCAGTTCTTCCATTCATTTAAATATTTTTCTTGAGTACTGTCTTTCAAGAAGGCTGAGATTTTAGCCATCTCAGCCAAATTGGAAACTTTCAATATCCATTCTTCTATTGTGGGTAATTCTTTTTTCTTCCAATATTGTCCAATCAACAGTCGTGCTGCTGTTATTAAGTTCAAAATCAACTTAGTCTCAATCACTGTACAGTCCGTTGTTATTCCCAAAAGGAAAAATTGCGGTAGGAACTTTATCTTCTTCTTCAGAACATTCTGCATAATCCACCAGATTCTTATCCAGAAAGACTTAATTTTCTTACAAGTCCACCATACATGAAAATATGTAGCATCATCACAATTACATCTCCAACATTTCACTTGCATATCTGGATACATACAGATACATATCTGGATACATACAGATGGTGATCTGTCAGATGCCTAATACAAACATCCTGGAGTAAGAAGTGGGGGGTTGCTCCGGTCATATGCAATGTCGGCCTCCGTCCCCCAATCGAATCTACTGCCTCTTCCAAAGGCCCAAAAGGACCAAACACGGCCAGAGAATCCCAAAAAGGCCAGAAGAGGCGTAGCTGATGTTAAACTGTCAGGGGGGGACTACAAGAAGATAAATCCGGAATACCTCCATCGCCTTCCCGCTGTCCTCCAACCACCACCTCCAAACAAGGTCAAAAGGTACAATCCAGGGGTCCCTCCAACTCCATCACCCCCTAGTACATCCTCACCAGGTTCGGAGGCCAGGTCTCTCCAAACCTCTCCTTCCAAGAGGCCTGACCTGTCCAGCAGGTTGAACCTCTCTGAGAGGCTGGAGGATATGAAGGACACCATGATCGCAATCTGGCAGCAGGGGAAGGCCATGGACGACGTGGCGGGAGACAGATGGAGCGTCTCTGCTGTTGCTATCACCCAGATCAGAGCAACAAGACCCGGACCCGAACGGCACAGCACAGCCAGGATGCCAAGATGTAAAAGTCAGGAGGCAAGATGTAAAAGTCAAGATGTAAAAATCAGGAGGCAGACCAGCCAAAAGATACCAAATCCCAAACGCCAACTGCAGGAACCAGCTGAAAAATCGGCCGAAAAAATCGGCCGAGAAAAAATGCCGAGTCATCGCCCCACCACTGGGCCTGAAAGAACATGGCCGCCAGGATTCACCGTCTGCTTACCCGGCCCCGTTCTCAGCAGCCGTGGGCACAAAAATGTCCGGAAACCTCTCCCACGGCTGCTGAACAGATGATAATCCAGGGCCAGGGGCAGCAGGCAGCTAGACGGGCAGCTCGGACGTTGCCATCCTTGGAGGGCCTCACAAACGCCGAGACCGAGTCTTCAGTGCCGCGCCATCTTGCGCATGCGCAGAACTGATTTCTGTACCTGGACCGGTATTAGCAGCCCAACCCGCCAACCCAGCATCCCTGATCCCTGTGGGGCCAGCGAGGCAAAACAATTGTCAGATCCCAGAGTTGAAAGTAAAATTCAGAGGAGAGGCAGAACAGCTGAGGTACTTCCTCACCCAGGTTTGGAACTTCATGACACACCATGGACTGAGCTTCCTGGACGATGAAGCCAAGGTAAACTGCAACACTGTGGTTCTGGAGTGGAGGTGGCCAACTGGGTGGTTTCTCTCTATGATGCTGGCACCAAAAAGCTCTATGACTGACTACTTCATGTTCACCCTGAGATGATGGTTCGAGGACCCTCTGGCAGATCAGACAGCAAAGAGAAGGCTCAAGACCATCTGGCAGGGCAGATGATTGAGCACGGCCTACATCCAAGAATTCCAGAGGGTTGTCTAGCTGGCTCCCAGACTGGCCACAAGACATGGAATGGAATACTTTCAACAAGGCCTCAACCTGGAGGCCCTAATCAGCTGCCTGTCCCAGGGGTCACCCAGACCCCTCTATAAGTGGCACATCCTGGCTGGCAAGGGGGAAATTGACTTCACCATTATCCACAAGACCTGTTCTGTTTCCCTCCCCCAATACTCCCAACAAAGAGTCAGTCAAAGGCCTTCTCTTCTGATTTATTTACATAGATAAATGTCCTGGCCACATCTACCCACGGGCCTGCCAAGTCTCTGGAGATAACGAGGAAATTATAGATAAGGCCAGAATTACTCACAAATATATTCTTCCCTCCATTGATACAGTTTGCCCGCGCAAATTCATTGCTTTGTCCAAGACAAAAAACCAGGAAGTCCCGCCTCCTATTTATAGTCTCTGCAGATGTCACTGCATGACCATCATTCCTTGGCTTTGTCCCAACGCTTCCTCTGCTGTGCGCACCGGTCATGTCTGCGCAGTCTTGCATCATTCCAAAACTGTTCTTGGGGCGCTGCCAAATCAGAAGAAGGCTCGGGAGAATCAGGACTTGCCGGCCCCTCCTCCTCCCTTTGGGTGGGTGCCAGGGAGGGAAAGGGCCCAAGAGAAGTAGGCCTTGCCAGGTCTTCTCCCTCACTTTCTGAATCATCCGAGGCCAGGAGTCCGGGTCCAGGAACCTGGGTCACAACAAGACCATAGAGTGAGGTCTGTGAGGGGCAGAGTGCTGGAGAAGAGGATTCCCCCCAAAGATAAGTAAGGGTTAGTCCAATCCCAAGCAGCACCCATGGGTCTGCTTTTGTTGCAGCAGAGAGGGTGATCAGGCAGCTGATTGCTCAAGCCCTCATCCGGGGGGCCTATGACTAAGCATTCCTCACTAAAAAGAGGGAAAGCTATGGCCAAACCCAAAACTACTGCCAGAGAAGGGGACAAAGTTGAAGAATTTTTACCCTTCAGTGAGGAGGAAGATAATCTGGCGAAGAGCCAGAACTGGTCAAAGAGGATGGCAGCAGCAATGATAATCCACTGGTGACTGGTGATTCAAAATTAATTGTAGTGAGAGTGCAACTAAAAGTAGCCTCTTCAGGGTAGAAAGTGGAATTAGTAACTTTAATAGTATATGGATGTACCCCAGGGGTGAAATGTAAAATTTGTTACTACCGGTTCTGTGGGCTGGCTTGGTGAGGGGGTACTGTGACTGGGTGGGTGTGGCCAACTTTTTTTTTTTACTTTTAAAAGCATTTTAAAAGAGGTTGTAAAAAAATGCTTTTAAAAGCCTCTGATGATCAGGCAACTCAGCTGGGATTGCGAGAGGAGCCTTTTAAAAACATTTTTTCTACAATCTCTTTGGCTGAAGAGGTTGTAAAAAAATTCTTTTAAAGGGTTCTGATGATCCCAGCTGAGTTGCCTGATCGCCAGAACCTTTTAAAAGCATTTTTTACAACCTCTTCGGCTGATGATCACACGGCTCAGCTGGGAATGGGCGGGGGCAGGGATTTTTGCTACTGGTTCTCCGAACTACCCGCCGCCATTGCTACTGGATCAGGTGATCCGGTCTGAATCGGAAGCATTTCACCCCTGATGTACCCGGTATTTTATAAGCCCAGTTGTAGCAGAGGGCTTGGAATGCAACTTTGCAAATTAAAAGTACTGGTGGCATTCCAACAGTTGGACAGCTCCTTAGTGGCTCCTCTAGATTTGTAATAGAACTCTGATGAAGGACATGTTGGCCCACCTAACCAAAGGCAAAATCTTTACTAAGCTGGACTTGAGAGAGGCATGTTACCAGGTTGTGGATTAAAGATAGAGCTCCCTATTGAATTGTTTCCAGTTCCGGATTCTTCATTTTGGCCTGCACTGTACATGTAACTAATTAATGAAGTCCTGTAGGAACATTTATTCAAGGGGGTCTTGGTCTATTTGGTGACATCTTAATTTATACCAAAACATGGAGGAGCATATGAAGCTGGTAGAGACTGTCCTGCAAAAGCTATTGATGGCACAGTTGTATGTGAAACTTTCCAAATTTCACCAACCCAAATTGGACTATCTAAGCTATTGGAACTTCCATGAAGGAATGGAGATAGAGCCAGAAAAGGTGCAAGCACACCTGAAAGCAGTTGCGGAGTTTCCTGGCCTTTGCAAACTTTTATAGACAATTCATTCCCACTTTACTCAGATTGCTTTGCCATTAACCAACTTGTTAAAAATTAAAGAGGAGGAAGGCCTAAACCCGGAACCCCTCTCAAATGGTCCATGGAATGCCAGAAGGCTTTTGAAAAACTCAACTGATTATTCTCTGCTCAAACCCTGGCAAAACTGTTTGCACAACACATTTATTATCTGAACGGGGCTTCCAAAAGAATTATTTTTGATCATGGAGTGCAATTTACCTCTCAATTCTGACAAGAGTTCTTGAAATTACTAGGGACTACCCAAGGTCTTAGCTCCTCCTTTCAGAGTAACAGTGCCTATGAATATGCCAATGGTGTATTGGAACAGTACTTGTGGTGTCATGTCAATTATCAGCAGGATAATTGGGCAGACCTAGTCTCATTTGCAGAGGTGACGTATAACAATACAGTACATAGCAGCACTGGCTTTGTCTCTTTCTGAGTTGCAACTGACAGAAACTTTGTTGCCATGCCAGAACTCCCACAGGAGGCACCTAAGTGCCTCTACCTAACAGAGTAGGAGAAACAATTGCAAATTATGTAACCAGTGGTTTGCCAGGCATTGGCTAAGGTCAGAGAAATGCATAAGAAATATGCTGACAAAAACACAACCTCGGGCTTCTGGTTGACGTTGTGGCAATATCAGAAACAGGGAATGGATCTCCATGTTCTCTTTGCTGAATTCTTCCTGTTTGTGGGCTCTGTGAGGATCCAAGACCACCTTGTAGGGGTGCCCTGTGAGTTTGCGGAGAGTCACACTCTCCTGTCTGACCCGGGGTTATTTTTCCCTCTCAGCCATGGTGAGGAGAAGAGACAGCCTAAAGATGGCTTTCACAAAGCTGGGACAACCGAGGAACAACTAAGACTAGTGCTGGAGTGAAGTAGATGAACAGTGACTAGAACTGAGGGAGAGGATTCCTTTTTGCCTTAAACCCGAAGGAATAATTTAGAACTATTTGCTCAGAATTATTTGTTAAAGTGGTGTCTAAGCATTCTGAGAAAATACCAAACTGGAAGTGAAAGGTGCAAGAGAGAAAAATAATAACATTTGAAATATACATAAAATTGGACTCTTAAACTGGGAAAATGTGGTACTGGGAAGGCATCTTAAAATGCTGGAATCATTTAATTACAAAACTTATTCTGCTTTTATAATGTATTTCTAACTAAAATGATGATTAAGTATTGGCAATACTGAAACATAAATTGAGAGTGCCACCTGCTGACAAAAGGAAAAATTACAATCTGGGAATACCTTGAAAGACTGTGAAAATATTTACTGGATTATCCCTAACTACCCTATGACTACTGGAGATTCAAATATGAAAATAAGAAAGCTAGAATGCTAGAAACCCCTGAATGATAGAAGATTGAACCTGTAAAGGGGATGCAAAGACGCTTTTGATAAAAGAGTTTATAACAAGACTATTTACATGGAACTGTTTGTATACCTATGGGACATAAAGAGCTGTGATTAGTGCATTCCTTCAAGGGCAACTTAAGGACCAAATAAATAGTTCTTGGACTGCTGGACAAAAGTTGAATTGTTTAAAACAAAATAAAATGGTTTATAAAGAAAAAATGAGTGGAACTTTGAAGGAGATGGTGTTACTTCTTCAAAACACAAGGGAAATCATGGAGAAAGGATTTAAGGAGATTGTGGAAAAAATGGAAAATATTATATGAGGGATAATGAGTAAAGACCAAGACACCTAGGAAAGGAAGAAGCCAACAAAAGAAATGGAGGAAAAGAATCAGCCGAAAAACTAGAGAATAAAAGAAGACGACAAGGAGGAGATAACAATGAAAATAACAGTGACTGATTAATTAAATGAGGGAAAAAACATATTAAGAGAATTGAAAAGAGAATGGAGATACAGGAAGATACTCTTGAAAGGGAGATAGGAGCCTGGGTAGAAATTTTGAAAGCTAGGCAGTGGAAGAGGGTAGTGGTGGGAGAAATATCTAGATTGAACAACCAAGAAGTAGATGCAGACAGAGATAAAGATCCAAGAGAGGAATATGGGAGGCAAGTCAAAAAAAAGTATAGCAAATTAAGTATTGAAGCGGGTAAGGGACAATGGATAGATGATTTCTCCTTTTTGTTGTTCTGATTCGTTTTTCTTTTTCTTTCACTTTCTTTTCTTTTTTTAGGTAGGTGACATGACTAGAAGTTAGGTAGGATAGAAAGAAAACATTTTTTTAATAAAGGGTGACATGATTAAAAGTTAGAATAAGATATAGAAATAAGAGAAGGGGGAATATTAGTGTATAAACTTTTATATAATAAAATAAAAGCAGTAACAAGAAAACAAGGAATAATTGGATAATGACAGACTGTAATTTAATATAAATGTGTATTATTAATAGAAATATATAAGTTGATTGAATGTAATAACTATGATTAATTCTACTAGTTTTATTCATATTAGAATGTATGACACTCAGGTGCCACACTTTCTGCATTGATATGTTTGTAAAAAAATTTTTAAAAATGGGGGGGGACCACAACCCCGTAGAAAAAAATCAAAGTAGGGGATGGAATTTATGTGTCTACTAGGTCTTGGCAGTCTGTTCTGACCCAGCCTTCGCAGAAGCAAGAAACAGATTCCCCGCAAAGAAAAAACCCTCTTTAATTATACATTGGGAATTAACTGCATTCATCAACAGAAAGGCCAGGCAAGAGTCCGACAAATAGTTAACTGAAGCAATAGTCCTTATCAGCTTATTAAGATAAATGCAAGGCTGTGAGCTCTCATCCAGAAGGCTGCAAATTAAGTCAGAGAAATAGACAAACCTCAGTCCTGGCATGGCAGTCTTAGTCGCACAAAACACATACGGAGCAACTTTCTAGAAATGTGAATTGTTGTCTGCTACAACCACCCCCCTTTTTTTCTCCTATTTATTCCCCAGTCAGGGAGGGGCCATTTAGCATCCCCATTTGTTTTGCTTCCCAAGCCGACTCATTGTCCTCCCTTGCTCACCTCTCCTACCTGCTCTGCACATACGTACATCTTGAACAGGCCCCAGCTGTTCCTCCTCCTCACTCATCTTTGACCCCAAAGGCAGCTGCCTCTCTGGTGGCTGGAAAATGCCGGATGGCCCTGGCTCTTTCTCTGTGTCTGATGCTGAGCATCTATCAGAGCCTTCCCCAGGCTCCAGAACTGGCCCAAGTTCTTCCCCAACCCTCTCATCCTTCGAGTCTGCAACCAGCTCCGCTGGCAGCTGGCAGGCTACAACACAGTCTAGACAACCTTTGTAAAAGCTTGGATCAAAATTTGTAGGTCCTTTCCTCATTGTAAAAATTATTAACCAGTGACTGTTGAATTTAGATTATCAAATTACCAACCATTTGTTTGAAATGGTATAGGGTCTCCTGTTTGAGAGGGGTGGGGGTGGGGGTGGACTAGAAAACCTCCAAGATCCTTTGCAACTTTGTTACTCTGTACTGTTGTGTTAATTTTTCAGATTACTATACCTGTTTCTCTTTGAGTAGAAGCAACTTTTGATCCTTGATGACAAAGTAGCGTTCCTGAAATTTGTTCCCCAGAAACTTGGCCAAGTCCTCATGGCATTTCAAAAGACCATATTTGGGGTTCTCACATTTAGTATCTACAGCAAAATAGAGACATTGGGAATAAGTTTTATAAAGAGAAGTTATATTTCAAATATATATACCGGACAAATTATAGAATCATTATTTAGTAGTTATGTGACAGATGTGTGACATCTTTTTAATTTTATGATTCTTGCTGAATCTGAATATCTTTTTCTAAGGAAAGATTGCAATGGTAATAGACACATCCTGTGGTGCTCTTGAAGATGGCTGTTGAAGGGTTCTTGTGGCTGTCTGCTATAGGCCTTCTTTCTTTAGTGACCAGGGGAGTGATTGACCAGCTATGGAGTTTTGCTGTTAAGCGATTACACCCTGGGGAAACTCTGAAGGGTCACCCAGCACCCGAGTGATGACATAGGAGTGCTGCCACACCGAGTGATTTTAAACACAATATACAAAGAAATATAAAACAAATCCTAAGAAAGAAATCCTGCAGCCTCCAATCTTGGTGCCTTTCCTCCATTTCAGGAACAATGCAAAGCAAAATGTTTTGAAATGGAAGCTTATCAAAGAGAGAGCCAATCTAGAATTAAGGAGATTTCCTGTCAAAGCAATTAATCAATGGAACAGCTTGTCTTTTCAAGTTGTGGGTGCTCCATTGCTGGAGATTTAAAAAAAAAGTTGGGCCAATCATTTGTCTGGAATGGAATAGCTTCTCCTGCTTGAGCAGGGGGTTGGACTAGAAAACTTCAAAGGTCCCTTACACTCTGTTATTCTGTTATTGTGTTAATTCTTGGGTAAGTACAATCATCTACATCAAAAAGATTTCACATTGTTGTTTTATTGGGAGATGATAGATACTGGAAAACATGCATTATACTACTTGTTCCTCCTCCATAAAATACTTTTGGACATATTCTTTTATATTATCAGGCCAGCTAGGCCAATACTATCTTCACTATACCATCTTTCCAGATTTTTAGGCAGAAATCATTTTAGCTTTATATGCAAGGAACAAAGTTCAGATCTATTTCTATACAGACAAGAATGCTATAGAAAATGTTCTGATGGTTTTAAAAACAGTAACAAGTATATTTGTCTCTTAAATAATAGGCTCACTCACCTGTGAAAAGGCAGCTTCCTTCCTCGATGGACAACTTTTTCACAAGTAAATATGCAGAGCTGGGTTTTGGTAACTTGCACCACTGTAGGGCCTGCTCTAGAACTTTCTCCTTGGGATACAAAGGACGCTCTGAAAAATGATGTTCAGAAAAAGAATCCAAAGTATAGTATATGCGAGTATCAGGAGGCATCCAGGAAAATAAACATCAGAAGTATGTTAAGGATAAGGGTAAAGATAAAGGTTCCCCTCGCACATATGTGCTAGTCATTCCCGACTCTAGGGGGCAGTGCTCATCTCCGTTTCAAAGCCGAAGAGCCAGCGCTATCCGAAGACGTCTCCGTGGTCATGTGGCTGGCATGACTCAATGCCAAAGGTGCACAGAATGCTGTTACCTTCCCACCAAAGGTGGTTCCTATTTTTCTACTTGCATTTTTTACCTGCTTTTGAACTGCTAGGTTGGCAGAAGCTGGGACAAATCACAGGAGCTCACCCCATTCCATGGCAGCACTAGGGATTTGAACCACTGAACTGCTGATCTTTCCATCGACAAGCTCAACGTCTTAGCCCCTGAGCCATTGCGTCCCTATGTTAAGGATATGGTATACTATATCTTTATGCCAGGGAGAACAGAATATCTGATGGAAAAATTGACCCAGACCCTTGAAGTTGAAAAGGACTGGATGATGAGAGCAAATTCAGATTTAATCCCAAAACCGAATTAGTGTGTCTGCAGAAAAACCCTCAGATGTCAAGAAAATACTGTATCCTCTTTTGCTCTGGATGGGATGGCACACACCCTGCAGAAGATGCAATATCTGAACATCCAGTTGAGATTGAGGCGGGATCGGATACACGGCAGGATCGGACATGTGGAGCAAGTCTCCATGCTCCCATGCCACGTTCTTTCCGTTTGTGGGCTCCAAAGGGAGCCAAAGCCGCCCTGTAGGGGTGGTGAAGCAAAGAGGGGCACCCTGCAAGGTCAAGGAGAGTCTCAGCTCTCCTTTCTGGCCCAGGGTTCTTTTTCCCTCTCAGCCATGTCAAGAAGAGGCAGCTAAAGATGACTGCTAAAAAGCTGGGACAACTGAAGAACAACTAAGACTGCTGCTGGAGAGAAGTAGGTGAACGGTTTTGGAACTGAGGGAAGAAGATTTTTCTTTTGCTCTAAATTTAACCCCAAGAAACAATCTAGAGTTACTTGCTCAGAACTATGTGTTAAAGCGGCATTTAAGCATTTTGGGGCATTCAGAGGAAATACCTGACCAGAAATGAAGGTGCAGGAGAGTAAAATAATAGATTTTGAAATAAATAGAAAATTGGATTCCTAAATTTGGAAGATGTGGTACTGGGAAGGCATTTTAAATGCTGGAATTATTTACTTACAAAATTTATTCTATTTTTATAGCTGTTTTATAACTAAAATGACGATGGACGATGGATTAGTAAATTGAAATTTAAGTGGAGAGTGCTACCTACTGATGAAAGGAAAAATTACAAATCTGAGAATACCTATATGAAGAACAGTGAAAATGCCCATTGGATTACTTCTAGCTATCCTATGACTACCGAGACCCAAATATGAAAATGAGGAAGGTATTCAATTAAAGAAACACTTGAATGTTATACTAGAAGATTGAATCTGTAAAGGGGACGTAAAGGGGCTTTTGATAACTTCTGGGACTACTTAAATGGAACTGATTGTTAACCTATGGGACATAAAGAACTGAGACTAGTGTATTCCTTGAAGGGAAACTTTTTTTTTTTTATTGAAAGAGTTTTAAAAAACAAAAACATTTTTCCCCCTTTTTCCCCCTCCCTCCCAAAAAAAAAACAAAACCCCTTCCCCCCTCCCGGCTTCCCGGGTCAATCACAAGGTATTGTTATACATAAACCAAACATAGAATAAAATTTTCCCTTCCAATCCAAATAACCACATCCAAAGCTTTTCATCTCCCAACCCCCTCCCCATTACATAAAATAACTTTCTAATTATTCAAAGGCAATCTGATATTTCTTAATCTGATATCTGTTTTGTAGATAATCAATCCATTTTTTCCATTCAATTAAATATCTTTCCTGCGTATTGTCTTTTAAAAACGCTGAGATTTTAGCCATCTCAGCCAAATTAATAACTTTCAATATCCATTCTTCTATTGTAGGTATCTCTTCTTTCTTCCAGTATTGTCCAATCAACAGTCTTGCTGCTGTTATTAAATTCAGAATCAATTTAGTCTCAATCCCTGTACAATCCGTTATAATTCCCAAAAGGAAAAATTGTGGCAGGAACTTTATCTTCTTCTTCAGTACATTTTGAATAATCCACCAAATTCTTATCCAAAAGACCTTAATTTTCTTGCAAGTCCACCAAATATGAAAATATGTAGCATCATCACAATCACACCTCCAACATTTCGCTTGGATATTAGGATACATACATGATAATTTTTTGGGATCTAAATGCCATCTATAAAACATCTTATAAAAATTTTCCTTAAATTCTGTGCTTGTGTAAACTTAACATTTCTAACCCAGATTTTCTCCCATGTTTCCAACATTATTGGTTCCTGAATATTCTGTGCCCATTTTATCATACAATCCTTTACCAAATCCTTTTCCGAATCTATTTCAAGCAACACATTATACAATCTCTTTATATGCTCCTGGGTCTGATTTCTACTTTGCTTTATTAAATTTTCCTCCCTTTGCATTATACCAATTTTTTGATCTTCTTTCCATCTAGCACTTATTTGCCCATATTGAAACCAAGTATAATTCCTCCTTCTTCATTTAATACCTGTAATGATTTTAATTGCAATCTACCTCCTTCAGCATACAAAAGTTCTTTATAAGTAATCATTTCCTGTTTCTGTTCTATATTTATATTCTCTATTGCATGCTAGGGCTCGCCCATATAGGAATCTTGTATTCTAATTTATAGGAATATTTTTCCAGACCAAAAGAGCACTTCTCAACACATGATTCTTAAAAGCCCTATCCACTTTTTTCATAAAATAAATACGCATGCCATCCATATAACAAGTCATAACCTTCTATATTCAAAATTCTTTCCTCTGTTAAGTTAAACCAGTCACTTATTACTGAAAGGGCTACTGCTTCATAATATAATTTAAAGTTAGGCATTCTTAAACCACCTCTTTCCCGTGAGTCCTGTATTATTTTCATTTTAACCTCGCCTTTTACCCTGCCATATAAATTTATTAATTCCAATCTGCCAATCTTCCAAATTTTTATCCTTTTTAATTATTGGTATCATCTGGAACAGAAACAAAAATCTAGGTAACACATTCATTTTAATAGCCGCAATCCTTCCCAATAGGGATAACTGCAATTTCTTCCAGCCACTCATATCATTCTGAACTTTTTGCCATAGCAAGTCATAATTATTCTTATAAAGTTTCTTGTTCGATGAGCTAATATAGACCCCTAAATATTTAACCTTTTTTACTACCTCAAATCCTGTCATTTCCTCTAGTTTTTGTTTCTGTTGTATAGACATATTTTTAATTATCACTTTTGTTTTATTCTGATTTATTTTAAATCCTGATACCTTTCCATATTTATCAATTACTTCCAACAAAAATCTACTTGAATTTATAGGATTCGTTAACGTAACCACTACATCATCTGCAAAAGCTCTAACTTTATACTCATATTGTCTAATCTTAATTCCTCTATTTTCATTAATTCTCGTATTTTATCTAATAATGGATCCAGAGTCAAAACAATCAATAATGGTGATAAGGGACATCCCTGTCTCGTTCCTTTCGCAATCTTAATAACTTCTGTCAAACTACCATTTACTATAATCTGTGCTGTTTGCTCTCCATAAATCGCTTTAATTATTCTAATAAAACAGTCTCCAAATTGCATTTTCTCTATTAATTTAAATAAAAAATCCCAATGCAATCGATCAAAGGCTTTCTCTGCATCCAAAAAAATAAGTGCCGCTGAAGTATTCTTCTTTTCCAAATATTCCAATATATTAATAATCTGTCTAACATTATTCCTCATCTGCCTCCCTTTTATAAAACCAGATTGATCAGTATGAATTCTTTGTTGTAAAACTAACATTAATCTATTTGCTATTATTTTTACAAAAATCTTATAATCATTATTTAAAAGTGAAATCGGCCTGTAGTTACCAGGTTTAGAGCAGTCTTGCTCCTCTTTCGGTATCAGTGAAATAAAAGACGTTTTCCATGACGGGGGTATTCCCACTCCTAATTGTATCTGATTAAATAATTCTTTAAGTGGGCCTAATATTTCATCCTGTGTTTTTTTATAATAAGTTGCTGTAAGACCATCTGTACCAGGGTTTTCCCATTTTTAATTGTTTAATTGCCTCCACTATTTCTCCAGTAGCTATCGGCCGATTCAGCTCCTCCCTCTGTTCTAATGTTAGAATATTAACCTTATAATCTTTCAAATAATCATAAATGTCCCTATCCAATATTTTGTCTTTTGCATATAGTGCAGTATAAAATTCTGAGAATGCCTTTTTAATTTTATCCTGTTGGTATATCTCTTTACCTTTATATTCTATTTTTTGTATGACACGTGCTTTCTGTTTCTTCCTTAAATTATATGCCAACCATCTCCCAGGTTTATTTGCATTACAAAAGGTATTATGTTTAGCATATTGTATATTCGTTGCCACCTGGTCTGCCATTAACATATTAAATTGACTCTGTAATATTTTGATAGCCTCTTTAAGTTTATGATCTTGTGGGTTTTGAATTAATAACTGTTGCTTCCTTGAATTTCTTCTTCCAAATATCTACGCTGCCTTTGTTTATTATTCCTTTGCCTATTGTCCAAGTAAATCAATATCCTCTAATACACGCTTTGCTCGCCTCCCACACAGTTCCTATAGGTGTCCCTTTGTACATATTAAAATCAAAAAATTCTTTTAACTGTTTCTTACAATAAGTTACATTATCCTCATATCTAAACAGATTTTCATTCAACCTCCATGTTCTACCACCTTTTTTCCCTTGTAATAATTCCATCCATACTGGGCTATGGTCAGTTAAACACCTCGGAAATATCTTCGCTTTTCTTCACCCTAGAAAGCAAGTCATTAGAAATTAAAATAAAATCAATACGTGAAAAAGATTGATGCCTATCAGAAAAAAAAGTAAAATCTCTCTCATCTGGATTCCGTAACCTCCATATATCTCTAAACTCAAAGTCTTCCATCATTTCAAAAAAGGATTTTGGTAATTTTGCATGTATAGGTATCTTCTTGGAGGAGGTTCTCTTATCCCTTCTTGTATCAATTACTCCATTCCAGTCTCCTAATAAAATAAACGAACTATAATCCCAGAGGGTCAACCTCTCATGTAACATTTTGTAAAACTTTTCTTGTTGCTGATTAGGTGCATAAATACCTATCAACAAAGTCTTTTTTGCATCTATCACCAGTTCAATAGCAATAAATCTTCCTTGAATATCTGCCTCAATTAACTTAGCTGGTATATCCTTCCTGATATATACAACAATTCCATGCTTCTTTTCCAAAGCTGATGCAACAAAATGGTTACCCAATTTTGAATTAATTAAATATTTTTGGTCTGATAATTTTATATGTGTCTCTTGCAAACAAATCACATCATTTTTAAATTGTTTCAAGTAGTGAAATATTTTCCTTCTTTTCTGAGCTGAATTCAAGCCATTAACATTCCATGACAAGATTCTATTTGCCATTACTGGCCTCCTGAAGCTTTGGAGCAGACGCTCCTCCTCCGGTATCTTCCGTCTAGCTCCTCCCACAGCTTCCATAATGGGATCCTGACTTTTACTTTGAGACTGTTGCTCTTCTTTACGCTTAAGGGCTCCTCTTGTCACCCTTTGCTCTTGTGGTTCCTCTAATACTGGCAGCAATAAAGGCTCTTGGATCACCACGCCTTCTTGAGTCTCTTGAAGTTTTTCTATCACTTCTATTTCGACTTTCAAAACTGTAGAAAGAAAATCCTTTGCCTTTAAAACAGTGTCAATTCTATATCTCCTTCCTTGATAGAATAGTGTCAGTCCAACTGGCACCTCCCATCTGAATTGAATCTGATGTTTTTTAAGTTCTTGTGTAAAAAAAGCAAATTCCTTCCTGTCTCTTAACATCTTTGAAGGAATCTCTTTCAACACCTTCAACTCCTGTTCTCCAATTTTTAAAGTTGTCTGATATGAAACTTGCAGAATCTGATTTCTCATAGTCCTTTTCACAAAATAAACCACAATGTCCCGAGGAAGCTTTCTCTGTCTTGCAATCCAAGAATTAACTCTATATATTTTATCAATTTGGTAAGCTACCTCTTGGGGTCCACATCAATAAATTCAGCCAATGCTTCTGATATAATTTTTCTTAAGTCTTCTCCTCGCTCTTCTTGCATACCACAATTCTAAGAGCTCCTTCCATAAGTTTATATTGTAATATCACAACCTGATCTTCATTTTGATCCACTTTTTCTGAACACCTTTCATTTTGTCTTCTAAATGCTTATTTGACTGAGAGATCTGTTGCATTTCCACTTCCAATCCTTCAATTTTTTACTCAGTCCTTGAACTGCCATAAGAATATCTTCTTATTTTTGCATTAAAATTCTCCATCATCTCTTTTTGCCTATCTTCAGAAAGTTTTAATTGTTCTTTCAATATTTCCTCAAGACTTGGTTCAGATCCCCTTCTTCCAGAAGGCTTTAAAGGTTTAGCTGCCATTCTGTCTTCAAAAGAATCAGGAATTCAAACTTAATAACTCTCCTTCCCTCCTTTCAGTATAAAAAAACTCCGTTTGTAACAATCCACAAATAACGCTGCTTCATCGTACTAAAAATTTTTACTTTCACTTTCAGACACCATTTTAAAAGTCAATTAATCAAAGACAAAGAAAGGTTTCAAGTTTCAAAAAGGGAGTCGGTACTTGCCGTGCTGATTCTACATCAAAGATCGAACGCTTGTGAAATTCCCGTCTGCTTAGAATATCAATCAATTTAATAAGTCCTGTAGAGCAGAAGCGACATTCCCACTCCTTTTTCCTGATAAAAACAGGAGCGTGCTGAAGTTGGAGGGAGTGGAATTCGGTGGGGTCATAAATCCAGGAAAATTCGCTCTTGAGAGCAAACCCCCTGTCAGACCTGCCACTTTCCCACAACTCTGATAACCTCTTTCACCCAGAGGTTATGCTAAGCTCAGTGAACAGTGATTTTTTTTCTGTTTCACTGACTTTTACAATCTTCTAACACGGAGTGCTCTGTTAGAGCACCCAGCAGGAGGGTGACGTCACTGGGAAGGCATTTTAAATGCTGGAATTATTTACTTACAAAATTTATTCTATTTTTATAGCTGTTTTATAACTAAAATGACGATGGACGATGGACTAGTAAATTGAAATTTAAGTGGAGAGTGCTACCTACTGATGAAAGGAAAAATTACAAATCTGAGAATACCTATATGAAGAACAGTGAAAATGCCCATTGGATTACTTCTAGCTATCCTATGACTACCGAGACCCAAATATGAAAATGAGGAAGGTATTCAATTAAAGAAACACTTGAATGTTATACTAGAAGATTGAATCTGTAAAGGGGACGTAAAGGGGCTTTTGATAACTTCTGGGACTACTTAAATGGAACTGATTGTTAACCTATGGGACATAAAGAACTGAGACTAGTGTATTCCTTAAAGACTGAATAAATAGTTCTTGGACTGCTAGATAAAAATTGAATTCTTAAAAATAAAACAGGATACTTAAGAAGGAAGAAATGAGTGAAATTGTGAAGGAGATGGATTTACTTTTTCAAAATACAAAAGACATCATGGAGAAAGGATTTAAGGAAGTTATGGAAAAAATGGAAAATACCATACGAGGGATGATGAACATAGACCAAGATGCCCAGGAAAGAGAGGAGTCAACATGAAGAAGGAAGAAGACAAAGAAGAGACAACAATGAAAATAATAGTGATTGATGAATTAAACCAGGGGGGAAATATATTAAGAGAGTGGGAAGACAGGGGCCTGGGTAGCAATGTTATAAATTAGGCAGTGGAAGAGGATAGAGGTGGGAGGAATACCTAGACTGAACATCCAAGCAGCAGACATAGACAGAGACAAAGATTTAAGAGAGGAATTTGGGAGGCAAGTAAAAAAAAGCATAGCAATTAAAGTATTGAAGAGATGATGGATGGATGATTTCTCTTTTTTGTTGTTGTTCTGAGTTGCTTTTCCTTTTCTCTCTCTCTTTCTTTTTTCTTCTTTTTTTAGGTAGGTGACATGATTAGAAGTTAGATCGGAAAGAAAGAAAGGAAAAGTCTCTTAATAAAGGGTGATACGATTAAAAGCTCGTATAAGTGATAGAAATAAGAGAATGGGGAATATTAGTCAGTGGTGGGATTCTACCAGTTCGCACCGGTTCAGTAGAACTGGTTGTTAAGTAATTAAGCAGTTCGGACAATCGGTTGTTAGAAGAAATCTCCTTTTGTTTTTTCCCACTTTACAGGGTTAACCCTGTAAGGAATTACAACATTCTGGTGTTGTTTCCCAGCCTAATCTTTATTGCCCTGATTACAGAAATTGCATCTCCATTAACCCTTATTACATTCTTGGCAGTATGCCTACACTTAGTGTCGCCTTTGGAGCTTCTCCTGGGTTGTTGTTGTTTTTTTGCTTGACTTTCTTAAAGGGAAAGGGTTTTTTTAAGCTTTTTACACTGCTGTTGGGAGGAAATACTCTCCTGTTGGAGTTCTTCCAGTCAGGATGCAATGATTAGCACTTTGAAGAAATAATTGAATAACAAAGCAGAAGCTTTTAATGACAAGGAACCAAGATGAGTGACATTCAGCAAGACTTATTGGCTAGCTAGAAAGAGTGACATTCAAACGTGAGTCTACATACCCTTTCTGACTTTTGGTCTAAAACTGGTTTTTGGTGAAGTTTAATTCCATGCTTGGTGATGTTTAATCCTGTGTTTAGTGATGAGATAATTTTCCCTATTCAGCTTTGTTTGGAAGGATAAATGTTAATCTCTGTTCCTGAAAAGAAGCAGCTTCAGAAATCTGACTAGTTCCTGTGTCTACTTGTTCTGGTAATTGGTTTAACAAGCAACAGATACTCTGTTTGCTCCTTTGCTTCATTCTGGAGAGCTTAAACAATCTGTCTGCTAAAGGGTTTCACTTTATGAGCAAGAGTTGGCTGCTGATAGTTATCATTGCATTTTAACTATTTTAATTTTTCAAGGTGCTCTGGCACCCTGCCTGATTTGTAACTCCAGTTTGCAGGTATTTCTAATCTAATGATTGGTATTTAAGGCAGCTTTTTGCAAGCAAAGAAGCATTTTGTATTTTTGTACAGGTAATCCTTGACTTACAACAGTTACAATGGCACTGAAAAAAATGACTTATGACCATTTTTTACACTTACGACCGTTGCAGCAAACTGTCATTAGGGCAAAGAAGTGATGACACATGACCACCTGGCCATGCCCACCCAGTCACAAGAAGCACCACAGTTATGACACAGTTGTTAAGAATGCTGCAACGGGCATAAATGATGACTGGTTATAAGTGCAAGGACTGGTCAAAAGTGCGAGGACCTGTCAGAAATCACTTTTTTCAGTCCACTGGGTAGTCCCTATGTGCAGAGGGCTGAAAAAGTTATTTTTGACTGTTTCTCGCACTTTTGAGCGGTCCTCACACTTTTGACTGTCCTCACATTTTAAGTTTTGCACATTTTACGTTTTACGAGAAGCAATTGTGAAATGAGTGACACAGTTGTTAAGAATGCTGCAACGAGCATAAATGTGAAGATGGTCATAAGTGCGAGGACTGGTAAAAAATGCGAGAACCAGTCAGAAATGACTTTTTTCAGCTCTCTGAGTAGTCCCTATGCACATAGCCACGCCCACCTGGTCACATGACCAGCTAGTCACGCCCACCTGGTCACATGACCACCATGCCACACCCCCAAATAAGCCACACCCACAGAACCAGTTGTTAAAAATTTGAACCCCACCATTGATATTAGTGTATGTATTTTTATATCATAAAATGAAAGTAATAGAAAACATGGAATAATTGAAAAATGATAGACTATAATGAATACAAGTGTGTATTATTATGAGAAATTACATAAGCTGATTGAATGAAATGATTTTGATTAACCTGATTAGTTTTATTTGTACTAGAATGTATGACACCCAGGTGGCACACTGTTCACGCATTGATTTGATATTTTATGAAAAAAAAACTTTTTTAAAAAAGAAGATGCAATATCTGGGGCTTTTCTTGAATTCATGATTCCATTAAAGAGAATCTCACCTACATTACACAGTGATTCATTTCCTTGTTCTCTCTCTGTGTTGTTTTGTTCTAAATGGAGCCGTTGTTGTTGATGTCTTGGAAGCTACAACTGGAGCAAATAGCAGCTCTTGATTGTAGAAGCCAGTTTAGCAGAATGGTAGTTACGTTGTAGAACAGGGGTCCACAACTTTGGGTTGCGGCAAACAACCAGCTGTGACCTATTCACAACTGGGCCATGTGAGAGGTGGGCCAGTGCGCATGCATGCACATGCAGCTCAACTTATGCAAGCAGCAGGCTGATACGCATGTGCATGCAGCTCAACTAGCATGCGCACCGGCTCACCGCTCATGCAAATTGAGCTGCACTTCTGAATGCCAGCCTGCCACTTTCATGGCCCGGTTCCCCTCTCCCCCGCCCCACCAGACCACCGAGCTGCAAAGGTTGGGGACTGCTGTTGTAGAAGGTATACTTGCTGCTGGTAGGCTTGAGGATTTAATTTAAAATGCTGGCTATCAAATGTAAGTTACTTTATAGCCCATAGATTTCATACTTTGTGGTATGACAGATCATTAAACAACCATTCAAAGTTGCCAACAGACCTCCCAAACACTACATTCAACCCTGTTTCAAAGTTACAAAGCCTACAGCGCTCCCATGTCATTTGCCCTTATGACCAATTGCAAAGATGCTGCAGTGTGCCCTGACAGGGTTCCACAAGCCTCTTCCCACAACCCCCTCACAATTGCTCACTTACCTTCCAAATATTTTCAGAGCCTAAGAGATGGGGGAAGGGAAGGAGAACAAGCCATTCTGTTGTTAGGCCACATGGCATAATCCCACAAGCTGCATCTTCTTCTGAGCAGCAAATTGCTTCAACCCAGTCACCTATGCAGTCTAGCAATGAAGTTTGCAGCTGAACAGGCTTGGAAAATAATGGCCACTTGTGGAATCCAAGCAATGGATACCTGTACTTTGTGAAGAAAAGCTTAATTCACCGGCAAAGGCAGCCCATTTTCCTCCCTGCTAGTAATCTTAGCTCAGATTTCATACCAGCAGAGAGTTATTTCCCTTCCCTCAATGCTAGCTAGCCTAGTGCAGGGTGGGAAGGGAAAAGGGCTGCCTTTAAAATAAAATATAGGGTAATCATATAGCCTTAACTTTATACAGAGAAAAAAGAAACAAAGTGTTTTTACTGACCTAGCTCTCCATTTTCTAAAACTTCAAAGGTTAGCCAAAGATCTTGGCTAGCTGTTACATTTCTCATCTTAAGCACTTGATTTGTTAGTTCTTCTGCTCTCATTTTGGGAGAAACCTGTGGGGTAATTAAGAAATAGAATTCTAATTTTCAGTCAATCCATTGTACAGTGTATATATTAATACCTTTTTGTCATAAAAATCAGTGATGCCTTAGTGATAGTTCTGAACCTCTTCTCCATCCAAAGAGTACCCTTGGGCAATTTACACAAAGACCTTTTGCTTACCTTAAGAGTAACACAATAGTCAGGATTCTTCTGTTCCAGATATACTTCCAAGATGATATCGCCAGCCTGTGAGAGCTGTAGAGAGAAAAATGAGGTTTGTGCATCTATGACATGCAGAGGCAACCGAGTCCCAGAGAGACAGAGGACAACCATATTGGAGACCACCCGGCTGATGGGATGCTGCAGTAACCCAGATGGCCCCAAGACCAACCCTTCCAGGCCAGTTGGTATGCTACAGATGCAGAAGGATAGGCCACTGAGCAACTCCAGCTCCAAAACCCAAGCCAGAGCCATCACCCAGGGTGCGACCTGATCAAGGCCCCAGGCATGCTGCTGACAAGTCCAAAAAAGCCCTCCAGGCTGTAAAGTTCCCTCATCACTCAGCAGAAGGGGGGGGGGACTTCAGTTAACAATGACCAATCACCATCCCCATGAATGAGGATGAGGTGGAAAACGACCTGATGGTGAGTGAACTATCCACCCAATACATCTCAGAGCCCCCAAAATGGACCCAGGGCACTTTTGAAGCCCTAAGAGACTCAGGCTGCACTAGATTAGATTAATTTACCCATGGTCTTGAAATTAGGGATCATAATGAAGAAATTGGCCTACCCAATTAAGTTCAAGCAGGTCAATGGGTACCTATTGGGGAGAGTCCATGCCACCCATCTGACCGAACCAGTGAAGCTACAGCTAGCGGACCACTGGGAATCAATTTGATTCATAATTGCTCTAAAAATGACAGGGTCTGTCATACTTGGGCTCTCTTGGATAGACAAGTGGGGCCCGATCATCTTGTGGCAACGGGACAACTGGAGGCTGAGGTTAGCAACCCCTTTCACACCAGCAAATAGAGGCATCACCCACACAGGAAACCCCCCTCCCTGAGCCCCACCAGAACAACTGGCAGCCACCTCTGAACAAATCCCAAAGGCTGAACGGATCCCTAGAGAATATTAGGACCTCACTGAAGTGTTCAGTGAAACCAAATGCAATGTCCTACCCCCCACCCCCCTGTACAATGGACTGTGCCATTGAAATAATCCCTGGGGCCAAGCTTCTCAAACTCAAACTGCATGCCATGGCACTCTGAGATATGCAAGAAATGTGCAAATAAATAGACAAAAACCTAGCAAGAGGGTTCATCAAGCTGGCCAAGCCACGAGTTGCAGCCCTACTCCTATTTAAAGAAAAAAAATGGGACTATGAGATTATGTGTGGATTTCATGGGGATTAACAGCATGTGTGTGTACAACCTATACCCCCTCTCACTCATGAAGGACATGCTATCCCACCTAGCCAAAGGAAAGGTCTTTACTAAACTAGAGAAGCATATTACTGAGTCCGAATCAAGGAGGGAGACCTATGGAAAGCAGCTTTCAACTGCTCCCTAGGAAGCTTTCAATTCAATTCATCTAGACCCGTTCCAGTCCGGCTTTCGGCCCGGGTACAGCATGGAGACGGCTTTGGTCACGTTGGTGGATGATCTTTGGAGGGCTCGGGACAGGGGTTATTCCTCTGCCCTGGTCCTCTTAGATCTCTCAGCGGCTTTTGATATCATCGACCATGGTATCCTGCTGCGATGGTGGGGAGTTTAAGAGTAGGAGGCACCGTTCTTCGGTGGTTCACGTCCTATCTCTCTGACCAATCACAGACGGTGTTGGCAGGGGGGCAGAGATCGACCGCAAGGCGCCTCATGTGTGGGGTACCACAGGGGTCGGTTCTCTCGCCTCTCCTGTTCAACATCTATATGAAGCCGCTGGGCGAGGTCCTCAGTGGTTTTGGGGTGAGATACCAGCTGTATGCTGATGACACCCAGCTGTACATTTCCACCCCTGACCACCCCAACGAAGCTGTCAAAGTGCTGTCCCGGTGTCTGGAGGCTGTGCGGGTCTGGATGGGGAGAAACAGGCTCAAGCTCAACCCCTCCAAGACGGAGTGGCTGTGGATGCCGGCATTCCGGTACAGTCAGCTGCAACCACTGCTGACTGTTGGGGGCGAGTCACTCACCCCAATGGAGAGGGTGCGCAATCTAGGCGTTCTCCTGGATGGGTGGTTGTCTTTTGAGGAACACCTGATGACCAGGAGAGTTTTTTACCAGGTACGCCTGGTTCGCCAGTTGCGCCGCTTCCTAGACCGGGATTCCCTATGCACAGTCACTCATGCCCTCGTCACTTCTCGCCTGGACTACTGCAATGCTCTCTACATGGGGCTTCCCTTGAAGAGCACCTGGAGGCTCCAGTTGGTCCAGAATGCAGCTGCGCGGGTGATAGAGGGAACCACTCATGGCTCTCACATAACACCTTAGCTGCACAAGCTGCACAAGCTGCACTGGCTGCCTGTGGTCTTCCAGGTGCACTTCAAGGTGTTGGTTACCACCTTTCAAGCGCTCCATGGCTTAGTACCGGGATACTTACGGGACCGTCTTCTGCTACCACATGCCTCCCACCAACCGGTGCGCTCCCATAGAGAGGGTCTCCTCAGGGAGCCGTCAGCCAAACAATGCCAGCTGGCGGCCCCCAGGGCGAGAGCCTTCTCTGTGGGGGCACCTACCCTCTGGAATGAGCTTCCCCCAGGACTTTGTCAACTTCCTGACCTCCGGACCTTCTGCGGCAAGCTGAAGACGTATCTATTCTTCTGCACGGGACTGGCATAATGGGTTTTATTAGGATTTTAATGGGGATTTTATGTTTATGTATTTTATATTTGAATTATCAGCCAATTTTTATAAGTTTTTTAAGTCTGATTTTATTGTATTGTATTTATGAATGCTATTTTATCTGGCTGTAAACTGCCCTGAGTCCTTCGGGAGAAGGGCGGTATACAAATTAAATTATTATTATTATTATTATTATTATTATTATTATTATTATTATTATTATTATTATTATTATTATTATTATTATTATTATTATTATTATTATTGTTGTTGTTGTTGTTGTTGTTGTTGTTGTTGTTGTAATTTTGGGCTGCAGGCCCCCCAGCGGCGTTTAATGCAGTTAGTAAATGAAGTGTTGCATGAGCACCTCTATAAGGGAGTCCTCTTCTACCTGAACGACATCCTTATTTTTACTGAGAGGACCACACACCCCTAGTCCACCAGGTGCTTGAAAAGCTTTTGGCAGCAAACTTATATGTCAAGCTATCAAAATGAGAATGTTATCATTCGTGGCTAGACCACCTGCATTACCAAGTGTTGAACGAGAGGATAGAGATGGACCCAGCCAAAGTACAAGCTGTCCTAAAGTGGCAGCCCCCTCGCACCCGCAGACAGTTACAAAGTTTCCTGGGATTTGCAAACTTTTCAGACAATTCATTTCCTCCTTCATCAAAATTGCCAAACCCATGATAGACCTCCTAAAGACAGGGAGCCCAGGCATGAAGCCCCACCCAGGGCGACCCCTAACCTGGGACCTAACCTGCCAAAAGGTATTTGAAACACTAAAAGAGCTTTTTGCAAAAGAACCTGTATTGAAACACATCTTAACAAAAGGGAGGACCTAACATGGAAGGAAGTGAAACTCTACATCCCCGAGTCCCTACCTACCTCAATCCTCTGGAGAAGCCATGATGTCAAATCGGCAGGCTACTTTGGATTCTTAAAAACTTTACACTTAGTGAGGAGACAATTCTGGTGGCCCGGCATGAAGAAAGACTTGGACAGTTATGTAAAAAGCTGCACCATCTGTGCCACCATGAAAAACAGACCAGGAACACCCCCACCCCCCAGGATGCTGCAACAGGTGGCAGAGCCAACGAGGCCATGGGAGGAAATTGCAATGGACTTTATAACTGAGTTGCCAAAGAGTGGGGGGAACACAGTGATCTGGACTGTGATTGACTTATTCTCCAAGCAGGCACACTTCATATCCTGCAGTGGACCACCCTGAACCCACCAGCTAGCCAAACTAAGGCTAAGGGCCGGAATAGCTCAGGCTGTAAGGAGCCTGTTATTAGAACACAGTAGCCTGCAATTACTGCAGGTTCAAGCCCGGCCCAAGGTTGACTCAGCCTTCCATCCTTTATAAGGTAGGTAAAATGAGGACCCAGATTGTTGGGGGGGCAATAAGTTGACTTTGTAAATATACAAACAGAATGAGACTATTGCCTTATACACTGTAAGCCGCCCTGAGTCTTCGGAGAAGGGCGGGATCTAAATGTAAAAAAAAAAAAAAAACACCTCTTCCTGAAGCACATCTACTGCCTGCATGGAGTACCGTGTAGAATCATCTCAGACAGAGGGGTCCAGTTCACACACCTTCCAAGTTCTGGAGGGAGTTTTAACGATCCATCGGGTAATCCCAGAGCCTTAGCTCAGCCTTCCATCTGAGCACCAAAGATGGGGCAGAGAGATTTAATGCCATGGTAGAACAGTACCTGAGGTGCTACGTGAACCAGCAACAGTTCAATTAGGTGGGACCTTCTGCCATTCACAGATGTCACTTACAATAATGCTGTTCACAGTAGCACGGGATTAACCCCTTTCAAGGTAGTAAGCAATATGGACTTCATCCCAATGCCAGAATACCCAAGAGAACCCCCCCCCACTCAGTCAGTTTAACAGATTGGCTTTCAACACTGAAGCAAGAAGCTGGGACCTAAATTCATGGGGCCATTCCCCATAGCAAAGATTATCAACCCAGTCATGGTGCAATTAAAACTGCCCTGACTGCTGGGGAAAATACACCCGGTATTCGACCCTGAGACCACCACCCCATGAGCCCTCACATACAGTGGTCATAGGGGGCCAAGCCCATTACGAGGTGCAATGTATCCTCGACTCCAGGTGGCACAGGGGGCAACTCCAATACTTAATCAAGTGGAGGAGCTACCGTCTATTAGAGGCATTTTGGGTAAAGAGCAGAAGCATCCAAGCTGATCTCCCCATAGCCAAGTTCCATGAAAGGAATCCAACCAAGCCTGGGGGTGGGGGAAATCACACTCCTAAAAGATATAAGGTAAAGGTAAAGGTTCCCCTCGCACATACATGCTAATCGTTGCCGACTCTAGGGGGCAGTGCTCATCTCCATTTCAAAGCTGAAGAACCAGCGTTGTCCGAAGATGTCTCCATAGTCATGTGGCCAGCATGACTCAATGCCAAAGGCGCATGGAATGCTGTTACCTTCCCACCAAAGGTGGTCCCTATTTTTTCTACTTGCATTTTTATATGCTTTCGAAACTGCTAGGTTGGCAAAAGCTGGGACAAGTAACTTGAGCTCACCCCGTCACATGGCAGCACTAGGGATTTGAACCGCCGAGCTGCCGACCTTTTGATCGACAAGCTCAACATCCTAGCCCCTGAGCCACCGCATCCCTAAAAGATATACCTGTACTCAAATTGTTTTTCCTTTGCACAGGTTGCCTTCAGGAAATGAGGGAAGCTGAATGTCAACTCACAAAGCTTTCCTGACCCGGTACTGAGTTGCCATAGGCAGGGGGATAGGAAATCATGCCTCACAGCTGCACCAAGGAATTTGCACCTCAGTCAAAACAAAACACATCCTAGCTGGCCGAAGTCAAGACCATTTCTACGGAGACCTGCAATGGCCGGAGGGAGTGACTTCTACAACCCATGAAATTGCTTCCTTGGGGAATGTGACTGGTGACATACCTTGGGGGGAGGGGGAAACAGGATCAGAGGCAAGGCGCAAATTGGATGAAGTCAGAGATAGCTTTACTTTGTTTGTACCAACATGGCACTCCTAACTGGATTTTTCTTGAAAAATGGCTTGAGGATCCTGCTTTTATTAGGGCATTGGTTGAAATCCTGACAGGTTCATGATTACAAAGCCTTGAATTCTGTCACAGTAAGAAACCTCTATCCATTGCTGATAATTCCAGACCTATTAGAGACTACAAAAAACACGAATTTTTACAAAATTAGACCTCCGCAATGCTTACAACCTTATTCAAATAAAAGAAGGCCATGAATACTTAACCACCTTTGACACCAGATATGGCAAATATGAATAACAGTGCTATCTTTTGGTCTGTACAATGCCCTAGCTGTATTTTCCAGATTCATGAACCATTTTTTTCAAGATTTGATAGATAAATTTGTGATTTTATATTTAGATGATATTTTAATCTATTCTGAGAATGAGGCTCAGCACACAGACCACATACCTTTTTGCCAGGCCAGAAAAATGTGCCTTTGATTTGCAACAGTTAGACTTTTTGGGCTACTGTATTCCTACAAGAGGCATCCAGATTGACCCCCCCCAGAAGCTGTACTTCACTGGTAAGTCCCTCATACAGCCAAAGATGTCAAATGCTTCCTGGGCTTTGCTAGCTTCTACAGGAAATTTATACCATGCTTTGCTCATAAAGCCAAACTATTGACCCAACTGACTAAGAAAGGAGTTAAATTTGCTTGGACTTTTACACACCAATCAGTATTTAAAGAGTTAAAGCTTTTTGCTTGCCAGCTCCTGCTTCAGTACCGGAATACATCCAAAAGATTTATAGTCCAGACTCCAGACAGATGCATCAGTTGTAGCCATTGGAGATGTTCTCTAACAAGAGAGAGGGGGAGACAACAGTCTTCTTCCATGAACCTTCTTTTCCAGAGTCCTGATGGTCCAGAATGCAATTATGAGATCTTTAATAAGGAACTCCTTGCCATTAAATCAGCATTTCAGCACTGGAGATACTTCCTGGAGGGCTCATGGTTTCCTATAGACTCAACACTGACCACAAGAATCTAAACACCCTGCAACAAACTAAGCTACCACTTTTGCTCAGACAAGTCAGATGGAGCCAGGTTTTGATTTTTACATTAAGTACATCCCAGGCTTCAAGAACCTAATGCCAGATATGCTATCCCACAAACCAGATTATTCCCCTGTTGAACAGATTCCAGAACCAACAATAATTCTGCAACCTTCCAATTTCCAATCACCAATCACCAGCAACCACTGAGAGGTTGGGAGATGCCCAACTGCATCAGGACTTAATCACCAAGATAAAGGAACAGTAACAATGAGATCACTTCTCACAGGTCAGGATAGATGACCTCAAGGAGCCCCCAGCCTAGGATGGCTGCAGACATCAGGGATTTCTTGCCACATATGCAGGAGGACCAAACCAAATTCCATCAGTAGCCTGCAGGATTTTTGCAATCACTATCTAGACCTCCCCACCCTTGGAATATGGTCTCTCTAGATTTCATTATTGATTTACCCCAGTGATGGCTAACCTTTTCCAGACTGAGTGCCCAAAGCATGTGTGCATGCATGTAAATGTGGATGCACCCCCGAACCTCCAAAATACAATGCGAGTCCATGTCCCATGCTTGTGGCCCACCCCCGTGCATGTGCGCATGGCCCCCTGTAAGCGTCCCACCCCCATGCATGCACCCCTCCCCCACGCATCTGCAGCAGAGACCCAAAGACCAGCTGGCTGGAGGGAGGCGTGCGCACATGCACAGCAGAGCTGACCTGGGGTGACGGCTCACATGGCATCAGAGAGGACACTGTGTGCCACCTCTGGCATGCGTGCCATAGGCTCGCCATCATGGATTTACCCTCTGTCTTCAGTCTTCATTTCTATATTAGTGGTGGTAGATCATTTACCAAGATGGTCCATTTCATATCCTGTGAGGGATTGCTCAATGCCAAAGACAAAGCCCAACTTTTTCTAGACCATGTATTTTGCTACCATGGCATGGTCTCAGCACTTATGTCAGATTTGTTTCATTCAATTTTTATTGCTTTGCCTAGTATTTTCCATTCAAGTTCCAAGAGCTACACTATTCAAAAAAGAGATTTCAGTTTTCCGTTCTCTATCTCAATTCTTCAGACAAAACAATTTTATTATCAATTTTAGTTCACAGGCTCTCAAGGTCACTCTCTTTTCTCTTTTATATCTTCCAGCTTTCCCTTTTGCCTGTAGATGGCATTGTTGTTCTGCTTCCCTCTTTCTTCCTCCTTTAAAATATATCTCCAAGCAATTTATAAAATGATTAAAAAAAAAAAAAAGACCATGTTCTTATAGTCTTCTTTATTTTTATTAATAGTTCCCACTTTAAAAATAAGGATACCCAGTCCGGATTTCTGATTCTTCTCTTCAAACAAACTCTTATAAGCCAATTTCTTTTCTTTTCTTTTCTTTTCTTTTCTTTCTTTTCTTTTCTTTTCTTTTCTTTTGGCTTCAAAAAAGCTTTCTTCACAGCTTTTCTTCTGGCAGTGGAAAGAAACCCGGTACCACCTACACTTTGAGTCACACTTTTCCTTTTTAATCTACAACAGAGTCTTCTTTAAAAAGTTTTTTTAAAAAAAACTTAAAAGTCCTTTAGTAATAGTATCTTACCCAGATTGTTCACACCTTTTGTCTTCTCACTCTTCCAGTGATTATTCCAACTTCATAGCGGCTCACACTGGCCACCTTCCCAGCTGTCAGTTTAGAAGCTATCTCCGGATTGATCAAGGAGTTACAGACTCCCTGAGACCAGCAGAGTGTGCTACCCTTGTTTATCACCCCTTCAAGGTGATTTAGGACCAGATAGGTCCACCCAGCAGCTGGCATTTCAATGACCCTACGGAGCTTTCATGAGATACGTCATAATGCTGTGAAGTCAGCCCCGTCCCCCTGCACTTGTGTCAGATAGATGGGTGTAATTCCAATCTGGATTGTGGAGTGCACTTTTTAAGTTACTAAATATCAATGTCAACCTCTCCTTAGACCATCACCCATCCATGCATGGAGAATCTGAGAAGACTAACCAGCTTCTCCAACAGTATTTGAGGTGCTAATGTACCTCAACCAAGGTGCTATAACCAAGACAACTGGCCATTGTCTCTGCCACTTGCAGACTTTTCTTACAATAAGATTAAAATTAAGATAATCTTTCTGTTATGTCTTACTGTGAGCACACTGGCATATTAAAAATGAAATTCTGTTGTCTGCTCTCAAAAGAAAGTATATGTCAGGTTCCATAATTCCTAGCTGTCATTCTGGTGGGAGGGGGAGGCTTAGGGAGATCTATGTATGTGGTTTCTGTTTCTATTTCTTGCTTTGCTTTGCTGTAACTTTTGGGACCTTGGGTGGGGGAATAGAATGTGCCTCATCTCTGAAGAGGTGCAGCAGCATTGCAAAACCATCATAGTGCCCCAGGGACACTGCTTTGAAGAGCTGCACTGTCATGTAGTTCCTGCCAGAATTGTCTCTGATGCCAAAAAGTCTGACCCCTCTGGCAGAAGAACCTGCCGTAACAAATGGACCCCTACAAGGCATCCCCAGAGAGTACCAAAATTTAGCGGATGTATTTAGCGAAGCTGCTTCGGATGAACTCCCTCCTCATAGACTCACAGACTGTGCTACTGAGATTCTTCCAGGAGCTAAATTACCTAAGCCAAAAATGTAAACAATGACCCTTTAGGACTGGATGAACTGCACCAATCCATAGACAAAAACCTCAAGCGCGGCTTCATTAAACCTGCCAGACCCAAAGTGGTCCCCCAGTACTGTTCTGAGAGAAAAAGGATAGCTCGCTATGTCTATGCATGGACTATAGAAATTTGAATGCTATTTGCAAGGAAAATGCATACCCCTACCTCTGATGATGGACATGCTGGCCCATTTGAAAAAGGGCAGGGATTTTTTTCAAATTAGATTTTAAGGGAGGCTTATTACCAGATCTGAATTCGGTAGGGGAGCGAATGGAAAACAGCATTTAACTGCCCGTTGGGGTGTTTTCAGTTCAAAGTTTTGCTGTTTGGACTCCAAGGTCCAAACAGGGGATTATAAATGCTTCTTTGGTTGAAGGGGTTTTCCCCACCGCCTTGAAGGAGGCGGTGGTGAGACCTCTCCTCAAGAAGCCTTCCCTGGACCCAGCTATTTTGGGAAATTACAGTCCAGTCTCCAACCTTCGCTTTTTAGCGAAGGTTGTAGAGAGTGTGGTTGCATGGCAGCTTCCCCGGCACCTGGAGGAAGCTGTCTATCTAGACCCGTTCCAGTCCGGCTTCCGACCCGGTTACAGCACGGAGACGGCTTTGGTCGCGTTGGTGGATGACCTCTGGAGGGCCAGGGACAGGGGTTGTTCCTCTGCCTTGGTCCTATTAGATCTCTCAGCGGCTTTTGATACCATCGACCATGGTATCCTGCTGCGCTGGTTGGAGGGATTGGGAGTGGGAGGCACCGTTTATCGGTGGTTCTCCTCCTATCTCTCCAACCGGTCGCAGACGGTGTTGACAGGGGGGCAGAGGTCGTCCTCGAGGTGCCTCACTTGTGGAGTACCTCAGGGGTCGATTCTCTCGCCTACCCTGTTCAACATCTACATGAAGCCGCTGGGTGAGGTCATCAGTGGTTTCGGGGTGAGTTATCATCTGTACGCTGATGATACTCAGCTGTACTTTTCCACCCCGGACCACCCCAACGAAGCGGTCGAAGTGCTGTCCCGGTGTCTGGAAGCCGTACGAGTCTGGATGGGGAGAAACAGACTCAAGCTCAATCCCTCCAAGACGGAGTGGCTGTGGATGCTGGCACCCCGGTACAGTCAGCTGCACCCGCAGCTGACTGTTGGGGGCGAGTTAGTGGCCCCAAAGGAGGTGGTTCGCAACTTGGGCGTCCTCCTGGATGGTCGGCTGTCCTTTGATGAACATCTGGCGGCCGTCACCAGGAGGGCCTTTTACCAAGTTCGCTTGGTCCGCCAGTTGCGTCCCTTCCTTGACCGGGATGCCTTATGCACAGTCACTCATGCTCTGGTTACGTCTCGGCTGGATTATTGCAATGCTCTCTACATGGGGCTGCCCTTGAGGTGCACCCGGAGGCTACAGTTAGTCCAGAATGCAGCTGCGTGAGTGGTAATGGGAGCCGCTCGTGGCTCCCACGTAACACCACTGCTCCGTAGTCTGCACTGGCTTCCTGTAGTCTTTCGGGTGCGCTTCAAGATCCTGGTTACTACCTTTAAAGCGCTCCATGGCTTAGGACCCGGGTACTTACGAGACCGCCTGCTGTTACCTTATGCCTCCCATCGACCCGTACGCTCTCACAGAGAGGGCCTTCTCAGGGTGCCGGCAGCCAAACAATGTCAGCTGGCGGCCCCCAGGAGTAGGGCCTTCTCTGCGGGAGCACCGACGCTCTGGAACGAACTCCCCCCTGGCTTATGTCAAGTGCCTGATCTTCAGACCTTTCGTCGTGAGCTAAAAACATATTTATTCATTCAAGCAGGACTGGCATATATAGTTGATTTTAAATTGGGGTTTTAGTAATATTTTAAATTTTTAAATCTTTTAAATTATCAGCCGTTTAGTAATAGTTTTATTTTAAATTCTTTTAATTGTATATATTCTGTATTTTATTCTGGCTGTACACCGCCCTGAGTCCTTCGGGAGAAGGGCGGTATAAAAATCTAATAAAATAAAATAAAAAAATAATAATAAATAAGGTGAAATGATTTTCATGCAGCTGATTAATGAAATATGCATGAGCACTTGTTCAAGGGGGATTTAGTTTATCTTGATGACATATTGATTTAGACTGAAACTAAGGCTGAGCATGTTAAATTAGGGCAGGAGGTCTTGAAAAAGCTAAATTCTATGCCAAACTATCCAGGTGGGAATTCCACCAAGGCAAAATAGATTACTTGGGATACCGACTCTCCCACCAAGGAGTGGAAATGGATCCTACAAAAGTCAGAGCGGTGCTGAAGTGGGAGTTGCAGAACTTCCTGGGCTTTGCCAACTTCTATTGGGAATTCATCCCCTCTTTTGCAAAGTTAGCGCTTCCAATTACTAATTTATTGAAAACCAAATCAATAGATAAGCTGAAACCCAGCCAGCCACTAAAATGGTCTATGGAAAGCTAAGCAGCATTAAAAAAACTGAAAAGACTTTTTTCAGTGAACCAGTGTTAAAACACTTGGATTCGGAGAAACTTGTAGTTCAAGACGATGCCAGTGATATGACAGTTGAAGTAGTCCTACTCCAAGAAAATGAAGAAGGCAAGTTGCAACCATACACATACGCCACTAAAAAATTAATTGAAACTGAACAAAGGTGGGTGATATGGGAGAAAGAGGCTTTTGCAGTCAGGTGGGCACTCCTGACTTATTTATTTATTTATTTATTACATTTGTATACTGCCCTTCTCCCGAAGGAGAATTGGAGACATTTCCTGAAGGAGAATAAAATATCCTTCCAGGTGTGGACCTGCCATAAAAACTTAGAGGCTCTCAAAATCCTGAGGAAAATCTCCCCAAAATAGGTCCGATGGGCACAGTATTTCCAACGGTTTGATTTTACTTTGAGGTATCTACCAGGAGAAAAAAACTTTCTGGCAGATGCCTTGTTCAGACTACCCCAATACAATAGTGCTAAAGTGGAAGTAATTAAGCCCACGCTCCTGGCTTCCTAGCTGGCAGCCAAAGTTGTCACACACACTCAGGCAAAGAAAGACTCCTTCGCCTTAGACAATGCCATCATCATGGAGTTCAAAAAAGCATTGGAAACAGATGAGTGGTTTTGCACCGATAAACCTACCTGCACAATAAAGGATGGGTTAGCTTGGGTGAGAGACAAACTGTATGTTCCAGCTAAGGAAAGACTGAAAGTTATGCAAGCCTGTCATGACTTCAGATTAGCTGGTCACTTTGGGTTTGTGAAGACTTTACGGTAGCAGCAACAGTGGTGGCCTTCATTGAAGAAGGTCGGTGTTGCTTTTTGCGACAGCGATTTTCTGAGGCAATGGTGGTGGTGTTGGCAATGGCTGTGGTGAGCGGCTGGATTGGGTGGTGGCTGCTGCGACCGTGGCGGCGACGTCTTTTAGGCTGCGGCGGTGTTTACACAGCGGCGGCAGCGGTGGCAACGGCAACGACGTTTTTCCCTCCTTTGGGGCCCCCTCGGAGGCCGAGCGGTTGTGGCCTGGCGACCGAGCTGGGTGACACTGTTGAGGGATTGATTAGACGCCGACGAACAGTGCAGCTTTGGTAACCCAAGATTTATTTCCATCTATTCGTTCCTAGTCGGAGATCTGTTTGTTATCATCTGGACCGGCTGGGATGGGACTATCCGCCATTCTTCATAATACACATGTATTCATCAGCTGAACTTCTTGGTCTGCAAGACTCCCCCCTCTCGCATATTTGGCCCTCCACACTATTGAGGGCCTACCTCGATGACAGAATTTGGAATCCCGAGAGGTGGCATGCGGCAAAGAAGGAACTTAGGGGCTTTTTAAAATCGCTTTTTAAAGGGTTTTTAAGGTGAGGGAGGGTGAGGATGGGTTCAGGGGGAAACCCACCAGGGATAGGGATAGAGACATGGCCAGACCCTGCAAGGGCTCGCGGCATAGACATTATAGGTTCGGAGGCGAAAGAGGAGGCTGGTGCTCGATTCCATGTGGGCCATTCCATCAGACGGTAATTGGGAGGGGCAGATATGGCGGAAGCGGGGGACCGTATCATGTTCAGGGAGTGCGCGATCGTTATTTGTGAATGATCTTGCACTCCGGTCCCTCTGACTTTTCCTGTTCCCCGGGTGGCCGGGATCCTCAGAGCCTGGACCTTTGGCTGATGTTGTGTAATGCCAGGTCCGTTGTGAATAAAGCCCCCCTTATCTTCGATCTCATATAAGAGGGGGGTACGGACCTGATGGGCATCTTGGAGACCTGGTTAGGCACGGAAGGGGGGGTGCCCCTTGTTGAAATATCCCCACCAGGCTTCCACGCATTTCATCAGCTGAGGGCCCAGGGTAGGGGTAGAGGGGTGGCGGTTATTATTAACAAGGGTCTGGGACCGAGGGAGATCACTGTACCACAGATAGCTGGATGTGAATCCCTCTTTGTGAAGTGGGGTCAGGGGATACAGGTGGGTTTGCTGATTACGTACCTGGCTCCTTGCGGTGTGACAGCAGCCCTGCCGAACTGCTGGATGTGATAGCCGGGATGGTGGTCAATACCCCTAGACTTATGGTTATGGGGGATTTCAACCTGCCATAGGTCAGTGAAGCATCTGTTGCAGCTCGGGAGTTCATGGCTTCCATGACGGCCTTGGACCTGACCCAGTTAGTTAACGATCCCACTCACACTCTGGACTTGATTTTTGTCTCTGGACAGTGGTTGAATGATCTAGAATTAGGGGATTTAGTTATTCAACCCTTGTCATGGTCTGATCATTCGCTCCTTCGGCTAGACTTTTGAACCGCCAACCTACACCGCAGGGAGACGGAACCAATTCGTTGGTTCCGTCCCAGGTGCCTGATGGACCCGGAGAGGTTTCTGACGGAGCTTGGGCCACTTCCTGAGGACCTAGCTCACGGCTCGGCTGAAGAACTTGTCGCCGCCTGGGAAAGGGCAGCGGTGGGGGCCTTGGACCGCGTCGTGCTTTTGCGGCCTCTGACCCGGCGCTGAGCTCGACTGGCTCCTTGGTATTCTGAGGAGCTGAGAGAGATGAAGTGCTGGAAAAGACGCCTAGAGAGTGGTTGGAGGACCAGCCGTTCTGATTCTGACCGAACACTAGTAAGGTCTCATATTCAGACCTATCTAGTGGCAATAAGAGCGGCGAAACTCTTGTGAGTATTTTTCTGCCCTTATTGCATCGGCAGATAATTGCCCAGCTGCCCTGTTTACGGTGACCCGCTCCCTTCTTACTCAGGGAGCTAGGGAAGACCCCTTGCAAGGACGTGCTGAGGATTTTGGACAATATCTGCACGATAAAGTCGCTCAGATTCGGATGGGCTGGACTCAGATTGGGTAGATTCGGGTGGGATGACGGAGGTGGATCTTGAGGATGTCATCTGGGAGGAGTTTGATACTTTGGCTCCCGAGGACATGGACAGGATACTGAGGAGGCTGAATGCAACCACATGTTTATTGGACCCGTGTCCCTCCTGGTTGGTACTGGCCACACAGGAGGTTGCACGAGGCTGGCTTCAGGGAATTGTTAACGCTTCTTTGAGGGAGGGTGTCTTCCCTACCACCTTGAAAGAGGCGGTGGTGAGACCCCTCCTCAAGAAGCCCAACCTGGATCCAGCTGTTTTAGAGAACTATAGTCCGGTCTCCAACCTTCGTTTTGTGGCGAAGGTTGTTGAAAGTGTGGTGGCGCATCAGCTCCCTCAGTACCTGGATGAAACTGTCTATCTCGACCCGTCCCAGTCCAGTTTCCGGCCTGGGTACAGCACAGAGACGGCATTGGTCGCGTTGGTGGATGATCTTTGGAGGGACAGGGACAGGGGTTGTTCCTCTGCCCTGGTCCTATTAGATCTCTCAGCGGCTTTTGATACCATCGACCATGGTATCTTGCTGCAACGGCTGGAGGGGTTAGGAGTGGGGGGCACCATTTTTCAGTGGTTCTCCTCCTTCCTCTCTGACCGGTCGCAGACGGTGTTGGCAGGGGGGCAGAGATCGGCCGTGAGGCGCCTCTTATGTGGGGTGCCACAGGGGTCGGTTCTCTCGCCTCTCCTGTTCAACATCTATATGAAACCACTGGGTGAGATCATCCGTGGTTTTGGGGTGCGGGGTCACCTGTATGCTGATGATACACAGCTGTACATTTCCACCCCTAACCAACACAACGAAGCCGTTGAAGCGATGTCCCGGTGTCTGGAGGCCGTGTGGGTCTGGATGGGGAAAAACAGGCTCTGACACAACCCTTCCAAGACCGAGTGGCTGTGGATGCCGGCATCCCGGTACAGCCAGTTGATTCTATCGCTGACTGTTGGGGGCGAGTCATTGGCCCCCACGGAGAGGGTCCATAATCTAGGCGGCCCTCTGGATGCACAGCTGTCATTAGAAGAGCATATGACGGCTGTTGCCAGAGGAGCTTTTTATCAGGTTCGCCTGATACGCCAGTTGCGTCCCTTCTTAGACCGGGTTTCCGTATGCACAGTCACTCATGCCCTCGTCACTTCCCGCCTGGACCACTGCAACACTCTCTACATGGGGCTCCCCTTGAAGAGCACCTGGAGGCTTCAACTGGCTCAGAATGCAGCCGCGTGGGTGATAGAGGGAGCAACTCGAGGCTCCCATATAACACCTCTCCTGCGCAGGCTGCACTGGCTTCCGGTGGTCTTCTGGGTGCAATTCAAGGTGTTTTGAAATATAGATAAAAATATGTTAGTTAAGTTTAAATATAGTTTCCCAAGGATTTACATGGATGATGGAGATCAGCATTTCAAAAATGTAACAAATAAAATGATAAATTGTATAATTTTTGGAGGCTCAAGACAAAGATTCAAGAGAATGGCAGCTTCACAATGAACTAAGTAATACAGCCAACCAAAAGTGGCCTGCCGTCATAGAGACCCAAGTGGCTTGATAAAGTAGGGCAGTATAAGAAAGAAGGATGAAACCTGTGGCCTCATTCCACTGGGGATGTAAATGTGTAGTGAAGATAGTATCCTCCAGCTCCCGGAAAAATCTCTTCAACACATCTGTCACATCTTCAACAAAATTGTTACTGATATGCAATTTGACATTTCTTGCATCTCGTCGGAACTCCTCCATCATAAATTTGATACGAGATTTTGCTCCATTCTTCTGATAAATACCTTCATGCTGTAACCCTGATGGAGAAGAAAGGGAAACAGACTTTATAATAATATGAAATGTATATAGACATTCTCAGTCATCCAGGTCTTGATTTATTTATTTATTTATTTTTCGCATTTATATACCGCCCTATTTCCCTAGGACTTAGGGCGGTTCACAGGCAAATAAAAAGATACATATAAATACAGAATAAAATATCAATTAAAAAACTTATCCCACATAGCCAAATTAAAAAACAGTATATATAATAAAACCCATTAAAACCAATATAAATTTAAAATCTAGTCCAGTCCTGCGCAGATGAATAGATGTGTTTTAAGCTCGCGGTGGAAGGTTCGGAGGTCCGGAAGTTGACGTAGTCCTGAGGGGAGTTCGTTCCAGAGGGTGGGAGCCCCCACAGAGAAGGCCCTTCCCCTGGGTGTCACCAAACGGCAATGCCTGGCTGACAGCACCCTGAGGAGTCCCTCTCTGTGAGAGCGCACAGGTCGGTGAGAGGTATTCGGTAGCAGCAGGCGGTCCCGTAAGTAACCCGGCCCTATGCCATGGAGCGCTTTAAAGATAGTTACCAAAACCTTGAAGCACACCCGGAAGGCCACAGGTAGCCAGTGCAGTCTGCGCAGGAGAGGTGTCATATGGGAGCCACGAGGGGCTCCCTCTATCACCCGCGCAGCCGCATTCTGAACTAACTGAAGCCTCCGGGTGCCCCTCAAGGGGAGCCCCATGTAGAGAACATTGCAGTAATCCAGACGAGACGTCACGAGGGTGTGAGTGACCGTGCATAGGGCATCCCGGTCTAGAAAGGGGCGCAACTGGCGAACCAGGCGAACCTGGTAAAAAGCTCTCCTGGAGATGGCCGTCAAATGATCTTCAAAGGACAGCCGTTCATCCATGAGGACGCCCAAGTTGCGCACCCTCTCCATCAGGGCCAATGACTCGCCCCCAACAGTCAGCCGCAGACTCAGTGCTGTATCCGGGCCGGAAACCAGACTGGAACGGGTCTAGATAGACAGTTTCATCCAGGTGCCGGGGAAACTGACATGCCACCACACTCTCTACAACCTTCGCCGCTAAGCGAAGGTTGGAGACCGGACGATAATTACCTAAAATAGCCGGGTCCAGGGAAGGCTTCTTGAGGAGGGGCCTCACCACCGCCTCTTTCAAGGCGGCCAGAAAGACTCCCTCCAACAAAGAAGCATTCGTAATCGCCTGGAGCCAGCCTCGTGTCACCTCCTGAGTGGCCAGTACCAACCAGGAGGGGCACGGGTCCAGTAAACACGTGGTGGCATTCAACCTGCCCAGCAACCTGTCCATGTCCTCGGGAGCCACAGGGTTGATGCTCCCATTTGTCCCAAAAATGCTTTTTCAAAAGGTAATTGGACTTTGGGGGTTTTTTTGAGCTGAAGAAGCTTCTTGGATGAGAAGTGAAATGTCTTCAAGGAAAAAACAAAGTCCAGTTGCCTTTTGAAAAAGCACTTTTGGGACAATATGAAATGTAATATTTAATATTAAATGTTAATATAATATAATATAATATAATATCTTAATCCTCACCAGTGGATTAAGTGTAGAAAAAAGAAACAAGCATGGAATAGCTACTTCACCAATCCCAGCAATGGAGCTATCTGCAATGGCTTGCTTTCCTACTGGCTACTCTATAGGCATTGGTCAGAGAGGGGGTCTAACTCTCCTCTTCCTCCCTGAACAGGTGGTGCTGGCCAGCAGCTACCTTGTAAATGGCACTTAAAGAAGTTAAATTGAAAAACAGAATTGTTTCTGATGTTATAAGCCAGAGTTCCCCAACCTTTCTGATTTTGCAGACCAGCAGGGGGGCAGGGGGGCAGACAGGGGATGGTTTCACATAAGTAGCTATCAGGTGCACATGCAGTTCCATTTGTGCGAGCAGTGGGCATGCGACCCCCTGCTTGCATAAATGGAGCACACAGTCACCCACTGCTCATGCAAGTGGAGATGCACATGAGCACACACACTTGCCCAGTTCTAAACATCTCATAGCCCAGTAGTGGACCATGGCCTGGGAGTTGGAAACCCTTGTTCTAAGGCACCCAGAGCCTCTTGGGTGAGTTGGGCAGTTATAGAAAATGAATAAATGAATTAATAAAACAATGTACCAGCTCTATTACAGTTGGTAGCTGCTAGTGAGAAGGTGAGTGACATGGAACACCTTTGTTCTGCATACTACACTGTGTGCCAATTTTCTTCTGAGTCCAATTCAAGGTGTTAGTTGTGATCTATAAAGCCCTACAAGGCTTTATGGCGAAGGTTGTAGAGAGTGTGGTTGCATGGCAGCTCCCCCAGCACCTGGAGGAAACTGCCTATCTAGACCCGTTCCAGTCCGGCTTCCGACCCGGTTATAGCACGGGGACGGCTTTGGTCGCATTGGTGGATGACCTCTGGAGGGCCAGGGCCAGGGGTTGCTCCTCTGCCTTGGTCCTATTAGACCTCTCAGCGGCTTTTGATACCATCGACCATGGTATCCTGCTGCGCCGGTTGGAGGGATTGGGAGTGGGGGGCACCGTTTATCGGTGGTTCTCCTCCTATCTCTCTGACCGGTCGCAGACGGTGTTGACGGGGGGGCAGAGGTCGTCCTCGAGGCGCCTCACTTGTGGGGTGCCTCAGGGGTCGATTCTCTCGCCTACCCTGTTCAACATCTATATGAAGCCGCTGGGTGAGGTCATCAGTGGTTTCGGGGTGAGTTATCACCTGTACACTGACGATACTCAGCTGTACCTTTCCACCCCGGACCACCCCAACGAAGCGGTCGAAGTGCTGTCCCGGTGTCTGGAAGCTGTACGGGTCTGGATGGGGAGAAACAGACTCAAGCTCAATCCCTCCAAGATGGAGTGGCTGTGGATGCCGGCACCCCGGTACAGTCAGCTGCATCCGCGGCTGACTGTTGGGGGCGAGTTAGTGGCCCCAAAGGAGGTGGTCCGCAACTTGGGCGTCCTCCTGGATAGACGGCTGTCCTTTGATGAACATCTGGCGGCCGTCTCCAGGAGGGCCTTTTACCAAGTTCGCTTGGTCCGCCAGTTGCGTCCCTTCCTTGACCGGGATGCCTTATGCACGGTCACTCACGCTCTGGTTACATCTAGGTTGGATTACTGCAATGCTCTCTACATGGGGCTGCCCTTGAGGTGCACCCGGAGGCTACAGTTAGTCCAGAATGCGGCTGTGCGAGTGGTAACGGGAGCCGCTCGTGGCTCCCACGAAACACCACTACTCCGTAGCCTGCACTGGCTTCCTGTGGTTTTCCGGGTGCGCTTCAAGATTTTGGTTACCACCTTTAAAGCGCTCCATGGCTTAGGACCCGGGTCCTTACGAGACCGCCTGCTGTTACCTTATGCCTCCCACCGACCCGTACGCTCTCACAGAGAGGGTCTCCTCAGGGTGCCGTCCGCCAAACAGTGTCGGCTGGCGGCCCCCAGGAGCAGGGCCTTCTCTGTGGGGGCACCGACGCTTTGGAACGAACTTCCCCCTGGCTTACGTCAAGTGCCTGATCTTCGGACCTTCCGTCGTGAGCTCAAAACACACCTATTTATTCAAGCAGGACTGGCATAATAGTGTCAAATTTTAATTTGGGGCTTTATTAATATTTTTAAATTTTTAAAACTAAATTTTAACCAGGTTTTATTATTTATATGTCTATTTTAAATATTTGGCCTATTTAATAAGTTTTTTAGATTAATGTTTTACTTTGTATATTTATGTGCTTTTTATATGGCTGTACACCGCCCTGAGTCCCTAGGGAGATAGGGCGGTATAAAAGTATGAATAAATAAATAAATGAATAAATAAATAAATAAATAAATACTTCTAAAATTCACTGACAAACCCATTGGAACTTCCCATCTAAAATATATCTAATGTTTCTTAAACTCATCTACTAAAAAAGCAAATTCTCTTCTCTTTCTTAACATTTTAGGAGGAATTTCCTTCATCATTTTTATATCTTGTCCCAATATTTGAAATTTATTTTTATAAAAGGCTTGCAAGATTTCATACCTAACCTTTTTAGTTGTAAAATAAATAACCACATCCCTCGGTAATCTATTTTGCCTTGCCCACCAAGAATTAACACGATAAATTCTTTCAATATTAATCTCAAAGTCTTCTGGCTCCACACCCTTTATCTGAGCAAAAGCTTGCGTAAAAATCTCTTTTAAATTTTCCTTCCTACTTTCCCTCAACCCCCTCACCCTTATAGCATATTCCATTAATCTATATTGTAATATTACTCTTTCTTCATCTGCCCTATCTACCTTTGCCTATATGTCTTCTATCTTATTATCTAAGTTCCAATTGCTTTGATTCTTTTGAATTTCCTCTATTTTCCTTTGCAACTCTAAATTAACTTTATTAACTTCTTCCAAACTATTCTCCATCTGAATACAAGACCTTAATATTTGCGAAATTGCATCCTTTACCATTTTCATTTCCCTCTTCTGCTCTTCCACCACTTCCTTAAAATCTAACACCTCTTTCTCTATTTCATCAAATTTTTGATCTATTTCTGAAAGATGAGCCTCCAGAAACTCCTGTAAAAAATTTCTTAATTCCTCTTTGATGTCTTCTTTTAATTTTCATATCTGAACTGAAGAAATTTCAAAGTTTTTAGTGGCTTTTGGTACTATTTGCTTAAAAGCCATTTTTTAAAATATATAACCTACCCAGTAACAGAGGACAAAAAGGGGTTAAAAAGGAAAGATTCAAAAAACTTTTCTTCTAAATCACTATAATCCCAAAGAAGAAGAAAAAATATAAATCATAAAATTCTCATTTCTTCCATTTAGTCAGTATCTTCTTATATATCTCCTAGTTCCACACTAGCTGTTAATAAGCATTTCCTTAACTTTCGTTTCCAATACACAAATCGCCATTTGCTTGCAATCCACAAAACGCCATTTGCTTTCTTCTCTCCTATCTTCGCAACAAATGTATCCTCTATTAGGGGCTTGCAGTCTTCTTACAAACAAATGCTAGAACTCCAGTTTCTGCTCTGTCCGCGTTACAATCCATCACAAATCAATTTCTGCTGTGGAGATTTGACACTACGTTTTTTCCTGCCAAAAGGCAGATGCCCTGCGAGTCTGGAGCTTTTTTCAGGCTTTGGAAGGAGCACTCCTCTCAAGCCTCCAGAAACTTTTCTGGGGCTTCTCCGGGTGGCTCAACTTCAGCCTGAATGCTCATCTCTCCCCTCTTTGCCCGAGGGGGAGATTTACAAGCTGCTGGACAGCTGATTTACGCTGTCCTGGCAGCTCTACAGACTACGGGGTTAGCAGTCTAAAAAAGACTGCCATCAACGAAGCGGAGCCAAACCGGAAGTCCAAGTGCGCTTTGATGACCCCTTAGCTGAACAAAAGGCTAGAACCAGGATGAAAACCCTAATCCAAGGGAGGAGATCAGTGGCTGAATACACCCAGGAGTTTCGTGAGCTGGTTTGCCACATGTGGGAGTGGTCCCAGAAGGCCCTGATGGAATGTTACAAGGATGGCCTCAATGAGGATGTCTACCAAAGCTGTTGTTACCGAGCCCCCCACCCCCGAGACCTGCAGCGCTCTTATGTGTTAGTAGCCAAGGTGGAAATTGACCTAACCAGAGATCGGTACCAAGGGGGCCACAGCTGGAACAAGCCTTCCCTTTCCACCCTGAAAGAGGCCCCTAGAGCTGCCAAAGGGGGGCCAGCATCCAAACCTGCTTCAGATGTGGGCTGCTGATTGTTTCACCAAGCCTGGCTCCAAGCCGACTCCAACTGGAGGAAAGAGAGCCAAGAAGCTGCCAGCAAAGAACCGAGAAATGGCTCTGAAATGTGTGGAAGTCATAGAGTTCACTCCTCCAAGCCTGGAGGAGCTGGGAGTTCTGACCACCCCAGGGGACAGTGAAACCGACTCTGACGATGATCCCCTGGTAAATCAGATCATGGGCCCCATGACCATACTGGTGGAGTTAAGAGTGCCTTCATCCAGTGCCCATGGGAAGATGCTAGCCCTTTTGGACTCTGGGTGCACTAGGTATGTAATCAGCCCAGAGGTGGTGGAAAAAATGGGACTGAGACTGAGAACCATGAAAGTGCCCATAGCGTTTTGCCAGTTGAATGGATCAGTAGCTGGGGGGTACCCAGCCCACTTTGTGACTGAGCCAGTTGATATGTGGATGGGGGACCACTGAGAGACTTTGAGTTTTATTATAGCCCCCATGGATTGGAATGGCCCCTCTTTCTCAGATTATCCTGGTTCTGGAAATGGAACCCTCATGTGAATTGGAGAAAGGGGTTGTTGTGCATCCACTCCACCCAGCAGAGGAAGGTAGGGGGAAAACCCCTCTGCATAGCCAAAGCTGTGAGGGAACTGGCAGTAGCAGTGAGTGTATGCATTGCTGGGGAGGAGAAAATCCCTAAGTAATATGGGGACCTCAGGGAGGTGTTCAGTGAGAGGGCATCAAATGTGCTCCCACCCCATTGCCCCACGGATTGCAATATAGAAATCCTCCTGGGGTGAAACTCCCTAACCCAAAGATCTACTCCATGACCCCTCATGAGCTGGAGGAATTGCAAAACTTTATTGATAAAAACCTGAAACGGGGCTGTTCTGGGAGAAAAAAGATGGCTCTCTTCATCTGTGTTTTGACTACAAAAACCTTAACACCATTTGTATAGAAAATGTTTACCCACTACCCCTTATGAAGGACATGTTAGCTTATCTGGCCAAGGGGAAGGACTTAAACTGGACTTGAGAGAGGCTTACTATAGAATTTGAATTAAGGAAGGAGACAAATGGAAAACTGCTTTCAATTGCCTTTTGGATTGTTTCCAGTTTAGGGTGCTCCCATTCAGGCTATAGCGGGCACTGGCTGTGTTCATGCAATTAATAAATGAGGTGCTACATGAACATCTTTACAAGTGGATCCTGGTCTATCTATATGAAATTCTTATTTACACTGAAACCCTGGAGGAACATGTGAAAACAGTGCATTCAGTCCTGAAAAAAATCAGGCCTGCTGAGCTGTATGCCAAATTGTCAAAGTGAGAATTTCACAAGACTAAAATTGACTATCTGGGTTACTGCATATCGCATAAGGGTATTGAAATGGATCCGGAGAAAGTACAGGCAGTCTTGGAGTGGGCTGGCCCATGTACCCACAAGCAGATGCAAAGCTTCCTAAACTTTGCTTTTATTGACAATTCATTCCCTCTTTTGCTAAAATTGCATTGCCCATTACTCCTAAAGACAAACAGACAAGCAAAGTCAAGGCTTAGTCGCCCCATTGAGTGGACCATGGAGTGCCAGGCCGCTTTTGAGAAGCTGAAATGATTGTTTGTGGCCGAGCCTATCCTTAAACATCCCACCATGGATGCCTCTTTCATAGTCCAAGCCGACACCAGTGATGTGGCTGTTGGGACAATGTAATGGGGGCTCAAGCAATAAAACAAAGTCAAAGTAGTATCTGAGACTTTAAGAGAGCTGATTCCAACAGACTTAGAGAGAACTTGGGAAGGATTCCATGGATGAAAATCTTTAAGGGGAAAACAACTCAAGAAGCTTGAGAAATTCTGAAAAATGAGATTATAAAAACCCAGTACCACTAAAACACTAAAAAGGAAAATAATAGATCTCAGAAGAAACCAGCATAGTTGCATAAAGAACTCCTTGATAAACTGAAAGAAAAAAAAAATAACAAGTATAAAAAATTGGAAAGAAGGACATGTAACTAAAGCAGACTACCAACATATAGCCCGAATCTCCAAATATGAAGTCAGGAAAGCTAAGGCCCAGAATGAAATCAAACTTCTGATAAATGTTAAAAATAATTTTTAAAAAGTTTTTTTCAACATGGAAAAAAGAAGAAAAAGGTAAAATAAAACCCACACACAATTGGTCCACTAATGGAAAAAAGTAGAAAGAAAATGTTGGGTAGCAGAGAGAAAGCAGAGCTGCTTAATACATAGTTTGAGACTCTACAAGGTCTGCAGAGAAGAGCAACAAAGATGATTAGGGGACTGGAGGCTAAAGTCAAGGAAATGATTGGTCCACTAATGGGAGAAGATGGCAAGGAGCTGATGGGTAGCAGGGAGAAAACGGAACTGCTTAATTCATTATTTGCATCAAAAGTACTGTAAAAGATAGTTTAGACACTGAACCACGATGGCGCAGTGGATAGAGTCCAGTACTGCAGGCTACTTCTGCTGCCTGCCGGCTGCTTGCAGTTTGGCAGTTCAAATCTCACCAGACTCAAGGTTGACTCAGCCTTCCATCCTTCCAAGGTGGGCAAAATGAGGACCCTAACTGCAATATGCAGATTCTGTAAACCACTTAGAGAGGGCTAGTGTTGTGTCTGCACCCCCCAAGCCAGGCCCCCTGCCAGAAAGTGACTCGGAAAGTGAGGGGGAAGGGCCATCAGGACTTACCTCTGGAGCACCGGCTTCCCTAGTTCAGCTCCAGGACCCAGAGGCAGGCCAGGTGGAGGAGATAACGAGGCCTCCGTCCCCTGACTCTTCCCCCCCAGGCCACGCCTCCAGATCCGGCTGATGGCAATCAGGCCTGGCTGGACCCTAGGTTTCGTAGGCAGGAGAGGCGGGAACAACAGAAGCATGGGTGGGGCAGGCCTAGGAAGTGCTGAGTCATGGAGCCACACCCCACAGAGTATAAAAGCAGTCCTGGCTGCTCTGCTGCTCCGTGACGAGCAAAAATTGAGCTGAACTCTTTGACTCGGAGAAATGAGCTGAACATTTGGCCTGGACTACTGACTTCCTGGTTGCCTGGCAACCCCAAGATAAGAGGGAGACTTTGGCAGGCAGCTGCAGATTCCCTGCCAGGACTGATAGCAGCCATGAACTCAATTACTGGCTAATTTAGCCAGCTTGTGTGGTTGAGGCCGGAAGGGGTCTGAACAGCTATAAAGCACTATAAAGTGGTATATGGCAAAAGAAGAAGGGGACGACAGAGAATGAGGTGGCTGGATGGAGTCACTGAAGCAGTCGGTGTGAGCTTAAATGGACCCAAGGAATGGTAGAGGATAGGAAGGCCTGGAAGAACATTGTCCATGGGGTTGTGGTGAGTCAGACACAACTTCACGACTAACAACAACAAAGTGGTATATAAATCTAAGTGTTATTGCTATTAGGAATGCAAGTCAAAATAGCAGTGGTAATACAAGACCTATCTTGTATTACCTAACCTTTACCTAAGATGGCGCCGACGAAGGCTGCCTCGGTGAAATGCTCTCTAATTGTTTCTTTATTTCTAATTGTTCTCTGTGACTCACTACGGATTTCCTACTCACGAGACCATCTGCTAAAAATTAAGGAACATTTCTTTAAGGAGCAGCTTTCTTTAATCTCACCCCCGCCTGTCTTTAAAAACACGGAGGAGATTCTAACACAGGAGGAGGCAATTCCCACGGAGCCATGGATTACTAAAAAAAACAAACGACGGAAACGAAGGAAACGAGGTAAACGATCTGGGATCTTAATCAAGCTAAGAACTCGCACTAAAACTCCTCTGCCTTCAATTTTCCTAACAAATATACGCTCACTTGCAAATAAGATGGATGAAATACTCCTCTTAAACAAATACTATTCTGATTTTCGCAATTCAGCAGTCCTATGCTTCTCTGAAACCTGGTTAAATGAATCAATTGAAAATAGCAGCCTGAACATTCCAGGATTTCAAATTGAACGATCAGACAGGATTCCAGAAACATCTGGTAAAAAGAAAGGAGGAGGCTTATGCCTATATATTAATTCAACCTGGTGTCAAGATTTTAACATAATTTACAAATTCTGTGACAACAATTTAGAGACTCTAATTATCAACTGCAAACCTTACTATTCGCCTCGTGAATTTTCCTCATTTCTTCTAATTGCTGTTTATGTCCCACCACAAGCCTGTGTAAACGAGGCATTACGAACTCTAGCTGACCAAATCATGGAGGCTGAAGCCAAACACCCTGATTCACTGGCCATTGTTTTGGGAGATCTAAACAAGGCAAACTTAAGGAAAGAACTACCAAAATACTTTCAGCATGTCAATTGTCCCACCAGAGGCAAGAATACTCTAGACCACTGCTACACAACACTAAAAGATGCCTATCGGTCTTTACCACGTGCAGCTGTAGGACACTCTGATCATTGCATGATTCACCTTGTACCTGCTTACAGGCAAAGACTTAAAGCCATAAAACCAATAATTAAATCAATGAAAACCTGGACGGAGGAATCAGAATTAAAGCTACAGGCATGTTTTGACTGCACTGATTGGAATATTTTTAAAGATACCTCTGCAGACCTGGATGAACTCACAGATACTGTAACATCATATGTCAGCTTCTGTGAAGACCTATGTGTACCTACAAGGAACTTGCGAATACACAGTAATAACAAACCTTGGTTTACACCTAAACTTAAGCAGCTACGACATTCCAAAGAAGAAGCCTACAGAAAAGGTGATAAAATGCTGTACAATCAGGCCAGAAATGCACTAACAAGGGAGATAAGAGCAGCAAAAAGAAGCTACTCTGAAAAGCTAAAGAATCAATTTTCAGCAAATGAACCAGCAAACATGTGGAAAACTTAAAAATATCACCGACTATGGCAAACCTCCTTCCCAGGCTGAAGGTAATCAACAACTGGCAGATGACCTGAATGAGTTTTACTGCAGGTTTGAAAGGAAACTACAGCCACCTTTCTCCACAACCCCCATCTCAGACACACCAACAACAGCCAAGCCTCCTACAACTGACCCCATTTCATTGGGTTCACAACCCCTAGTGATCACAGAAAAGGAAGTGCAGGACCTATTTCACAGACAAAAGCCAGGAAAAGCTCCAGGCCCAGACAAGATAACTCCTTCTTGCTTAAAAGTCTGTGCTGACCAATTGGCCCCCATCTTCACCCATATTTTCAATAAATCACTAGAGATGTGCTATGTTCCTTCTTGCTTCAAACGCTCTACCATCATCCCAGTGCCGAAGAAGCCCACCATCAAGGAACTGAATGACTACAGACCAGTTGCTCTAACATCTGTAGTCATGAAAACCTTTGAAAGGCTAGTGCTTTCCTACCTGAAAACCATCACGGATCCGCTGTTAGACCCCTTGCAATTTGCATACCGAGCAAATAGATCAACAGATGATGCTGTTAATATGGCTCTGCACTACATCCTACAACATCTTGAGTCTCCAAAGACCTATGCAAGGGTCCTTTTTGTAGACTTTAGTTCAGCATTCAATACCATCATTCCAGACATTCTTCTAACTAAGCTAAACCAGCTACAGGTACCGGAACAGACTTGTAAGTGGATCACAAGCTTCCTAACAAACAGGAAGCAGCAGGTGAAGCTAAGCAAGATCACATCAAATACCTGTACAATTAGCACAGGGGCCCCCAAGGCTGTGTGCTCTCCCCACTTCTCTTCTCTCTGTATACCAATGACTGCATCTCCAATGATCCATTTGTTAAGCTACTGAAGTTCGCAGATGACACAACAGTGATTGGTCTCATTCGAGACAATGACGAATCCGCATATAGACGAGAGGTTGAACGACTAGCCTTGTGGTGCAACCAAAACAATCTGGAACTGAACACACTCAAAACCGTAGAAATGGTGGTAGACTTTAGGAGAAACCCTTCCATACTTCCACCTCTCACAATACTTGACAACAGAGTATCAACAGTAGAAACCTTCAAATTTCTGGGTTCTATCATATCGCAAGATCTCAAATGGACAGCTAACATCAAAACATCATTAAAAAGGACAACAAAGAATGTTCTTTCTGCGCCAACTCACTAATCTCAAACTGCCCAAGGAGCTGCTGATCCAATTCTACAGAGGAATTATTGAGTCTGTCATTTGCACCTCTATAACTGTCTGGTTCGGTTTTGCAACCCAACAAGAAAAACACAGACTTCAGAGGATAATTAGAACTGCAGAAAAAATAATTGCTACCAACCTGCCTTCCATTGAGGACCTGTATACTGCACGAATCAAGAAGAGGGCCGTGAAAATATTTGCAGATCCCTCGCATCCTGGACATAAACTGTTTCAACTCCTACCCTCAAAACGACGCTATAGAGCACTGCACACCAGAACAACTAGACACAAGAACAGTTTTTTCCCGAAGGCCATCACTCTGCTAAACAAATAATTCCATCAACACTGTCAGACTATTTACTGAATCTGCACTACTATTAATCGTTTCATAGTTCCCATCACCAATCTCTTTCCACTTATGACTGTATGACTATAACTTGTTGCTGGCAATCCTTATGATTTATATTGATATATTGATCATCAATTGTGTTGTAAATGTTGTACCTTGATGAACGTATCTTTTCTTTTCTGTACACTGAGAGCATATGCACCAAGACAAATTCCTTGTGTGTCCAATCACACTTGGCCAATAAAATTCTACTCTATTCTATTCTATCTTTTCTTGGTCAAATCACCAGTATCAGATGGATTTTATCCTAGAGCTCTGAAGAACATGATGTTAAGAACCGCTGAATTACACTGGAGAAATACCAGAAGAGTGGAACAGAATTTATATGGTTTCCATCTTCAAGGAAAAAAAGGGGGGAAATGGATCCAGAAAACTACAGATCAATCAGCCTGACATCAATATTTGGGAAGATCTGAGTTAGATAACATAATTAACCAATGGATCTGTGAACATTTAGTAACAACCAATGCTATTACTAGTAGCCAACATGTGTTTCCTAAAAGACAGATCATGCCAGACAAACCTTAATACATTATTTGGCAAAATCACTAAATTAGTGGACCAGCTAAGTGCTGTGGTCATAATATACTTGCATTTCAGTAAGGCATTTGACAAAGTATACCACAACTTAAAGTGTACAATGAACAGTTGTGGGAACTAAGTATCTTAACAAAGAGAAGGACTGGACATGATAACAGTTTCACAATATTTAAGGGGCTGTTACAGAGAACAGGGGGTCATTCAGTTCTCTAAAACATTTGAGGGCATAACAAGAAATAATAGATGGAAACATATCAAAGAGGGATCCAACCTAGACCTAAAGAAAAATGTTCTGACAGTGACAACAATTAATCAGGTGGAACAGCTTGTCTTCAAAATATCTGTGTGCTCCATCACTGGATGTTTTTAAGAAAAGATTAGACAGCCATTTCTCCAGAATGGTATAAGATCTCCTGCTTGAGCAATGGGTCAAGTTCTCTTCCAATTCTGTTTTTTTTTTTAAAAATAATATAGATAAAAAGAGCAACATGTTCAAAATCCATATATACAGTGTGTTGCCTGGCTACAGTTCTTTGGAATAATATTCTTCATAGTCACAATAATAGTATCCTCTAATGGTAGTTTCATAATAACAGTGCTTTCCCCTCATAATATTAATACATATTAATTAGTAGTACTAATCAAAATTAATAAGTTACAGTAAACAACCATAATAATAAAATTAATTTTTCTCTTGTAATTTTTGAAGTTCTAACTCCTGTTTCTCTTATTTAACCATCGATAGAACAGATTCCGTACCTCAAAATATTCAGTGTCTTTCTTTTCTTTAATTTGAATTGTTAGTTTATTCATTTCTGCACATTCTAAATTTTTTGTTATTATCTTTTCTTCTGTGGGGATCTCCTCACTCTTTCAGTGTTGTGTGAACATAATTCTGGTAGTGGTGGGTTGCTACTGGTTCGCACCGGTTTGTGAGGACCGGTAGCGATAATTTGGGCTAGGTCGCGAAACTGGTAGTGATCGCTGGCTGGCCATGCCCCTTAACCGGTCCCCACTCACTGGCCCTGGCTGCCCAATGCTTGCTTGGCCTGCTCCCCTCCACCCAGTCACTCCTCACTTCTACTGCATGGGTCCTCGCTTGTAGCTTGCCTGCCTGAAGCACTGCACCCCAACTGAGCAGACCTGATTTGCCTGCCAGGTAAGCCTGCAAGTCACGGCCTACCTAGCTGCCCCTGGCCAACCACCACCACCACCACCCCAGCCTGTCTCTCCTACTCCCTTCCCCACAGCCCAAAGCCCTGCCATGCTTCCCTGCCTTCTACATTGCCTTTCCAGTGTACCGGTGGCCCGCTTGCGAAGGCAGGCAAGCAGAAGGCCATGTGGAAGGCAAGGAAGCATGACAGGGCTGCTGGGAAGGGAGCTAGCAGCCCACAACCCTGCTATGCTTGACTGCCTTCCATGCTGCCTTCCTGGCAGTGCCCCACACCTGCTTGCCTTCCAAGGTTGGCATCCAGCCTGGCCTGATGCCAGGCTGGATGCCCTTGATGGAGTGGATCTCCCTTGATGGAGACACCACTGCTGTGCAGCCCCGGGATATGTGCAGCAGTCCTGGGGCTGGGACATCTGCCTGCCCTCCCGGAGCACCACTGTGGCAGCCCTGCCCCTCTCAGCCCCAGAGCAGTGGCTGCATCTCTACCAAGGGCTGCCCACTGTCAGCCTTACCAACGCGCTGGCTTCATTGGGCATGCTGAATATGCCGGTGGAGGCTCTAGAAGCTAAGACCTGCTGGGGGGGAGGGAGACCCACTGTGTTTGGCTCCTCAGAGGGACATGGCAAGGCTCGCTCACCTTTTGGGGCTGGCATGGTTGGCTTCCATGGGGCCTTTAGCCGACTGCTGCTTGCCTTTCCTTCTGCCTTGGGTCCTGCCTGCCCTCCTAGAGCACTGTTGCACTGCCGCCGCTTGCTTTTTTCCTTCTCCCACCAAGAAATGAAAGCGAACGGCAGCACGGTTGCTTTGGGAGGTTGCTTTGGGAAGGTGGATGTCTGCAGCCAGGCGGGGAGGGCAAGCGGCAGGCAAGGGAGCACCAAGATGAAGGACTACCTGCACTGGCCTGCCTGGATAAGTGCTGCCACCCAGGCTGAAGGGAAAGCACTGTGGGCTTTGTGGTGGCATGGCTGGGCCTGGCTCTCTCCCTGCACAGGGGCTTCTGCCCCTCTCGCTCTGCATCGCCTTCCCAACAGCAGATGGGAGGGTGGCTGCAGCTGAATTGGGATGGAAATGCAGAGAAACGGGCAGCAAAGCATCTGCCTTTTCCTCTCTGACTTCTGACTTCTGTTAGCAGAGAGAAGGAAGAGGTGGTGCCCATAGCAGAAGGAAAAGGGTTGATTGCAGCTGGCATGGTTCCCCAGGCTCCCTTCACCTGGCTCGCCTCAGCTTGCCAAATACACACACAAAGAGGTCTCCTTCAAGAGGCTTCAGTGGCTGAACCTTTTTTTCTTTTCCCCCTCCTGCAGCTGCTTCAAGGGCTTTGGATGCTTCCTCCACAGGCCACAAGCAGCAGCCTCCCGAGCTTTGGGAATGGAAGCAGGGTACATTAAAGAAAAGTAAAAAGGAAGAAGGATGGGGGGTGGGTGAGGTGAGAGAGAGGAAGATTGGCCACCTTTAATTTGCTTCATGTGATGCTTCATAGTGGAGCAGAGCGGGAATGAGCTGATGCTTAGCGCAGTCCTGGGGAAGAGAAAGCATCCCTGAGCGAATGTGATGTTTTGGCAAGACCTGGCTGGACCTCTGTGCAGTAAGGACAGCAGCAGCAGCAACCAAGGCAATGGGCGCTGTTTGTTGTTCCTTGCTATGCTGTAAAAAGCAACCCTTGCCCCAAAGAGGTAGCGGTCTGACAAAAATAAGAGGCATACCCAACATCCAGCACCAGAGATGGCCACATCAGCATCTGTTGGAGGCTGGAGGCTCTTTTGTTTGTTCGCTCCATGTTCCTCCTTCATGCAAAAAAAAAAAAAAAAAAGCCCAATCTGATCTGGAGCTGAATGTCATTGGAAGCAATGCTGTCAGCCTGGAGTGTTTCATTTTAGACTTTAACTGGACAATGAATTGAACCTCTTCCCTTAAAACAGATGCAATGTGAATTGTTTTTTGGGGTGTTTTTAGCAACTTGGATTCTTCCCTAGGGCAGGGCTCTCCAACCTTGGTAACTTTAAGACTTGTGGTCAACTTCCAGAGTTTCTCAACCAGCTTTGCTTTGCTGGCTGAGGAACTCTGGGTGTTCCACAAATGTAAAAGTTGCCAAGGTTGGAGACCCCTGCCCTGGACCACTTTAGGAGCAAAATAGGGGTTTTGCTGGTGTTTCAGGAGGAAGGGGAGGGAGGGAGGGGGAGAGAGAGAAAGAGAAAGAAAGAGAGAAAAGGGAAAGAGAAAAAAGGGAAAGAAGGAAAGGGGAATGGAGGGAGAGAGAAAACAGAGAGAGAAAAGAAAAAAGAAAGAGAAAGAGAAAGAAAGAAAGGGGAAGGGAGAGATAAGAAAGAAAGAAAGAAAGAAAGAAAGAAAGAAAGAAAGAAAGAAAGAAAGGGAAAGAGAAAGAAAGAGGAAGAGAGAGAGAGAGACAAGAAAGAAGGAAAGAGGAAGGGAGAGAGAGAAAAGAGAGAGAGAAAGAAAGAGAAAGAAAGAGGAAGGAAGAGAGAGAGAGAGAGAGAGAGAGAAAGAAGAGGAAGGAAGGACCACAAACCTTGGCACTAGACGTGGCTTCAGAAGAGGGTCAGTGAGGTGGTGTGCAACTGCCTGCTGGAACGAGGGAAACCCTCGTTAACCTGGCGCGAAAGTGTCTGTCATCTCATTTTGACATGGCCAACCCAAGGCTGTGACAGCGCACAATAGAATTGGAAGAGGAAACTTAATCAGCAGACTGTACCCATTTTTACTGGTGAGAGACTCCCAGATGCATAGTAGTTGGAACTGTCAAAGTAAGTAAAAACAGAGTATTTGGCAAAATACAATAGAGCTCCAGCAGGAAATTAGCGACGACTTAAAGAGACGAGCCATGGCTAAGTGAAAGTAACTGCCAAGAGAGGAATAGGGTGAAATAGAAATGAAGACTAAAAGCTGATTGTAAAGGGGGGATTGAGTGTGAGCGAGTGTAAAAAAATGGAGTAAGAGAAAGGGAAAGGGGAAAAAAGAAGAACCTATATTTTGAAAATTGACAAAGGAAAAAGAAGTTGGTGAAAGATGATCAAAGGCGGAAAGAGATCGGGCGACCAGGGAAAGTATGAGAGACAAGGAAAGGAATCTGGAGGAGTAGAAGATTTGACTGAGTTGTGAATAAACAAACTGAGAACGGTATCTGGTGGAGGAAAACTGGAATATACAACGAAACAGAGGCAGAAATGACCCAGACTCAAATAGCTGATACAAGGTTAAAGACATTTGAAAGGGTCAGCGATAAGACGGTGAAAGGGTGAAGAGAAGAAAGGAAAAAAACTGTAAAAACTGAGAAATCCAGATATAACAGAGCATTGGGAAACTTTAAAAGTTAAAATAGAGGGCGACTTTCAAGTGAAATAGCAAATAGACTGTTATATTGTTATACTATAGTCTGTGATCAACATTCTGGTAATAGGATATTTTCTGATAGTGATGTTCTAATATTGTAAATATGATCTTTGTGGTAAAGTCGTATTTATAAGTATACAATGAAATATTGATATAGATAGTAATTTAAGGTTAGTTAGATTGTTTTGGAGGTATTATATTTAACATAGAATTATTTATAATTAATATTTATTAGAAAATAGGATATTTAAGTTAATTTAACCAACTAAATTAATTTGACTGGTAACCATAGAAGATCTGTTTAGAGTGATTTATAATTATACCGTATTGTATTGTGCACTCTTAGAATTGACTTATAGTTATAAACTTTTATAAGCTTTTGGGTAAGTAGCTAACGATAATAACGATAATAAGAACTGAAACTTAGAACCTAGAATCAGCAAAATGTGAAAGAAACAAACACTACAATATTGATAGGTAAAGAGAAAAGATATTGAGAAAGTTAAAAATAATATAAAAGTGGTCAAAATAACATTAGACATAAGGAAAAAAAAGAACTATAGGAAAATTAACCTAGAGGGATAAAAGAAAATACTATTAGCGATAAAAACATAGATGGTAATCTGGGAAAAGATTTATAGAATTTTAGGACAACAAAGTAAATTTCTAAAAGAAATGACAAGTATCACTACCTCAACACTGAGAACAGGGAAAAAGGCAGCATCAAACCCAACAGTGGCGATGGCTTCTCCATCAACCCAAAGAACAATAGAAGGAATGCTGTCCACAGAAAAATCAAGCCCCAGTTTGACTTCCCAATCGATGCAGTTTACTCTTGTAATGATACAGGAAACTATAATGAAACTTCAGGAGATGATGACAAAAAACCATAGAGAACTGAAATCCGATATATATAATTTAGACACCAAAGTGGATTCAATTCAAAGGCGATACAAGGAAATGAGCAAAAAATTAGGTCCGTGGAAATGAAAGCTGAACAAACTGGAAAAAAAAAACCTAGAACAGATAGACCAAAAAATGATGGCAGCGAACAAAGATTTGGAAAATGGACCAAGCCTTTTTTTATCTGAGCTTTCAAAACATGGCAGAAATGAAAGACGATGATCTAGGAGAAATATTTATTTTATTTATTTATTTATTTTGTCACAACATTATACAAAAAGATTATATAGTATATAAACATATATATGAGTAAATATTAGGAGGTATAAGCATATTGAGGACCTGTATACTGCACGAATCAAGAAGAGGGCCGTGAAAATATTTGCAGATCCCTCGCATCCTGGACATAAACTGTTTCAACTCTTACCCTCAAAACAACGCTATAGAGCACTGCACATCAGAACAACTAGACACAAGAACAGTTTTTTCCCGAAGGCCATCACTCTGCTAAACAAATAATTCCATCAACACTGTCAGACTGTTTACTGAATCTGCACTACTATTAATCGTCTCATAGTTCCCATCACCAATCTCTTTCCACTTATGACTGTATGACTATAACTTGTTGTTGGCAATCCTTGTGATTTATATTGATATATTGACCATCAATTGTGTTGTAAATGTTGTACCTTGATGAACATATCTTTTCTTTTATGTACACTGAGAGCATATGCACCAAGACAAATTCCTTGTGTGTCCAATCATACTTGGCCAATAAAATTCTATTCTATTCTATTCTATTCTATTCTATTCTATTCTATTCTATTCTATTCTATTCTATTCTATTCTATTATACCTTATATATATGTATGGCGGGATTGATTGTGGAAGCCCTCCAGAGAGATAAAAATAGAATAGAATAGAATAGAATTTTTTATTGGCCAAGTGTGATTGGACACACAAGGAATTTGTCTTGGTGCATATGCTCTCAGTGTACATAAAAAGAAAAAAAAACCTTCATCCAGGTACAACATTTACAACACAAATGATGGTCAATATATCAATATAAATCATAAGGGTTCCCAGCAACAAAGTTACAGTCATACAGTCATAAGTGGAAAGAGATTGGTGATGGGAACGATGAGAAGATTAATAGTAGTGCAGATTTAGTAAATAGTTTGACAGTGTTGAGGGAATTATTTGTTTAGCAGAGTGATGCCCTTCGGGAAAAAACTGTTCTTTTGTCTAGTTGTTCTGGTGTGCAGTGCTCTATAGCGTCGATTTGAGGTAGGAGCTGAAACAGTTTATGTCCAGGATGCGAGGGATCTGTAAATATTTTCATGGCCCTCTTCTTGATTCGTGCAGTATACAGGTCCTCAATAGAAGGCAGGTTAGTAGCAATTATTTTTTCTGCAGTTCTAATTATCTTCTGAAGTCTGTGTCTTTCTTGTTGGGTTGCAGAACCGAACCAGACAGTTATAGAGGTGCAAATGACAGACTCAATCATTCCTCTGTAGAACTGAATCAGCAGCACCTTGGGCAGTTTGAGTTTACTGAGTTGGCACAGAAAGAACATTCTTTGTTGTCCTTTTTTGGTGATGTTTTTGATGTTAGCTGTCCATTTTAGATCTTGCGATATGATAGAACCTAGAAATTTAAAGGTTTCTACTGTTGATACTGTGTTGTCAAGTATTGTGAGAGGTGGAAGTATGGAAGGGTTTCTCCTAAAGTCTACCACCATTTCTACGGTTTTGAGTGTGTTCAGTTCCAGATTGTTTTGGTTGCACCACAAGGCTAGTCGTTCAACCTCTCGTCTATATGCGGATTCGTCATTGTCTCGAATGAGACCAATCACTGTTGTGTCATCTGTGAACTTCAGTAGCTTAATAGATGGATCATTGGAGATGCAGTCATTGGTATACAGAGAGAAGAGAAGTGGGGAGAGCACACAGCCTTGGGGGGCCCCTGTGCTAATTGTACAGGTATTTGATGTGATCTTGCTTAGCTTCACCTGCTGCTTCCTGTTTGTTAGGAAGCTTGTGATCCACTTACCAGTCTGTTCTGGTACCTGTAGCTGGTTTAGCTTAGTTAGAAGAGTGTCTGGAATGATGGTATTGAATACTGAACTAAAGTCTACAAAGAGGACCCTTGCATAGGTCTTTGGAGACTCAAGATGTTGTAGGATGTAGTGCAGAGCCATATTAACAGCATCATCTGTTGATCTATTTGCTCAGTATGCAAATTGCAAGGGGTCTAACAGCAGATCCGTGATGGTTTTCAAGTAGAAAAGCACTAGCCTTTCAAAAGTTTTCATGACTACAGATGTTAAAGTAACTGGGATGGACCAACAAGATGGATGAAACATATAGAGTCCAAACAAATTCTGCAAAGAGCCAACACCTACCAAGGGAAGTACACATCAGGTTTGCATGCAAGAATGTTCGAGATATTATCTATAAAATTATGAGAGATGAACCAATGATGTACCATGAAAGAGAAATTATAACATTGAAGCAAGTCCCCAGGCGGATTCAAGAACAAAGGAAGGATTACCGGTTCTTAGCATCTTTACTGAAAAAGAAGAAAATATTATTTCAGTGGATCATTCTGGAGGGAGTGTCGGTAAAGTGGCAGGGCAAACGAATTAAAATCGATTATCTAGATAAAGCCCAAGAACTATACGACCAACTGATGGGGATGGAGGAAGATTTGAACATCAATGACAGATTGGAAACACCTAACTTAGAAGAACAGAGACAAGAATCTGGGGACGAAGAAGATAAAGAAAGGGAATAAAATGAAGAAAGGAGTGCCATTACCAGATCACAAAAAATTACAAGAGCAAACCAAAGACCAGCAGACAATTAAGAAAATAGAGAAAGAAACTAAATTACGGTGAATAAATGTAAATGGATTGAATGACCAGGTGAAAAGAAAAAAAAAATACTAAAGAGATTAATGAAACAAAATGTAGATATCATATGCCTCCAAGAGGCGCATATTAAAAAACAGGACCAGAAATATTTGAAATATAATAAATTGGGGAATTTATATGCAGCACTGGCAGAGAAATTAGAGAGGAGTTGTAGTATATGTTAAAAAAGAAATGTATAATCTTTCTTTATATGCAGTGGACAATGTCAATCCTGGCTAGCTCAGCCAATTTATAGTTTCTGTCCCACAACTTTTGACATTTGTCCAATTCTATAGAATACCCAAAATTTTTAGCCCGTGCTATCATAGTTTCTTTTACTTGCTCCTCTTCCATTCTAATAGACAATAAATAATTATACTATTTTTTAATCAGTTTGTCCTCTGGTCCTATTAAAATTTGATCCATTTCTGCTGGTTCTTTATAAAAACCATATGTTTTGGCATCTTTATGGTATCTAAATTGTATCTGTGCATGCGGCCACCATGCTAAGTTTATCCCTTGGTTATTCAATTTCTGCTTGTTTTTCAATTCCCCCTTCTCATTTAAAATATCTTTGTATCTTACAAAGTATTTATGTGGTTTATATTTCTCACCCCAGTTATAAGTCGTGTCCCTCCAGTACAAGTAATTGTCTATGTCTCAGGGTTATCCATTCTTTTAGCGAGGTAAGGGCAATTGCTTGATAGTATAGTTCCCAGTTTGGCAACTCAAAACCTCCTCTATTGATAGAGTCTTGCATTAATTTCAACCTAATTCTTGTGTTTCTGCCTTGCCATATAAATTTGGTTACAGTTCTATTTAATTCCTCTAAATATTTCCTTTCTAGATTTATTGGAATTGTTTGGAACAAGTACAACAGTCTTGGTAAGATATTCATTTTGGACTTCCGGTTGGCTTCTGTCTTCCTCGGAGGGCGCCCCGAACTGAGATTCCGTTAAAAGCCGGCGAAACAGCATTTACCAGCTGTTAGCCGACTTCAAAGCATTCCTTGGGTGAAAGGGAATTGCCTAGAGCGGTTAGAGAGCAGAAGATCTCCCCAGGGGCTCTGCTTTGTTTAGTGGAGCCTTGGAAGGGGGGCCTGCATAATCCAACCTTGCTCCGGACTCAGCTCGACCCTGCTTTAGGCAGGATGAGAGAAAGACGTCCACCTCTGCTCGATTGATTCCGTTTTGAATACTGGATGCAGACGGGGACAAATACAAGTGATTGATTATTGGGGTGGTAAGAAGAAAGCTGACTTCTACTCCCTTTTTAAAAGGAAAGAACTTTTTTTTTTACTTTAATTCAGTGAAGAATAACATGGCATCTGAGAAGAAGTGGATTGGAAACTGCTTGTGAGTGAAAGTGAATTGCGTTTTTGTGGTTTCAAGTAGAATTGAAGCTTTCCATAGGAAACAAGGTGAAAGTTTCCATTTTACAATTCTAATTAGAGACTTTACTTAAATTAAAATGGCTTTTAAACCACCCAAAGCTCCCATGATGAGAAGGGGGTCTGAAGCAAATTTGGAAGATATGTTAAAGGAGCAGAACAGAGTTTCTGAAGAGAGATTTAAAGAACTTATGAATAATATTCATGGTGTGAACGATCAACTTAGGGAGGAAATTAAAGAGACTAATAAAAAAATTAGAGAAGATTTATTGATGGCTTTTCAAGGTCATGTGATGTCAGTACCTCCAGAACAACCTCAAGAACAAGGAGTGACAAGGGGAGCTATTAGGCGTAAGGAGATAGAGGAACGACTTCAAAGACAGGAACGGGATTCTACTACTGAAGCTGTGGGAGGAGCCAAGCCGAAGAGTGAGAGTCTTCAGCTAATTGCTCAGAAGCTTCAAGAGGCCAGTGATGGCAAATAAATTTTTGACATGGAATGTTAATGGTTTGAATTCAGCACAGAAAAGAAGAAAAATATTCCATTATTTGAAACAATTTAAAAACGATGTGATATGTTTGCAAGAGACACATATAAAATTATCAGATCAGAAATATTTGATTAATTCGAAATTAGGTAAACATTTTGTTTCTTCTGCTTTGAATAAGAAAAATGGTATAGTTATATATTTGAAGAAAAATATATCAGCTAAATTAATTGAAGCGGACACTCAAGGAAGATATATTGCTATTGAATTGATATTAGAAGGAAAAAAGACACTTGTGATTGGCATATATGCACATAATCAACAACAAGAAAAGTTTTATAAATTGTTACATGAAAAATTGACTCTTTGGGACTATAAAACATTTATTATATTAGGGGATTGGAATGGTGTAATGGATATTAGAAAAGATAAAAGAACTCTTTCTAAGATAATTCCTATGCATGCAAAATTGCCTAAATCTTTTTTTGATTTGATGGAAGATTTTGAGTTGAGAGATATTTGGAGAATGCAGAATTTTGATGACAGAGACTATATTTTTCGGATAGGCATCAATCTTTTTCATGTATTGATTTTATATTAATTACCAATGACTTGCTTTCTAGGGTTAAGAAAACAAAGATATTTCCAAAGTGTTTAACTGAACATAGTCCGGTATGGATGGAGTTGCAATATGAAGGAGGAAGAAGATCATGGAGAATAAATGAAAATTTGTTTAGATATGAGGATAATGTAAATCAATGTAAAAAACAAATGAAAGAATTTTTTGATTATAATTTGAATATGGGAACTTCGATAGAAATGGTGTGGGACGCCAGTAAGGCCTATATGAGAGGTATTTTGATATATATTAATAATAGACAGAGGAGAAAATTACAAAAACAGCGTAAGGATTTAGAAGAGGAAATTCAGAGGAAACAACAATTACTGGTATATAATCCACATGATTCAAAAATTAATGATGCGATAAAGATATTACAGAGTCAATTTAATATGTTAATGGCAGATCAGGTGGCAACCAATATACAATATGCTAAACATAATACTTTTTGTAATGCCAATAAATCAGGGAGGTGGTTGGCATATGTTAAGGAAAAGACAGAAAGCACGTAATATAGAAAGAATAGAATACAAAGGTAAAGAGAGATTTCAACAGGATAAAATTAAAAAAGCTTTCTTGGAATATTATACAAATTTATATGCTAGAGATACAATATTGAATAGAATAGAATTTTATTGGCCAAGTGTGATTGGACACACAAGGAATTTGTCTTGGTGCATATGCTCTCAGTGTACATAAAAGAAAAGATACGTTCATCAAGGTACAACATTTACAACACAATTGATGGTCAATATATCAATATAAATCATAAGGATTGCCAGCAACAAGTTATAGTCATACAGTCATAAGTGGAAAGAGATTGGTGATGGGAACTATGAGACAATTAATAGTTGTGCAGATTCAGTAAACAGTCTGACAGTGTTGATGGAATTATTTGTTTAGCAGAGTGATGGCCTTCGGGAGTATGAATATGAATATTGAATATGGATATTGATAATTACTTGAAAGAATATAAGGTTAAAGGTTTAACTAATGAACAAAGGGAAGAGTTGAATCGGCCTATAACTTCTGAAGAAATTATTTTGGGAATAAAGCAATTAAAATTAGGTAAATCTCCGGGTACAGATGGACTTACAGCAATATATTATAAAAATTTACAGAATGAGATAGTAGGTCCACTTAAGGAGTTATTTAATCAGATACAGATGGGGGGAGGAGTGCCCCCATCATGGAAAACTACTTTTATTTCATTGATACCAAAGGAGGATCAGGATTGTACCAAGCCATGGAATTACAGACCGATTTCACTCTTGAATAATGACTATAAGATTTTTGCGAAAATAATGGCAAATAGGTTAATGGAAATTGTACAACAAAGGATTCATACTGATCAGTCTGGATTTATAAAGGGGAGACAAATTAGGAATAATGTTAGGCAGATAGTGAATTTATTAGAATATTTGGAAAAGAAAAATCAAATTCCAGCAGCGTTTATTTTTTTGGATGCAGAGAAAGCTTTTGATCGATTGCATTGGGAGTTTTTATTTAAATTAGCAGATAAAATGCAATTTGGAAATAGTTTTACAAGAATATTTAGGCAATTTATGGAGAGCAAACAGCTCAGATAATAATTAATGGTAGTTTGACAGATAGTTTTAAAATTGCGAAAGGAACGAGGCAGGGGTGTCCCTTATCACCTTTATTGTTTGTTATGTCCTTGGAGCCCTTATTGGATAAGATTAGAGAATTTAGGGAGATAGAGGGTATTAGAATTAGAAGACATGAATATAAAGTGAGAGCATTTGCAGATGATTTGGTGATCATGTTGACTCATCCTATAAATTCAAGTGTATATTTGTTGGAATTAATTAATCAATATGGAAAGGTCTCAGGGTTTAAAGTGAATCAAAATAAAACAAAAATGATTATAAAAAACATGACTAAGAATCAGAAAGAAAAGTTAGAGGAAATAACAGGATTTGAAATTGTAAAAAAGGTTAAATATTTAGGAGTTTTTCTTACTTCATCAAAAAGGGGCCGGTTTAGCTCACGCTGGTAAAGCCTGTTATTAAGAACACAGTAGCCTGCAATTACTGCAGGTTCGAGCCCGGCCCAAGGTTGACTCAGCCTTCCATCCTTTATAAGGTAGGTAAAATGAGGACCCAGATTGTTGGGGGGGCAATAAGTTGACTTTGTAAAAATATACAAATAGAATGAGACTATTGCCTTATACACTGTAAGCCGCCCTGAGTCTTCGGAGAAGGGCGGGGTATAAATGTAAACAAAAAATAAATAAATGTGAAATTGTATAAGAATAATTATGAAGTGTTATGGCATAAAATTCAGAAAGAAATGAATACTTGGAAAAAACTACAATTATCTTTGTTGGGGAGAATAGCAGCTATAAAAATGAATGTTTTGCCTAAATTCTTGTTTTTGTTTCAGATGATACCGATAATTAAGAAAGATAAAAATTTGGAAGAATGGCAGATTGGAATTAATAAATTTATATGGGAAGGCAAAAAAGCAAGAGTTAAAATGAAAATAATGCAAGATACACGGAAAAGAGGAGGATTAAAAATGCCTAACTTAAAATTGTATTATGAAGCAGTTGTTCTCTCTGTAATAAGTGATTGGTTTAACTTAACGGAGGAAAGGATTTTGAATATAGAAGGCTATGATTTATTATATGGTTGGCATGCATATTTATTATACGATAAGAAGGTAGATAAAGCTTTTAAGAATCATGTGTTGAGAATTGCTCTTTTGCATGTTTGGAAGAAATATTATTATAAGTTAAATTATAAAATTCCTATATGGGCGAGTCGTGAATATTAGTATAGAACAGGAACAAGAAATGATTACTTACAAAGAACTTTTATATAATGAGAGGGGAAATTTACAATTAAAATCTTTGCATACATTAAAAGAAGAAGGGAGGAATTACACGTGGTTTCAATATGGGCAGTTAAAGGCTAGATGGAAAGAAGATCAGAAAATTGGTATTATTCAAAATGAAGAAAATTTGGTAAAACAAATTAGAAATCAAACCCAGGGGCATATAAAGAGATTGTATAATGTGTTGGTAGAAATAGATTCTGAAAGGGACTTGATAAAGGATTGTGTTCTGTTTCCCTCCCCCAATACTCCCAACAAAGAGTCAGTCAAAGGCCTTCTCTTCTAATTTATTTACATAGATAAATGTCCTGGCCATGTCTACCCACGGGCCTGCCAAGTCTCTGGAGATAATGAGGAAATTATAGAAAAGGCCAGAATTACTCATGAATATATTCTTCCCTCCATTGATACAGTTTATCCGCGCAAATTCATTGCTTTGTCCAAGACAAAAAACCAGGAAGTCCCGCCTCCTAGTTATAGTCTCTGCAGATGTCACTGCATGACCATCATTCTTTGGCTTTGTCCCAATGCTTCCTCTGCTGCACGCGCCAGTCACGTCTGCGCAGTCTTGCATCACTCCAAAACTGTTCTTGGGGCGTTGCCAAATCAGAAGGCTCGGGAGAATCAGGCCTTGCCGGCCCCTCCTCCTCCAGGGTGCCAGGGAGGGAGAGGGCCCAAGAGAAGCAGGCCTTGCCAGGTCTTCTCCCTCACTTTCTGAATCATCCGAGTCCAGGAGTCCGGGTCCAGGAACCTGGGTCACAACAGATTGTATGATAAAATGGGCGCAGAATATTCAGGAACCAATAATGTTGGAAACTTGGGAAAGAATTTGGGTTAGAAATGTTAAATTTACACAAGCGCAGAATTTAAGGGAAAACTTTTATAAGATGTTTTATAGATGGCATTTAGATCCTGAGAAACTATCATGTATGTATCCAGATATGTAAGTGAAATGTTGGAGATGAAATAGTGATGATGCTACATATTTTCATGTATGGTGGACTTGTAAGAAAATTAAGTCTTTCTGGATAAAAATTTGGTGGATTATGCAGAATATTTTGAAGAAGAATATTAAGTTTCAACCACAATTTTTCCTTTTAGGGATTACGATGGACTATACAGTAACAGATACTAAATTGATATTGAACTTGATAACAGCAGCAAGATTACTGATTGGACAGTACTGGAAGAAAAAAGAACTACCCACAATAGAAGAATGGATATTGAAAGTTTCTAATTTGGCGGAGATGGCCAAAATCTCAGCCTTTTTGAAAGACAATACTCAAGAAAAATATTTAAATGAATGGAAGAAATGGATTGACTATATTCAAAATTGATATCAGACTAAGAGATATCAGACTGCCTTTGAATGAAGGACGTAATTTTTGACTTTAAAGGAGGAAGTCAGGATATGTGAAAGAGAAGGATTATAATTGTGTTCGACTTTAAAAATTTAATGTATGAATGTTAGTTTTTTGAACTATACCTTGTGTTTGCTCTGGGAAGTCTGGGGGGAAGCGGGTTTTTGAGGGAGGGGGGAGGGGGGGAGAAAAATTTATTTCTTTTTGTAAAACTTTTCAAATAAAAAAAAAGATATTCATTTTGATGGTGGCTATTGTGCCTAACAGTGATAATTGCATGTTTTCCCACATTTTCCAGATCCAATTTAATTTGCTGTGTTAATTTTAAGTATTTGTCTTCTTTTATAGTTACACATCTTGCTGATAGATGTATTCCCAAACATTTTACTTTTTTAACTATTTGAATATCTATCTTTTCCATTAAATCTTTTTTCTGTTCCTTTTAAGATTTTTAACTAAGATTTTAATTTTCTCTTTGTTTATTTTCAATCTTGCAACATCACCATAGTCTTCTATTTTCTTTAATAGTTCGGATATCGTTTCTTGTGATTCTTCTATAATAAACACTAAACCATCTGCAAAAGCCTGTAGTTTGTATTGGTTTTATTTCCATGCCTTTTATTTCTATATCTTGGTGGATGTTTCTATTGAACACTTCCAGAGTCAGAATAAATAAAAAGAGGGACAATGGGCATCCTTGTCTTGTGCCTCTTTTAATATTAATATTCTCTGTTATGTCCCCATTCACAAACACTTTTGCAGTCTGTTTTGTGTATATTGCCTTGATCATATTGGTGAATTTCCCCCCAAATTCCATATATTTTAGCTGCAGTATCATGAATCACAGTTTACATTGTTGAATGTTCAACAGTTTACATTGTTGAATGCTTTCTGTGCATCAAGAAATATCAGTGCCGGGACTTCCGGCTGTACTTTTGGAGCCATCAGAGACATGGTTTATGAGCTCCAGAACCTCGCTCTGAGCTCCCCCCATTGGAGGGCTGTGAAATGAGCCATAGCCACCCTGTAGGGCTGGTGAAGTAAAAGGGGGTGCCTTGCAGGTTGAGGAGAGTTGCATCTCTCCTCCCTGACTTGGAAAATCCCCTTCATCTGAAGACGAGGAGCAGTCGCAGACAACATGGCTGTCATCAAGCTGGGGACATCCAGAATACCTAAGACAGTGCAGGAGCGTACAGGGACTACATTGCTGGGTGAGATGATTCTTTTGTCTTTACAAATTACCACAAGGATAAAAAAAATCCTAGAGAAGAGACTCTAAAACTCTAAAACTGTTTAAGCGGCAGAAGAAAATATTTTTAAAGAGATTTATGCTGAAAAGTAAGTTAAGAACGCCTGTCAGCCTCCGCTTCATATTGATTACTTGCTTTGCTTGCTTGCTACGGCTGTCATTGTAATGGGGAGAGGGGGGAGCTGTCTTGGTTATGGAGGAAGGGGGGAAGCAAGCTGGTGGAGATGTCTTGTACAGGGGGAAGATGGGAGGAACTTTCCCTCAGCGTTTTCTCTGCAACTGGCGTGCTGATAATCAGTCAAGGCCAACTGTCCTGGCATACCAGAAGGATGGAGCCCTCTGAAACTGCACCCCACATGATCCCCTGGAGATTTGTGGATTCGATAATCCTGACTGGACCTTTGGAGGGAGGGTTTTGGGGACATTTCCTATATGTGATTTTCATGCCTATTGTCTCAGATCTTGCTTTTCTTTAATTGCATTCAGTTCATACTCAGTAAAAGTACCTTTCTCTACAGAAATGGAATTGGGGGTTTTCTTTTTTGAGTAATGAAAGGAGGCATATCTGACATTAAGCAAGGTCTGACAACAACAGCCATCCCAGAAAACTACCATGGGGGGGGGGGGCTGAGCAAAGAATGTCTGACCAAGGCAGCGACCAGGAAAACATGGGAGCTACTGGTTCCACTATCCCCCAGTCACAACCCAGCTGGGAAGCTTTGGAGTGGATGGCTGATTTGTGGCTTGAGGAAAAGCCGGAAAGAGCCAAATGGTTGCTGGGCATGGGGAGGCTGCTGGAGCTGGAGAAGACCCCCCATGGAGTAACAACTACCAGACACCGAATTGGATAGGCTGCCTGGCAAGAAGAACAGTAGGAAGATCTTCTGCTCACCCAGGTGTTACAACTTCTGAGAGAGGCTTGTGAGAGTCATAGATCTCGTGAAAGGTATGGATTGCTTGCCCAGGGGTTGCCTGCTGGGGGAGGAGATGAACAGTCCCGGGGTGAAATTGAGGCTTCTGCTTGCTTAGAAGAGAAAGCCGAAACCTGGGAAGAGACAGCCCAGGCCTCTGGATTCCAAGCGGCTGCTGAAATCCAAGGCTCTCCTACTGGGCAGGCATTGCCACGATGGTGGAAAAAGTCCAAAATCCCCTTGCTGGGAGTAAAATACGGGGGAGATCAAAAGGACTGGGATTTTTCTTAACCCAAGTATTGAACCACATGCAAGACTGGGGGGAGGACTTTCCATCAGATGCCGCACATGTGAGATGCATTACCAGAGCCCTAGAGGGGGTTGCGGCTGAGTGGATGGTAGGACTCCACAATGAAGATTCCCCTTTGATGAGAAATTATGACCAGTTTATGGCAGCTCTCAGAACACGCTTTGAGGACCCCTTACCTGAGCGAAGGGCGAGAATCAGAATGAAGTCCATTCATCAGGGGTGGAGATCGGTGACAGAGTACACTCAGGAGTTCTGCGAGCTGGTACACTACATGAGAGGGTGGTCAGAAGTAGCCCTGCTGGAAAGCTATAAGGATGGCTTCAATGAGAATGTCTACAAGGATTGCTGCTCCCGTGGGGACCCTCAGGATCTGCAAAGTTGGTATGTGCTGTCTGCTGATGTGGAGATCGATTTGGCCAGAGATCGCTAGCGCGGTGGTTGCACCTGGAGCAAATCTCCCTCCTTACCCCACAAGGGAGTTCCGAAAGCCACTGGGAGACCCACGGGCTCAAAGCCGAAGTCCACCACATGTGGAAAGGAGGGGCACCGAGAGGCTGATTGCTTTGCTAAGCCTGGACCCAAAGCAACCTCTGGTGGAGGGAAGAGAGCCGACAAACTGCCCACTAAACCCCACGAGACCACCCTGAAAGGGGTGAAAATCATTGAGTTTGCTCCCCTGAGGCAGGGTGAGTTGGAACTCCGACCCCATTGATGACAGCAAAACTGAAACTGATTCCGATGAGAAACTCCTGATAAGTCAGATTGGGGGACCCATGACCATCCCAGTGGAATTAAAGGAATTCCCATCTACTGGGGCCCATGGGAAGATGCTAACCCTTCTGGATTCGGGGTGCACAAGGTGTGTCATCAGCCCTGACATCGTGGAAAAGATGGGTCTAAGACTAAGATCGATGAACAGTCCCATCTCATTCTGCCAGCTAGACAGGTTGGTAGCAAGGGGGCCCCAGCCCATTTTGTAACCGAAACAGTTGAAATGAGCATGGATAATCACCAAGAGACTCTGAGCTTTATTGTGGCCCCTGGCATGGAACAACCCCTCCTGCTTGGGCTGTCCTGGCTCCGAAAATAAAACCCATGCATAAATTGGAGGATGGCCGTGTTGTGTATCTGCTCTAACCAGAAAGGGAAGGTGGGGGATCCCCTATTGCCTGGCCAAAGCGGCGAGTGGGTTGGCAGCAGCCGCAAGGGAACACCTGGAAGGGGAGGAAAAGATCCCAAAAGAATACTGGGACCTCTGGGAGGTGTTTAGTGAGAAAGCGTCAGACATGCTGCCCCCCCCATTAACCTACAGACTTTAGTATAGAAATCCTTCTGAGGGTAAAGCTCCCTAAACACAAGATCTACCCCATGACCCTCTGGGAACTGGGGGAACTATGAGAGTTTATTGATAAAAACCTAAAACGCGGCTTCATCCAACCAGCTAGGCCGTGAGTAGCCACCCCAGTTATGTTCCTGGAAAAGAAGGATGTGTCTTTTTGTATGGTGGTGGACTATAAGAATTTAAATGCCATTCTCCCAATTGGGAGATTGGAATGGAGTAATAGATACACGAAAGGACAAGAGAATTTTTTCTAAGAAGATATCTGCACATGCAAAGCTGCCTAAATCCTTTTTTTGACATGATAGAAGATTTTGAGTTGAGAGATGTATGGAGACTGCAGAATTTGGAGGAAAGAGACTATACTTTTTTCTCTGATAGGCATCAATCCTTCTCACGTATTGATTTTATTTTAATTTCTAATGATTTGCTTTTTAGGGTGAAGAAAACTAAGATATTTCCAAGATGTTTGTCTGATCATAGTCCTGTTTGGATGGAATTGCAATTTGCAAAAGAAGATAGAAGAACTTGGAGATTAAATGAAAATTTGTTTAGATATCAGGATAATGTAATTCAATGTAAAAAGCAGATGAAAGAATTTTTTGATTATAATTTGAATAACGAAACATCGATAGAAATGATTTGGGACGCTAGTAAAGCTTTTATGAGAGGTGTATTAATATATATTAATAATAGACAGAGAAATAAGCAACAAAGACAGCGTAGGTATCTAGAAGAGGAAATTTACAAGAAACAACAATTATTAATACATAACCCGCATGATCAAAAACTTAAAGATGCAATAAAGTTATTATAGAATCAATTTAATATGATAATGGCTGATCAGGTGGCAACAAATATACAATATGCCAAACATAATACTTTTTGTAATGCAAATAGACCTGGTAGGTGGTTAGCATACACTTAAGGAAAAGACAAAACAACGTACTATAGAAAAAATAGAATATAAAGGTAAAGAGAGATATCAACAGGATAAAATTAAAAAAGCTTTTTTAGAATATTATACAAATTTATATCTTAAAGATAATATATTGAATAGGGATATTGATAATTATTTGAAGGAATATAAGGTTAAAAATTTAACTTTAGAACAAACGGATGAACTGAATCGGCCTATAACCTCTGAAGAAATTATTTTGGTAATTAAACAATTAAAAATGGGGAAAACTCCTGGTACGGATGGGCTCACAGTTAGTTATTATAGGAATTTACAGGATGAGATGTTAGGTCCACTTAAGGAATTATTTAATCAGATACAATTAGGAGGGGGAATTCCCCCCTCATGGAGAACCTCTTTTATTTCATTGATACCAAAAGAGGAACAGGATTGTTCTAAACCTGGGAATTATAGGCCAATCTCACTTTTAAATAATGATTATAAGATTTTTGTTAAAATAATAGCTAATAGATTAATGTTGATTTTGCAGCGAAGAATTCATAATGATCAATCTGGATTTATAAAAGGGAGACAGATGAGGAATAATGTTAGGCAGATTGTTAATTTACTGGAGTATTTAGAAAAGAAAATTTTTATTCCAGCAGCATTTATCTTTCTCGATGCAGAGAAAGCTTTTGATCGATTGCATTGGGATTTTTTATTTAAATTAATAGAAAAGATGCAATTTGGAGATGGTTTTTTAAGAATAATTAGGGCAATTTATGGAGAGCAAACAGCACAGATTATAATCAATGGTAGCTTAACAGAACCTTTTAAGATTGTGAAAGGAACAAGACAGGGATGTCCTTTATCACCATTATTGTTTATTTTAACTCTAGAACCATTATTGGATAAAATACGAGAAGTAAAGGAGATAGAGGGAATTAGAGTTAGACAATATGAATATAAGCTAAGAGCTTTTGCAGATGATGGTGATTACTTTAACAAACCCTATAAATTCTAGTAAATCTTTGTTGGAAATAATTGATCAATATGGGAAGGTTTCAGGGTTTAAGGTAAATCAGAAAAGACAAAAGTGATAATAAAAATATGGCAAGACAACAGATAGAAAAACTAGAGGAAATAACAGGATTTGAAATTGTAAAGAAGGTTAAATACTTAGGGGTTTATATTACATCATCAAATGTGAAATTGTATATGAATAACTATGAGGTTTTATGGCAAAAAGTTCAGAAGGAGTTGATTGTTTGGAAAAAATTGCAATTATCTTTGCTGGGAGAATTGCTGCTATTAAAATGAATGTTTTACCTAGATTTTATTCCTCTTTCAGATGATACCAATAATTAAGAAAGATAAGAATCTTGAGGAATGGCAGAAGGAATTAACAAATTTATATGGGAAGGTAAAAAGCTAGGGTTAAAATGAAAATAATTCAAGATTCTGGGAAAGGGAGGTTTAAAATGCCCAATTTTAAATTATACTATGAAGCAGCTGCTCTCTGCAATAAGTGATTGGTTTAATTTAACGGAGGAAAGAATTTTGAATATAGAAGGTTATGATTGCTATATGGATGGCATGCATATTTAATTTATGACAAAAAGTGGATAAGGCCTTTAAAAATCATGTGCTAAGAACTGCTCTTCTGTGTTTGGAAAAATACTCTTATAAACTAAATTATAAGGTTCCTATATGGGCAAGTCCTAGACATACAATAGAGAATATAAATATAGAACAGAATCAGGAAATGATTACATATAAAGATCTTTTGTATACTGAAAGAGGTAATTTGCAATTAAAATCTCTGCACGTATTAAAAGAGGAAGGGAAATTATACTTGGTTTCAATATGAGCAACTACGTGCTAGATGGAAGGAAGATCAGAAAATTGGTATAGAGCAGAACGAGGGAAATTTGGTAAAGCAAATTAGAAATCAGTCTCAGGAGCATATAAAGAGATTGTATAATGTGTTACTTGAAATAGATTCTGAAAGGGACTTGGTAAAGGACTGTATGATAAAGTGGGCACAAAATTTTCAGGAGCCAATATTATTGGAAACTTGGGAAAAAATTTGGGTTAGAAATGTTAAATTCACGCAGGCACAGAATCTGAGGGAAAATTTTTATAAAATGTTTTATAGATGGCATCTAGATCCTAAAAAATTATCGTGTATGTATCCAGATATGCAAGCAAAATGTTGGAGATGTAATTGTGATGACGCTACATATTTTCACATTTGGTGGACTTGTAAGGATATAAAGGCCTTTTGGATAAAAATTTGGTGGATTTTACAAAATGTTTTGAAAAAGAAGATAAAGTTCCTGCTGCAATTTTTTTGTTGGGAATTATTACGGATTGTACAGTAATTGAGACTAAATTGATTTTAAATCTAATAACAGCAGCAAGATTACTAATAGGACAATACTGGAAGAAAAAAGAAGTACCTACAATAGAAGAATGGATATTGAAAGTTGCCAATTTGGCTGAGATGGCGAAGATATCAGCCTTTTTGAAAGACAATACGCAAGAAAGATACTTAAAGGAATGGAAAAAATGGATTGACTATATTCAACGTAGATATCAGACTAAGAGTTATCAGACTGTTTTTGTATAATTATGATGTATTATTTTGATTGTTTTGGGGAAGTTAGGAATTGATGATTGTAGGGTATAATTAAGTTGGGATGAAAATTTTTAGCATATGTTTGTTTTATTTTAACTATACCTTGTGCCGTTCCGGGAAGTCGGGGGAGGGGTTGTGAAGGAGGGGAGAGGGGGAAGGGGAAAATTTTGTAAAACTTTTTGAATAAAAAAAGAAGAATTTAAATGCCATATGTATGGAAAATGTCTACCCACTGCCTCTCATGAAAGACATGCTAGCCCACCTGTCTAAAGGGAAGATTTTTACTAAGCTGGAGTTGTAGGAGGCTTATTATAGAGTTTGGATTAAAGAAGGGGATGAATGGAAAACTGCTTTCAACTGCCCATTGGGATGTTTCCAGTTTAGGGTGCTCCCTTTCAGATTACAAGCCCCCCCCCCCCCCGGCAGTGTTCATGTAGCTGATCAAGTACTACATGAGCACCTTTACAAGGAGGTCCTGGTCTACCTGATTGACATTCTTATTTACACCAAGCCCATGGATGACCAAGTAAAACTGGTGAGAGCTGTCCCGAAAAAACTTAGAGCTGCTAAACTATATGCTAAGTTGTCAAAATGCGAATTACACCAGACTAAAATTGACTATCTGGGGTACCGCATATCGCATGAGGGGATAGAAATGGACCCGGAGAAAGTCCGGGCGGTACTGGAATGGGCATCTCCACGTACCCACAAACAATTACAAAGCTCTCTGGGTTTTGCTAATTTCTATCGACAATTCATCCCCTCATTCACAAAGATTGCCTTATCGATTACTAACCTTCTGAAAACAAAAGGAGAGGAGAAGCCAAAACCATCCCAGCCTCTCAAGTGGACTATGGAATGTCAGGCAGTTTTTGAAAAACTGAAATGTCTGTTTGCCACTGAGCCGGTCCTTAAACCCATGACATGGAGGCCCCATTTGTTGTTCAGGCCGACGCCAGCAATGTGGCCATTGGGGCAGTGTTACTTCAAGCCAATGCTGAGGGAAAGTTGCAACCCAGAAATTGTCTGAAACCAAAAGAAGATGGGCCATCTTGGAGAAGGAGGCTTTTGCAGTTTGTTGGGCACTGTTAACATGGAGGCATTTCCTGGAAGGGGCAAAGCACCCTTTTGAAGTGTGGACTGATCACAAAAACTTAGAGGCCCTAAAAACACCCTGAAAGCTGTCCCCTAAGCAAGTCCATTGGGCCCAACACTTTAACTGCTTTAATTTCTCTCTGCGCTATCTTTCTGGGGGAAAGAACTTTATTGCAGATGCCCTCTTTCAATTACCTCAATACAATAGTGCTTGGGCAGAAGTAATTCATCCAATTGTCCCTTTGAATCAGCTGGCGGCCCAGCAGTCACCCAGAGCTGAGCAAAAGCAGACCGAACCATACCCAGGGACTTAACTGAGCAGCTAAAAGAAGCATTAAAAACTGATGGGTGGTTTTTAGCCCACTCCAATGAGTGTACAGTTCGGGAGGGTCTCGCCTGGGTGGGTGCGAAGCTGTATGTCCCCGCAAGTCTGAGGGGAGCGATATTGCAACACGGCCATGATGTTACAGTTGTTGGACATTTTGGATTTGTAAAGACATTGCACCTAGTTAAACAACAATTCTGGCGGCCGGCTCTAAAGAAAGACATGGAAGCCTACGTGGCGAGCTGCCCTTTATGTGCATCAGCAAAGAAACCTCTGGGGAAGCCCCCTGGGTTACTTCAGAGTGTAGTCAGACCGGGAGCCCCATGGAGGGAGATATCCATGGATTTTATTGTTGAATTGCCTGAGAGTGGGGGAAATACATTTATTTGGGTGGTTACTGATTTGTTTTCCAAACAAGTGCATTTTATACCATGTCCAAAAATCCCTTGGGCTAAAACTATTTGTCCAACATGTGTATAGACTACATGGGGTTCCAGAGTGAATAATCTCGTACAGAGGGGTTCAGTTCACCTCCCACTTCTGGAAGGAGTTCCTAGGATTGTTAGGCTCTGCCCAGGAGTTAAGCTCCGCCTACCATCCTCAGACCAATGGGGCTTGTGAAAGAACTAACTTGGTATTGGAACAATACCTTAGATGTTACATAAATTATCAGCAAGACAACTGGGTGGACCTGTTGCCTTTCGCAGAGGTCGCCTATAATAATTCTATTCACAGCAGTACTGAGTTCACTCCGTTCAAGGTAGCCTCAGGCCAATTTTGTACCCATCCCAGAGTTGCCTCGGGAGAAACTGCAGATACCTTCATTAGCTGATTGGATTGAACAGCTATCTAGTACCTGGTCGGTAACACATAAGGCCCTAGATGAAGTCTACCGCACCCATAAGAAACAGGTGGATAAGAAAAGAATCCATGCTAGGGATTACAAAGTAGGAGATAAAGTTTTCCTTTCCACCAAGTACCTACAGACTACCCAAAAGTAAAAAAAACCTGGGACCTAAATATGTGGGTCCTTTCCCTATTGTACGCATAGTGAACTCTGTTACGATGCAGCTGGAATTACCCAAAACCTTACGGAGGATTCATTCTGTTTTTCATGTTAGTTTACTGACATGTTAGTTTACTTGGCATATTTGGGCAAACACCCGAATATGCCAAGACCTACATAGATATACCCGTGAAAACCTACAAACATATATATATACATATATATACATATATATATATATATATATATATACATATACATACATACATATATATATATATATATATATATATATATATATATATATATATATATATATATATATATATAGTCTCATTAAGTCATCTTCAGGCTTCAGCTGTGCTTCTGGGAGCAATTTGCTCCCAGAAGCAAGCTGAAGCCTGAAGATGACGAATGAGACTTCAAACGCCGCCAAGACACTTCCAATTTTACACGGAGAAAACCCAACAACCAAAGACCTATATACAAACACCGTGAAAACCTCAGAAAACAAATATATATATATATATATATATATATATATATATATATATATATATATATATATATATATATATATATATATATATATATATATATATATATATATATATGGCATATTCGGGTCTTTTCCCGTGTAAGGTTGAGAGTATCTTGGCAACGTTCGATGAGGTCTCACTCATCGTCTTCAGGCTGGTGCTTTCGGCTTTGTGCTTGTGCGTGGTCGGAGTTGCTCTCTCTATATAAATACTGGTGGGGAGGTGGGAGTGTTGATGTACATGGTTTGGTTTGCCATGTGGTTGCATCTTGATTGGTAGATGGAGTGGGTGTTTGCAGATTAGTCGGCTGTTTCGTAGCATCCTGTGTGGGTGTGGTCCTAGTTGTGTGCCCATTAGTCTTTTGTGTTGTAATGACCTGGTTAATGGGCTGACGTGGAAACGTCCTGAGTTCTGGGAATGTGACCTCCTGAGTCTTGTGCTGTAACATCCTGAGTGGTAGGTTATGTTGTAACATCCTGAGCTTTGGTGTTGTGGCCTCTGGAGTTCTGTGATGTGATGTCCTGAGCAGATGGCTGTGATGCAGCATCCCGGGTTTTGGTTTGGCTCCGAGTCCGAGATCTTGTCATGTGTTCCTGGCATGTGTCAGCTTGCTTTGTGTGGGGATCAGAGGTGGGTGCAGAAGCTGGTGGTCTGGCTTCTGGATGGTGGTTGTGTTTCGTCTGTGGGATGGGTTTGGGTTTGAATCTGGTGAAGATGATTGGTGGTGGCGTCGTGTGTTATCCTGGGTCCGGTGTCCATTTTTGTGACTGGGACTCATTTGTTGACTAAGGCTAGTTTCCAGATGTCTGGTAAGTGGGAGGTGTCATCATGTTTGTTCATGTTGTGGGGGTATTTCACTATTTCGATGGCTTCCAAAATTATTCTCTTGTGGTAGTGTTCAGTTTAGGAGATTAATTTGCTTCCTTCAAAATCAATTTTTGATTTTGAAGGAACCAAATTCAATTGGAATTTTCAATCTGCAAACATCCACTCCATCTACTAATCAAGATGCAACCACACAGCCAACCAACCCGCTTACAGCAACACTTCCCATCTCCCCACCAGTATTTATAGAGAGATGGCAGCTCCGATCACGCTTTGCTTGTACAAGCACGAAACCAAAAGCACCAGCCTGAAGATGATGAGTGAGACCTCATCGAAACGTCGCCAAGATATTCTCAACCTTACACGGGAAAAGACCCGAATATGCCAAGGCCTACATACCTATACCCATGAAAACCTACGAAAACATACACACACACACACACACACACACACACACACACAGATCCTTTTTAATTGCTAGTGGGGGTTTGAACTGATTGGGTGGGAGCTTGGCTGTGCTCTGATTGGATGGGGTTTTTTTTGTGCTCTGATTGGCTGGGGGTGTGTCCTGTTTGGGTGGGGGCTTGGTTGTGCTCAGATTAATGTGAGTTGCAGGGGGATTTGAGCTGGTGAGTTGCATTGCTGTTGTTTGGCTTCGTGTTTGTGGTCGTGCTACATCTTCGTAGTGGGTGTCTGTCTCCTGTATGTATGGATTGGAGGGGTTTGAAATGGCTAATGTTGCAGCTGCGGTCTGCCTTCTGGTCCTTGGTCATGCTTCCTGATCAGTGTGGGTTTGGGTCTGCTTTCTGGGTGGATGTGTGGTGGTGACATCCTGTGTGGACCTCGTGAGTGTGGGTCTGGTGTCATTCCTCGTGTTAGGGACTCGTTTGTCAATAAGGGCGGGTTTCCAAATGGCTGGTAGGCGGGAGGTATCATCTCGTTTGTTTATGCTGTGTGGGCGTTTTTCTATCTCAATGGCTTCTCTGATTATTCTGTTGTTAAAGTGTTCAGTTTTGGCGATAGTTCTGGTCTTTTTAAAGTCAATAGCGTGTCCTGTGGCTTTAAGGTGTTGGACCAGGAAGAAGTTGGTTCCTCTTTTTTGACTGAGTTCTTCTGTTCTTCAATGCGTGCACTTATTCTTCTGTTGGTTTGTCCGATGTATGTGGTGGGGCAGGCGGTGCATGGGATTTCATATACTCCTTGATTTTCTAACTCAATTTTGTCTTTGGGGTTTCTTAGGATGGTGGATATTTTTTGGTTTGTGCAGAATGCTGTCTTGATGTTATGTTTGTGGAGGATCTTGCTGATTCTGTCTGTGGTGCCTTTTATATATGTGAGGAGGGCTGTGCCGTTTTCTTGTTCTCTGTCTTGGATTTTAGTGGGGGGTTCTTTTTGGATTAGTTTGGTAATCTTATTTCTCTGGAATCCATTGGATGTTAGTACATTTGTGAGAGTGTGTAGTTCGGTTTTAGGTGTTGTTCGTCAGCTAAGCATTTTGTTCTAGAGATGAGTGTCTTGGCTACGGAGTTGATCTGTGCTGGGTGGTGGTGTGAGAGTGCGTGCAGATAGCGGTTTGTGTGTGTTTTCTTCTGGTAGATGGTGTGTCCTAGGAGCCATTGGGTTTCTTGTAGACTAAGACATCTAGGAAGGAAGTTGGTTGTTAATTTCTGTTTCCATGGTGAACTGTATTTTGGGGTGTAGGCTACTGAGGTGTGTGAGGAAGTTGTCAAGGTTTTCTTTCCCATGTGGCCAGATTATGAAGGTGTCGTCTACGTATCTGAGCCATATTTTGGGATTTTTCTAGAGCTTGGGTTTCAAAGTGTTCCATGTAGAGGTTGGCAATGACAGGTGAGAGGGGTGATCCCATGGGTGATCCCATGGGTGCTCCTTCTATTTGTTTGTATTTTTGTCCATTATAGATGAAGTATGTGTTGGATAGGCAGTGGTTGGTCAGATCTAGGATGTGCTTGGGGGGGTTATATTTGTTTTGGATAGCTGTCAAGACTTCTTTGATTGGCACTTGGGTGAAGAGGGATATGACATCAAAGCTCACGAGTAGGTCGCTGGGCTGTACGTTTTGTTTCTTTATGATCTCTATGAACTGGAATGAGTTTTTTACGTGTGAGGCGATGGATTCTGCATAGGGCTGTAGTTGTTTGGTGAGAAATTTGGCTAGGTTTTGTAGAGGTGAGCCTATGGAGCTGACTATGGGTCTGAGTGGGGTTCCTTCTTTGTGTATCTTGGGGAGGCCGTAGAGTTTAGGGCATCTGGATCATTTCTCTCTGGGAATGATTCTTTGCTGGATTTCTTCGCTGATGGGGGAGGCTTTTATTTTGGATCTAGTGGTTTTTTCTAGGTAGGTGGTGGGGTCTGTTTTTAGGGGCTTGTATGCAGGGTCTTGGAGTAGGTTGGTTAATTTGGTTTGGTAGTCAGATATGTTCATAACCACGTGGCGTTGCCCTTGTCTGCTGGTAGGATTATTATGCTGGTGTCTTTTTTCAGGTTAAGTAGTGCTGTCTGTTCCTCTTTGGGTAAGTTGCTTTTGGGTGGCTTGCTGCTGCAGAGGATGTTGGTGATTTCGAGTCTGATTTTGTTAGCGTCATCGGGGTTGATTTTGGTCAGGCTGGTTTCAACTCCACATATAATGGTTTCAGTGGGGATGTATTTGGGAGTGACTGCAAAGTTGAATCCTTTGGAAAGAACATCGGTTTCAGCTTTGGTGAGGATCCTATCTGAAATGTTATGCACTGTTTGTTTCATATGTGGCTGTGAGGGGGGAGGGGTTTGTTTCTGGCGTTCTTGTAGTCTTCGGAGTTTGTTGGTGTGTGTGTCTGTCTTGAGGGTGGTCTGTGTTTCAGTTCTCCAGATGGCAAGTTGTTTGGATTTGTCCCAAAGGGCCGGGTGGATCTTGTTGCTGAGTTTGAGGTGAAGTGTGAGGAGATCTTTGTTGATTTGATCTAGGAGGAATCTTTTTGTGTGAAGTTCATTTCTGATTAAGGCCAATTCTGTTCTTTTTAGGATGCGTTTGGCGGCTGCAGAATTGGAGTGGAATTGGAAGCATGTGGGGATTAAATTTTGATCTCGGCAGTTTCGTAGGAATGCGAAGTCACATAAAATGGAAGCTCTTTGGACTTCTAGTTTTTCATAGGTCCTGGTCAGATGGTGGATTTCCTCCCCGTAGAGGTGCAATATTTGTTTTCTGAGGTTTTCACAGGTGTTTGTATGTAGGTCTTTGGTTGTTCGGGTTTTCTCCCATGTAAAATTGGAAGTGTCTTGGTGACGCTTTGATGAAGTCTCATTCGTCATCTTCAGGCTTCAGCTTTGTGCTTCTGGGAGCAATGTGTGAACGCAGCTGTTTCTTCCTCAAATACGTAGACGACACTTCATAATCTGGCCACATGGGAAAGAAAAACTTGACAACTTCCTCACACACCTCAATAGCCTACACCTCAAAATACAGTTCACCATGGAAACAGAAGTTAACAACCAACTTCCCTTCCTGTATGGCTTAGTCTACAGGACACCCAATGGCTCCCTAGGACACACAATCTACCAGAAGAAAACACACACAAACCGCTATCTGCACGCACTCTCACACCACCACCCAGCACAGATCAACTCCGTAGCCAAGACACTCATCTCCAGAACAAAACACTTAGCTGACGAACAACACCTAAAAACTGAACTACACACTCTCACTAACGTTCTAACTTCTAATAGATTCCAAAGAAATAAGATTACCAAGCTAATCCAGAAGGAACCCCCCACTAAAATCCAAGACAGAGAACAAGAAAACAGCACAGCCCTCCTCCCATATAGAAAAGGCACCACAGACAGAATCAGCAAGATCCTCCACAAACACAACATCAAGTCAGCATTCTGCACAAACCGAAAAATATCCACCATCCTAAGAAACCCCAAAGACAAAATTGAGTTAGAAAATCAAGGAGTATATGAAATCCCATGCACCGCCTGCCCCACCACATACATCGGACAAACCAACAGAAGAATAAGTGCACGCATTGAAGAACAGAAGAACTCAGTCAAAAATGAGGAACCAACTTCTTCCCTGGTCCAACACCTTACAGTCACATGACATGATATTGACTTTAAAAAAAGCAGAACTATCGCCAAAACTGAATACTTTAACAACAGAATAACCAGAGAAGCCATTGAGATAGAAAACCGCCCACACAGCATGAACAAACGAGATGATACCCCCACCTATCAGCCATTTGGAAACCCACCCTTATTGACAAACGAGTCCCTAACACGAGGAATGACACCAGACCCACATTCACGAGGTCCACACAGGATGTCACCATCGCACATCCACCCAGAAAGCAGACCCAAACCCACACTGATCAGGAAGCACGACCAAGGACCAGAAGCCAGACTGCAGCTGCAACATTAGCCATTTAAAACCCCTCCAATCCATACATGCAGCAGACTGACATCCACTATGAAGATGTAGCACGACCACGAAGCCAAACAACAGCAATGCAGCTCACAGCTCAAATCCCCCTGCAACACAGATTAAACTGAGCACAACCAAGCCCCCACCCAAACAGGACACACCCCCAGCCCATCAGAGCACAAAAACCCCCCCATCCAATCAGAGCACAGCCAAGCTCCCACCCAATCAGTTCAAACCCCCACTAGCAGTTAAAAGGAAGAAACAGCTGCTATCACACGTTGCTCCCAGAAGCACGAACTGATGCCTGAAGATGACAAATGAGACTTCATCGAAACGTCGCCAAGACACTTCCAATTTTACAATTATATATATGTAGGTCTTTGGTTGTTCGGGTTTTCTCCCGCGTAAAATTGGAAGTTGGACTGATGGACCTGGAGAGGTTCCTGACGGAGCTTGGGCCGCTTCCTGATGATCTTACCCACGGCACGACTGAAGAACTGGTTGCGGCCTGAGAACGGGCCGCGGCTGGGGCTTTGGACCGTGTCGTGCCTTTGCGGCCTCTGACCCGGCGTAGATCTCAATTGGCTCCCTGGTTCTCCGAGGAGCTGAGAGAGATGAAACGCCGGAGAAGATGCCTAGAGAGCACCTGGAGGTCCAGCCGTTCCGAGGCTGATCGGACACTAGTGAGGTCTTTTACTAAGACCTACCTAGTGGCAATGAAGGAGGCGAAACGTTCTTACGTTTCCACCCTCATTACATCGGCAGATAACCGCCCGGCCGCCTTGTTTCGGGTGAAGAGGGACGTGATGACCCCTTACAGGGACGAGCTGAGGAGTTTAACGATTATCTATACGATAAAATCGTTCAGCTTCGGGATAGTTTGGACCAAGATTGCGGCGATCCAACCAGGATGACAGAGACACGTCTTGCCGATGTTATTTGGGATGAGTTTGATTCTGTGGCTCTCAAGGACGTGGACAGGTTGCTGGGGAGGTTACATGCAACTACATGTTTACTGGACCCGTGTCCTTCCTGGTTAGTGCTGGCTGCTCAGGAAGTGACACGAGGCTGGCTCCAGGAGATTATAAATGCTTCTTTGATGGAAGGGGTTTTCCCCGCCACCTTGAAAGAGGCGGTGGTAAGACCCCTCCTCAAGAAGCCTTCCCTGGCCCCAGCTATTTTGGGAAATTTTCGTCCAGTCTCCAACCTTCGCTTTGTGGCGAAGGTTGTAGAGTGTGTGGTTGCATGGCAGCTCCCCCAGCACCTGGAGGAAACTGTCTATCTAGACCCGTTCCAGTCCGGCTTCCGACCCGGTTATAGCACGGAGACGGCTTTGGTCGCGTTGGTGGATGACCTCTGGAGGACCAGGGACAGGGGTTGCTCCTCTGCCTTGGTCCTATTAGACCTCTCAGCGGCTTTTGATACCATCGACCATGGTATCCTGCTGCGCCGGTTGGAGGGATTGGGAGTGGGGGGCACCGTTTATCGGTGGTTCTCCTCCTATCTCTCTGACCAGTCGCAGACGGTGTTGACGGGGGGGCAGAGGTCGTCCTCGAGGCGCCTCACTTGTGGGGTGCCTCAGGGGTCGATTCTCTCGCCTACCCTGTTCAACATCTATATGAAGCTGCTGGGTGAGGTCATCAGTGGTTTTGGGGTGAGTTATCATCTGTACGCTGATGATACTCAGCTGTACCTTTCCACCCTGGACCACCCCAACGAAGCGGTCGAAGTGCTGTCCCGGTGTCTGGAAGCTGTACGGGTCTGGATGGGGAGAAACAGACTCAAGCTCAATCCCTCCAAGACGGAGTGGCTGTGGATGCCGGCACCCCGGTACAGTCAGCTGCATCCGTGGCTGACTGTTGGGGGCGAGTTAGTGGCCCCAAAGGAGGTGGTCCGCAACTTGGGCGTCCTCCTGGATGGACGGCTGTCCTTTGATGAACATCTGGCGGCTGTCTCCAGGAGGGCCTTTTACCAAGTTCGCTTGGTCCGCCAGTTGCGTCCCTTCCTTGACCGGGATGCCTTATGCACGGTCACTCACGCTCTGGTTACATCTAGGTTGGATTACTGCAATGCTCTCTACATGGGGCTGCCCTTGAGGTGCACCCGGAGGCTACAGTTAGTCCAGAATGTGGCTGCGTGAGTGGTAACGGGAGCCGCTCGTGGCTCCCACGTAACACCACTACTCCGTAGCCTGCACTGGCTTCCTGTGGTTTTCCGGGTGCGCTTCAAGATTTTGGTTACCACCTTTAAAGAGCTCCATGGCTTAGGACCCGGGTACTTACGAGACCGCCTGCTGTTACCTTATGCCTCCCATCGACCCGTACGCTCTCACAGAGAGGGTCTCCTCAGGGTGCCGTCCGCCAAACAGTGTCGGCTGGCGGCCCCCAGGAGCAGGGCCTTCTCTGTGGGGGCACCGACGCTCTGGAACGAACTTCCCCCTGGCTTACGTCAAGTGCCTGATCTTCGGACCTTCCGTCGTGAGCTCAAAACACACCTATTTATTCAAGCAGGACTGGCATAATAGTGTCAAATTTTAATTTGGGGTTTTATTAATATTTTTAAATTTTTAAAACTAAATTTTAACTGGGTTTTATTATTTATATGTCTATTTTAAATATTTGGCCTATTTAATAAGTTTTTTAGATTAATGTTTTACTTTGTATATTTATGTGTTTTTTATATGGCTGTACACCGCCCTGAGTCCCTAGGGAGATAGGGCGGTATAAAAGTATGAATAAATAAATAAATAAAATAAATAAATAAATTTGCTTCCATTCAGGATTTTGATATCTTAGCTTTTAGTAAGACTTCATTGTAAACTTCCAGTAGTACCAGTTCCAGCGGGTCTTGTAATTATAGAATTCTGCTGGTAAACCATCTGGTCCTAGGATTTTATTCTTCTTCTGTCTCTTAATTGCCTCTGTTAATTTAACATTAACATTTCATTTAGTGTAGATCTT